>NC_068303.1:7394188-8101158 GCF_025860055.1 Xyrauchen texanus
CTATTTCAGTGCCATTAGTCAATATCCACCACTGGTTACATGCAAGTGTGCAGGTAGCATCTGTAGAATCAAACACCCAGCTGTGTATTGATTCTCTATTGTTCTAACACCCAAATTGTGGGATTTCAGATAAGGAAATCACTAAGAATAAATTGCTGATAGTGTTGTTATTTACTTAATTTCATCAAACACGGCCATCAAATTTTGTGCTGAACATAATTTACATGCCGCAATTAACATTTTTTCCACTGACTGTTAGGTTGTAGAGGATGCAACAGACTACTGCAATCTGTCATACTTTACTTGGACTGTATAACAGCCATCCACCTGCGGACCAGGTACCCGAATGGGCTCTTTAAAATGTTGAAAGTGCGTTTGACTTTACCACGTGTCTGCATATATGCCGGTTATAGTGCTCCTTTCCATTAATTGTTCATCATTTGATGAATTATTGCTGCCACAATCATTAGAAAATGTACAAAAATATATATTTTTTTATAATATTCTGTTTACCGCTCAATTTCCGTTGCCGGTAATGCCGCAACATTAATTGCGACAAGAAAATATCGCTCAATTGTGTTAATAAGGTGCAATCTGTAATAAGCCTAATTTATTGTATTTGTTATTTGTATATACTTTTAAAGGGATCACGACATGAGGAATACAATTTTCCTTAATCTTTTGACATACAAGAGGTCATTGTACTATAAAAACATGTTGTAGGTTTCAGAACTGAAACTTCCATTTATTTAAACCAAGCTGCAAAAACAGCTTGTTTGGAATTTGTGGAACTTGTGATGTCACAAGGACCAAATACATCTGCATATGCAGTGCATATTTTCCATCATTGCACCCTTGGCCCCACCCACTGTTGCTCATTCATTCACAGAGGTGAAGAGGAGAGATATGGGGCCTGTCATGGGAGATTCATCCTAAGTGGACTTACACAGGACACCTTCATGTGCCTGTCTGGATTTAAATGATTTTCTACAAAAACATGCAAAGACCGACATCTTTGACCGCTTGATCATATCTCGGGTCGGTTTTAAAAGACGCGGTGTCAAGTTACAACTCTGAAAAGGATTTCTCTTTCAGCAGTCATTCAGCTGATGCCATGCTGTTTTGAGCACAAACTCATGGACGTGTTGTGTCGCCCATCTGCGCTATTTTTAGTTGTTGATGTATGAAAACATGAAGGAATGATACTGGAAACTGGATGTGCGATGCACCGGCTTGAGTCTGTCCACACCAGGCACGTCTTCACAAACTTTCTAAACCGTTTATTGGTGTTGTTGGCAGTGATAGCTCCACCGCTTGCAATAAGGGACTCTTCCATGGTAGACAGCATCATTGATTATAATGGGTTCTATCGTTTTTGATGCAACTCTTGCGTCCAGTGTATACAGGGTGTGAGTATTAACAGTTGTACTTGAGATGAACCGTTGTAATGTATTTTAATTAAATGTGTTGGATGTGCATTATGTGTAAACCCTGACATTTAGTTTTATAATGTTGTTGAGGTGGTTAATTTTTGGATGATTGAGTTTCAATAATGGCTCTATTGAAGTGGTTGCATGCTACAGTGGGCGTTTACATTGAAGTTTAAAGTGGTGCTTATGCCAAAACTGAGCCTTTCAGACATAGGGCCAGAGACCGGGTGCAAAATGATCATATATTACTAAATTATGACTGTTTTAATGCAAAAAAAAAATGTTACTAACATTAACAGTGGATGTCAGGGAAGATTATAAAAAATAGCATTTCATGACCCCTTTAAAAGACGAGGTGTCAAGTTACATCTCTAAATAGGAGAAGCTCTCTGTCATTCAGCTGAGCACAAACGCATCATGGACGTGTTTTGTCGCCCATCTGCGCTATTTTTAGGTGTATGAAAACATGAAGGAATGATACTGGGAACTGGATGTGGATGTGTCTTCAGCGTATTTTAGAGTGGATTGTATGTTTGGCTCATAACATACCAGTCATAATACAATTAAAGCTTTGCAAACGACCGTTATTGAAGGATGGGGCAGGTAAAAATACTTGGACATGATTGCAAAAAGCGTGAGTAAACAGTTTCATTCATGAATATGTCATATGTCATGATTGTGTGATAGTTTATGGTGCTGACATCCTATATACATCAGGCGCATTGACACAAACTTTCCACTGCTGCGAATACTTCCATGGTAGACAACATTATTGATTATAATGGTTCTGTTGCTTTTGTTTAGACAGGGTGTGAGTGTTAACTGTTGTGCTTGAGATGAACAGTTTTAAATATTTGGATGCAATGTGTTAGATGTGCGTTAAGGGCGTCACACTACACTTCACACTCCATTCACTCCCATTTAAACGCATCTGAATGCAGAGTGGAAACGCAAACTCATGCAAAGAAATGTCTTACTACACTGCATACCAAAGTTCCAGCTTAGTGAACTCTGGATCATGAATTTGTATGACAAGAGGATTCTCGACTAATAGTAGACCTACTAGTAGTAGAATGTCATATGCTGACATCTTGGCTCAATTCAAAGGATACATATTTCAAAACTGTGAGATTTATTGATGCAGGAAAGTTAGTAAACAATATATTTTTCCATTTTTTATATATTATTTGTTTTTTATATGTATTGTTTACTTTCACCAGAAGACCTCCTGCATGATATCATATCCTGGTCCACAGCGTTGTACGAAAACATCACAAAGCCTCGTGTGACCGCCCCTTTATGTGTAAACTCTGACATTTCATGACCTCTTTACATTGAAAATGCATTTTTACTCATTAAAGCACCTACCTGGTTAAACTAGATTGCAGGTGGGTGGTTAGGGAATGAGAATGTTTTTGCGCTGAAATACGGCACACAAATGTGGCGCAGCTGTTATGTGAATTCATCCCTTTAGGTCAGAAAATTACGCATTTCTACTGTCACAATAGCTAGAAATCAGGTTAGCTGCACAACCATCTCTTTTTAAAATAAAATAATTTCCGTAACGGGTAATAACACAACGTGAGAGATAATAATGTGAGAAAACATGTAGCATCTCTACTGCCACAATCACTATTGTAATGTATACCAAATTAGTTGTTAATGTTTAAAATTGTGTTTGCAGCCTAATTTAGCTCATAATATTTCATTCGTAATACTGCAATGTTATATGCATCAAGCAAATATTACTCACTTTTGTTAATGAAAATCTATAATAAACCTACACTGTAAAAAAATAAAACTGGCTTCTGTGGTTGTCAGAATAATTATGAAAGAAAATAAATAAATACAATAAAATGTAAACAACTTTTTTTGTTTACAGAACAACCTGTATGTATATTTTACAGTTTAAAACTGTTTTTATGGTATATTTTACAGTACAGTACTGTCTTACTACATATTATTAAAAAATAAACTTAATATATTAACATTCTGACTGTAAAAATCTGCTTTTTACTTTATAATGTATTTGTTAATCACCATAGTAATTACAGAAGAGCACATGATGACATGAAGTTCATCAATAGTGGCTCTTCCAGGAGCAATGAGCAATAAACATGTAGAGACAGTGTTCAGTGTCACACACACAAACACTAAACACCATTAGATTAACACATGTGAAATAAAAATTATGCAATAAACATGAACTAAACTATATCAAATATAACACAGAACACCCCAGTGTACGTAACTGATGTTAAAAATAAGAACTAACATAACTATTCCCATAAAATACAATGTAATATGATGGGTCAAGCAGGGAATTCTGGGAAAGCCCGATTACTGTTTTTTTTTACTGTAATTTTAACAATAATTTACTGTAAACTCTTGTTAAACATAATATAAATTTTAACCGTTAATTATATGGGGAAATCATACTTTTTACATTTAAAAAATGTCATTTTTGCAACATTTTACCATAAAACAACATGTATTGTCATTTTAAATATATATATATGTATTACGTATATTTTATGGTAAATACTTGTTAACCAGTTTATGTTTTTTACTGTAGCATTTTTACAGTCTTTTACCGTAAATATTATGGAATTTTTTTACAGTGTAATTTACTCAAAGGAAGTGTGTTTTTTTTACTTTTAAAAAAAATTTTTTTTAAATACTCCATAATTTCAACACATTTAGCGCCCTTTTTGTTCAAATAGATAAGTGGTTAGTAAATAAGATGCCCTTAAAAACAATTGAACAAAAGTTGCACAACTGTTTAGTGAATTCTCCCCTTTTATGTAGCATTTTTTTACTGCTACGATTGGTAGAACGTGTTAAAAATCATCTCTCTTAATAAAATTGTCTGGTTTTTGTGTTGATCACGGCGCAACATTATTTTCGCTAAGCACATATCGCTTACTTGTTAATAAGGTGTTTCAAATAATATTGCATTTATCATCTGATTTCCGCAACCAGTAATAGCACAACCTTATTTGTGCCAAACATATAACGCTCACTTTTATTATTGAGGCGCAATCTGTAATAAGCCTAATTTACTCAGAAAGGAGTTGTTTTGCTTTGATAAGAATAAAAATAACATAATACAAATACTCATGGCACAGTGCATTAAACTGGATTGTGTGTGGTTAGTAAATAAGACACAGGTTTTTACACTGAAATGCTTTTTGCAAAAAGTGGTGCAAAGGTTTAGTGAATTCGGCCCTTTATGTCAGAAAATGTTTAGCATTTCTATCAGTTTAAAAAAAAAAAAAGCCAAGCTCTTCCAGGAAATTGTGCAATCTAAGTCAAAGGACATTATAGAGAGGATGTGTCCCTGAAGATGACAGAAGTCCAATTTTCCGGCCCTGTTCCCCCATTTAGCAGTGTGTTCATGACTGCCAAGGAGTGATGTAAGGCGTGGGACATCCACACATAATCAAGGCATTGATCCGACTGGGAGCATTGGTACACTTACTACTCTGACAGAATGCAGAATTCTTGATAGGATCCTTTAATCTATTTAACACCTTAGATTATTTGTATACTCTGCTAGCCATAATATGTGTTAGTCATAAAATACGTTAGACAAGTTGTTCGTTTTTAGGGTTAACGAGTGTTCTTTAAAATACATACTTACATTTACATTTGAGTGTTAACTGAATGTTTAACAAAATAACACACAGTAAATCTGTATTGGGGCCACTGTTTAAAGGGCAAATGAATATTATGAAAAAGTACTTCACATTTTATGTTCATGCGAATGCACACACGTACAGAAAGCGCACAGATATATACTTTATATGCGAAAAAATTTGTGTTTTTCATTCTTCATAATGTGCAGTTGGCGAATTAAGATCTGTACTATTTTCTGGTTTCTGCCTATATTCATTATTACATTTTACAAATTACATTTTCATAATCAGTGTTAGAATCTGTAACGTATGACCTTGTCCTGTTTTTCTGTTTCCCCTTTGTCTTCCATTTTGATACTTTCGTCACTCCATAGTTTTCACTTTTGAACCTTCTGTACCTCCATAGTCTTGTTAGCCATCGTGTTCATTGTTCATTGTTCTCACCTGTCCTCGTTAGTTTCTCATTGGTTTCTGTTCATCACCTTATCATGTTATTTTGAGTTCTGTTTGTTCATTGGTCCCTTCTTGTATTTATACCCTGCCTTTTCGTTCAGTCACTGTCGATTGTTGTTTGTTGTTATGAATGTTAGTTTATGTTGTAAGCCTGCTCTGTGTTTCCTGCCCTTGTGCTCTGTTCATGTTTATTTCCCCATCGCGGGTGTTCCTTTGTGTTTGTTTAATTAATAAATATACTGCGTTTGGATCCTCAACCTTGTCTCCCTCGTTGTCCCTGCTAATTCGTAACAGAACGATCGACCACACATGGATCCAGCAGCCTATTCAGCCAATTATCGGCTCCTTAGCCTCAAGCAGGGGGACCGCCCTTTGGAAGACCACATCCAGGACTTCCTTCCCCTGGCAAGCGTCTCTGACTTCCCGGAACCAATCCTGGTGAGCTTCTTCAGGGGCAATCTGAACGCCTCACTGAGGGAGCGGTTACCACCGGCAACGCACGAGTGGTCCCTCTGCAGCTTCATAGAGGTGACTTTTTGCGGGTCGGCGGATCGCCGTTAACCGTGGGCGTTGCTGAGGAGGACTTTACCTCACCACCCACAGGGGAGACCCTTCAGCCATCCCTGGCACTCCCAGTCACACCAGCTCCACATGTCAGCGAGCAAACCCCCACGCCAGCCACTTCCCCAGAACCCACACGGTCAACCTCGTCTGCCCGGAGGAGGAGGAGAAGATGGGCTTCCGCCTCCCGGCCCACGCCTGCCCCGGTCTGTGAGCCAGACCCCTCGCCTGTCACCGTGAGCGAGCCAGAGCCTACGCATGTCACGGTGAGCGAGCCTGCGCCCACGCATACCGCAACCGTCCCTGAGCCAGTGCCTGTAGCCTCGACTGTCCCTGAGCCAGCGCCTGTAGCCTCGACCGTCCCTGAGCCAGCGCCTGAAGCCTCGACCGTCCCTGAGCCAGCGCCTGAAGCCTCGACCGTCCCTGAGCCAGCGCCTGAAGCCTCGACCGTCCCTGAGCCAGCGCCTGAAGCCTCGACCGTCCCTGAGCCAGCGCCTGAAGCCTCGACCGTCCCTGAGCCAGCGCCTGAAGCCTCGACCGTCCCTGAGCCAGCGCCTGAAGCCTCGGACCGTCCCTGAGCCAGCGCCTGAAGCCTCGACCGTCCCTGAGCCAGCGCCTGAAGCCTCGACCGTCCCTGAGCCAGCGCCTGAAGCCTCGACCGTCCCTGAGCCAGCGCCTGAAGCCTCGACCGTCCCTGAGCCAGCGCCTGAAGCCTCGACCGTCCCTGAGCCAGCGCCTGAAGCCTCGACCGTCCCTGAGCCAGCGCCTGAAGCCTCGACCGTCCCTGAGCCAGCGCCTGAAGCCTCGACCGTCCCTGAGCCAGCGCCTGAAGCCTCGACCGTCCCTGAGCCAGCGCCTGAAGCCTCGACCGTCCCTGAGCCAGCGCCTGAAGCCTCGACCGTCCCTGAGCCAGCGCCTGAAGCCTCGACCGTCCCTGAGCCAGCGCCTGAAGCCTCGACCGTCCCTGAGCCAGCGCCTGAAGCCTCGACCGTCCCTGAGCCAGCGCCTGAAGCCTCGACCGTCCCTGAGCCAGCCTGAAGCCTCGACCGTCCCTGAGCCAGCGCCTGAAGCCTCGACCGTCCCTGAGCCAGCGCCTGAAGCCTCGACCGTCCCTGAGCCAGCGCCTGAAGCCTCGACCGTCCCTGAGCCAGCGCCTGAAGCCTCGACCGTCCCTGAGCCAGCGCCTGAAGCCTCGACCGTCCCTGAGCCAGCGCCTGAAGCCTCGACCGTCCCTGAGCCAGCGCCTGAAGCCTCGACCGTCCCAGAGCCAGCGCCGGCAGCCTCGACCGTCCCAGAGCCAGCGCCGGCAGCCTCGACCGTCCCAGAGCCAGCGCCGGCAGCCTCGACCGTCCCAGAGCCAGCGCCGGCAGCCTCGACCGTCCCAGAGCCAGCGCCGGCAGCCTCGACCGTCCCAGAGCCAGCGCCGGCAGCCTCGACCGTCCCAGAGCCAGCGCCGGCAGCCTCGACCGTCCCAGAGCCAGCGCCGGCAGCCTCGACCGTCCCAGAGCCAGCGCCGGCAGCCTCGACCGTCCCAGAGCCAGCGCCGGCAGCCTCGACCGTCCCAGAGCCAGCGCCGGCAGCCTCGACCGTCCCAGAGCCAGCGCCGGCAGCCTCGACCGTCCCAGAGCCAGCGCCGGCAGCCTCGACCGTCCCAGAGCCAGCGCCGGCAGCCGTGACCGTGCAAGAGCCAGCGCCAGTAGCCATGACCGTGCAAGAGCCAGCGCCAGTAGCCATGACCGTCCAAGAGCCAGCGCCCCCCGAGCTTTCCAGAGCTCCGCCTCCCGAGCTTTCCAGAGCTCCGCCTCCCGAGCTTTCCAGAGCTCCGCCTCCCGAGCTTTCCAGAGCTCCGCCTTCCTAGCTTTCCAGAGCCCCTTCCCCCGAGCCTCCCAGGGTTCCACCTCCCAAGTCTCTCGAGCCTCCCCGGGCTCCACCCCTCAAGTCTCTCAAGTCTTCCACGGCTCCGCCTCCCGAGCCTCCTAGGGCTCTTCTCCCCGAGCCTCCTACGGCTCCACCTCCAGAGCCTCCTATGGCTCTGCTCCCAGAGACTCCAGAACCTTCTAGAGCTCCGCCTCCCGAGTCTCCTACAGCTCTGCCTCCAGAGACTCCCGAGCCTCCCTCGGCTCCGCCTCCTAGGCCTTCCTCGGCTCCGCCTCCTACGGCTCTACTCCCCGAGCCTCCTATGGCTCCGTCTCCAGAGCCTCCTATGGCTCTGCTCCCAGAGACTCCAGAACCTTCTAGAGCTCCACCTCCCGAGCCTCCTACGGCTCCGCCTCTAAAGGCCCCTACGGCGCCACCTTCCTCGGCTCCACCTCCTGAGCCTCCCTCGGCTTCACCTCCAGAGCCTTCCAGGCCTCCGCCACTAGAGCCTCCTACGGCGCCACCTCCATCAGCTCCGCCTCCTGAGCTTCCAGAGCCTCCCTCAGCTCCGCCTCCTGAGCCTCCAGAGCCTCCAGAGCCTCCCTCAGCTCCGCCTCCTGAGCTTCCAGAGCCTCCCCCAGCTCCGCCCCCTGAGCTTCCAGAGCCTCCCCCAGCTCCGCCCCCTGAGCTTCCAGAGCCTCCCCCAGCTCCGCCCCCTGAGCTTCCAGAGCCTCCCCCAGCTCCGCCTCCTGAGCTTCCAGAGCCCTTCTCAGTTTCGCCCCCGGGACCTGTCCCTATCCTGAGACTGCCTCCCAGGCCTCTTGGACCCGTCCCTGTCCGATGGCCACCTCCCAGGCCCCCTGAACCGGTCCCTCTGTGCCCCCCGGGACTGCCTAATTGGCCCCGTGTACTGTCTCCTTTCCCTTTGTGCCCCCGTGGACTGTTTAATTTCCCCTTGTTGCCCCCCTTGGACTTCCTGCCTGCCCTCTGTGCCCCCTTGGACTTCCTTCTGCCCCTCATTGCCCCCCTGGACTGCCTGTCTGCCCCCGGTGCCTTCATTGTGTTTTTCTATGGTTTTTGTCTTGGGTTTTGTTTTTTGGTTTGGATCGTCTGGGATCCGATCCTTAGATGGGGGGCTATGTAACGAATGACCTTGTCCTGTTTTTCTGTTTCCCCTTTGTCTTCCATTTTGATACTTTCGTCACTCCATAGTTTTCACTTTTGAACCTTCTGTACCTCCATAGTCTTGTTAGCCATCGTGTTCATTGTTCATTGTTCTCACCTGTCCTCGTTAGTTTCTCATTGGTTTCTGTTCATCACCTTATCATGTTATTTTGAGTTCTGTTTGTTCATTGGTCCCTTCTTGTATTTATACCCTGCCTTTTCGTTCAGTCACTGTCGATCGTTGTTTGTTGTTATGAATGTTAGTTTATGTTGTAAGCCTGCTCTGTGTTTCCTGCCCTTGTGCTCTGTTCATGTTTATTTCCCCATCGCGGGTGTTCCTTTGTGTTTGTTTAATTAATAAATATACTGCGTTTGGATCCTCAACCTTGTCTCCCTCGTTGTCCCTGCTAATTCGTAACAGAATCATTACATGCACCGATACATTGTTTTTGTCTGTCTGTATATTGATATGTTTATTTATTTAAATATCTCACAGTTTTTTCCCCCCTGTGCATTACATCTTACAACTGTCTGTTATCTCAGAATCACATACTTGTGTCTCTTAAATCAATTCATCACACATGGGTTTGTACACCTGGGTGATCCTGCATGGAACCTGTCAAGAAAATGTCCTGGTCATATTTGTGCCCAAATCAATACAAAGAAATATGAAATCATTGTACTCCCCTATTTTCATTACCATCCTTTACTATTGTTTTCAATCAGGATTTTCATTACTTATAACAATTATATATTTATATATTAAAATAAAAAAATTAAAATAAAAGACACATCCACTCTGATGTATGAATACTTTACAATTTATACAATGTAGCATTGTATTCACATTGCGGTATTGATAATATCATAATGACATTATGGTAATGAGAATGGAGAGGGGGGGTGAGTAACTGATATAAAAAAAACATCACATTGTAAAAATCTTAATGGCCTAAATCTAAGCTTAATTTTCTATATGCAAAATACAATTTCTAATTGGTTTCTTTTGATTTTGGCATAAAATAGGACCAGGAAATGTTCTTGACATTTTTGGTGAGAATCACCCACGTGCTTTTTACTTGGAGTTCGTATAAAAATATTCTCACACCTCTCTTTTAACGTAGGATCAAATAATGGAGTTTAGGATCAAATCTGATCGTATGCACGTTTTATATATGAGGCATCTGACCCTGGTCTATAAACCTGCTATTTAAATCCTTCAGCAATGACATCACCAGCCCTGAGCATTTTCCCAAGATGCACCTTGCAGAGGAGCAGGCATCTTTTAGCATGCACAGTGAGAATTTCAGACTGCTAGCCCAAACCCAGGCCGTGAACGTATAGGTTTACTGATGAATAGAGATCTGTAAGCAGAACGTGGGGGTCGGTGGGAACTCATTAGCCCACCTAGCAAACCTTAAACTCCATTATTATTCTTCAGTGGTTTTCTCTTTAGCCCTGCTGTCTCTGATGGAATGGCTCCATACACTCCCCTCACTGGTTAATGAGGTTTAGGCTTGGTTAACTGGGCCAGGCTTGAAGAGCCACAGCTAAAGACCTTTGACAGCTCTTAGGAGTAAGTGTGAATCAGTCCCTTTAGGTATAGATTAAGAGAATAAGAGATGAAAAAGAGGATGGAAGAAAGAGGGGAAAAGGAAATTGTAGGTAGGAAAAATAAGTAGTAGGAAAATGTAGGAAAAAAAGGGGAAATATATGGGAAGAAAACGTGAGATTACAACATGATATAGTTTTTTCAAAACAAATAAATGTTATGACGTAAAAGGAAAATGACATAATTACGACTATGATGATTTTGTACTCTTTCCAGGTTACTAATCAAGTAAGCACATTTGTGAGATTGGCCATGTTAACACCTTTACGAACTGTCAGAGTGTATGCTGTCATTTAAATCATTAAATGGAGACATACCAAATACCTAGATATTCTGAAATGTATGTTAATATTTATTACAACGTTTCATTCAAATTGATACGCTGAAAATATCATCTGTAATGTAAAAACTGTGCAAAAAAGGAGCATTTTCCAATCGGTCTCATGACAAGTCATAATAATAGTGTAATATCTTACACAAAAACAAATGTGGCTCATAGATAAACGTATGACTTTTATTCCCATAGATGGTAAATGGTCTGTATATAGCCCTTTTTAACCTTAGTGGTTTTCAAAGCGCTTTACACTGCATCTCATTCACCCATTCACACACCAATGACGGCAGAGCTGCCATGCAAGGCGCTAGCCTGCCATTGGGAGCAACTTGGGGTTCAGTGTCTTGCCCAAGGACACTTCGGCATGTGGAGTCATGTGGGCTGGGAATCGAACCGCTAAAGCTGCGGTTAGTGGCCAACCCGCTCTAACACCTGAGCCACAGCCGCCCCATATAGAAAAATTAACAAACCAACGAACAATGTTATTATGATTTTTCCTAAGTTTAACCCCTAACCCAATCATTTATCTACCCATAAAGCTAACCTCTTAACCAAACCCTAAACCTAACAATGATTTTTATACGAAAAAAAATTAATTTATACCACGGAAGAAAGACAACATAAGTGACGACGGAAGCGTATTACTGGTTATTGACATACTGTACATCAGTAGGGGTGCATGATTTGAACAAAAAGTCCTATTGCGATTTATTTTCAAAACTATTGCGATTTACGATATAAACAAAAAACTAGTTCCGGGGGTGTCGATTTACAGTAAGAATCATGGTGGTAACCAATTTTATTTGTTATAATCTGACTTATATGCATTTTTTCTTGTACTGTTAATGAAGAATAATGATAAAAATTGCTAGAAAAAAATACAAATTTTGCTGGTTAATACAGAGACAAGCGTTTTCCACAAAACTACATTTCCCATCATTATACTGTAGCTGCACAAGAAATATCAAATACATAGATAAAGTGTTGATTAAATGACTAATGTGTGCTTTTCTTGTCTTCGCTAGTAACTGAAAAAGAGAGAAAGAATATTAAATGGCAAAACAGGTCCGTCCTTTCTGACAATAATTACTTGATTGCACGCATTTCACGTTTCGTATGTACGAACATCCCTTGAGGACACGAACGCACCAATAATAATTAATAATTCACTAGTGGTCACTGACTTATGAACCCAAAGATTAAGAAAAAAAAATGGAAGTGGGAAAAGACGAAAAGGAAATGAGGAAAACAACATACAATTGATAGGGAAATTAAGAAGCGTGAAAGAAAAGGTTGAGAAAGAAAAAGTCACATTGAGAGATAAGGAGTGAGCAGCACATTAGCCCCTCACCCTCTCAGGCTTGTTCAATAAGGGCTTGTTCCTTTCAGACATGCTGTGCACATGGTTCATGAATGGAGGTTTGTGAGGAAGTGATCCTCAGAAATATCATCCCTCTCCTTGTGAGGTCACTAATGTGGGAACAAAGACGAATTATATGTACGTGAGAGAGAGGAGGTCAAAACAAAGAGGGAGGGACTCATCCTTTCTGCTCATTATGGGTATTTTTAGGCTGTAAAACATTCAGGGAGCTGAAGAATGAGGTTTTATTTCTAAGTCAAGCCACTATGTGCAAACTACTGTGTCACTATTTTAGTCCATGTTTGTTAGCTTTGAGGCCATGCTTGTGTACTCCTTAAACTTGATTAACTTAAATGAATATTCCGGGTTCAATACAAGTTAAGCTCTATTGACAGCATTTGTGGCATTATGTTGATAATCACAAAAAATTATTTTGACTCGTCACTCTTTGAAAAAGGCAAAAATCGAGGTTAGAGTGACTTACTTATAATGAAAGTTAATGGGCCAATTTTTGGAGGGCTTAAAGGTAGAAATTTGAAGGATATAATTTTATAAAAGCACTTACATTAATTCTTCAGTTAAAACGTATTTATTATTTGAGCTTTAAAGTTGTTTAAATCGTCGTTTTAGGGTTTGTTTACATTGCATCATCGTGGTAACTACACAGAAAAGGTTAGTGAGCGATTTTATCAAACTAAAATCATGTTAACACATATTGTTTACGTCTTGTGGTTATACTTTTAAAATAGTATTTTATTTGTATCCGTTTATTAGCTATATGGTTTATATTTATGTAGAAGCGAATGGTATGTGTAAGAAATAGTCCTGAAACATGTTCTTTGTTTCTGTGGATTGTATGCTATCTCTGGGCGTCAAATCCATGCTTGGTAGGATCATTCAGGATAAATCAAAATCCTCTTTCAATCCCTCAGCAACTGATTAAACATTTATAGTAGCATGGGTTGAAAAAATGGAAAGAGCTGTTATCACCAGATAAGAATGAAATGAAATGATAACATGCAACCTTCATTGTGGAAAAGTTAAGCAAAGAGGGCCACCAAAAAGAATGTATGTGACACGTACATATCACACCATTTTTCAGGTGAAGTGAACACTAGGAGGTGGTAAAAATCTTTTCTATTTCCCTTTACACAAAAATCATGAGTAAAACTGCTGATTATCAGTATATAAATACTTATATGTAGGTGAGGGCGTGGTTGAGCGCCCGTCTGGGGAGAGAGAAAGTGTTAAGGAGTTCCACCTGAGATGAATTGCTCCTAATAACAGTTTCTCTGTTGACAGTGAGAGATGGGGGAGATAGAAACAGGCTTAGGATGCAGAGAGAGACTGGCACACACTAGAGACTGCGTGTTTCATAGAGTTGATCATTGTTGCTGAAAAGCTGAACCGTGTTTAGTTTTATGCTGAAAAGTAGAACTTCAAGTTCCTGTCATTTAAGTTGAAGTATAATATATCAGTCTCACCTTACAGAAATGGTAAGCAGAAGGTTGCTGGTTTGATTCCCACAGCTACCACCATTGTGTCCTTGAGCAAGGCACTTAACTCCAGGTTGCTCTGGGGGGGATTGTCCCTGTAATAAATGCACTGTAAGTTGCTTTGGATAAAAGTGTCTGTCAAATGCATAAATGTAAATGTAAATGTGTTTAGATGTCAGGAACTGACTATCTTATGACATCTAAATACTTTTACTATAGCGCATTACGATGCATTTTAATGTTTGCATTACAGAACCAACTCCATTAACAAGCTTGTACAAGTACATTTCATCACATGTGCAACACTATCAGTTGAGCTATGGAGCAATAAGGACCGGGATATGATTCGACACGTGAGCCGAAAGTATCATAGCAATTGTGTTTTTAAACTCACATTTGCTTTTTCTGACACTATTGGTTAGGATTAGATTTAAGGTTCACAGTTGGGAGGTAGGTAAGAAACCATGTCATTTAATTTTGCAAAAATATCACCAAAGTCACAGGCTAAATTATATACAGTTTAAGAGGCCATTCAATGGGACGTGTTCTTGCATTCCCCCTGCACTTTTTTGCACTCTCTTAGTTAATTTCCTTTCTATTTGTCTTTCATACCATGACTTATATGCTGTGGAATGTAACTTCATGTTTGATGAAAGAACTTCCTGTGCCATTGCTTGTAGGAAATGCTGGCAGATTCCTATGCTTAAGGATGGATGTAATGGTTGCGTCTTGTTGCCTGCCTTCGAAATATGCTGCCTTTTTAGAACGCAAGTCTTTGAGGATGATATCATTGTCACCCACAAAGGAATTGAAATCAATTTGCATGTACCGCTCTTATCAATGCACAAGGAGTTATTTTTAGAAGCGTTTTCAGGTGAAGTTTCAAGTTCAGTTTTTTTGACAAAGTGGAAAGATTTGAGCTCGTTTCAGCTTGCGTTCCCTCTCTTGTGCTTCGTATTTAATAGGGTAGTACTCCCGCCAGACCTAAGTATTGTTGGCCGATACTTTGGCCACAGCTCCCCCTGTCCCGTGCCCCTTGGAGATTGTAAAGTGACTGAGTTCCAAAAGCAGCTGCAGAGATAATTCCGGTGCTACTGCGTGACCTGTGGGCAGATAATTCCCATCTGGGCTGACGCAACAGTACTGGCTACTGCCCTTGGGTTTTCATTTGTTATGTTTTTGATAAATAACACATACAACTATATGTATCAGCATTAATAGTTAGTAGTTTTCGCTTGGTGTATTGAGCTGCAAGGTCAGTTAACACTATGTGAATTTGTTTGACTTCACAGTTTTCTTTCTGTTATTACTAATTTCCGATTTCAACAGGAAATTTGTGTGGGACATATCAAAGGGACCCTCCCCTTTTTCAAAATAGCCAATAGGTTTTAGTTTATGTCAAAACCATGAACCATGATTTTCCTCAATTTCAGTGCAGAATTGCAGGTGTTACGGACAAATCTAATAATTAACACAGTAAAACTATTTCTGCTGTTTATGAACCAACAAAGCTGTCTACATTGCAAGCGTGCGACATTGGAGTAATCTAGTTTTACCGCGTCACATTGTGCCGCTCACTCATAAGGCGGAAATAGCAAAAATGCTTTGTGTAGTGCTACCAGAACTACTTTAAAATTAAAGGAAAAAGAGTTTGGGGCAATATAAGGATGAGCAAATTTATGACATAATTTTCATCTTTGAGTGAGTAAACCTATTAATATTTAGCAATGTGCCTGCATACTACACCTAGTATCCATTAAAACTATTAGACCTTTGCTATCTTTATCATCGGATTGTGTCTTGTGTTTTCATGGGTGTGTGAGAGTCTGCAGTTTCAGTTTGCATGATCATCTGAACATATTGTGTATAGGCGTGAGTCCATATGTGCACATAGTTACGCCTGTATACCTTGAGGTTTTGAAGTAAAAGTAGGCCACCACGATCGAGACAAGACTGTGTGTCCGGGCTCTATCCTTATCTGATGAATCTCTCCAGGAGGACCATTTCACAGAATCACCGAAGCAGGAAATGTGGTGTAACAGAGAACAGCGTTTGCACTCAGAACTAGCTTGTACCCAGTCAGCTAGGATTGTACCATGACGGCAACTTTGTGTAGACAATATATTATTTCAGTGTAATTTTGATCCTTTGAAGATCCAGCCTCAGAATAACACAGAAGGAAACACTGGAGAATCAGGCCACTTTTCCCTTGGATAACTATAATGTTGGTTTGAATAATTCACTAGGGTGGTATGCCTGAATAACTCTTTATTACCATGTAATACCAGGTAAATTATTCATTACATCGTGGATTAGGTTCTGAAAAACTGATGAAATAAGGTTTCTGATTTAGTGTTCTGTTATAAAAGAGAAGAGATTTTCGATAAGGAAATGCCCATCATGCTCATTGGTAATCTTGTCAGAAAGGAGCAGCTGTATTTCATGACGATAAGATAATAAATGAAGGCACAGGAATTGTAGCTCTGTGGTTTTTAACTGGTGGGTTGCAACCCCAAAATGGGTTGCAGGTCTGTTCTTATTCTTATGTTCTTAAAATTTAAATACAACTAACCATTTATTTGTTACGGAGCCTTTTAGATAATAGGGAGGTAAATTATTCTGAAATATTTTTGCACTCCCTTGCAATGTGTTCCCTTGCAATTATTTTGGGTTCCATCTCAATAGCTTTATCCATCACTTTTTCATTCCCTCACAATAGTTTTTGTTACTTCGCAATTATTTTGGGTACCCTCACAGTAAGTTTTGCATTAACTCACAGTAGTGTTTTTTCACTCACCATTATTTTTTGTACCCTCACAATAAGTTTTGCCTTCTTTCGAAATACGTTTTGCATTCCCTTAAAGAGGTTGTGAAATATTTAGACGTATAAGAGGTAACTGTACTTTAAAAACATACTGTTAGTTTTAGGAACTCTAAACTTCCTCTCCAGTCTAAAAAGTGCATTTATAGTTCCCAACTTGCTCAAATGTCTCGTTTTCAAATCTCTGTTTTTGTGATGTCATTAGACATTGCCTCATTTGCATTCTCAGTTTGCATTTGCTCTGCAGAGATGTTAGTTAAATCAGATCAATTTTAATTTTTAAATGAGATCTACATAGAAAACAGAGTGTTTCATACAGAGTGCCAAAGACAGGGTAGAAAACGTCATGTAATACTACATTTAAACTGTTTCTGTGCAAAAAACATAACTTGCATTAAGTGAACCTCACAATAAGTATTTTGCTCCCTCACAATTATTTTGGGTTTCCTCACAAAATGTTTGCCATCAGTTATAGTAGTTTGCTTTCCCTCGCAATAGTTGACCTTCCTTTGTAATAAATCAAAACTATGGTAATGGTTTGTTTTCTCTTAGACTATGGTATTAAAAACCAGCCAGACCAGTAGAAGACCTTCTTGGCCTGGTTGGGAGACAAGCCTAAACCAGCTAAAACCAGATAACCAGCTTTGGCATAGTTTAGGCTGTTTATTTTCAGCAGAGCAGCCAAAGGATATGTATAAGATACTTCTCATTAACCTTCCATCTAGCCATATGTGTTTTCAGGGGCATTTGTCATTTAACATAAATTTGCATGAACTACACTAACTTCACATTGCGAACACCGCTGGAGTTTCTAAATTTGTTATGAACTGCGATGATGTCACTTTGCTTAATGAACATACTGTATATTTGATTAGTAAATGATAGTGAGTGTCTGTTTCAGCTAGTGAATGCATAATTGATTAGGTCATGATGATGCTAATCTTGACAATAATTGCAGGAATTTCCATGCTAATTTTGCTTGGTATCATATTCAACCCAAAATGTCAATATGGATAAAGGGGATAGTTTGCCCAAAAGTGAAAATGATGTCATCATTTACTCACCCTTAAATTGTTCCAACCACGTTTCTTTCTTCCATAGAGCACAAAAGGGGATTTTAGATGTTAGACTATAATACGTGAGACATGTCATTTGTGATACAAAGAATGAACTAGCACAGCCACTTAAGAAATCGGTTGTCTTGAACAGCATTCAGTTAAGCGGTCTTTATACAAAAATATTTGGCAGCCGGGTTCAGCAACTGACGTATTCCAGCTTTGGATAATTTTATGAAACTATATGCTAATGCTTAGTGCTTAATAGTTGCTTAATGCTAACTTGTACTCATCAGAACTTGTACTTACCCATTTTCCTCAACTGGTGGGTCAGGTCTGTCCTGATAGGGATGCAGATAGAAGGAAAATAACAATGCCATGGTGCTTCCTTTTAAATTTAAAAAAGCTTTGGGCCACCGAAGTGATATCCATGTTGCGTTCTGCACTTTATATTCCCTAAGTGCTTCTCATCTGAAAATGTGATGCAATTAAATCCTAGCTTTTGTGCCAGTGTGCAGTATGTGCCATGACAGAACCACTCATGCCAATGATCTGCTTTGCTCTAACCTACTGTATCCCTGGAGTGTGTGTGTGCGTCAGCTTGACTTCCCTCGTTATTGTTACCCATGCTAAATTAAATCAAGGTCGTGTTTTTTTACTGTGTTGGGTCACCACTTGATGTCCAATGTAAAATCTGGGTCCCAAAGCAAAACCAGTTAAGAACCACTGGTATATAATGCCAAAGGATCTCCAAGTACCAAGTATGTCTATGTGCTGCTGACTGAAGGTGTATGATTGACAACATAGCTGAGATCACGAGGCATTTTTTTTATTCCCTCTCTTAGCATTTGGCAGCTGTCTCTGTGGGGCTTTTGTTAATGGCTGGATAAAAGTTTTATGTGCTTGTCTGCTGCCTTCCAAACTCCTTGGTCATGACATCTCATCTTGGTTCACAGATAAGTGTTTCTGTCTTTCAGGCCCTAATTAAGTTTGACGAAGCGCTGCAGTGTACTATTGTACTTCAAGTCTCTTGCTTAAACCATCTTCCTCCCATCAGGCGGCATGAAGCTCATTATGATTTAACTTTTGTTGAAAGATTGCATGCCAGTGTCTGTCCAATTTGCATACTGTCTGTCCTATAAAGTATGCAAGATTAGGATTACTGCATTAGAAATCATAGTTGAGAAAAGTATGTCAAAAATGCCCGAAAGGTTGGCCTGTATACCATTTCTGTTGGATTTTCACAGTATGCATTTAACAGATTCGTGTTTGGCTTAATTAGGTTTAGATTTTTTTTCCACAATGTTTAAGTGTAATTGCTTTAAATTTATAGAAGTTTAAAACTTGAATGTATAATGAAAGATTTAGATTTTAGGTTCTATAACTGGTCACCATTTCTTATTTTTCACCATTTTAAATCACCTCTTTGCCTTCACTAGCTCATTACTAGCTTAAAGCTGTAAAGTAGTTCAACTCATAGTTTTACGGTAGTTTTAGGATTTACTGTGTTACATTGTCATGGCAACAAAATTAAATTAATTGGATGTAAATTTATACAGAAAAGGTTAGCAAGTGATTTTTATCATACTAAAATCATGTTAACATGCATATTGTTTATGTCTTTTGGCTTTACATTTTGAAACTCTGAGTTTTAACGTTTATGGATTGCCCCCATTCACTTCTATTGTAATTGTATCACTTTAACCCACATTTTTGCTTTTTTTTTTTTTTTTTTTAAGAAAAGGAGGGACAAGTCAAAATTTCTTTATGTTGTAATCAGCATTTTGCCACAAATGCTGTTGGTTCAGCTTAACTTGTATTTAACTTGAAGATTCCTTTTAAAATAGGATTACCAAACCCAACTTCCTCCTAAGACATGTTGATTGATTGCCATTTTCCGCCTGTAAGAATAGCAAAACAGGAGAGAGAAGCTCATATCTTTTAGTGAAAGTGATTCACAAGCATCAGCTTGAGTTATGGCCCTGTACTATGGAGACAATGGTTATTTGTGTGTGGCTGTATATGAAAGGGGATTGATTTCATGACTACAGCTCTGTTCAGAGTGAAGTGACCATTGAGTTGTTTTCTGGCAGCATGGATGGTCTCCCAATTGCTCTCTGCTACCTAGCATGCCAGCTGAACACAGGCCATGTTGTCTGCGGCTTTCTTAAATGTTGGGAGTGTGATATGTGGTAGTCTTGCATTGTCAGACTTTTGAATGTCGACACAAAATCTTGTGTAGTTTAGAGTTTATTTTGGCCAAAAGCAGCCAATTTAGAACAGCTTTGCTTTTATGTTAAATCGGACTGATCATACTGTGAACTGAGCTACAGGAGGTCATAAGTTCTTCTGAAATCGGTTACCTAATTCCGAAGCATGGCCCCCAGTGGCCAAGGCTGGTAGTGTTCTTGAGGTAAAATGTCCACAGGGTGTCGGCAAAAGGGAGTTATACTTTTAATTGTAAATGATAGGGATGGGCAATAATATTGATTTTCCGATTCATCACGATCTTCATTTGAACAATCTCGATATCGATTCATTAATGAGCTGTAAGTGATTTTAGCCTTTTTAACTTCACGAGACTGAGCCATTGATATAGCCAAGGCCCCTCTTTCCAAAACACTGCACCGATACCATTGAAACTGACACAAAGCATGTTCCCACGGTTATCAAACACAACCGTAGCAAAATTGCACCCTCAACTGATTATAAATCAGAATATGGCATTAAGCCTCAACAATTCACTGCAACGACAACAATATGAGAATGTGCAAAATGATTGACCGGTCGAAAGCGTCAGAAACCGAGGACTGCAGACACATTTTGCTTGCTGTTTACAAAGTCTGATGCTGTTACAAGACTGGTAAGATATCTCATGACACTTATTTCAGTGATATCTTTCGTTTTTTTTTATACCTTTTCATGAAAATAATCGCTTACAGCACATTTAAATCCCGAGAGCGATCTTTAACTCTATGTGCAACACTCTACTATGATGAGAGGAATTTGCTTGCATTGGCAACCATATTTCATGCTATGTGACTAAAATGAATATTGGCAACTGCCTGGTAAATGTTTAGATTTCACTTACCTTTAATTGTGTAGCATGGTGGTGGGGTATTCAGTAGCAAGGTCCTTTCACTGCATGTTGAGAGTAAAAGTTGTTCCGTATAATGTGTGTCCAAAGACAAGATCCACGGAAACCCATTTGTCAATGAATAATGTCTCTTTTAATTTGATTGAATGCATGGATTTGTTCATTTTAAAAAGCTAAAATGAGACCAAAATGATGAATAACTAATAAAATTAAATTGTAAAATTAATGTTTTTGTAATGTACCTAGTTAGAAGGTCCCCTGTATAACCAACAGCATTAGCTGGGAGAGAATTTCTTTCATATTCTTGCAAAAGGGAGTGGTGGTGGCTTAGTGGACTAAAGCACATAACTGGTAATCAGAAGTTTGCTGGTTTGATCCCCACAGCCACCACCATTGTGTCCTTAAGCAAGACACTTAATCCAGGTTGCTCTGGGGGGATTGTCCCTGTAATATGTGCACTGTAAGTCGCTTTGGATAAAAGCGTCTGCCAAATGCATAAATGTAAATGTAAATAAATGTATAACAGGAATATACCCATATGAATCGATAACGAATAGAATCAAATTAAGAGCTAGTAAATGACAATGCAGTCAACAGGAAAGCATATTTTATTAACTCTATCCCCTAAACTAAACCCCAACCCTAAACCTAACTATCAGTGGAGTGAAAATGTAATTTGAGCGCAAAATACAACCTCCAAATTGTGCTCACCCATGTTTATGTGAATGTGATTACTTCCTGATTTCCATGGGGCTAGAACCTGTGTCTTGTAGATTGCTCAATGTCTAATTGGATGGCACTTTTTGATTTATTATCAAAGTTGTGGTAGCTTTACCTCAGAGGTTAAATCCTGAGTAAAATCCCTCGTTGAGGCCAATTCCAAACCAAGCACAGTTAGACCACTTTTGATTAAAAATATTCGTCCTATTTGAGAGAGAAATCTCTTTTGTGCTCTCCGTAATCCCTTAGTGAATTAGTTAAATGAAACATGCGCTATTTTCGATAAATATAGGAAAGCCAGTCCAGCTGGGTGACGAAGACCCAACAGGGAGTCTAGTTTTAGGCTTCTTGTTTTAGAGAGGTGAAAATATTGTCTGGAACTCTCCAGAAATCCTGAACTACATTAGCAGTGTTGATTTCGAGACACAGAACCCAGCCATTAGATCCCCTAATTGCATCTTGAAGCACCGTAGATTACACCAGGGGGTCGTCTCCGAGGCAGGATATTAGATTTCAGTGTTATGCTTTGCTGTGCTCAGGCACTATAGGTGGTCTATTATGTGCTTTAGGAGAGGGGAAATTAATGCAGTAGAGGGCTACCTATAGAGCGGGGGGTGGGGTAAATAATAAATAAATAAATGTATCCTCACAGAAGTGATCCAGATGAATTCATCCATCCAATCTAGTTTAAAGCTCAAAGTGATCATGTCCTTTTAGTTTATGCTTGTCTGATGTAATTATCTCATGGCTCCCTGGAATACATGATTCTAAATTGGTCAGTTATAGGATTCTATGGTCTTATATTTTTTGTAAAATGATCCATAAACTGTATATTTGTTCCTGCCGTTGTCCCTGGCAACCAATCTTCTACAATGTTCTAGTGTCTCTTGTATCACTCCATGGTCTCTTCTCACATAATAAAATCATTTCAACTCAAATACATTTTTCATGTCCTATGATTTCTCCCTATCAGGTTTTTTTTAAGAACTCGTGGTTTATTGAAAAGTGCTGTTAAGAATGCACAATATATTGCATCTTTATCATATTGCCCAATATTTGTTTATTTATTTTTATTTATAAGGTCACTGTTTTATTTATGACTTTTATTTTTTTACCTATTTGTCAGTTCAATGGTCCTGCGGCATGACAAGCAAACATTTGCTTATTTAAAGGGATAGTTCACCCAAAAATGAAAAGTCTCTCTTCATTTACTCACACTCTTGGCATCCCGGTTGTGCATGACTTTCATTCTTTTCTTTTCTTTTGGGTGAACTATCCATTTTAATAGTAGTGTCATCTTCCAATATATTGTTGGCAAAAAAAAAAACTAAAACAGGAATTCTCTTAAACTGTAGATACTGTACAATACAATTTAAATAGTTTGATAATACCTGGTTTGTAATATACTATGATATTCTAGATTTTATGTAATATTCTAGATTGGATATTTAGTGTGAACGCCAAATGATAGATAGATAGATAGATTGATAGATAGATAGATAGATAGATTGATTGATTGATTGATAGTAATTTTGTTGGTATAACCTAATGTAATGTTAATGGTGTAATCTAATGATCAGTCATTTTAAATAATATTTTTGACTTAAATAAAATCATTTAATTTAGATGTTCCACAAGCAAAATGTTAGGTTTTTTTTAATTTTTCAGAATATATTTTTTCTGAATCATTAGACAATTAAAAATAAAACATAAAATAAACATGACAATTTAAATAAAGCTCACATTTTTTTTAACATTTTCTGTCATTTGGTGACGTACCACTGGAGGTAAATGTTCCACTTTAAAAATGACTCATTTTTAGAATGTCATTGCTG
Source organism: Xyrauchen texanus (assembly GCF_025860055.1). Taxonomy (NCBI): domain Eukaryota; kingdom Metazoa; phylum Chordata; class Actinopteri; order Cypriniformes; family Catostomidae; genus Xyrauchen; species Xyrauchen texanus. The sequence goes on from NC_068303.1 coordinate 7,417,622, forward strand.
TCCAATGAAAAACACGTATCTCCACTTTTGGCAATTTCGAATTTTTACCATAGACGAAATGCGCAGAATGACCTCTTCCTACTTTGTGCATCGAAATGACCAATGAAAAGATGTTTAATCAGGCTGTCTGTTTAACAAGTATCTTGTAAGATTGTTTATGAGAAAATATTTTTTTCATCTTGAAAATGTTTTTATTTGGAGATACATGTTACGATTTACAGCTCTGGAAAAAAAAATAAGAGACCACTGCAAAATGTTCAGTTTCTCTGGAATAACTATTTATAGGTTTGCGTTTGAGTAAAATGAACATTTTTGTTTTATTCTATAAAGTACTGACAACATTTATCCCAGATTCCAAATAAACATTTAGTCATTTAGAGCATTTATTTGACAATGACAACTGGTAAAAATAACAGAAATGATGCAGTGTTTTCAGACCTCGAATAATGCAAAGAAAACAAGATCATATTCATTTTTAAAAAACAAAATGCTAATGTTTTAATTTAGGAAGAGTTCAGAAATCAATAATTGGTGGAACAACCCTGATTTTCAATCACAGCTTTCATGCGTCTTGGCATGCTCTCTACCAGTCTTTCACATTGCTGTTGGGTGACTTTATGCCACTCCTGGCACACAAAATCCATAGGTTTTTAATGAGGTTCTGGTCTGGAGATTGGGCTGGCCATGACAGGGTCTTGATCTGGTGGTCCTCCATCCACACCTTGATTGACCTGGCTATGTGGCATGGAGCATTGTCCTGCTGGAAAAACCAATCCTCAGAGTTGGGGAACATTGTCAGAGCAGAAGGAAGCAAGTTTTCTTTCAGGTGTAATTCATGCGTCCTTCACAAAGACGAATCTGCCGTATTCCAGCCTTGCTGAAGCACCCCCAGATCATCACAGATCATCACAGATCCTCCACCAAATTTCACAGTGGGTGCAAAACCCTGTTGCTTGAAGGTCTCCGTCTAACCATAAGATGACAGGTGGAGGATCGGTGATGATCTGGTTTGCTCTAAATTACAATATTATTATTTTGTTGTCAGTACTTTATAGAATAAAACAAAAATATAAATTTTACTCAAACACATTCCTATAAATAGTAAACCAAGAAAATGATACATTTGCTGTGGTCTCTTAATTTTTTTCAGAGCTATATAATAAATGAAGTGAGCTAGTATCAAGAGGGAAGGAGTTGATTAGTCTTCCCTTCCTCTCTCTTTCTATATAAATGACAATTCAGAAAATATTACGTATAAATATGTATAACATTTTGTTAAAAATATAAATGGTCTGGGTCGGGCGTCTGTTCTAGGTGCTGTTGGTGGGTGCAACTGGCATATCCTGTTGGCATAATCATTACAGAATCAGTGATTGGACTGACTGGCCCTTCCCTTTCACTGCCTCTGGCCAGATCCCTCCCTCGTGTTAAAGAATCATTGATTTGATACCTGGGTTGGATGTGGTGTCTCTGGCTGGGGAGCTAACCAGTGCACACCTTGCTCAAAGCCATGGAAGGGAAAAATTTAAAAAGGGGGAAAGGAAAGGGGGGAAAGGAGAAGAAGAAAAAAGGAAAAAAAAAGATGGAAAAAAAAAAGATTAGAAAGGAAAGGGAAAAAAAAAAAAAGGAAGGGGGTAAGAGGGCCAACCACCCATAACATTTGGTTACGTCAGGTCACAAACAGACTAAGGGAGCTTGGTTTGGAGGTGCCTGTTATGGTGCCCCGGCGTACTTTCTTTTTTTTTTTTTAAAGAGGACACCTCAATGGAGCCTAGAAGCTTAACTACGGGGTTGGGTGTCGCTGGCGCGGTGAGGGGAATCGGAATATTGAATAGAGGAGAGGTGTCGGTATCTGTGTGGAGCTCACTGGCAGTTGTGGATCAGCCCCCTGACCTAGAGATTAGAGCAGGTACGGTGACATTATTGACTGACCTAAATGTATTGTTATTAGTACTATTGTCACTATTATTATTATAGATTGCTAGAGCTAATGCTCCTATTATTGTCATGAATTATCATTATAAATATTATCATTGATACTATCACCACTAATATTAATATATTGCTGTTGTTGTTGTGATTGTTGGGGCGATTAATACCCTTACTAAAAATATACTGATACTACCGGACTGCCCCTATCTATACTTAGCGTCACAGAAAGGATCTCATCTGTCTACATACACCACTTTATCGATGACTGTGTTGGGCTGTTTTGTATTTCGTTGTTTTTGTTTTTGTGCTTTTTCTCTCTTCTGTATTGTATATGTGTCTCACTCCCTTGTATGTGTTACTCTTTTGTTAATTTGCAATAAAAAAAATAAAAATAAAAAAAAAGAGGGAAGGAGTTGCCTTGAATAGGAATGAAATTAGCTCTTGATGTATATTTACCCCTAGAGAAGAGTCCATATAGGTCACCCCACTGATCTGTATTGATCTGGTTTTGGGAGAAAATGATGTTTGATTGGACCTTCAGAATTATCATGGAGCCCTGATGAGGACATGCCTGGAGATACTAGTGAGAAGAAAACTAAATAAATCCTTAAACGGTCTTTCTTTTCTTACACCGAAGCTCTGTAAATAAGATTTGTAGCTTTTCACTTGACTCTTTCAAAGAAAGTATGTCAAAAGATTATCAGATAGATCCCACTTTTGTCAGATTGACTTCAAAGCTGTTGTTTCACAGTTGTTTCAGAGGAGTTTTCCGATTTGCTTTTTGTTGTAAAATGCAGCCCATCGATCTGACAGTACATCCATTTGAGTAAACCAATTTTTGATTCAAGATGTTTGGAAAATTAGACTCTTTTGTTGAAGGTTTTATGTCTGAGACATTTGTATGGTGTGATTCGGGTGAAGGCCTTTAGATATACTTGTATCCTACCAGGTTTGTACAGTATTAATCTTGTCAATCATATTATTGACAAAAATGTTTGCCGATGAAGGGTCTATAAATTGCGATTAGCGTGTAAACATGATAGATGAGGCCGAGCAACAACTGCATTATCAAGGTCTGTTAGTCTGACTTTGTAGAAACCAGACCGGTACGATTTGGGCCAAACTAAAGGCAAACTTACATGACATTTAAGAAAATTAATTGTTGTTTTAGTCTGATATAAAATCAGTGTTTAAAATTTTGGAGGAATATGTACACTGTAAAAAAAAAAAATCCATCTACTTAACCCTAACTTAAAAACACAAGTTTTATTGCTGCCTTAAAAGAACGATTCACCCAAAAATGTTAATTCTCTCATTATTCACTTACCCTGATGCCATCCCAGATATGTATGTCTGCCTTTCTTCAGCAGAACACAGGTGAAGATATTTAGAAGAAGATAGAGCTCTTTCAGGTCCTTAAAATGGAAGTACATGGGTGCCAGCTCTTTGACGGTCCAAAAGTCACATTTAGGCAGCATAAAAGTAATCAATGCGACTCCAGCCGATCAGTGAATGTCTTCTGAAGTGAATCGATAGGTTTATGCAAGAAACAATCTATACTTCAAATGTTTTTAACTTTAAATCAGCACTTCCATCCAGGGTTCTGATGCTGTTTGAAATGGCCGATCTCTCGCGTGACATTCGTTCTTCTGTTGTAAGCAAGCGCCTCTTCCGAATTCTCGCGTGAACTTGCAGACACGCTTGCATCATGCTTCGAGTCAGCTGCTGGCTGGAAGCGCTTAAAAGTTAACAATGTTTTAATTATCTTTTATTTTTTACACAAACCTATCGATTTGCTTCAGAAGACATTCACTGATCGGCTGGAGTTGTGTGGATTACCTTTATGCTGCCTAAATTTTACTTTTGGAAGTCAAAGTGCTGGCACCTTTTTACTTCCATTATAAGGACCCCACAGAGCTCTATCTTCTTAAAATCTTCATTTGTGTTCTGCTGAAGAAAGGCAGTCAAACACATCTGGGATGTCATCAAGGTAAGTGAATAATGAGAGAATTTTAATTTTTGGGTGAACTATTCCTTTAAAGTTTTAAGTAAAATCCTTGTGGCTTTACAAAAACTTTTAAACTCATTATTTTACATTAGTCCATTTTTAAGACCAATTGAAAATTATTTGTACAGATGCATTGATTTTACTTTAAATGTTAAGGCATCAACAAAGTTTTTATGTTTAAGTAGATGGGATTTTGTATTTTTTATTAGGAGCTATAACTGTGATTCCACTTTTTAATAAAAATATATATTTTTTTAATTACAATATTTTTGTTGCTTAAAATTATATTCCGTTTTAGTCTGTTACAGTTGACTAAAATTAATTAATATGACATGACAAAAGAGTGCATTTTAAAAGACATTCTTATCAGAAAACAAAGTATAGCTGAATAATATATATATATATATTTATTTATTTTTATTTTTATTTTTTTTATTAACACTTGCTGTATAGCTAAAATGTTTTAAAAGACCCCCATGTTCCATTTTTCGGACTCACCAGCTTGTTAAAAATTCGAGTGATGCTCATACATATCTCTGAATTAAATTCCAGTCATATTTCAGACGGAAATCTAAAACGTTTCCTCATCTACCAATTTGTTTTCGTAGATTAATAAGCCTTCTTGACAGAAGGTATCAGGATTTACATTTTGATGAATTTCTCTCACTAGCTAGCTTCTATCTGTCTGTGAACTGCCTGTAAGTTTTGAGTTGTTTACGACTCCTCACCCACTCATGTCATCTTTAAAAAAAAAAAACAGACTTCAGTGCCACAATTCACCCAATTATTGAGTTCACAGAGTTCCGTAGTTTGAAGAAATGATCGCTAGCTCTTGTGAAGCTAGTAGAACTGATGTTTGTCTGCCTTAATCCCAAGTAAACAGCAAGAGCTGTCTTGTTTCAGTGAATAGTTAATGGCAGTCATGCTGGCGGGCAACTGAGAGACAAGGCATCATGGGATTTTCAGTGAGGAACATTCAGTTTGCTACTGGATTGAAGGGCTGATACCCTTGAAGAAGAGAGCTGGTGGTAAATGACTCGAACAAGGGCTTGAAGTTCACACTTTGAGGCACTTCCATGGAAGAACACAGACATTATTACTGTGGTTACTACAAGCTTATCCATTTAAACAGTGTTTTTCAGTAGTTATCGTTGCTTGATGTCATTTAGACTTTTACAATTGTTAAATGTATTGTAGAAAAGACATTTCGGTCATCATTTGGTCACCCTCATCTTTAAGTCTTTTTGCTTTGTGAGTCTTCATGCACTGTATGGTTCTCATGTGTGTTCAAAATGCACAACGGAGACAGTGATTTGAGAGCTGCAGCAAAGGGGAAGATTTTCAGTGTATAATATTTTCTCCTCAATGTAATTGGTAACCCATACAAGATAATAAAGTAGATTAGCTAAATTCTACAGTTAAAAGAGATGGGGAATACTAAGCTGAATTAATTTGACTAGTCGAAGTAATAATCATGAAATTATTTTAGATATTGTGTTGTTCAAAATATTGAATAACCGTTTTTAATAACCGCCCCCGGACGTATGGGTATAAAGGGAGGGAAATGCATCTGTTTTATTCAGCATTTTTCTGAGGAGCCCACAATGAGGTTTGGCCGCAACAGTGGCTCGGTTCAGCGATGTGGTCGGGACGACACAACATCTCGTTCCCTCCATCAGGGAACGGAGGTTACATCCGTAACCTAGATGTTTCAAAGTCTTTCTAACATCTTTGGAATGCTCCTTGGAAGCTTTTCTGGTCATGACAGTGCAGCTCCTATCTACTTGAATGGGCAAAGACTGAAACTCAAATGGTTGGTCAAGATTACAATCAAAGAACATATTTCAATTCAGCAGTAAAATCTGAGGTAACACTTTATAGTTTTTACAGTACTGTTCTACATTTACATAGTATATACTTACAACAACTGTAGTCATTTCTAGGTACTAACACTAAACCTAACCCTAAACTTTACCCATATTAAATATATGATGTTACCTAATATTACTCAGTACTTTCATGGGTAAGTACATTGTAAGTATACTGAAAGTACATGTACTGTAAATTAAAGTGCAAACCAATCAGACAACATTGGAATCAGAAATTGTCCTTCTTTACCTCAGATTATGAAAAAAAAAAAAAAAAAAGCTAATTGTATAGCTAATACGCATGCGCATTCTTGAGATGATTGATAGGTGATGTCTATCTAAAAGGTGATTGGCTCTTTTACCCGTAAGGCGAGACTTCCTTTCCGTTGGGCGCTCAGAGCTCCTTGGTTGGGCGTTCCAATTTATCCCATTCATTTTAATAGAAGTGTTCCATCTCTGCTAAATAGCCTCTGGTTTCGTCTTACCAGTGTGTGTGTGGAAACTTTTAAACCATGTGTGTAACAACTAGCCCAGCATTAATTTGCTATACAATATTTGAGTAGTGTTTTTAATAGTTGACAGAACGAGTTGGTGCAGAACGAAGACTTGATTAGTCTATTACTCATTCACATCTTGAATATGTGTGTGAACGAGCTACCAAATCAAATCCCTTTATTGTCATTCAACCATATACACAAGTGCAACAGTGGGTGAAAGTCTTGGGATACTCTAAAAACACTCATGAATGCACAATGGACATCAGGATTTTCGAATTGTTTCTCAACAAAACCCATAGTATGGATCCCATTGACTGTTTTTATTATACATTTGGGTGCTTTTTTTAAGCTTAAAAGTGAAGCGCTATTCGCTGCCATTATCGAAAAGACAGACAGAGATATTAACCCTTTCATACGTACTGTCACACATTTGTGACGGATAATAACTGGGCCCCGCAGAGTAGCAACACACATATGTGTTTCTGCAACAGCCAGATATGTTTACAAGCTGGCAGATTCAAATCGGCATTTGCACCGTCACAGGCTGCACTGGTTAAGCGTATGTAATTTATATTCGCTCAATCAGATACTCATACAGTTTTTTAAACCACAGAATATGTTTATTTTATATACATGCATCCAACGCATCACCAAAGTTTACAGCTCTTGTACGCACAGTCAATACATCAAACGCAATCTATCAAATGCTGCCATTTGTTTACATTAGTAGTGGTTGTCATTCAGCAAAGAAACAGCTACTCAAAGAATATTTTCAAGCACATAGTATGTTTATTTTATGTAACAAACAGCCTTATTGTCACCAAAGTACCACGATAACAGTTCACAGCTTACATATGCACAGCCATCACATCTAAACATGCAGTCTTCCCATGCATGCTGCTACGTCTACTTATTAGGTGCAGATGCGGTTTTCATTCACACAGACATCAACTCAAACAATCTTTTCAGGTATATAATACAGAAATCATTTTTTGAAACAGACTATCATAAAAGCATCACAATAAAAGTTTCAAACTTATACAATATAATCACAGTGAAAACATGCTGATCGAGCATAATTATCCGATGCATGCAGCCAAGTCTGTTTACATAAGCATTTGTCAAACAGACAAATAATCACATACACACACACACCCACAAAATGTCTGAGAAGTCAAACAATGCATATAGGCAAGCCACACTGCTGATATTATTTGTTCATTAGTTTTCTACAGCTATAAAAATTTAAATAGATAAAACTAATACAGTAGAGCAGACATAACCCATTTGTTCACATGTTTACTATATTATATACAGTATTTAATTTTTAGTCTACACTCTGCCCCCCTCTACCGGTTGTGCAGTGTCACATACAAAAATAACTCACTCCAGGGGGCACTGCAGGGGTATTTAAACACTACACATGAAAAGGTTCTTTAAAACACCTTAATCCCATAAGGGGTTTAAATGATATGATGGTGTGTAAATGAGGACAGAATATTTCATTTGTGGGTGAACTATCCCTTTAAAGACATCATGCATCACTTCAAGAACAGGAAAAGAAAGTCAACTCTAAATTACTTTTTTCACGATATTCCTGTTGAACGGAAAACGTCCCTGAAAATTATAATGCACACACTTGTTATACTTTGTCTAACAAAGCTGTGTTTATGGCCCTGGAGTTTAACATAAGATGCTTTTGCAGCAGAGGCCAGGGCTCATTGTGTCCTGAGCTCGGTTTGTGTTTGCTTCAGCAGGGGCGGCTGTGGATCAGGAGGTAGCGTTGGCCATTAATCGTAGGGTTGGCGGTTCGATTACAGGCCCACATAACTTCACAGCGGAAGTGTAAAGCACATTGAATACCGTTAAGGTTAAAAAAGCGCTATACAAGTGCAGACCATTTAATTGCTCTTTTTCCAATTCTGTCTGTCCTTATCACAGACCTGTCCTTGTGAAGCACACTAGAATTCCACAAATACAACACAGATCCTTTCATTGAGGCAGTAAATGCTGGACTGAGGTGAAAGGTTTCATATTGTATAGAAAACATATGCAATGCATGTGAATGGTGACTGAGGCTGCCAGCCATTAACAGCCCCCCCTTTTGTTTTGAGGAAAAGCAGGAACAGGTGAAGGGCAGTAAAGCGTAAATGAATTTCATATCAGTTTCTTTTTTGTCCTTGTCACTCTTTTGACACCATAATGAAAAAGGGTGCCTTACAGGAGCTATAAACCAAATTAATTTAAACTTCTAGCCAGGTAATACCTCTTGGGGCAATGTTACATAGACCAAAAAGAAAAAACCTTGACATATTTCATGGTAAATAAAATTGCGATAGAGAAAAGCAAATTGGTTTCTATCTAAATGCAAATTTCTACCTTTGTGGTATACTGGTGGTCACAGCGAGCTCTGCATGTGTGTTTCAAACCTTTCCAAAACACATGAAAGGCCTTAATCATATATGACATTTCAATATTTAATATCCAAAGACTGAAGGGTCTGTTCTTCAGAAGTTTGACACTACCACAGAGATGCTAAATTCTTAATACTGTTACTGTATATTTGCTTAAATACAAAGTATATTATCAGTGTTCTATGTTTATTTAAAATTTACATGGAGTCATTTGAATAGAAGGGAATTTTGACCGATATATTTTCGGCCATGTAGTGTTTATGCTCAGTGTTTTTTTGGAGACTGTGTTGCCTTTTGTCTGAAGACCTTGATGTTCACTGCAAAAGCCTGTAGTCTTTGAGAAAAGGAGAAAATGGCCACAAAAGCCCATGGGGATAGAGATATGAGATGTAGGATATCTGCTCTATCAGTTTAATACTGTTATTATAAAATTTGCCATCGCTCAATTATCGGCATGACCGCTGAAATGCTGAGGAACAGTGTTTGTTGTCATTTTTCCTTTGGAAAACCTGGTGGAGAGACTTGTGAGTTTTTCACCTGTGTATAGTTTTGTACATCTTTGGTACGATATCTTGCTAAAATAGAATGGCTATTAGTTTTCTTCTTTGTTTACTGTAAAATATAGATTTATTCACATTTAAAAATATTATTAAGTATATATTTTTTAGGTTTTATATACAAAAATACATCAAAAATGCAATTCACACAAAAACATTACTTGAATACATCCTTCTATGATGAACATGTTTTCAATTTTGTAATTTCTGTATTTTTTCTGGGGCTTAAAGGGATAGTTCACCCAAAAATGAAAAATATCTCATTTACTCACCCATATGCCATCCCGGATGTGCATGACTTTTTCTTCTACAGATCATAAACAAAGATTTTTAGAAGAATATTTCAGCTCTGTAGGTTCATACAATGTAAGTGAATAGTGTAATAATCCACACACACACACACACACACACACACACACACACACACACACACACACACACACACATGTTGTGTTTCCATGTTTTATGGGGACTTTCCATAGACATAATGGTTTTTATACTGTACAAACTTTATATTCTATCCCCTAAACCTAACCCTACCCCTAAACCTAACCCTCACAGAAAACTTTCTGCATTTTTACATTTTCAAAAAACATAATTTAGTATGATTTATAAGCTGTTTTCCTCATGGGGACCGACAAAATGTCCCCACAAGGTCAAAAATTTCGGGTTTTACTATCCTTATGGGGACATTTGGTCCCCACAAAGTGATAAATACACGCTCACACATACACACACACACACACACACACACACACACACATATATGTGTGTGTGTGTGTGTGTGTGTGTGTGTGTGGATAATTTTGGCAATATTAAATAAAATATGAAAATATTCTGTACTATTTATCACACTAGTCTGCTTTAATGTTTAACCAGGAAGTTTGTTTTAAAACTCTTTTATTTTGTACAAAATGGCACAAACTCACACTTGTGGTCTTCCTGGTCAAAAATGAAAATGAATGGGGGAGATCAAAAATAAGTGAAACATTTAGTGTTCAGGAGCATGTTCATCTATTAGAATATAAGGCCATATGAATGCCTCAGACCTGTGCACACGCGCACACACACACATACGCATACTCACACACACATACACACACGTTGGTGAGGCTATCCTTGTGAGGACTCTCCATAGACATAATGAGTTTTATACTGTACAAACTATAGATTCTTTCCACTAACACTACCCCTAACCCTCACAAAAAACTTTTTTAATTTGAAAATTTTCAAAAACACATTGTTTAGTATGTTGTTTTTTTTTAATTGCGATTTGAATTATGGGGACACTAGAATTGTCCTCATAAATCACATTTATATCATTATACCCTTGTAATTACTAGTTTGTAACCTAATAAAAAAAATCCTCATAAACCACACACACACACACACACAACAACAACAACAACCGCCATTCGCCACTAAGTGGCGGTGACGTCACCACGACGCTTGTGCCAGTTTTTCATATTTGATTTAATATAGCAAAATTATCCACAAATAATGCTTTTTTGTTTTCATTCAAAAATGTTGTGCATATGACCAGGTCAAGGAGGCCTATGATCAATAAGTTCCAAACAGAAATACAAAACCTGTTCTTATTAAAAGAAATAGAGCTGATAAAAAGATCTAATCCAATTATGGGTCATAATATAGCATAATGAGAGATTTATTAGCAATTATCAATAGGCCGGCCATTTTTGACCGAGAAGACCACAAGTGTGAAACATTTTAAAACAAACTTCCTGCTTAAACATTAAAGCACACTAGTGTGATAAATAGTACAGAATTTTTTTTATATTTTATATAATATTGCCAAAATTATCCACAAATAATGCTTTTTTCACTCAAATAGCTCAGGTCAATGAGGCTTACGATCTGTAAATTGAAAAAATATATACAAAACCTGTGCTAACTGACCGGGAAGACCAAATTAGGTAAAACATTATAAAACCAACATGAACACACAGATTTCTCTAAGAAACTGACTTGTGTTTTAAACTAGTTTTTTAAAAGATTCCTCTTTTATTATTTCCGACAACCTTATTTGTCAATGAGCCCAATGACACTGTAGATATTGCATTGCTCATTGAAAAATCTATATTGATCAACAACTTATCGTTACACTTTCAGAAGTCATTTTCGAGAGTGATCAAGTTTCTTAAAATTGCATTTTACAGTGCAAATGTAATTTGATATTTGTTTTTTTTTTTTATAATCAACCATTCAGTGTCTAATAAAAGCCATTACCTTAGTATTAAACAACTGTTTCCAAGTCTCAGAGCTGAAGATTTGTGGCAAGCATGTCTAATGTATTTAACCTTAAGTTAACTTTTAATGTACAGTATGGAAAACACTTTCAGAGTGCCTGATTGCATTTCTAAATGATGGCTGCTTTTATTTTCAAGCTGCCTCTAATCCAATTCAAAATGATTTAAGCAACATTCATTTTATTATCTCTGTGTTAGCACTAAGTGGGTTTTTCTGAAAGATGGCACAAACACATTAGCTGCAGCTTTCTCTTTCACCGTTTTCTATTCCACCTTGTCTTTGACGGTGTACCAATGCAGCACATGTTTTTGATATTGCAGCATTTCTTTCATTTTACTGCATGTTCGCTCTGTGTGCTTCATTTGTTACCCATGTGGGTGTATACAGTGGGCGCAGTGAGCACTGGGTTATTTGGTATGCGCTGTGTGTACTGGGGAGTAGGAAGAATGCTTTTGAAGAGAGGGAAGGTCCCTATTTTAAGTTAAGTTGATTGACAGTTCATTTTCTAACACGGTTCCACATGCCTGATTTCCCACCATGACATCAGCCCTGTGATCCAGACAATTGGACTGTCAAACGCTTAGACACATACCATACTTATAATTAAACATACCTGGTGACACCAGCAAAGAAGAATTCCATTGACTGGTTAAACTAACCATCTGAAAATTACCATGTCGGTACTGCCCTATAAAGTTCAATTGCAGTAACAACATTTATGATGATAAAGTCAAAATATTAAAGCTATGGATCAGCACCGCTTGTTGCATTATATGCCAATGTGAAAAAACACTTTTTTGTGTTGTTTTTCCTTAGTTGGAGTGCCTATACCTCCAGAAGTATTAGCGATATCTTAATATTCTTTTATTTTTGTGTCTTCATTTCTAAGGCCCTATATTGTTAAATCCCAGAGATATTGGGCTCCATCACAAAGTTGTTCAATTTGACCTGTTTTCAATGGTTGTAAAACAAATGCGGGTCACATTGTTTGAAGAGTTTTTCTTGTCCAACAATACAAAGTGTCATGATGTCATGTGATCAATCACTCTTGATCCGTAGGAAAATGACAAACACAAGCATGCGTATGGCTCGAAGCCATCCCTTGCGACTATTCTGAACTGGGACACAAAAGGCAACATACAATTTTTCAAAAAGCATCCATTTGACTCTTTTTAGAGCCCTCCAAAAATGGACACTGTTAAAACATTTACTGTAATATATTGATTTAATATATTGACCTCCCTAGGGAGGTGTTTCAGGCACGTCCAGCTGGGAGGAGGCCTCGGGGAAGACCCAGGATTAAGTGGAGAGATTACATCTCCACACTGGCCTGGGAACGCCTCGGGGTCCCCCAGTCAGAGCTGGTTAATGTGGCTCGGGATAGGGAAGTTTGGGGCCCCCTGCTGGAGCAGCTGTCCCCGCAACCCAACTTCGGATAAGCGGTTGAAGATGGATGGATGGATGGATATTGATTTAAATGTTTCTTGAAAAAAATGGAGAAAGATGCTTTTAGCAACCAAAATGCTGTAGTTAGGGCATCCACCAGTTGGAGCTAACAACCCATGCGGACCCACATTATAAATCATGTGTTTCTTTAACTATTATGAACTTAAGCATTGAATTCAATGCACATATTATGTTCTGTACATACATGTCATTGCATTGGACTTACATTTAAAGTACCTGCATTCAGTTACATCTGTATTAACACTGTTAAACTTACCTATAATCCTAACCCCTGCACAGGACATGGGAAACCTCTGGCCCAGGGGCCGGATGCTGCCCTCCTCATGGTTTAATCTGGCCCGTGGCTCATTTATCTTAAAAGATTTTTTTCATTTTAAAGCAGATATTTCAGTTATGTCGCATTAGGACCACAAGCGTTTTACATGCTCAGAGTTGCCAGATAAGAGATGCAATCCCCCAATTAGAGATTTATTCTTGTGCAAATTGGAAATATTCTGCCTAATGTTAGACTTATTTTGTGCAATCTGGCAACGAATTTCGAATTCACACGAGTGCATGCTTTCTAGCTCTCGATTTCCCCTTTGAACAAACGTAGCGATCTCTAGTACGATATTCAGCTCAAGGTAAAGTGTGATACGGCCACTCTGTGTCCATTCTTGAGGTAGCTTGTGCTGTTTGGTGCTACTAAATTTTTAGGTAAACCTTCTCATTGATGAAGTTTAATAAAATATAAACTTAGATCTTGGCATCATTGACATGCGGAGGGGAAACCATTGATGTGAGCAAATGCAAGCGAGAAATGAATATGAACCATAAACCATAACCATACCCCTAATGTAGAGAGTGTTAAATTGAATTATAAATTAACAGGGAAGTAATGGTAAAAAATGGTAAATTGAAATTGAGTACACAACTGTTTCTGGGCTTAAAAGATACAAGAACCAAATCAATGCGGAACATTGTATCTCAAAAGGAGTGCAGTGTGGCCCCCTATGCACTACCGAAAGCCCTATGTGGCCCCTGTACCAAAATAGTTGCCCACCACTGCCCTACACCTAACCCTAACCCTACTCCTTAACCTACCCGTACCTCAACCTCAGTTGCAGCAAATGTGCATTTTGTGAGAATTTTACTGAACAATATGTAGTTATATTGTATTATATGTATTTTAATATTAGTACATAGACACCTATTATAAAGTCTGCTTTGTCCAACGTCACCGAGAAAATGCCAAAACTACCGAACTTTGTTGATGCATTACAAGAAGACGGTTTGTTTATTACCATGACAGCTGGTGTGAATTTATCCTCACAGATTTCAGCATAAATCAGACAGGGTGGATGTAGCCAACAGATCTTGAATGGCTTGCTTGTTTGGAGGTCACATAAATGACAGTTATAGGAGCTGCTCTAGAAAGATCTAATGATTGTTGAGACCATCTCTTCAGAGCCTGTCTAAATACTATAAATGTCTGAGTGGGTTGTGCCATATGAATATGAATAAAGTGTTAATTGTGTAGGACCCACGTACATTTATTTTTGTGGTTGGCACAGTATATACTGTGCTACTTTACATTCTTTGGGAGTGGGATTTTCTGCTGTGAAAGACCTTGTACTGTCTATAGAAAGAAAAGTATATTCACAGAATATTGCATGTGTTCTCTTAAGGAGTTTAGTATCTGTTAAAGCTGAAATACCTATTGTGACCTCAAAATTACTCAAAATGAATCTCTTTTCCTAACATCATTGTTTTTCAAAATGTGCAGTAATCGAGGTCACTTTCGAAACGCTAAATTGAGGAAAACATAATTCTAGTGTGGATGAAAGGCACAAACATAGCGAAATGAATGCATTTTTTAAATGTAACTGTAGTGTGTACTTCGCCTTAAATGTTGGGTTGCTGCTGCTTTGAATAAATGGTCTGCACTTATATAGCACTTATTTTAACCTTAGAGGTTACCAAAGCGCTTTACACTGCGTCTCATTCACTCATCCACACTCACATTCACACACCAATGATGACAGAGCTACCATGCAAGGCGCTAGCCTGCCATTGGGATCAACTTGGGGTTCAGTGTCTTGCCCAAGGACACTTCGGCATGTGGAGTCATGTGGGCTGGGAATCGAACCACCAACCCTGCGATTGGTAGCCGATCCGCTCTACCACCTGAGCAGCCACCCCAATGTGCGAATAAGACGCACATATTGCACGGGCTGCTTTTATGATACCTTTGGGTCCTTTTTTAAGCTTTAAAGTGAGTCACTGTCATCGTTTAAAAAAAATGGCCCGCAATATTCATTAAAATTTCTCCTTATTTGCTCCTTTTATGAGTACATAATGACAGAATTTTTTGCTTTTCATTCAACAATTCCTTTAAAAGTTTTCAGAATTGTTTCTCTTTCATGTTCATTAGGTATGAAAGATAATTACAAACAATATCTCTTTTACAAGACAGGAACTCAGGCTTTGATTCATCATACATTTACACTTCTGCTCATCCTCTAACGACTTTCAGTAATAGACTTCTGAAGACATTTCAGTCAAGTGAATTTAGTAAGCAACCAATGCCCACTGGTTTTTACGGTGCACGTTGTGAATTTTTAGGAAGCCACGTAAGGATTTTTAGAATGGGACAGCCTTTGAAATGGCTGCTTCTTTGGCCAGTTTACTGACTACCTAACTAGGGATCTGATTGAGATGCACCCTAATATGGTTCTTACTCCTGCTCTTTCTTTCACAGGGAACTCCTCCTGACTCTGGCCCTGGGTCAGGTCTTATCGCTGCTCATCTGTGGAATTGGTTTGACCAGCAAGTACTTGGCAGATGATTACCATGCCAACACTCCCGTGTTCCAGAGCTTTCTCAACTACATACTACTATTCCTGGTCTACACCACCACTCTTGCAGTCAGGCAAGGTAAGGGGAGCCTCCTTTAATAAAGTAGCTAATAATAAACACAGCTAATAACAGTGTTCAATGGAAACATAATGAAAGGTTACATTTGAGGCAAGGCAATGATAAAACCATAAGAACATGCATGTTCTATGAGACACTGTCAGAAATCGGTTATTTGAAGTTCTATATTCTTTCTCGAGTTTGACATCTTCTGTGATTCCAGTAGAACCTTTCAAAAACTACTAGTAGCTTTTCATCCATAAATCTGTCAGTCAGGCTGTTCTAAAAAGACTGCAATCCTGTTGATTCAGGTAATGTTTCCATTGTAAAGGCCAATATTATATGTCAATTTCCTGCTCAAAAAACACATTTATGCCATACATTTTCAGCGACAAGCAATGTGTCTGACCTCTCTGAACACAAAAATACTGTGCGACACATCACAATGATGACAAATCAGAACATATTTAATGTTTAATATATACAGCTACTGTATGTCAAGCGGTTGAGGATTCCCTGTGAGCGGGGCTACCCATCATGGTGCTGCAAATACAAGGTGTGTTTGACTTCATACAGTGCTGCGCATCCCGATCTGCACCACACATGAAGCAGTGCATGTTGGAAAGAACTTTTGTCTGACTTTAGACTGCGCCACCATCACTTCACAGTGAGTTATGCAATTTAAGTACAGCGAGAACAATTTGTGAGTAGCCGCCTGCCTCAGCCGGCGCAGTTGCTTCAGAACGGCTGCACAAACTCTGATGACAATACAGCTTTTTCGCAATTGGCCAAACTGTGTTTCATTGGCTGAGTTTGCAATGGTATACTACACATACTACTCCTACTACTTCTGTTATGTCAATCTATGGAGTAGTATGCAATTACCAAGGAGTTTATTCTGACACCTTCTGTTCGGATAAACTCTCACAAATTTGTGTTCTTATACAGTACATCGTGTTTATATTATATTATGTTTATAATAGTAATATCATTGTAACACAGTTAAAGGATGGGCAAGGAGGAGGCGAGAACCGGCTTGTCAATATAAATGATAATTTAATTAAACTCAAACCAAAAGCACAAACATAAACACACATGAAGGACATGCCCGTAATTCTCTCTCTCTCGAACCATCGTCACCGGCTGCCTTTATCCCTCGCGCGCCTCATCAGGCCGATTGGGGACTGGGCGCCCGATATTCCGACCCGGCCCCGCCCCCCTCCGCTCCACAATCATCTTTACTCATAAACCTTTTTGAATTTGTACAAATACTGACTCTTTTATTGGTGTCAAAATATATTGGAAAAAGGAAAAGAAATGCATATAATGGGTTTTATTGGACTTAAACACAGTAGACACTGCATCAAGCAACCTTTTGAAATTAATAATATTTCTGGTTATTATATGTCAAATTCAAGCATCTGTCTATCTGAAATTCACTTCGTCTGCAATAAAGAAAGAAAACGTTGCGTGATCTTCCGTGACTGATGTAGGTTCACCACACAACGGAAAACACAAAGTGACTGGCTCTCTCTTTTCAACTCCTCCCCTGACTGCAACCGGCAAATCTCGCTGATCGGCAATGCAAAGTTCAAGTCGAACACACCTATTGACATGAAGTGATCAATATAATGTGCTGTTGGTTGTTATGGTTGCAGCCGCTGCTGGTTTGGACAAAATCTTTGATTAACATTGCATAAATATCTTAAATGATTGTTTGTTGCTTTATTACATTGTGCATGGCAAGGTGTTAGAATTAAACATGTTGTCTTTACTGTACCAATAACAATTCTATACAGTAAAGTATGTAAATTACTTTTGTTATAATTGGATAATCTCTTTGCATATGAAAATGACCAGCATAGTTAACGCATCGGGGTGGACCAAGCTGCTATATACTGAATATTGAGATGGTTTGTTGTCGAGATGTCAAGCTTAGTACACAAGTTATATTTTCTTCTTATTTGAATGGGCGTTGGCCTTTTGTCCAAGCAGAAAGCTTGCTCAAAGTATGCTAGAAAACATTGTGAGAAAGCTATGAATAGATCTGGAAATGAGTGGTGTTCTGTGCTGAGAAATATGCCAACTCACAGTCTATTTTTAAAGGACGAGTCTTGTGAAATCTCACATCTCTGATTCCTTGTCTAACACCCAGTTTATTTTTGTAAACAGAAGCCAGGTTGTCCTGAATTTTTTTTTTTTAAGGCATAAATAAATAAATAAATAAAGGGTTCAATGCAAGTTAAGCCTAATCGACAGCATTTGTGGCATAATGTTGATTACCATAACAAATAAGTTGACTTGTGAGCAAAAACATTGTTACAGTAAGGCACTTAAATGTGTTGTGGAAGTGAATGGGGCCGGTCCATAAACATTTAAATACACATTGATTCAACAGTATACACACAAGATGTAAATATTATATGTGTTAACATGATTTTAAACAATATCACAGGAGCAAGAGTGTGATATGACCCCCATGAGTACTGATGTAGGGTCATATCGCACCACGGTTGGGATGGTGTTCTTTGGCTTCAATTTTTGTTTCATAAGACCAGAGGACATTTCTCCAAAAAGTAAGAACTTTGTCTCCATGTGCACTTGCAAACTGTAGTCTGGCTTTTTTTATGGTGGTTTTGGAGCAGTAGCTTCTTCCTTGCTGAGCAGACCCTCAGGTTATGTTGATATAGGACACGTTTTACTGTGGATATAGATACTTGTCTACCTGTTTCCTCCAACATCTTCACAAGGTCCTTTGCTGTTGTTCTGAGATTTAAACTTTTCGCATCAAACTACGTTCATCTCTAGGAGACTGAATGCATCACCTTCCTGAGCGGTATGGTGGCTGCGTGGTCCCATGGGGTTTATTCTTGCGTACTATTGTTTGTACAGATGAACGTGGTACGTTCAGGCATTTGGAAATTACTCCCAAGGATGAACCAGACTTGTGGATGTCCCCAAATGTTTTTCTGAGGCCTCGGCTGATTTCTTTGGATTATTCTGTGATGTCAAGCATAGAGGCGCAGAGAACTCAGAGAACAGAGAATGGCTTAGTTCAAAGGACTAATTTGAACTGACAAAGTCTACGGTAACTCAGATAACGGCTCTGTACAATTGTGGTGAGAAGAATAGCATTTCAGAAACCTATTCTGAGATGCGGGTTGGCGCTGTTTTGGTGGCAAGAGGGGGACCTACACAATATTAGGCAGGTGGTTTTAATGTTTTGGCCGATCAGTGTGTGTGTATATATATATATATAGATGTATATGTATATACTGTTTTTTTTCCTTATTCACCATTTTCCTCATGATGGATCATAACAATTGAGGAGCCTAGCTGCAGCTATGTGAATAATGCATGTGACCATGGCATACAAACTTGCATACAGGCACGTTGCTCTGCGCGAGTCATCGTGTAGTCATGTCGAAGTAGTGCCTGGCAAATTAGCCCATTCCCTTTGTTCTACCCCAGTGACCAAAGAGTTGTGTTTGAAGCCTCAGTAAACATGCCCACACGCTACAGAAAGTGGTCAGGCAATGTGTTCTTTCAGGATAACGAGAGGGCAATGCGAGGTGCTGCCTGTCAACGGGCCCGTCTCCACAAGCTCTAGCCAAACAGTGATCCTCATCTTTTACAGTCAGACTGCGTAGATGCTGCCATCTTACACTAGCATTGTTAAAGTGAAACTTCCTTTCCTCATTTCCTTCTCTTCCCCTCTTCTCTTTTCACCACCCTTAAATACATTGTAGCTGTTGTGACCCATGCGCTCTTTTCAAATTGATTTTGACCTCCTTGTCACTTTATAACTGTCTGCTACCTCAATAACTGCTATGTGCATAGAACATTATCTCATAGTATGTTATGTTTACATTTTTAGAAACTGTCATCTTTTTGCACTACTGAGTACTGGTCGGCGCTGCACTGTCTATTGTCCTGTTTATTGTCAGAAATTTGTTGTACTGTCCTGTACTTTTTGCACATGTTTGCACGTGCACTTTATATAGGTATATATAGGTTTTTTATATAGGTATTTTATTTCGTTGTGTTGTCTCATGTGGTCATGTGTTGGTCCTTTGTTGTTTTTATGTAGCACCATGGTCCTGGAGGAACGTTGTCTCGTTTTGCTGTGTACTGTACTAACTGTATATGGTTGAAACGACAATAAAAACCACTTGACTTGACCACTTGACTTGACTTGAGTGGGTTGCCAGGTCTGCTTGACAAAGCAATTAAACTAACACAAAACCTGCCATATCACCAATAAAACCAGCCCGATATGGGAACTCACAATATGCCACTGATTTAGAGTCCCTATTATGCTTTTTTAGATTTACATTCATTGCAGGACTGCCGTGTAGTGTAAGTAGCAGTATTAAACATTTAAAGAATTGGAAAACATCAAGTTTACAACCATTAAAATAATAATGGAGCCTGGCAAAGCCTAAATGTTTGTGTCGCCCTGCATAATGTGGATTTTGCCTGTCCCACCTCAGAAGTCTCCAACAACTGAAATCCACGAACAGTGTCATCATTTTCAAAATTTTATAAATTGGTAATCAGCTTTTGATTTTCAATTAAATAAAAAAAAAAACTGTTTGGAATATTCCTTCAAAAACACCCAAGAAGTAGCATGATTTTGCCCTTTTCGACAGCATTTAAATACGTAAATAAGTCAAGTAAATAAACTAATTTAATTTGGTACATTTAAATTTTATTTTGTGTTAAATGCATTTGTTAAGCTCAACCATTCAACATGGTTACTTATTGCAAATATTGCAAATATTGCAAACCTAATATAAAATGAATATATTATTTCGTTTTGACCTCCTGAAGTTGACTAAACATTTTCTGAATGTTAGGCACCTCCTTTCACTGACCACTTTAAAAAAAAAAAAAAAAAGTTTAAAAAGTGCTTCAGGCCCTATTTCATACCCCATTCGTGGAAAGCGCCATCTGTCTATTTTGCTCTCTCTCTCTCTCATCACTTTTTACTGGTGTAGTCCGAACATGATTCCCTGTACTAATGCGGCTAGGCAGTTATTAATTACCCAGGGCTAATGCTAATGTCTAACCCAAACGTTTCAAGCGACAGTGCTTTGCGCTAGTGTGTGTTATTAAGCCTGATTCATATTTTGGCAATTCCAGAATACAGCGCTCCACTGATCAGAGGCAATATTAAATACACATCTTTAAATAAATTCTGAAAGCATACAGTTTCTTGATCCAGCCAAAAGACCTCAAAGGAAGCTTTGAAAATAGGCTACCAATTTATGACCTTATTCAGGGTAGACGCAAATGTTTAATTTGACATTAATGAAAATGAAGAATAGAAGTGCAATCCGCTCAAGTTTGTACTCTCTGAAAAGGAAAATTCACCCAAAAATGAAAATTCTTTCATGATTTACTCACCCTCATGCCATCCCAGATAAAGATTTTTGGAAGAATATCTAAACTGTGTAGATTCATATGCAAGTGAATTGTGACCACATTTTTCCAAAACAACACCATTGGTTTAATCCATGTCTTAAGCGAACCAATATATTTTGGTTGAACCTTTTTCACAATAAATCTTTTAATACTAGTCTCTAGGCACGATCAAGCTCGATTACACTTCCTAGTGCCGCATGCACAGCTTGAAATCATGATAGCCAAGTAGACTGCTTATGTCCATATTTATTGTCAGATTGAAGTTATGTATCTGTTCTCACCCAAAATTGATTGGATCATTTCCATGGATTGAAACACTGGAGTCATATGGATTACGTTTATGTGCCTTTATGTGTTTTTTGGAGTTTCAAAGTTTTGGCCAATATTCACTTGCATTGTATGGATCTACAGAGCTGAGATATTCTTCTAAAAATCTTTATATGTGTTCTGTAGAAAAAATAAAGTTATACACATCTGGGATGGCATGAGTGTGAGTTGATGAGAGAATTTTTATTTTTGGGTGAACTATCCCTTTAAGATCTTAAGCCACATTTTCACAACCCAAACTTTTTGGAAGTTTTTTTTCTTCACTGGAATTAATGTGTTAAATGCATTTGTTAAGCTCAACCATTCAACCTGGTCACTAAAGTTGATAAAAAAATTAAATGGTGAAAATTTGTGATGTCAAATTTGTTCTTTTCTTTACATAATGGACATTTATCAATAATTACAAGCCAACATTTGATACTAAACTCTCAGTCCTCTACTGAGTGATACATTTGCAATGCTGTTGCTTTTTTAGTTTACACATTTTGTCTGTTGTGTAATTTGTTTTTTATTGAGCTTTTTATTTATTTATTGTTTATTGCTAGAAAATAGCAATCACATAAATCAGGCATTTAAACTTTATTTAGACATGAATGTCTTAAAGTTTATTAATAGGAATGCAAATACTGCAAACCTCATATAAAATGAATGGTTCATGTTTTATTTAGTTTTGACCTCCTGAGGTTGACGAAACATTTTAGTGAGTTAATGATGAGGGAGATCTTAAGCCATATTTTCACCCATGTTTTCAGAAGTTCTTTTTGTTGTTGTTCACTGGAATTTTTGGGTTAAAGATGTATTTTTAATGTTTCTTTGGCTGAACAATCTTTGCTGCTGAAAAAAAAAGTCTTAAACCTGCCTAAAGTGTTAAGCTGGACTCCAAGTCTGGCCAAGCTAATTAGGTTGTTTGTTTGTTTGTTTTTTATGGTTTTAAAGGAGTTTTGTGCATTGTCAGCTAGTTAGGCTGAGAAACCAGCTGGCTTACTATTTAAACCATTTAAATACGAAGACCAGCAAACCACATTAGGCTGGTTTATGCTTTTTTTTTCAGCAGGGTTCTTCCGTGCCCCACAACCTCATATTCATTCACTTCAAATCAAACAGGACATCTATAGTCCATGGTCACATCTCGTACATTTGAAAAGAATAGCTTTTTTTTTGTAGCGTTCTTTGAGTAGTGATCTTTTGGTTTTCAAAGTAACGCTGTTTCAGAATCATTATAGATTTGAGAGGTGTTCAGACACTTATGTCATTGTGTAAATCTTTGTTTCCCAAACTTTTTTGCCATAAGTACCCGCACACCACCATCATTAAGGCTACAGTACCCCTTAATCGACTCAAATCCAAAGATGTATACCAAAGAGTATATCAGTTAATATTATTATCATTAATATGGATTATATAATTTCAGGTATATTTGAGTTATAATGTACATTTTGCTTACATATGAAGAAATAGTCTCTGTGCTAATGCTGTTAATTATTTTGGGGACCTTCTAACTAGGTACATTATGAAATGTTAATTTATTTTATCATTATTTTTTCATAATTTTGGTCACATATTAGCTTTTAAAATTGTACAAAGTCCTTGTATTATATCAATAAATGTGATCTTGAAATTGCATGTTATATTGCATACATATGTTTATTATGTTTGTTTGCATGCATAATTTGTACTATTTACAAGTATTAACATAATGATATGTAGAACAAGATCTAAAAGGGTACTGTATCTTTAAGACTACTGGCAGCAGTTCGAGATATATCCAGCTGCAGCATCATGGCATCAAGCAGTTTCAGGGCAGAAGCTCCAGTGCAGCAGTGAGGGTGGATTTATGATATGCTATTTTCACATTAGTATTTTGTTCAGTTGCAATTTCGAAGATAGTGCCATCCGGCGTCATTACACTGATGCGCTTACCACAACACACATCAAAGCACTTCTACCAAGTTAAGCCTACAAGTTTAGCATAAAATAGCATAACGTGGTGGTCCCATAGACATTCTATGGGCAGTACTGTTGTAACACGCAAGTTGACCATTACACTCTCTCCTATGATAGAGCCGTGGAGGTTGTTATCTCACTAAATAAAATAATCTCTACACAAACAACAATGCTTCCATGATAAAAAGATGGAGAAGGGCCCTCTTAATGCTATTTGATGTACAAAACAAGCCAAGATGGGACTTCAATACAAATCAAGTATTTTTGTTGTATTATTAAATGACAAATAGATTACTTGGATCTCAACTTTGGACACAACTTGCACGGGACGAGTCAAACCAAACTTTTACTCTCAGCATGCAGTGAAAAGATCTCGGTGGCAATCCTTGCATAGAGTAAAGATCATTAAAAAAAAAAAAGATCAATATCAGGATTTTTTTTAAATATATATTGCGATTAATTGGAAAATCATTATTTTTACCCATCCCTAGTTTTATTATTTATTTATGTGATTTTGTTAGGTTCAACATAGCAAAATCCAATTAGTTTTGCACACCACCTGGAATCTGCTTATGTACCAGCTGGTGTACTTGTACTCCTGGTTGGGAATCACTGGTTTAAATGACATCTTTATACCATCCTGTATTAAGTAAACAATAAGTATTATATTTATAGCCTTCAACAAAACATTAGTGTATCAGAATGTCCCATCAACCCAGAGAACACAAACCTAATCAGAACTGCTCTTGTTCCAAGAAGACCATGTCTATGCAGCATATGGCTTTCAGGAATAGAAAATCTGAAAACAGTTGCTACGTGGGAAGTGGTGGGAAATTAGAGGAAATCTTGTGTGAAAGCCATGTTTGTTTTCACTGATGATTTCATTTATGTTCATTCCTCTGACAGACCAGAAGTTAACTTCCATCATTAGTTAGTATTATTAACCAAGTGTCAAAATTTGATTGATGGATGAGGATGATTGACGAGGGGGGCAGGACTTAGACTGAATATTTGGTCAAGCCTTATCAGACACAAACATCTGCCACACATCTGGTCTAAGTCCCGCCCCCCTCATAAATCATCTTTATCTGATCCATCAATCATATTTTGACATTTGGTGAGTAATACTAACTACTTCAATCTGTAGCCCTGTCCCAGTTGATGCTATCAGCCCTTTTGGTAATTATTGAGTCCACGCATTGCTGAGGTTGGAGATGTGAACTGAAGTCTGACACTCAATTCACACTTGGGTAGCAAAAAAATATACAAAAAGAATGACTTGATACTTATAATCAATTGACTTGAGACTTGAGAAATGGACTCTAAATTAGGGACTTGTGAGCAACACTAGTCTCTAGGTCTCCAAGGAAATTAATTTCTCTAAATATTGTAACAATAGATGTTGAATATTGTCTTGGTGACTGTGACGAGGAGGAGGGCGTGGCTGGGCTGTGATGGAGCCGGCTGGCACTGAATCAACTGATCAGCTGGAGAGCGAGATAAAGGGTAGCCGGAGATGCTGGTTCGAGAGAGAGAGAGACACACGCGGTCACGCTGTGTGTTTATGTTTGTGTAAGTTCATTGTTTAAGTTCATTTATGGGTTAAAAGTTTGTTGATTGTTCAGCTGTTTCCCACCTCCTCCTTGCCCGTTTATAACTGTCACAGTGACGTAATACTCAATTTACTTTCAGGCAGCAATTGTTTACTGTGAAGTTCACTCCAGTGTGGTTTTGGCAAAAGGGCACATTGTAGCCCCTGAAGGGATGCTTGTGAGCAACCTTCTGAATCTAAATGACTGATGGGACACCCTACAGTCTCGTGGACTTCATGGACACATGTGAGTGAAGGCCGAAAGACCACAGGTCCACATCATGTGTGCCATTTGGGCCATTGCCTACTCCATTTAATTGATGACATTTGGCCTTGAACTGTGGAGGCATGGCAATAAAAAGCCACGCCCCCACCCACATTTATCACTGTCATAATCTGACAATAGAGGATGTTTGTACAAATTGTACAACAGTTGTTACTTTCTCCTACAGAGATGCGTTCGATAACCTAATTAATAATTGTAATGGGATTCCCCATGATATTGATTTTACGCTGCTGAGATTTGTTTTAATGTTGATTCTTCACACATCTATAGACCTGGCATTGGAAACCTTTTTAATTGCTTATTTAAGGTTTGTTATATTGGAAATGTTTCCTGCTTTACTGCTACAGCAAATTTTGTCCATCTTTTTCTTTCCACTTGTCTCCTAGGGACATTCTGTATGTTTAGAAAAGAATTATGCATTGACAGATTCATTCGAAACAATCAACTTAAAAGGCTCAGCTGGTATAGCGGGTTGTCCTTTAATCGCAGGGTTGGTGGTTTGATTCCCGGCCCACATGACTCCACATGCCGAAGCGTCCTTGGGCAAGACACTGAACCCCAAGTTGCTTCCAATGGCAGGCCAGTGCCTTGCATGGCAGCTCTGCCGTCTTTGGTGTGTGATTGTATGTGTGAATGGGGGAATGAGACGCAGTGTAAAGCGCGTTGAATTCCGCTAAGGTTAAAAAGGCGCTATATAAGTGCAGACCATTTACCATTTGCTTACAGCTTTTGCCAGACAAACATTGCCCATTTAAAACTAGTTAAAATGGTCCAAACAAGTCTAAGATGTTTTATTTAAGCTGGGTTTACTTCTTGAGAACTGAACCCGAATGATTTTAATGTGAAATACGTCACATTGAGGTTTGGTGGAGAGTTTGGCAGATGCATCACAAATAGGCGTCTTTATTATCTCCTAAGGAATCTCGTGCTAGGTAAAATGTGAGGCCAGTGTTTTGTCCTCTACATTGATTATTACCTTTTGAATGCTTCTTTTTGGATTATTACAGGCCAGCTGTATCCACTCCCTTATACTGACACAGATTAGAAATGTTAAGCTGGCAGGAGTGTGGCAAGAGATTTATGGTGTGCATTCCTACAATGCCTCGAGACTCCCCAGACCCTCCCCATAGACAGATAATCAATAAACTGTGTCCACAAAATGATGGGGTGTACATGTTTCCTCTTCAGTCATTGTAAAGTGAGAATAAGCCATTTTTGGTCACACACACACACACATTTTTAAATACTATGCATGCAATACACGGATGACCTAATACAATTTTTTTGAAAAATAACTATTTATTTTTGGAATGAAAACTGGATGCCACTCACTGAATTAAACATGCCAATGTGTTTATCGTTGCATACTGCATACTAGTAGACAGCACACTGTAGACACTATGGAGTATTCAGTAAGCTAGTATTCCATTATGAACACACATCTTTTGAACAGAAGAGTGGATATAATTTTGTCAGTGAGTGCTTTTAAGTCATTCTTTAATTGCTGATATAGGCCTGCAAATAGGACATGCTTGTCTTTGGAACCAATTATTAGTAGTTCTTTTGTAATTTGAGTATTTTAAACATTAATTAGTCTCTGGAAGGGATCATTTACTCTCACGAGGATCTAGGGTATGTTAGGTCTATAAGGCTTTTAGTAATTGCCACAGTGAATGTGGATGTGCTGTGGGGAGGATTGCAGCATTATTTATTGATTTAACAGAAGTGCTCAATGTTCTCTTGAGTATAACTGCTTTGTTTTGACTAATGCCATGTGTTTACATGCCATTACCTCAGGGCTTTGGGTTTTAGTTCCAGCTCTTAGCAACATCATATGATCACCTCAAAACATAGATTTTCTCTTGTAGTCTTTACGGGTCTGAGAATGAATGTTTGGTCCTTTGAACGCATCTAGCTTCTATCAACTTCTCTTGTATGTGACACTTTTATCCATTTTTATTGGATTCTGAGGTGGAAATGAAGGAAATGGAAATATTTCAAAGATTTTATTTAAAAACAAATTTGAATAAAATGGCATACACATTTTTCTTGCTAAGGCTACTGTCATAGCTAGTATTTTATGCATCCTAAATACAGTTAAATTATATTTTTACATAATTTAAAATTGCACTTTAATTGGAAATTATGCACAAAAAGTTATATTTACCTTGATTTTTTTTTATTTGTTTGTCTCATATTTAATCTCAAATCGCATGTGCTTCACTGACACTGT
Organism: Xyrauchen texanus; assembly: GCF_025860055.1. Classification (NCBI taxonomy): domain Eukaryota; kingdom Metazoa; phylum Chordata; class Actinopteri; order Cypriniformes; family Catostomidae; genus Xyrauchen; species Xyrauchen texanus. Next base: position 7,445,336 of record NC_068303.1, read on the forward strand.
TGTCTTTTTGGAAACAAAGTACGTTTACTTTTTACATTATTAACATTATTAGTTTTAGGGTATTAACTTTATTATTAATTCCTAACATTATTAATATATAGTGCCAAAATTGTTGGTCTTGATGGAAATTATGCCACATCTGAAAGACAATCAGTAATTGTGTAAAAACAGATATTACTCATTTTGACAAGGTAAATATCAAAATTGTTTGTGATTTTTTTTTTTTACATTTGTTTATATTTTCATAGTTTTTCATTTTTTTATGATACATTTGAAAATTAGCAAAATAAAAACTAAATTTAAAACACTTTTTGTCTGTAATTGACCATTTCTCTTAATCCTCAGCACCTTTCATATGTGGTGTTCAGCAGCGTTCCATCTTGGGTCCTCTACTATTTTCCCTATATATGCTTCCTCTGGGCACTATCTTCCAAAAATATAATATCTCATACCACACTTATGCAGATGATTAACAACTCTATCTCCCAGTCAGGTCAAATAATAGCTTCTCCTTAAGCAAACTATTTTACTGGATGTCAAAAAATTTCCTTCAACTCAGTAAAGACAAACTGAAGCAATCGTCTTGGCTCTTGAGCTTGCATGTCTAACCTTGGTAACCAGTTAGGTCTATTGTCTTCTAACTTACCTCAGTCTTCCCTTCCCTCGTCTTCCCTTACACATTTGCAGAAGATTTTTACACAGGTTACCAGTTAGTTTTAGAGTTAATTTTAAGATTTCAGTGTTTTTAAGGCCTTGCATGGTCTTGCCCCACAATAGTTTTGTGATCACCTTCAATCATGTTCACTCAGGTCTTGCAATCAATTTACTTCTCGCTTAAAGTCCAAGGGTGATCAGGCTTTTTCAGTAGCTGCCCCTAAGTTGTAAAATAGTCTTCTGTTTCTTGTTAGGTCTTCACCTACCCATGCCAGTAGACAGAAAACTATAATTATTTTCATGTTATTGCGGTGACACAACCACAGAACACAACACAACATTGTCCATTATCTGTCCCAGTTTTCATAAATAATCCAAATGAGATTCGGAAAAATTAAAAAAAATTATAGTCTGTTATTAAGACTAACACAGGGAGACACTCCAAGAGCTCTTACACAATTCGAACACTGGGTAGGACCACACAAGTCATCTGTCGCAAGATCTAGACACTCTGGTAACACAGTGGAATTTGTCAGCACTCTGTGAAGATGGGATTATTATACGTTCTCTTAGAATGACTTGTCTTTAAGAGTAATTTTCTTTTACTTGTTCGGCCTGCATTTCAAACCCTTGTTCGAAATAATGGCACACACCATTAACATTCTTATTCACGGGAGGTGGGAAATGCATAGTATAACTGAAAAGCAAAATTATAAGTCACATACAGAATAATGTGGCACATTGTCAGTGTAATATGTATCCTTTTAAAGCTGAGAGAAGGACAGAGGGCTTTTTACAGATGATGTGTCATTTATTTCTGTTCAAATACTTTCTTCAATCCTAGTTTAATATGCAGATATACGTCTATGAGTAAGCCATTCTGCAAAATGTTCCCCTAAACTGAGCTTAATCTAACAAAACCTTTGGAGAAACGGTTCAGAATTGAAAAAAAAATTATTATTATTATTATTATTCTCTATGGGATTTATATTTCACCAGCTGATTCTGTCATGCTTCAAATTCTTTAATACTCTAAAGTTGTTTTCAGATAAAGCAGATGCATTTAATTTAAATACATTTCCTTTGCCCATCAATATCTACCGATTCCTGACCTCAATATGAGGCATCCACGGATGTGCAATCTATTAAATTGTTTTTATTATCTTTAGGGAGACATGCCTTCCCTCTTTTATGTTTATAAAAAGGATTTATGTAATTTTGATTGATGTTGAATTAGATGTGCCCTTGCTTTTAACATTCTTTCTTTCTCATGAGAATTACATGCCCATTTCATTTTTCTCATTCATTTTACTCTCTGAAACCATGTCAAGTCATTTTTATTTGTATAGCGCCTTTTCAAATAAGCCAAACCAATAAGGTGATTTGTAAAGTGGTTCTACGATACTTAGGCTTGCTGTACTTATGGCAAACGAGGCCATGGATGTTTGTTTCTTAAGATCATCAGACTTATTTCCAGGAAAAATGTCCATCCTCATTTAGTATTGTGTTGAGGCTAAAAAAATAACTGGTTAATTTAGTCTTTGCTTGCATTTCGAAAAAATAGTAAGCATGATGGGAAATGGGTTAAAATGGTCTGCACAATTCGACCAAGTTTTCTTTCTCTCTTTAACTACCTGCGGTGCTACTGCTGTTATGATCCTATAAAAACTCATATTTATTTCAGGAGCAGCCGCGCTGTGTCAAGAGATTACTGTGTTCTTTTAATAAAAGCTCTGAAAGAGAACAGGCTTCTGTGGTTTATTTCTCTGGAGCTCCAAAAGGCAAAATCCAATCGCACCTTTAGGAAAATATGTAGATCTATGTTTAATTTATCTGTGGGTTCATGGGAATTGAAAAACTAACATCTTTATTTACTTTTTACTTCATACTTAATTCTGTATTCCTGTCAGATAGGGAGTATGAAGTATGGAACATTGAGTTTATGGATATAATGTGTACTGTATATATGGATTTATTGTATGGATCAAGGGATTTATCATGTTCATGTATATACCTAGTAAACAAGATATACAGTTGAAGTCAGAAGTTAACACACCTTAGCCAAATACATTTAAACTCAGTTTTTCACAAGTCCTGAAATATAATTGTAGAAAACTTCTATAAGTCTATGTGTCTTAGGTCAGTTACGATCACTACTGAGAATGATTTCTTTCAGCTTTTATTTCTTTCATCACATTCCCAATGGGTAAGAAGTTTACATACACATTGTTCTTATTTGGTAGCATTGCTGTTAATGGTGTAACTGAGTCAGGTTTTTAGTCCTCCTTGCTCGCACACACTTTTCAGTTCTGCCCACACATTTCACATCGGATTGAGGTCAGGGCTTTGTGAAGGCCACTCCAATACCTTGAGTTTGTTGTCCTTAAGCAATTTTGACACAATTTTGGTGGTATACTTGGAGTCATTGTCCATTTGGAAGACACATTTGCGACCGAGCTTTAATTTCATGGCTGATGTCTTGAGATGTTGCTTCAATATATCCACATAATTTTCCTTCCTCATGATGCCATCAATTTTGTGAAGTGCACCAGTCCCTCCTGAAGCAAAGCACCCCAACAACATGATGCTGCCATCCCCATGCTTCATGGCTGGGATGGTGTTCTTCGGCTTGCAAGCCTCACTCTTGTTCCTTCAAATATAACAATGGTCATTATGGCTAAACAGTTACATTTTTGTTTGATCAGACCAGGGGAAATAAAAAAAAAAAAGTAAGATCTTTGTCTCCATGTGCACTTGCAAACTGTAGTCTGGCTTTTTATGGTGGTTTTGTAGCATTGGCTTCTTCAGTAGCCTTTCAGGTTATGATGATTTAGGACTTGTTTTACTGTGGATATACACTCACCTAAAGGATTATTAGGAACACCTGTTCAATTTCTCATTAATGCAATTATCTAATCAACCAATCACATGGCAGTTGCTTCAATGCATTTAGGGGTGTGGTCCTGGTCAAGACAATCTCCTGAACTCCAAACTGAATGTCAGAATGGGAAAGAAAGGTGATTTAAGCAGTTTTGGGCTTGGCATGGTTGTTGGTGCCAGACGGGCCGGTCTGAGTATTTCACAATCTGCTCAGTTACTGGGATTTTCACGCACAACCATTTCTAGAGTTTACAAAGAATGGTGTGAAAAGGGAAAAACATCCAGTATGCGGCAGTCCTGTGGGCGAAAATGCCTTGTTGATGCTAGAGGTCAGAGGAGAATGGGCCGACTGATTCAAGCTGATAGAAGAGCAACTTTGCCTGAAATAACCACTCGTTACAACCGAGGTATGCAGCAAAGCATTTGTGAAGCCACAACATGCACAACCTTGAGGCAGATGGGCTACAACAGCAGAAGACCCCACCGGGTACCACTCATCTCCACTACAAATAGGAAAAAGAGGCTACAATTTGCAAGAGCTCACCAAAATTGGACAGTTGAAGACTGGAAAAATGTTGCCTGGTCTGATGAGTCTCGATTTCTGTTGAGACATTCAGATGGTAGAGTCAGAATTTGGCGTAAACAGAATGAGAACATGGATCCATCATGCCTTGTTACCACTGTGCAGGCTGGTGGTGGTGGTGTAATGGTGTGTGGGATGTTTTATTGGCACACTTTAGGCCCCTTAGTGCCAATTGGGCATCGTGCTATCCTATCAATATGGGCCAACATTTCTAAAGAAAGCTTTCAGCACCTTGTTGAATCAATGCCATGTAGAATTAAGGCAGTTCTGAAGGCGAAAGGGGGTCAAACACAGTATTAGTATGGTGTTCCTAATAATCCTTTAGGTGAGTGTAGATACTTGTCTACCCGTTTCCTCCAGCATCTTCACAAGGGCCTTTGCTGTTGTTCTGGGATTGATCATTTCTAAGAGACAGAATGCGTCTCCTTCCTGAGCGGTATGATGGCTGCATGTTCCCATACTGTTTAGACTTGCATACTATTGTTTGTACAGATGAACGTGGTACCCCATGGTAGACTTGTTTTTTCTGAGGTCTTGGCTGATTTCTTTTGATTTTCCCATGATGTCAAGCAAAGAGGCAGTGAGTTTGAAGGTTGGCCTTAAAATACATCCACAGGTACACCTTCAATTGACTCCAATTAGCCTATCAGAAGCTAATTGGCTAATTGCCTAAAGGCTTGACATAATTTTCTGGAATTTTCCAAGCTGCTTAAAGGCACAGTTAACTTAGTGAATGTAAACTTCTGACAAAGAACTTCTGTATTGTAAAAAGTACTACACTGAAAAAGTTGACCCTAAGCCTGAAATCTGAGGCCAGTGATTGGTGATTTGAAAAAAAAAATTCAGGACCATTAAATAATGTTAAATAATATGTCCTACTTGTGTAAATCATGTTAAACACCTGTGATCCTTCCAACGCAGCCTCCAACAGAAATGCACATTGACCTATTTATCCATATTGACTTTGTAATAATGAATTTAATTGCTACAGACTGATTATACAAATAGATGTATGGATCATTTGAGGCTCCTAATTTCTTAAATTGGGTTCCTACTCATCTCTCACAGGAGAGGAGAATCTACTGGCAATATTGAAGAGAAGATGGTGGAAGTACATGATTCTGGGGCTGATCGATATAGAGGCCAATTACCTGGTCATCAAAGCCTACCAGTACACCACACTGACCAGCGTTCAGGTGAGTAACTCCTAGTGTTTGGAAATAACTCTCTGAAAATAGAGATGCTGCTTTACTACATTCATCAGTAGCTGTTCCAGTAACAAGCTAACAACTTTTTTTTCCAATAAGTAGCAGTGTACAATGAATTTTTTTTATATCAAATTGTTAATAATCAGACAATATTAAAAAATGCTGAAACAGTTTTATTCCTTTAAAAGGCCAGTTCTCCCAAAAATGAAAATTCTATCATCATTTACTCACCCTCATGCCATACCAGATGTGTATGACTTTCTTTCTTCTGCAGAACACAAAGATTTTTAGTAGAATATCTCAGCTCTGTAGGTCCATACAATGCAAGTGAATAGTGAGCACAACTTTGAAGCTCCAAAAAGCACACAAATACAGCATATAAGTAATCCATATGACTCAAGTAGTTTATTCCACATCTTCTGAAGTGATCCAGTCGGTTTTGGGTGAGAACTGACCAAAATGTAGCTCCTTTTTCACTTTAAATCATGACATCAGCAGAAAACAGCGGTCTCCTTGGCGATCATGATTTCAAGCTCGATTACACTTCCTAGTGCCATCTAGTGCTCTGCGCATGTGTCATGCTCTAGAAAGTGTCATTTAGCTTCAGAAAACATGTATTAAACTACTGGAGAGTTATTTATTACTTTTATGTTGCCTTTGTGTTTTTTTGAGCTTCAAAGTTTTGGTCACCATTCACTTGTATTGTATGGATCTACGGAGCTGAGATATTCTTCTAAAAATCTTCATTTGTGTTCTGCAGAAGAAAGAAAGTCATACACATCTGGGATGTGAACCATTCCTTTACAAAATGTCCTAAATCCCTGTTTAGTCTGACTTAATGTATGTATGTTTTTGATGTTGATGTATATACATTTTGGTGTTTTCTAGTTGTATTAGTTGTATGTTGTGTAAATATATGTGTTCAAGTTAAATGCTGTCTCCTTTTGTTTGTTTAAATAAATACAGTTCTGATTATAACAATAAATTATCATCTGATACTTATATATTTAAAAAGATATTGCCCCCTTAAATAGCTACAATGTAGTTAGCTACTTTTTGTTGGCAACCTGTAGCATATTTAGTTGTTTTTAAAGGGTTGTTTGTTTGACTGTAGTTTAAAGCGATAGTTCACCCTAAAAATGACAATTCTGTCATCATTTACACTCATGTTGTCTCAAACCCGTATCTGTGGAACACTAAATGAGATGGTTGGCCTCAGTCACCATTCACTTTTATTACATATTTTTTCTGTACAATAAAAGTGAATGGTGACTGTGACTGAACATTCTGCATAACGTGTCATACAGGTGTAGAACAACATGACAGTGAGTAAGTACATGATGACAGAATTTATATTTTTAGCAACTAGAAGTAGCTGGTCATTTGCCTTCATCGGGTCTGCCCGATCAGCACTTACTCTGCTGTCTGTTTCATATTGTGCTTGTCATTTAATCTTCATTAAAGTGCCGTTAGTGCTGAAAGAGGCTTATTCACGTCACTGCTAATGGTGTTTGATTAGTGGCCAGAGGAGGAGTCAATGATTATTAGACATTCCAGCAGAGAAAAGTATTGATTCTTTCACTTTTCACTGTCTTCAGCTGTTTGATGGAAAATGTGCTTGCATCCATTCTGGTCATACAGTGGGGCCCAAAAGTCTTAGACCACTATTTTAATACAAAAATATTTTATTTATTAGAAATGATATTATAAGTATAAAAATGTGATTGATAAGTTTAAATGAAAATTAATTCCACATGTTTGTGCTGATGATTCATGTTTCCCAGCATGATTTTAGAATGTCCCAAAAACTAGGAAATTTGCTTGACTGCACAAAGGAGTTAACATGGTCAAAATCACACATTTGTTTATTTGATTGGTGACCTAGTGTGACGAGGCAGTCGAGGAATGTGGATCTAGTACACTAACAACTAACTCAGGATGTAACGAGACCCAAGCACAGAACTTGAAAACTAAACATGCAAGAACTGACACAGGAAACAGGGAAACCAAGGGCTTAAATACACAAGGGAACAAACAAGGGAACGAGGAACACCTGGGGAAACAATCAGGGAATGAGAAATAATCAGGGAGAACCAATCAAGGAATAAAACTACAAAGGAAAAAAGAAAAAAAGTGTGTTTGTGTCTTTTTAAGTTTATCATTAAAACTATTATTTATATTGCCAAGCCGGTTCTCGCCTCGTCCTTTCCGGATTTCGGCACCAGTGTAAATAAGTTAAATGGAAAGGAGGAGGCGAGAACCTGCTTGGCAATATAAATAATAGTTTTAATGATAAACTTAAAAAGGCACAAACACACACGACAGACATGTCCGTAAAAGACCCAATTTTACGGAATTTATTTTGTGAATAAAATTAATAATACATTTAATTTATTAAATTATTTACAGGCCTCTGTGGAAGTATCGTTAAGTCATTATTAATGGGGTTTAACACAGAATCAGTTGTCTTAATCAAAGCTTTGGGTCCATTGGCATTATCAGCAATTCATTTTGAAAATATTTTTTATTTTGCCTCCTTTACTGATGTTTGATAATTAATTACACTGCATGCACAATTATTAGGCAGATAAGTATTCTGATCTTATCATTATTTACATGCACATTTTCCAACTCCAAACCATATAAACTTGAATGCTTATTGGATTCAATCATTTTCACGTGGTATGCATTTGTGTAATGAGGGTGTGGCAAAAGTGACTAACACCTTATAATAAGGTGTGCATAATTATTAGGCAGCTACATTACCTCAAAATGGTCCAAAAAAGAAATTTAAATGACAATGAAAAAGCGCAAATTAACTGCAAAAGACTTGAGAAGAATTAAACTTGAAGCTACCAGGAACCAATTATCCTCCAATGCTACCATATTCCAGAACTGCAACCAACCTGGAGTGTCTAGAAGTACAAGGTGTTAAGTGCTCAGAGACATGGCCAAGGTCAAGAAGGCTGAAACACAACCACCATTGAATAAGATTCACAAGTTGAAGTGTAAAGATTGGGCAAAGAAATATCTTAAGACAGATTTTTCAATGGTTTTATGGACAGATGAAATGAGAGTGACACTTGATGGACCAGATGGATGGGCCCGAGGATCACTAATGGACACAGGACACCACTTCGAGTCAGGCGCCAGCAAGGTGGAGGAGGGGTACTGGTATGGGCTGCTATCATTAAGGATGAGGTAGTTGGAACTTTTCGAGATGAAGATGGACTGAAACTCAACTCCCAAAACTCAACTGGCCTACTGCCAGTTTCTAGAAAGTACTTTCTTCAAGCCGTGGTACAGGAAGAAGTCCTCAGCATTCAAGAAGGCCATGATCTTTATTCAGGACAATGCTCCATCACATGCACAAGTACTCCACTGCTTGGTTAGCCAGCAAGGGCCTCAAAATGTGCCCAAATAATTACTTGGGCCCCCTTCCTCACCTGACTTACATGTAAATCCTACTGAGAACATGTGGGCCCTTCTCAAATGTGAGATTTACAGTGATGGAAGACAATACACCTCTTTGAACAGCATTTGGGAGGCTGTGGTTGCTGCTTCAGTGAAAGTTGATCGTGAACAGATCAAGAAAATGACAGACTCCATGGATGGAAGGCTCGTGGCAGTTATTCAAAAGGGTGGCTATATTGGTCACTGAAAATGTTTGAAAGGCCATAAAGGTTATTTAATTGTAATTTTGTGTTACTTATTTGTTGCGCTTACCCTAAAAATGGAGAATAAACAATTGAGTTGGGAGAAATTATTTTTGTAATTTAGTTGCCTAATAATTGTGCACACTTACTGTATATATTCCCCATGAGAAAGACAAAACTCACTTTTCCGAGGTTCAATAACATTTTGTATTGACTGAGAGCATTGTGTTTGTTCAACAATAAAATCAATCCTGAGGAATACAATTTGCCTAATAATTGTGCATGCAGTGTAAACATGCCTTTAGACTATCATATGAGACCTGAAGCTTGTCCCTTTTCCACATTTGCGCTGCTTTTCTACAATCTTGTCTGAGCGTAGGTGAGCCATCATTTAGCCAAGGCTGGAAGGTACCCTTTACTCTCCTTGGCTTAAGCAGAGCAATACTGTCAAGAGTAATAGAACATGACTTATTAAAAGCTTCAGCCAAATGTTCAGTATCCGTATCATTAGAAACATTGTCTGTGAAAATAATTTGGCGGTGGAGGAATGAATAGTACAGGAATAGTAGTCAGAAATACCAGCATCAGAAACTTCCAAATTTGAAACATAAAAACAAAGAGACAGCACAAGATCTAATGTATGACCCAAATTATGTGTTGGACCATAAACTGATTGTACAAAATTCAAAGACTATAGGTGATACAAATTTTTTTACCAAAGGTTTGGATGGACAACAGAGGTGAATGTTAAAATCCCCAAGAATCAACAGTCTAAATTTAGGAGGTCTGTATACCAGTGCACATAGAACGGAGCCCATAATATCAACCTTTTAATAACTGGACCTCAAAGCTTGAAAACATGTCCATTGGCAAGTTTCTGCATTTAAAACTGTTTCTGAAAATAGTGGCAACTCCACCACCATGTCTAGAAGTAGGCACAATCCGGCGGAGAGAGATCGCCGAGAGTCGATAAATCCCCGGGGTTAAGCCACGTCTCAGTCACAAATAAAAAGTCCAGTGAATGAGACAAAGTCATTTCGAATCAAAGATTTATTCGATATGGACCTTGCATTCACTAAGGCCATCTTGGCTGTAACAGAGTTTGTTTGCTTAAAATTGACCCTCCAACTCTCATCACTTGAACCAGCAGGAAAACGACGATGTGTAGACCAGATAACTGGAATGGTTATTGTCAGGGAAGGGGGCCGGCATCCTCAAGCAGAGATCATGGAGAGATCCCCAGTGGACATACCGGGGGCGACGTGTGATTCCCAGGATAGCACAATGATTGTAGACTCCAACAGGAAGATGGAACGAGGAGTTCTGTCGCTAAATACATGGCAGAGTAATAAAGCACCATGTTGGGAAAACAATAAAAACATGGGTCGGTGAATAAGCACCAAGTTCCGTGCTTGGACTGATGAAAATCAGCGGTAAATCACCAGTAAAAGGTTAATCAAAGGCAGAATCCCTGAAGCAGGGCACTAGAGATCCTTATTATTGCCGCTAGGCTACACTATTGAAGAGCCACCAGCTATACTTAATGATTTGTTAAGGTATGTTCCCTGTTCAGTGCAAATGAAGCTCTATAAAAAGCATCTATGGCATGCCCATTTTGGTCCGTTATTCCCAGAAGAGGAAGTACATTTTAAATGTGTTCAGTATCTGGTAAAAGTTACGTTGGTCAAATTTTAGGAGTACAATAGTTCCTTGGATCGCATAATTAATACGATTAAAATGTTTTCCAAAGTAATCTTTTCAGTAATCAAAAGCCTTTTTGAATGTAACTGTATTCTGATTACAAATTATTTAAAATGTAACTTTATTGTAATACAGTTACTAATATTTAGTATTTTAAATATGTAATCCCGTTACCTGTATTCTATTACTCCCCAAACCTGCCCAAGAACTATAACAAAAGTACAATGATGGTAAAAATTTACTTTTGGGGATAGAATTCTTTAAAACAATTATTCTAATCGAAGAGGGTTTTCAACTTGGTGTTTTAAACCAACATACAAAACGAATCGGTTACCTAACGTAACCTCGGTTCTCTCTAGATGAGGGAACGAGTATTGCATAAGCTAGCTTACGCTATGGGAAAGATTCATCTTTTCTGAGATATTGAAGCCAAAAAATTTTCCTTAATTTTGTATCCATTGTCAACGCAGTGCAGCAGCTTCATACCTTGAGCGGGCTAGCTAGCGAGCTCATTGGTTGCTCTGCGGCAACTGCTGCAGCCTATAGACGAACTTGAGTGAACTTGCGTCCAATGACAGGCGCCCGCGCCGTCACTGTATCAAAGCCCGCCAGAATGGGCGTGGCTAGAGTGCATATAAGCGTAAGTTCGTAGGCTGGAACCCTGGTTTTCATTGAATGAAGCGAAAATCGCTCGTGGCGCGAGCACGGCCGGCTATGCAATACTCGTTCCCTCATCTAGAGAGAACTGAGGTTACGTTAGGTAACCGATTCGTTCTATTACGAGAGGTTCTCTCGTATTGCGTAAGCTAGCTTACGCTACGGGAACCCATTGTCAACGCCGTGCGCGCCAAGCATCCACTGCATGAGCCCCGGGGTGGGGGACCCGGGGAGCCCTTGTGAGTGGGGAATAATATTTGGCCGGCAAGAGTGCGGGCCAGTGTGTGTGTAATACATAAGCACATAGTGGGAAGGGAAAGACAGAGCGGCGGTGCCGGTCTGTGTGGAATGTGTCCCGTCAGTGCAGCTCACCAGGGGAGCTGTAGCGTATTAAACCGCTAGTAGTTTTGCCTGCAGGGCGGGCACTTCCAGATTGTAAAATCTGACAAAGGTGGAGGGGAAGCCCAGCCCGCTGCCACACATATGTCGTGAATGGAAATCCCGCTGGACCATGCCCACGAGGAGGCCATGCCTCTAGTGGAGTGAGCCCTAATGCCTAACGGGCATGGTAGGTCTTTGACGCCGTACGCGGCAGCAATAGCGTCCACTATCCATCTAGACAGTGTCTGTTTCGAGGCGGCGAAACCTTTGGTGCGCCCTCGAACGAAACGAAAAGCTGCTCAGAGCGCCTGAAAGAGGCGGAGCGCGCAGTATACAATCTCAGTGCTCTGACTGGGCAAAGGAGATTGGCGTCGCGTTCAGCTATCGGATGCTGGCAGCGCCGATAGGGAAATGATTTGTGCTCTGAAAGGAGTACCGATCACCTTGGGGACATAGCCGTGTCTAGGCTTTAAAATGACCTTGGAGTCACTTGGTCCAAACTCAAGACACGCAGCGCTGACAGACAGCGCGTGAAGGTCTCCCACACGCTTAACTGATGACAGGGCAGTTAGAAAACGGTTTTGAGTGAAAGGTATTTCAAATCCACGGATTGAAGCGGTTCGAAAGGGGGGGCTTTCATAGCTTCGAGAACTACGGAAAGATCCCAGATAGGAACCGATGGGGGGCGCGGGGGGTTCATCCTTCTAGCTCCCCTGAGGAAGCGGATGACCAGCTCGTTTTTTCCCAGTGACTGGCCGTGCAGGGGTTCAGTGAACGCCGCGACGGCCGCCACGTACACTTTGAGCGTGGACGGGGATCTGCCCTTATCCAGCAGCTCTTGTAAAAACACGAGCAGCGACGACACCCCACATGTCCGTGGGTCCAGGTCTCTGTCGGTGCACCATTTTGAAAACACAGACCATTTGGACGCATAGAGTCTTCTCGTGGAAGGGGCTCTAGTGTGTATGATAGTGTTTATTACTCCTTCTGGCAAAGCGACGGGTAGTCGTTGATCACCCACGCGTGCAGCGCCCAACGCTCTGGGTGGGGATGCCAGATCGTGCCGCGAGCTTGAGAGAGGAGATCTGCTCTCACTGGAATGGGCCACGGGGCTGTCAGTGACAGCTGCGTAAGCTCCGGGAACCATGTCTGATTCTCCCAGCGCGGGGCTATGAGGAGCACCGAGTGACGCATTTCCCTGATCCTCTGCATTACCTGTGGCAATAGCGAGATGGGAGGGAAGGCGTAAAGCGGGCGGTTGGGCCAGTCCTGGGCCAGCGCGTCCTCGCTTTTCGAGAAAAATACTGGGCAGTGAGAGTTCTCTTCTGACGCAAAGAGGTCTATCTCTGCTCTGCCGAATATGCTCCATAACTTCTGGACTGTTTGAGCGTGCAGGGACATTCCCCTGGGGAAATATTTTCTCTGGACAGTCTGTCTGGGCCGTCGTTCAGGTGGCCTGGCACGTGTGTCGCCCTCAGCGAGCGCAGGTGGCACTGGGACCAACTCAGTATGCGTTTTGTCAGATGGAAGAGGTTCCTGGATCTGACACCGCCCTGACGGTTTAGATAGGATACCACAGATCTGTTGTCCGAATGGACCAGGACGTGGTGACCCTGAATGACCGGGAGGAAGTGCACGAGCGTGTACTCGACCGCTATCATTTCCAGACAATTTATGTGAAGGAGCTTTTCCTGACCTGACCATAGGCCAAAAACCGGAGAGCCCTCACAGACCGCGCCCCAACCCGTGTTGGACGCGTCTGTCGTGATGACTTTTCGGCGAGATACAGCTCCCATCGTCACTCCCCGCTGATACCATTCGGCCACTGCCCAGGGCTGCAGAGCTGAGATACAGGTCTGAGTCACTCTGATCGGCTAGCGGCCCGTGGCCCAAGCCAGGCAAGACGCGCGGGTGTTTAGCCAATGCTGAAGCGGGCGCATGCACAGTAAACCCAGCTGAAGTACTGCTGCGGCTGAGGCCATGTAACCTAGCATTCTCTGAAATTTTTTCAGAGGCGTGAGGCTGTTCATCTGAAAGGACGCGGCTAGTCGCTGAACACGGCGCGCGCGCTGTGTAGATAAGCGAGCCGTCATCGCCATGGAGTCTAGTTCTATTCCAAGGAAGGAAATTGCCTGACTGGGCTGTAGTGAGCTCTTGGTCCAATTGACTGCAAGACCCAAACTGTTCAGATGACTGAGGAGAACTGTCCTGTGAGACAGAAGCTCCGTATGTGACAAAATCAGCCAATCGTCCAAATAGTTCAGAATTCGCAAGCCCTGACTCCGCAGGGGTGCGAGCGCCGCATCCATGCACTTCGTGAAAGTACGGGGTGCTAAAGACAGGCCGAACGGAAGGACGGTGTATTGATAAACCTGGCCGTCGAGGCGTAATCTCAAGAATGGCCTGTGACGGGGATTTATCTGAATCTGAAAGTAGGCATCTTTCAGATCGAGAGAAATAAACCAGTCCCCCTGGCGCACATGCGCAAGGAGTTTCCTGATTGTAAGCATTTTGAACTGTCTTTTTGCGAGCACCTTGTTCAAAACCCTGAGATCTAATATTGGTCTGAGGCCGCCGTCTTTCTTGGGGACAAGAAAATAACGGCTGTAAAACCCTGACTCGCTCAGAGAAGGTGGCACTCTCTCTATGGCCCTTTTGCACAGAAGGTTTGCTATTTCTGAACGAAGCATGCAGGCTGCTTCCGTGTTCACAGTAGTTTCGAGCCGCGCCCTGAAGCGGGGAGGGCGGCGATCGAACTGCAGCAAATAGCCCTGTTTTATTGTGCTTAACACCCATTTGGATATCCCTGGAATAGCTTTCCATGCTTTGAAGCGTAACGCTAGAGGATGAATGGCCAAGTCACCCTGATTGCCGCACACAGCGAGCTGAACAGAATGTGTGAGTGCGCTTACTGTGCTTATGCATGACTGCTCGCAGACAGCAGGGACAGGCTGTTCTGTGAGTGAATTCCCGATTGAGGTGAATGGGGAAAGAGTCACATCTGTGAAGTGATGCGCGAGCATAGTCACGGGCATGGGACTTACATACAGAGAGGTGTTTGCTGGCCGTGTGACAGAGCGGGCAGAGAAGGGGCACGCGCACGGATTTGTGGGCGCGTTTATTGACTCTAACACTCGAGCTGGCTGTGCCCGCTTTATGTGAGTGGGCTCTGATAGGGACACGGGAAGTGTAATGCTTGTGTGTAGGGGTGAACACTGGATTGTGGGCACATTTTCTACACATAAGGCATGTTTGCTTTTTACAAGATTTCTTTGGGTCGCCGTAAAAACGGCATTTGAGTGCAGGCAAGCGGGCAGTATCACCGGCTTGTTGGCTGCTGAATCCACCACTGCAGTAGCCTGAGAGAAAGGGACTGACAGGGGGCGGAGCTTTGACGGTGGTCCGGCCGCGGCGGGACTGAGCCGTCGTTTCCTCAACAAAGCTAGGAGGACTTCGGTTGCTCAGGTTTCAGCGCAATCTTAGGCCGAGGCCCGCGGGGGGGCGGCGGTCTGTGGTGGCTGTCTGAGCGCGTTCTAGGGCGGCCGCCCTGTCGACGCTGAGAAGTCTGGCTTTGCTGAGCTGGGCGCTGTGAAGAGGCTCGTGCAGGAGGCTGGTCACGTGGGCAGCCTGCAGAGGAGCTAGCGTGACGAGGCAGGAAGAGATTCATGGCTTGGGTGGCTTTCTGGACTTCCGAGAAACGGTCAACAATGCCACTCACCGCGGAACCGAAGAGACCGGACGGAGAGAGCGGCGCGTTGAAGAACGTGGAGCGTTCAGCTTCTCCCATGTCGGCTAGCGTTAGCCATAGGTGTCTCTCGGTCACAGTCAGCGTGACCATGCACTTCCCTAGGGAAAATCCATATTTTCAAAGCAGCTTTAAAGATATGTATAGTGTAACAGAAAATTGTGCTGTAATGCTGTCTCCAAAAACAAAACGATTTAAATTTATGCCTTAAAAAATGCAGAAATGTTGGCATTGTATAACTTTTATGACCTCATTATCACGGTTATGTGACCTTCAGTCTTTTGTCTTACCTGAATAACCTGAAGTTAGAGCCAAACCTTTGTAAAAATTTGGGACTAGTTAGAGCTTATGGCTGACAATTAACCATGTATGACTTTATTTCTTCTGCGGAACACAAAAATTTATGTTAGACAGAATGACATCCTCGGTTTGCTTATATTGTATGGGAAAAATGTGCAACGAACATGAATGGTGACTGAGAAAAACATTTTGCATTACCTCTCTTAATTTTAAGTCATACAATTTGGAACAACATGAAGGTGAGATAATGATGACATAATTTTCATTTTGGGTGAATTATCCCTTTAACCACAAGGAACAACTTTCTTGGTACCTTTAGCATTTACTCTCACAGTTCTGTTTTTTATTGAATATATATTCTTGCATGTCTTCCACAGCTGCTGGACTGCTTCGTGATCCCAGTGGTGTTGCTGCTGTCGTGGTTCTTCCTGTTAGTCAGGTATAAAGTGTTGCACTTTGTGGGGGTGGGCGTATGTCTCCTGGGAATTGGCTGCATGGTCGGCGCAGACGTCCTGGTGGGCCGACAGCAAGGCCTTGGTAATTATTATTATTTTTAAATTTTTTAATGGTTTAGTAATATAATTCTTATAATTATGGCATAATAATTATTTGGTATTATATAATAATTATAGTAATTATTATTATTATTATTATTATTATTGTCTATTAATAATTGATTATATATATAAAAATTCATACATTACATTTTTGAAAATATATTATAATTATTTATTATCAATTGTTATACGTACATCAGTTTTACTATCAATAATTAGTTAAAGTGCATTTTATGTATTTTCTCTATTTAGTTTTAATTAAAAAGCATAAAATAAACAATTAAATTGGTTCTGCATGTTGATTTTAAGAAAACAGCTGCATTGTTGTAAAGATAAAAGTAAATACGCAACCATTTAGATTGAAAACAACTATTAAATTGATTCTGCATGTTGTAGTATCAGTATAAATATAATCAGTTGTGAAAAAACAATATTGGTAGATTTCTAGTCTTCTCCCCTCCACTCTTTGAATAAAAACCCACACCAAAACATGTGCTCATTTCCCCAGGATGGTGTTGCATTTCAAATGCAGACGTTACATCAGTGTAAAGCACTGCTAAATCCTCCCCTGAATTCTGGAGATTGATTCGGTCTCTGTCTGTTATTAAATATGAATGAACAGTACGGTTTGTCTATACCATTTCACGCACAGCTTTCCCCAAGATGCCAGTCCAGTGAAATGAATACTAATTTGCAGAGATTCTGCTGTTGTTAGATTTGTCTGAAAATTATTTACTCGCAAGTGAGTAAATATCATTTTCATAATCTTGTATAAAAAGGTTATGCTTAGTACTGTTCAGAACATGGATGGAAAAAGGTTATGGGAGTCTATCTGCCGGCTCTGTCCTCACGGACCTCCCATCCCCCAGCACGCTTGTTCTGCCCGGTAGAGTTCACGAGCGAGGCAAGCAGTCGTCCTCAGGGCGGATTTAATGTTTTGCAGCATCGGAGGATGGGCTCCTGCTTACGGAAGAGGACGAATCTACTGACCACCCACTCTCAGGCGGTAGAGGTCAGGATGAAGCAGACTCTGAGTTAGCAGCCATGCTTGTCCGGGCAGCTGCGAACATCAGCTTGAGTGGAACCCTCTGCCCTGCCCTGAGCGTTCGCGGCTGGACGATTGGTTTCTAGGTCGTAGCATGACTCATGGCCACACCCCGCTCGGTGCCCTTCTTCCCGAAAGTGCACGAGGAGCTCACCAAGTTGTGGAATGCACCTTTCTCCGCCCATACAGGCTTTGCAGGCTTATCCACCCTTATTACCCTAGACAGTGGAGTGGCCAAGGGATATGTCGAGCTTCCCCAGGTAGAACGCGGTGTGGCCATGGCCGCAGGGTGCAGCCACCTGGAGGAACCAATGCTCCCTTTCTTCGTTGTTAGTGGCGAAGGCCTACAATGCCGCAGGTCAGTACGCCTCAGCCCTGCACACGATGGCCATCGTGCAGGTTCACCAGGCCAAGGTGCTGAAGGATCTGCACGAGGGTAGGATGGGGCCCCTCCCAAGGGGAGCTTTTTGGCAACACTGTCGAGGATTTTGGACCTGCGTACCTTGAACAGTGCCTTACACAGGCTTCCGTTCAAGATGCTGAAGCAGAAGCGCATCCTGGCGTCAGTAAGACATCAAGATTGGTTTGCTGCAGTCAACCTGAAGGACTCATACTTCCATGTATCGATCCTTCCTTGACAAAGACTATTTCTTCGGTTTGCCTTCGAGGGACAAGCATACCAGTACAAGGTCATCCACTTCAGTCTACAATTTTAGAGGCTCTTGGGGCATATGGCATCCTCAGCGGCAGTACTTCCCCTCGGGTTGATGCATATGAGACCGCTCCAGCACTGGCTACAGACTCAAGTCCCGAGATGCGCATGACACCACGGCACCCAGCGTGTGACTATCACACCACAGCGACCGTGGCATACATAAACCACCAGGGTGGGGAACACTCACTTCGCATGTCGCCCGCCACCTCCTCTTTTAGAATCAGCAGACATTGAAGTCCCTATGAGCCACTCACATCCCGGGCATCCTCAATCATGCTGCAGATGCGCTCTCATGACAGGTAAAGCTCCACAATATGTGGAGGCTCCACCCCCACACAGTCCAGCTAATTTGGGAGAGATTCAGGGAGGGCAGGTGGAACTATTCACCTCCCATATTCCCCTGAGGTGGGACCTTCTCACTCAGGGCCAGGGCATGCTCCAGCACCCACGGCCAGACCTCTGGAACCTCCACTTCTGGCTCCTGGATGGGACATGGAAGACCTAGCAGGCCTTTCGCCAGTGGTGATAGACATGATTGCTCAAGCCAGGGCCCCCTCCATGAGGCGGCTGTATGCTTTGAAGTGGAGTATTTTCCTGAACTATAGTTTTTCCCATGGGGAAGATCCACAGAGTTGCATGGTCGGGTCTGTGTTGTCCTTCCTACAGGAGGGACTGGAGAGACAGCTGTCTCCCTCCACCCTGAAGGTGTATGTGGCTGCTATAGCAGCATATCACGATACACTGGATGGGAGACCCTCACAGCAGCATGACCTGATCATCAGGTTCCTCAAGGGCGCGAGGAGGTTGAATCCTCCTAGACCGTGCTTAGGATGCTTTGGATGTTTCTGTGGTCCTATCAGCCTTACAGAGAGCCCCGTTTGAGCCCCTGGAGCAGGCCGAGCTCAGCACTCTTTCACTGAAGATGGCCTTCCTGGTAGCGCTCACTTCTATCAAGAGGGTTGGGGACCTGCAGGCGCACCCTGTCATCAGCGGATGCCTGAAGCTTGGGCCGGGACACTCTCATAATATCTTGAGACCCTGGCCCGGTTATGAGCCCAAAGTTCCCACCACTCCCTTTCAGGTGGTGAACCTGCAAGCGCTCGCTTCAGAGGAAGACCCGACCATATCTTTGGTATCTCCATTTTGTGCCCTGCGCATATATCTGGACTGCACAGAGAGCTATAGATGCTTGGAGCAGCTCTTTGTCTGTTTTGGAGGACAGTAGAAGGGAAGGATATCTCCAAACAGAGGCTGGCCCATTGAATTGCGGATGCCATATTTTTGGTTTATATTATCACTACATCGACACAACGTTGAGTGAGTGACAGACAGGGGACGTCTTGGTTACTGATGTATCCTCTGTTCCCTGATGGCGGGAACGAGACATTGTGTCCCTCCTGCTGCTGCGCTGAACTGAACACTGACATGGCGGGACTCTCTCTTGAATCCTCAGCACAAATCTGAATGAGTGGTGCATGCCATCTCCTATTATACCCGTATGTCCGGGCAGAGAGTGGCATGCACATTCCACTCTCCAATTTTCATTGGCCATTTCTGAATAAATCAAAGGTGATTGGGGCTCTCAAGAGCGAACCCCTAATGTCACTACATCAACACAATGTCTCGTTCCCTCCATCAGGGAACAGAGGTTACATCATTAACCAAGACGTTATGAACTATTAAATATTGTTTATAATCAGTTCTCATAAGTTTGGGTGTGTCATGAAGCATTAGAGTTCATTGAAAAAAAAGGTTATTTTATGTTACATCAAAATCAATATTTGATCAGCATAATTCATGTGTCAGAATGAGAATGTTTATGCATGTAAAATGTTTAATATTTCTTTCAGCAGTTATACCATCCTAATGAATGCATTGGCTATGTTATGGCTCATATCTGTTCCATACAGGAGACCATAAACTGTTGGGAGATCTGTTGGTTCTTGCGGGGGCGACGCTCTATGGCATCTCCAACGTTTGTGAAGAATTCATTGTAAAGAACCTGAGCCGGGTTGAATTTCTGGGTATGATGGGTCTCTTTGGCTCCTTCTTCAGTGGGATCCAACTGTGAGTCTATTACACTGAATAGTTATATTATATCCTCTTTGTCCATGTCTGTTAGCTTTGAAGCTATAATTATGCTTGTGACAAAATATAGACTAAAATAAACTTTTAGCGTTTCACTAAAGGAAAGATGGACCAAGAATATTTATATATTGAATGACATTTACTTTTTACATTGGTCAAACCATTTAATGGGATCTTTATTCCCTGTTATCCATATTAAAAAACTATTTAATTATTTACCAAGTGATCACCGTTGCATAGTTTTGTAATAACAGTTGTTTTCATAAACATGTAATGATCTCAGTGGGATTTCCTTGTTGGGTTGCACCACAATCTATCTTCTTAACCGCCAGCCACCTGCTATCTGTGTAAGGTAATGGGCTATCCCCCAGATCCTCTGCACAGATTGACGTTTACACAGCCTGCATCTGTAAATATAATTTCCACCAGAGCATTGGCCTAAGGGACAACTGACCCCCTTTATGGCATTATGAGGTGATTATATTATGGTTAAATTAATCTAGAGCTGTTTTATCCTGCATAGAAACTGCATCTAAACTGCAGATATTCTGTGTGTTTACACAAATGCATAGAGGTAGCATATAGTATGTGTGTTTACAAGGATTCACAATTGCAAACTGTTGAGGTTTGGATTGCATACATAGAGGACAGAAAATAAGATAAGATAAGAAACAAATAATTATCAAAATATTAATAACTTTAGTCTTGATCAACACACAAAAGGGATTGTTTTAAAGCTTATAAGCTCTACTGCATGTAGGCATTATGATCAAAATTGAAAAAGTGCTTTGAAATTTTCAGACAAATCAGGAGTATTCTGTTTTAATAATTTTGTAAAAATGTTGTACTGTACATATTGTAATCTGTAAACACATCAAACTGATTAAATAGGCATGAATCATATGTCATTGGAAAACTCTCAAAAAGTAGAATACAACCAACCTTTGTTTTACTCACAGATAAAAATATAGCGTGTAATACCCAAGTACACGTCCTTGACAAACGTGTTACATGTAAACATTTTGCTTATAAGCCTCATTTTTGCTTAAAACTTCACAAAAAATAAAAACAAATATCACATATCATTACTTAGAAGAGGGGATTCCTGTTAAAACAAGCTCACACACAACATAATTGGATGCATAGATCATTACATAATCCACACGAAGCACAATTTACATAATGTACAATCTGGCTAAAAACACTTTTCTGGATCAGACGACTTCATCAAAAATGATGTAGTACATTGTCCAGTGTCATGGAACCCTAAACTAATCATATTAGGATCCAGATCACTACAACCAGAAGTGGAAGTCATCCAAATATGGGCAAAGAGGATCGTTCACTTTTATTACATATGGCCACCAGGAGATGGCGCCAAGTACATGACACAGACTCAATGATAGCTCAAATGACACAGAATTGAACTAAATGAGATCTCGTTACTCATGCCTGCATGCTTTGGAGTGAGAGCAATCCTTTAGTCATTGTTGTATTTGAATGTGTAATTAGTTCTTGTGTATAATTATTATGTGTTATTTGTTTGGAGAGGCTTTTGGACACTTGATGTTTTTGGACACTAGGATCAATTATTTTTGTAATGCTATAACTTTTTATTGCTTTGTTGTATCAACAACTTTTACATTTTACTCCGTTACAGTTGAAATGATTGGGAAGTTTGTTTTATGATATTTTTTTTTCACCAGTTTCTTAGGCTGAGAGTATAATAATCTGTATCATAAAAAACAATTGCAAATTTTTCTTTAGAATGATACCAAACATCTAGCATCACATTTCCCAACTTGCAAATACCGGTCAGCTAGAATGTTCCCCTCTCCAATATTTGTATCCATCTGCAAACGAGGTCAATTTAGAGTGCCTGTGTCCCTCAGCTTATAGTTGTTTATGCCAGTCACTCTCATCTAACACCTTTATTCCCCCATGCCAAAGCTTCAGTGTGCTTTAACATCTATATTTGTGCCATGTTATTTACATAAACGCCAACAACACTGGTTATCCATGCTAACTGCATCTATCTTTGGTGTAATTATGTTGAAAGGCATTCATAACTGACAGCAGGCTTGAATTGTGGATGGCTGTTAAGTCCTGCTTCCAGTTAGAGTCTGACTGCTTTAAAAATGGCTATAGGGATGTCAAAAGTACTGGTACTTCGATAGCAGACTTTAAGAATTGGTAGCAGCGTTTGAAGTGGTCTGGTACTGGCATTTCTGAGTTATTCTGTTCTCAGCATCACAAATTAAATGCATACACTGCAAAAAAATAAATAATATATATATATATTATATATAAGTATTTTTTTTTCAGCAAAAATATCTAAACATTCTTAAAAAATTATACATTTACTTAGGAAAAAAATAACATGATATTTTGTCTTGTTTCAGAAAAATCTAACAAAAATGTATTTACGTTGTGCTTATAATAAGAAAACTATTTGCAGAAGAGGTACAGAAAAAAAAAAAGTTTATACGTTTTTAAAAAATGGTTTGTTTTAAGCATAGGTGTTACTAAATAAATTATTATTTTTTTGCAATCTACCAGTAGCTGTCAGCTGTGCTTGATGTATTTCAGAGAATATATTATTAATTAAGTTGATTTGACATATCCCAGTGGCAAATCAGTTTTTTTGTATTTTAAACAAAACTCACAACATTTTTGATTCATACCTTTATACTTTAAACATGAGAATTGGCAAATGCGCAAAAAACCATTCAAGTAATCAATTTAAATAATGAACTTTTAGCATAAGTTACATATTATTATGCTGTTATGCAGCTGTGTTTTCAATAGCATATTCCTTTTTTTGCTGTGGTACCGATATTGTTATCGAGAATCGTGCATTTTCACTGATGTTGGACCTGATTTTCAATTAGAGTCAATAAACTAAAATGGTCACTACGTGTCTAAACTCAACTAGTTGGGCCTAGAATAAAATATTATGAAATACATAAGTTGCAGATAAAAAAATAATAATTCACTATGGGTGTATTTATGGCCCCCACATTTTAAATATCGGGGACATTTTTGTCACTTTTGGTGGCATTTTCCCCTAAGCCCTAGTTAAATTCTGACCATGTTGACAACCATAATTAGCTCTAGAGAAAGTGTCATGAAAACCCCACTGGATATAGAACTTCTCTGAGACTGCATCAATATTAATATCAACTGCAGAGACACAGGGCTTCAGTCGCTGCCTTTACACACTGTCTGGCGACGAGACTCGTAACCTTGGCAACAGTTCATCAGTACACTCCTGTGATGCCTCTACAGAGGTGTCACATGGGTGGGTGGACTGTTTCCTGTGAGGCTTTAATTGTGTTTATGGGGACCTCATGTCATTGTTAGTAAGTCAGAAAAGATCTGACAGAACAAGGCACGGGGGGGGTCAGGTGTCCAGAAAGATTGACCGCTCTTTGTTCTGGCTCGGTGGATTTGTCACTCTCCCCGTTGTGGCTGAGGTCACCCACCTGTCAAAATGAAGTATGCTGTCGAGCCTTAGCTATTTATCTATTATTGACGTTGTGGTTTTCCTCCGCTCAGCTGTGCTCACTTGTAGCTCATGTGATTTCTCTTTTCAGGGCCATTATGGAGCACAAGGAGCTTCTGAAGGTGCAGTGGGACTGGCAGATAGGTAAGCCACTGATCTATGCCGTTTTGACACTTCATTGCTTGGTTCAAACCTGAGTTGGATTCCACCACCCTCCCGTTGGCCATTGTGTGTCTGTTTTCACTTTGTATTATTTAAATTGAGTGCCACTGTGAATGCATCTCAAAAGAGTGGCCAAAAATAGAAAGCAATGTTTAACTGAACATCTCTGCATTTTATGTATGATTTGATTCCTGCTGTGTTTTGAAGTTTTTGTCTGCCCATATTTAAAAAAATTCCATAATTCTCATCAGGAGCCCAACTAGAGTTTGATTGTTTGAAGTTTGATTCCCAGGAAACGCACATAATTATAAAATGTATAGCTTCAATGTATTGTTAGTCACTTTGGATTAAAAGTATGTTAACACATAAAATCTTATTTAGGCTAGGTTTTATAGGTTGTTTGTAGTTAAATGTAAAATGCAATTTTGTCTTTCGACCCATTGTGAACTATAATGAATTTCATATGAACCGTATTCCAGATCCCAGTTTTTCAGCAAACTCTGTGCGGTTCCTTGGTGTGCATCTATGTTCGGAAAACAGCTTTTACACCAACCAAACAAACTGAACAATGATGTCAAATAGAACACCTTGGAATCTGGCTCATCAAAGAAGAATTTTGAGTCTGAACAATCAGTTCTATTATTCCATAAGACTTTTCAATATTTAAACTACCATCCTAGAATTAGGAGTCACTTAAAAGTGCAGTATGTTAAAATTTTTATGTAATATTCCATTTTTTTTGCCAATGTGTGAACGGCTTGTAACGCAATTTAAAAAACGAGCACTTCCCAGACTTCCTAGTTTGCCTATAAATGCCTGTAGACTGAATTTCATGCGAAGGGAGCAGGTTGCTTTTGCTGAGAAAATCCAAAGAATGCACTCCCAAGAGCCTTGCCTCAGACAGTACTGTAATAGCTTCTCTTCCACATCAGCTGACAGTCTGCAACACTAGGTAACCTTATCTTAGAGATGGAATCCTGCAAACGTCCAGCTCCCAGTACAACACCGACTCCTACACAAACTCAGAGTGAGGCAAAAAAAACAACATTTATCTACTGAATCCCATCTGGCTAAACTAGCGAAAACTAGAGTGAACATCGGCAGGGCATTTGATTCCTGGAGGGACCTTTGTTCAGTTTTGGGGATCAAAACCGACCCTGAATTGGCATTCTTATTGGACAGGTAAGCTTACATTACTGCAAAGCATGTGAAATATAGTGCCATAAGGATTGATCCGTGTAATTTTAGCTATATCTTGCTTGCTAACAGTGACGAATTGCAAGCTACCTTGCTTCATAACTTTCAATTTCAACGATCTTCTCTTTATACTAAAAATCAGGAATGCTGATTAACAGTAACTGTCATAATCAATGTTAATCTGTAATTATTCAGCAAGGTACATTTCAATAATGAATGCTAGACAATATTCAAGATAATGCAAAAAGATCCCTTCATTAGTGTAACGTAACTTGGTTAAACAGAAAATATATACATTCTATTATTATAAAACAATAGCGCATTGATATATCAAAATGTCATTTGTGATGGAATCACATCGATACTGAATTGTGTCAACATATTTAGAATGAACAGTCTATTTTATAAACAGCTACTGTCATCATCCACCAAATTTAGCAAACATATATTGATAAAGCTGGCTAGCTAGCTAATGCCGAAATAGGCTATCATATAAATGCAGTCAATGTATCATGCAAAGAAAAGTGATTACTTCAAACTACAGTCTTGCATATTCAGACCTATGATATACAGTACAGTCTAAAAGTTTGTAATAAAACAATCATAACTGTGTAATTTTAATTATGCTACCTCATCTGTCAGCTTGATGTCGGTGAATCACGTTCAGTCTCTTTGTTCCTACTGTCATTGTTTTGGATGATGCTCGCTTGCTCGAGTCCCTGTAGAGTGTGAACACGAGTGCGGGCACAAGCAACAGGTAGCTGGCTGCAGTTCACTTAACGGCCACAGGTGTCATTAATAACAAGGATTTCGGAATCTTACACACCGCACCTTTAATCCAGATTAATGCTCCTCGCAGGGCTTGATGAAGTGTGGAGGGTCTGTGCCAATGCATTTGGGTTGCATCCCAAGAGAATAGTGGCTTGTCACAAGGACATTAGCAAGTCTATAGTCACTTGAGGGGCCAACATCATTAACTGTCAGTGCTGCGTCAGGTAACATGCTTTGTGCCAGAAGAAGGAATGCCTCCTGCCAAGACTGTGATGCCCTTGAAAAACAACGAGGGCATGTTGATAATAATGCATTCGTTATGTTGCAACCATCCTTAGAAGACTACGTGAAAATGTTGTATGTTATATTAGTGTAAGGCTGACATCAAGATGTCGTAAAAGTCAAAGAACTCTGCGAGAACCTAGTCATAAAAACTCTCGCACAGAAGAACATTTTCTCCTGAGTCAACACATCCTACTGAGCAAGGACAATAAAACACAATCTCACATCTGAGCTCTACCTCACCTCAGGCCAATTTAGGCCTATTCTCCTAAAACTCACAAACATTTGCCCCCTCTACTCCTCCTTCCCCTTCAGCTCAGAATCACTTCAAACTCACCTAAGATATACATGCAACAAAATATAATGTCTGATGTATACAAATAATGTGACTTGGCATGTTTGTAATCATTTAAAATGTCTTGGTGTGACTGGTATATTGGTCCCTTTCCCATGTTGATAAAGTCTTTGCCAAATGCTGTATAATTCTGGAGGTCTGTCTCCATCCCTGCCTTTATGTTAATGAGGTATGTCCCCAGGACTTCCAAACCTTACCACTCCCAAAATTCCCTTTGTTCATGGTTTTTTGTATTTAAGGAAATGTGACACATTGTTCATTGTTATCTGTAGTCAGACGATCCCATCACAGTTTACTGTGTGTAGTTTATATCAGGTAATTGCAATTTGAATTTCTTATATTTTGATAAAATGTCTAAAATTACTGTCTAATTGGAATTTTTTACCTGGAAAATAAATTGTTGCATTTGAATGTATTCTGATTTACTCTGAAACTATTGTCGTTAGTAGATTACGTTAAGTTCATTTTTCTGCAAATCCTCTACCAGGTTAGTAGCGGACTAAAGCTCAGTCCTGAGTGGAGCATGGGGCACACCAACTGAGACTTTAGAGCTCCGACTAACTAATTGGCATTATTTCAAGTGTACTTAGTGTGTACAGGCTCGATAGGGAATTTCCGTTTAGGACAACATGAAGTGTGGCCCAAGCCTAAATAGGGTGAAGTCTAAACCTCTGATTATTGTAATATTTTCTAGCTAAGTGTACATAGGAAACTATAACATGATCATATAAAGCTATTTTAACTTGGGTATGTTGGTCTATCTTTGTAAATTTAGTGGTTATGACCTCTGGGTAGAAAGGTTGCTCTAATTAAGTGTTTACTATCTAAGGCAGGGGTGTCAAACTCGGTTCCTGGAGGGCCACAGTCCATCAGAGTTTAGCTCCAACCCTAATTAAACAATCAAGGTCTTCGGGAGTGCTTGAAGATTACGAGGAGGCATTTTGGAGCAGGGCTGGAACTAAACTATGCAGGGCTGTGGCCCTCCAGGAACTGAGTTTGACACCCCTGATCTAAGGGGACTAAATAAAATACTTGTAGATAAAAGGGCAAGCAGGAGCAGCCATCTAATTAGTATTTAGTCAATTGCTGTTTAAATTACCAATACTGGCGTATTTGTGACCGTGAGATCGGCCGGCACGAGACTCTCTAAGCGACAGGAATCCGAATGAACGAGTTCAATATAAAATAGAGTTAAATACAATGATTCAATGTTAAATCAAATTGAATGATAATAACTAAGATTAGAACATTAATATATCCTTAGAAACTTTTTTAATTGGAGTCAGATAAAATAAACGAGGATCATAAAATTAATCATATAGTTATGTAATTGGAATGAAATAACTTAAACTGAATGCGCATGGTAAGACAGAACACGCAGGAGACTTTCAGCCATGCCATTGGATACCGTCCTTGGGCCAGTTGGGTGGCTTCCCTATTCCTCCTTTACCTTATCCCCTTCCCCCCTTACATTAGTAAACTGAAATCATCTCCAACTAATTATAGAGTTGGCTTAAATATTCTTGATTTATTATTATTATTTTTTAACACAGTCTTACTTAAATTGTAGCCTAGAGATAGCTCTGAACTTTCTCTTGAATAGCAAGTAACAGTTTAAACCTCTGGTGTGATTCATCACCAGGCAGTTTTTGCCAGGCGTCTGAATAAGTTATGAAGTCTTCTGCTCAACTCTGTGGCCTCATGGCTTGAGAACAAACTAGGTGTGAATAGGAAAGAGTTCCATCAAACAGAGCTATAATGTTGACATTGATTTGTCTTTGATGGTACAAGCTGATATTTGTTTTTACCTTGAGGGTTTCAGAGGTAATCCTGTAGTTTTCATTTGATAGTTGTTGCATCACTAGAAAAAAGCTTGATACTTTGATATTTGGACATCGTAGTGTGATAATACAATGGTTTGTTCCATGGTATTCTTTTGAGCACCTTGGTATTACCATCTGAGACATTTACTGTGCCATGGTACCACCACAAGACTATACTACTGTTTTAGTAAGAGATGGATAAGTGCAGTGTTCAAAGCAGGGCATTAATATACAGTGTTTATACAGTATAATGTATGTATGTGTATATATATACTGTAGAGTGTATATATATATATATATATATATATATATATATATATATACACACTACCGTTCAAAAGTTTGGGGTCACTTGACTGAAATGTTTCTCATGATCTTAAAAAAACTTTTGATCTTAAGGCGTGTGCTTTTGTTAAAAAACAAACATTTTATATATATAAAAAAAACCTGAATAATTAAGAAAAGCAGCCACTAAGTGCCCAACATAGATAGAACATAGACTCCTTCAATACTGTTTAAAAAGCATCCCAGGGTGATACCTCAAGAAGTTGAGAAAATGCCAAGAGTACATATCCTCAAAATCTAGACAAAGTGTGGCCACTTTGAAGATGCTAAAATATAACATTTATTTTTATTTATTTTTTCTATAATTCATAATTCCCATATTTCCATTTCTATTATTCCATAGTTGTGATGACTTTACTATTATTCAAAAATGTATTAAATAAGATTTGTATTATTATTATTTATTATTATTATTTAGATAAGAGTTGTCCCATAATCAAATTTGGATTTTCCTATGCTCTCATTTTTTTTTTCAGTCTTTCCCTTTACATGATCTTATTGATGAAATTTTGTCTTTTGTCAAATGTCAATTCTGTTTCACTAGCATCAGCGAACAGAATAGTTATAATAATGACAAGTATATAACAAATAGTCCCCTGTCTGGTATTGGTTTTATCTGCTGTCAGACATTTCAACTTTGACACCACAACAAATCTAAACTGATATTGAAAAGGAATCTGATTGCATTCAGAAAAAAATTGCCGACATGACTTGGCAGGTTTCCAGATAGAAAGCAGATTTCATTTGTGCTGTCTGCTTTTTTCCACCAAAACAAATTATCATTATCCATCTCCATGTCTGCTGCATCTCCATCTACCAAAATAAAACTTGTGTCCTTTACAGACGCATTTTTAAATGAATGGCCTTAGACCGCACAAGTGCATAATTTAATTTTTCGCTGCCATCCAATTCCATTATGATTGCACCGGATGAATTATGACCAGAATATCACAGCTGCTGTCTTGCCATCCTCTATGACGTATACCCCTTATTGCAGCCAACCGAATATAGTGAATCCTCACTGTAAGGAGTGGAAAAATGAAAATGATGTATAACATATATTTCTGCACACTGGCTTTGTTTTGTTTTCTGGCTGAAAAGTTGTTTTTATACATTATATTTAAATATTGATATTACGTATATACTGTACATATACACAGATGAGCCAAAATTATGACCACCTGCCTAATATGCTGTTGGTCCACGTGCCACCAAACCATGTAGGGGTGTACCTGGTCTGCAATGATGTTTAGGTAGGTGGCAGGTGTCACACTAACGTCGACATGAATGGCCGGATGCAGGGTTTCCTTGCAGAACATTGCCCAGAGCATCACACTCCCTCCAGTGGCTTGTCATCTTCCTACAGTGCATCTTGGTGCCATCTCTTCCTCAGACAAATGGCCGTTCATGTGATGTAAAAGATAACAGGACTCACCGGACCATGCGACCTTCTTCCACTGCTCCACAGTCCAGTTCAGACGCTCACGTGCAAAATGTTAATGCTTTCAACGGTGGACTGGGTTCATCATGGGCACTCTGGTCTGCGGCTACACAGCCCCATTCATCCAGCATGTGTTGTGACAAATTCCTCCCATAAGTATCATTACAATTTTCTGTGACTTGTGTGCCATGGAAGGCAAGATGTACAACTAAACAAGAGGATAAGTACATCAGAGTCTCTAGTTTGAGAAATAAATGCCTCACATATCCTCAGCCGACAGCTTAATTGAATTCTACCCGCTCAACACCAGTTTCATGTACAACAGTAAAGAGAAGATGATGCCAAGTATGGCTGCTGCGTTGTGAGCTCTAACCCAATATTGCAGTTTTTTTTTTCAGTTTTTTTTCTATAATTCTTATATTTTTTGTCTTGGATGTTGTCTGCATTATTGTATACGATCGACAAACACTTTTGGACATTGGTTCTACAATAGCACACCAAAAACTGGACTTTAAATACCTCAATGCCGACCCACTATTTTCAAACACACAAGTGGAACCCTTTGTCTGGGCAGCCCGGCCGCGGAAACGCAGCTGGAATAGGGGAAGGAGAGCCGTTGTTCTCATCAGGCTAAGACGTTGCGCAAATCAATCCCTGCTACCAGTATTCTACTGGAAAATATTCGGTCTCTGGACAACAAGCTCTGTGAGCTGAGAGTGCGGATCTCTTTCCAACGAGAGACAAGGGACTGCTGCATTATCTGCCTTACAGAAATTGGATGTCTGTGGAGATTCCAGACTCAGCCATCAATCCCGTGGGTTCTACGTGCACAGAGCAGACAGAATGAAAGACCTCTCAGGTAAAAGCAGAGGATGTGGTGTATGTTTTATGATCAACAAATTCTGGTGTGATCAGAGGAACGTACATTCCATCCAAGTCTTTCTGCTCTCCAGATCTGGAATTCTCCTGCTTCTGTGTCGACCATTCTGGCTAACGAGGGAATTCACAGCAGTCATTATCACAGCTGTGTACATCCCGCCACAAGCCGACACAGAACGGGCACTCAAGGAACTGTATGGGAGTATAAGTGAGCAGTAAACCGCACACCCTGAGGCCATGTTCATTGTGACTGGGGACTTTAACAAAGCCAACCTCAAGACCGCAACAACCGCTCCACTGATGATGGAGACTTCACCTTACATTACTCTCTCCCACCTGGAAAAAAGGAACACATATGTGAGAATGCTCTTTGTAGACTACAGCTCAGCATTCAACACCATAGTGCCCTCCAAGCTTGATGTGAAACTCTGGGCTCTGGGCTTAAAAAGTTCGCTTTGCAGGTGGATCCGGGACTTCTTGTCAAGCAGACACCAGGTGGTTAGAATGAGAAGCAACATCTCCTCATCACTTACCCTCAACACTGGAGCCCAGCAGGGCTGTGTACTCAGCCTACTCCTGTATTCCCTGTACACACATTACTGTGTGGCAGCAAATAGCTCCACTGACATCATTAAATTTGCTGATGATGCAATGGTGGAAGGTCTGATCACTGACAATGATGAAACAGAGAGCCTACAGAGAGGAGGTGCACACTAGTGTCAGGAGCACAACCTCTCCCTCAAATCAGTAAGACCAAGGAGATGGTGGTGGACTTCAGGAGAAAAGACAAAGAAAACGGACTCATCACCATAAATGGAGCATGGATGGAGAGTCAGCTGTCCACATCACAGAGGAACTAACATGGTCCATCCACACTGAGGCCGTTGTGAAGAAGGCTCATCAGCGCCTCTTCTTCCAGAGATTGCTGAGGAAAATTGTAATGTACCACCACATTCTCACACGGTTCTACACCAGTACTGTAGAGAGCATCCTGACTGGCTGCATCACCACCTGGTATGGCAATAGCACCACCCTCAACCGCAAAGCCCTGCAAATGGTGGTGCAAACAGCCAGACACATCATCGGAGGTGAGCTTCCCTCCCTTCAGGACATCTACGTATACCAGGCAGTGTGTGAAAAAAGCTCAGAGGATCATCAGAGACTGAGCCATGGGCTGCTCTCACTGCTACCTTCAGGCAGGCGGTATCGCAGCATCAGGACCCGCACCAGCTGACTTCATGACAGCTTCTTCCCCCAAGCAATCACACTTTTGAACTCTTGATCTCTCACGATCAATATACATTAGCACTGCACTTTATTAATCTTACACTGGACTGTCATGAATACCAATACAGCACAATACAACCTACTATTTATTTTTGTATACTGTGTATTCTATATTTTGTGTATGTGTATTCTATATTGTGTGTATTGTATACTGTACTTTGAAAATTATTATTTGTATATTGTGTTGTGTGTAATTATGTGTATATTAGATATGTCAACTGTGTTGTGTAAATCTGTTGTTTACTGTAATTGGTATATGTCTCATCACTGTCATGACTGCTATGTTGCTCGGAACTGCACACAAGACTTTCACCCACTGTTGCACTTGTGTACATGGTTGAGTGACAATAAAGTGATTTGATTTGATTTGAGAAGACTCAGAGGTGCAGGCCTTATGGGAAGAATTGCAAAGAAAAAGCCACTTTTGAAACAGAAAAACTAAAAGAAAAGGTTAGAGTGGGAAAAGAATCACAGATATTGGACAACAGATAATTGGAAAAGAGTGTTATGGATCTTAACCCCATTGAGCTTTTGTGGGATCAGCTAGACTATAAGGTACATGAGAAGTGCCCGACAAGACAGCCACATCTATGGCAAGTGCTACCGGAAGTGTGGGGTGAAATGTCACCTGAGTATCTGGACAAACTGACAGCTAGAATGCCAAAGATCTGCATAGCTGTCATTGCTGCACATGGAGGAGTTTTTGATGAGAACTCTGAAGTAGTTTAAGAAGTTCTGAATTTTTTTTTTCAAATTCTTATAGTAATTTTTCACGTTATTAATGTCCTGACTATACATTGTATAGTACCTATTTCTTTCCATAAGAGCAAAATCTGTACATTATTCCAAACTTTTGGTGCCAGTGTATATTTACTGTTTGTGTATATATATATACATTGCTCTGGAAAAAATTAAGAGACCACTGCAAAATTATCAGTTTCTCTGGATTCACTGGATATTCTACTTTACAGAATAAAATATACATTTTACTCAAACATATACCTATAAATAGTAAATTCAGAAAAATGTATAATTTTGCAGTGGTCTCTTAATTTTTTCCAGAGCTATATATATATATATATATATATATATATATATATATATATATATATATATATATATATATATATATACACAATGCAAAATGCTTTGGCACATACCATGTTTCACAAAAACATTTGTCTTAAGATGGTTATTTATATCTTCAGCTTTAGTGTGTCAATAGGAAATATAAATGATAGACTCCCAAACATTTCTTTTGCAAATAGAAAAGATTAGAATTGAAGAACAGGGAGCCCTGCAACAGATGTCATGGCCCCCACAAAGCCCTCCACTGAACATAGAGTCAGTCTGAGATTACATAAAGAGACAGAAGCAACTGAGATAGCCTAAATAGATAGAAGAACTGTGGCAAATTCTCCATGAAACTTGGAACATCCTATCTGCCAACAACCAAGAATAACTGTGTCCAGGTGACCTAGGAGAATTGGTGCTGTTTTGAAGGCAAAGGTGGTCACACCAAATATTGACTTAGCTTTTTTTATGTTTACTGGACTTTGTATGACATTAAGTGATATATGAAAGCTATTTATGTCATTATTTTTGAAGACATCCTCACCATGCAACATTTTTCACAAGTGCCTAAAACATTTGCACAGTACTGTATATACACATATACGCATGTTGCAATGTATGCATTGATTTCTGATTGATTTTCTTTCTGATGTATCTGTAACTCTTTATATCATCAGGTCTTCTGTACATTGGATTCAGTGCTTGCATGTTTGGCCTGTACAGCTTCATGCCTGTGGTAATAAAAAGAACCAGCGCTACAGCAGTGAACCTCTCTCTACTGACAGCTGATATCTACAGCCTCTTCTGTGGCTTGTTCCTGTTTCAGTACAAGGTTAGAATATGTCTCTCTCTCTCTCTCTCTCTCTCTCTTTCCTTCACTACCACCATCATACCATCTATACGTCATTATACCTGCTGTAATGCTGCACACTCTTATCAGCTCATGGAGGTGGAACAATTTTGCTCTTTTTCTCAGTGGGGTTATTGTTAATTTAAGGTAATTTTATTTCACAGATTATTTTTCCCCCCTGAAGTCTACTCCTTATGTTAGTAAATGTTTCTTACAGCAAATGTAATGATTTATGACCATTTCAGCCCTCTCTCTAACTTTTAGAGTTAAACAGGCTTTTTTTGCACAAGATAGTATAAGGAAAGCAGCAAGTAAGTGGCCAGCATACATGGGAACTCCTTCATTACTGTTTAGAAAGCATTTCAGGGAGCACCTTGTGAAGTTGGTTGAGAGAAGGAACAGAGTGTGCAGTCAGAACTGGAATCTAGATACGTTTAATTTGTTTAATATTTTCAGTCAACACAAAATTCCCATATTTTTGGAATTCCATTTGCATTATTTCATAGCTTTGAAGACTATTATTTAAAAAATTTGAAAATATTAATAATAGGAAGGTTTGTTCAGGTTCACACAATACAAAATATGCCTTTTAAATGATTGTTAAAAGATCCAAAAGATTCCTTCACTTGGACAATGAGAAAATGTTTCAGCCAATTTTGGAGGCAGTGTCCCCTCGGGGGAAGGATAATGTGAGACTTAATTTCTAAACTCCACCATTACAGCTGAAGCCATCGCTGAACAAAGCCATTAGTCATGCTGTACAATGAGCATAGTGTTTTAAATTCTCTTTCCTTGTCTAGTACAGATTACACTCTCTGGAGGCCAAAAAAAGTTTCTAATTCTTGTGAATTGATCATTATACATTGTGCCACACTGATAAGTCTTAATGGTTAAGGCACCGTTGTAGTCAAGTATAGCACAGCAGTGTTTTGTAGGTGAATAAAACAGCTTGATTTTGCTGGAAGGTGAATATATTAACACTGTTAATGAGATTTAAAATGAATGAAAACAATTCGAGTGATGGATATGAAACTAGCCTTTGTCCGGTGTTGCTTGAAAAACAAGCAATCTGGTCTGAAAAAACAAGGCCAAAGTAATCAACATGCCTCGCCAAAATAAGCAACCCCAGTTTTTTTTTGTGATTTGGGGGAATGGGAGTTTAGAAATCAATCAGAATTGCTTGATTTTATTTGTCTAATTTGTTGTAGCATATACTTGCATAAAACATACATTAAACTAGGAAAATGTGTTGTCAAAAATTATTTTTTTACAGAAATATACAACTGGCCAGCTGGCCAGTATCTAAGACCACGTTTATACTAATAATATGTTTTCAGTTAAAAACACCTCGATTTGGCTACATTTACACCTCTCATCCATATTGGAACTGCTTTCGAAACATTTAATAAAACTTTGGACTAAATAATAAATATATGGAAATTAATAAATCTGTTATATGGTCAGTTTTATTGCCAATAATGTCATCTGTATTCTGAAAATTAGCCAGACAGATAAAGCAATGCTGCCTCCATCTCTATAGCCAAACATCTGTTAGGAATATAGGCGTCATTTACAGGTGGGATGGGTGGAACATGTCCCTACCACTTTTTGCATTTGCCAATTTTGTCCCACCACATTTTGAAATAGCTTTTGTTAGGAAAGTGTGTAATGCAGAACAAATATTTCCATTTCTTGAGCAGGAGTTTCCATTTCATTCGTGTTTGTTATAAGTGGCAATCCAGTGCTGGGTTTTGTTATTTTTTTATGTTATGATGAGTGCTTGTTGTGGCTGTTATCAGTGGTGTTGAGTGACAGCGGGTGACAATGTTTTCTCTTGCATCCAGACACGTACTCTACTCTCTCCATACCTCATGCTCCTTTCCAGTTAAATTGCAAAGCAAAATGCAAACAGATGTATCCCCATTCATGGATTAGAACCTGAAACTCCTTATATTAGTGGCAAAATCTTTACCATGAGACCAATCAGTCATTCTGGTTAAAACTCGCTTATCCATGTATAATCGCATTATTCACTGACTAACAAAATCCCAGTACTAACATATAATGCTATTAAATTAATTATGTGAAATATTTATTGCAGCGCTTGAATTGGTCATCATGAATGACCGAAAACAGAAAAAGATTATTTCACATTATCTGCTCATAACCTAATTCATATTCATGAGTTTCACCACTTTGTGATGTCAGCCCTCCAAATGTCCCTGACACTTTTTAAAACAACATGATGCCAATGGTTTGGAGTGAACAATAATGTCTGTGTGCTCTATGTAGGTAGTTCTGCATCATTTTCTCTCTGTTTTGGCCTTCCGTCCACACTAAGACTGCGTTTTTGAAAGAGAAATTTTTTCATTTAACATTTAGTCCTTTCAGATGGAAAAAATTTATACATATAAATTATGAGATCCAAAGTGCATTTGAACAGCGGTGAAACACTTTCTCATGATGTGTTACATTTATACGAACAGACAGAGAAGTACGTTTGGAGTAAGTTTGCAGAAGAAATAGAAATAAACATTGTGTAAACTGTCAGCTTTATGCTAAGCTAAAATGCTATTTCTAGCCATTTCACATGCACATGTTACCAGGCACGATCATATTGTTTTATCAAGAAAATTCACATTGGATCATAATAATTTTTTTTCTAGTAAGACCTTTGATATTAGGGAAAAAATAATATTCTTGATAATAATTTTTGTATTGTTTTCCTGTACAAATATCTAAAAATCCTTAAAACAAGATCAATTTGATTAATCTTGTTTTAGAAGCAACACTACATAAGATATTTAGGTTTTTCAGAGAATGTATTTTTAACATGTGTATTTTGTCTTACTGTACTGGCAGTAAGTTTTTAGTCAAAACAAGTGAAAAAATCTAGCAGTGCTGAAAAAGTAATCCAAAGTATTTAGAATACGTTACTGACCTGGAGTAATCTAACAGATTATTAAAAAAATAACCGCCCCAACCCTGCATGTGACGCAGTCCTGTGTGGATGGAAAATGTTTTGAAAATGGAAACGCTGTTTTCAAATGTATCCGGATTAATGTAGTCATAGCCTAAATTGCATTAATATTCCTAGCCCTAATGATTTTTTATCAAATATAGTTTTTTTGTTTTTACAAAATCCTATTGCATAATCTGAAACAAAACTGGACATATTTTTGTCAAATTAACTGAAACGAAATGCACAGCAGAACATCACACATGTGAGAAATTGCTTTCATATATTATTATTATTATTATTATTATTATTATTATATAATTACAGTAAACATTACGTTACTATACAATAGTAATATATTATAATATTTTTTCAACATATCATGCATCCATTAAAATGTAGCTTTTATAATGGCATTTCTGTGTGTTTATTACTGTAGTTTCTCACCTCTGGATAAGCATTTATGGCCCAGTGTGATCACTAAACCCCAAAAAGTTGTGATTTAAAGCTGTATATAATTCCTGCTCCATTAGCGCCATCGAACGGAATTGTAAAAACCAACTTTGTTTTCAAAACAGCTTTCTGAAAGCACCCCCCGCCTCTGTTGGTTGAACAAACAGATAGTCCTGCCCCCAACTCCCGCCATTGGTTGAGTCAGTGTTTTTGAATAAAGCTAGACAGGTTGCTCAAGACAAACAGGGGAGTTTTTAAAGCACCACAGAGACAGAACATTAACCTACGAATGGCTTTATTATATTTTTTCTGCATATTAAGCTGGGATAGGAGAAAGTATTTTAACACTGTAAAACTTTAGCTTTAAATAAATATATAATCGGTATGTGTGCTCTGCTCTGCTCTCTGTCATCTACTACACACACACTGAGCATGCATGTAGAGGCGTTTTCAGGGTATGAGCAGCCTGCTTCACACATTCATTTTGAAGTGCGCGGCACATGCAGATTATATATTTGTTCAATTAAATCACAGCCTTTTGCAGCTTATTTATCAAACTAGGACATATTGTGATTTTAATTTGATTAATTGTGCATTCAAACATTCATTTTCATTCCAAATTTGTAAAATTCCATGACATTCTGCATTTTATAGCTAATGCCATTTATTTGCCTGGATTCAGTAATTCCGACCATATTTTAGGCATCACAAAATCCCTATATGTTGTCACCGTGTTATAAGCGGACTCTGATCATTGACATATTTAAATTGAATTCAAATTCAGAGAGTTAAAGACCGCATCACCACGCTACCATGGGTGTGAATTCATATTAAAATAAAATAATTTTTACCGAACTACACTTCCCATAACCCCCTGCCCTCATCACTGCCAGTGTCATTGTTCTCACCTGTGTTTAATTTAATCATTATCCTTCTGTGTATTTAAGCCCTGTTGTTTGTTCATTCGTTGTCGGTCGCTATAATGTTATGGTTGTCCTCTATGTTTCTCCTGCCCGTGTTCTCCGTGGATGTTTCTCATGTTTATACTTTGTTTTCCCCTCGTGGATGTTTTGTTTGTTCCCTGTATTGTTTAGTTATTTTTAGTTATCCTGTTCACCGTTGGTTCCTTTATTAAAAACTGCATTTAGATCCTCACTCCTCATCTGCCCTCATCTGAATCATATCAGTTATACTTTAAATCATGCAGTTTGTTGAGGACAGGTGTGATTTTACTTTTGTAATCGAGTTGACTTTTACCTCATCTGATGTTGTTACCTGGTGTACAATAAAATCTTATTGTGTTCCACTGTAGGAAAAAAGTTATAAGGGTAAAAGATGACAAAATAAAACAATTTAGGTAAACTATCCCTTTAAGTAATGCTATTTTATCTTAACTGGAGAAATGTGTTTTAGAGATGCATGTGTTTGCTATGGTATAAAGTATTTTTGCTTCAGTGTTTGGAAATAATTCATAATGTTGAACTCCCAACATTATGAATTAACAAGTCGTTCAATGTGCACACTGGGCCTGGGGGTTACATCAGTGCAAAAGAAGCCAGTGGACATGTTGAGCCTCCAAATGAATCTCTCGCTCTCTCTCTCTAGCCCTGAACTGGATGCCAGAGTCATTTGTAATATGGTCATGTGTAGTTCGAGCTCTTTAGGATTCTTTTCACACAGTTGTTATTGCTGGTCAATAGTCTTCACCTGCAGTGAGATTGCATTGTTGACTCACCCTTGCCCTTAATTTTTGTGCCTAAGCTTTTATGTTCTTAAACCAGGTGAATCTGGCATCTTCTTGCACTTGTGTTATTCATTAACCACCGCGATCCTATTTAACCAGGTGCTTAATGTGCTGCAATAGCTTTGCCTTATTTATATTTATTCATTTGTCATTATTTTCATTCACAAAATGCCTTATTACTATGTAAATTAGGCATATTATTGATTGTGCAATAATCACAGAAACTGAATTTTATATATATATATATATAAAAAGAGATGTTTGTGTAAGTTTTCTATCAATCATGGCAACTGTAATTATATGGAGATAATGGAGAATTATAACCACCCTATATCCAGATGCGTATTGTAGATGAGCACACTTTCTGGATTTTAAAGAGCTGATTGAGGTGCTTTCCAAATAAAAATCTGATTTCATATGTTTTTTTGCTGTTCAGTCTACAACAACGAATCAGATTTGAATCGGCTACAGATTTTTGCTTTCTGTATGAACAAAGCCAAAATCCTCATGAAAGAATATGAATCCATATCTACAGCAGACAGATATTACTGTTTACCCTCTCAAGCTGTCTCTCAGACCATTTTTGGGAACGTACTCGCATGTTTTTCACAGTGATTTGCTGCTTGTCAGAAAGCAGCAGATGAGAGCGTGTTTCAAATTTGAATCAGGCTTACACTGATTGACACAATAGCCTTAGATGTTGCAATTCTCTCTAGATGCTGACAGAGGCAATTCACAATAAATGAGCTCTAATGACTTCAGATGGCGTTCTGATCTTGACAGGTCGCTCAATTTCCTGAAATTCTGGGCGCTTGGAAGACGTGTGACAGCAGCATGTTCTTGCGTGGATTATTTCAATCAAAAAATGAAAATTCTGTCATTCTATAATTTACTCACCCTCATGCTTTTGAATCCTGTATGAATTTCTATCTTCCGTGGAACACAAAAGGAGATGTTATGCAGAATGTTGGGAACTGACAGCCTCAGTCACCATATATTTACCCCAACCAACCTAACCCTAATATAAACCCTACCCCTAAACCTACCTGTACCTCAACCTCGGTAGCAGTAAAGGTGAAACTTGTGAGAATTTTGCAGAAGAACATGTAGTTACACAATAAGTATTGTATTGTATA
Organism: Xyrauchen texanus; assembly: GCF_025860055.1. NCBI lineage: Eukaryota > Metazoa > Chordata > Actinopteri > Cypriniformes > Catostomidae > Xyrauchen > Xyrauchen texanus. The sequence goes on from NC_068303.1 coordinate 7,485,769, forward strand.
TATTTGAATGTTAGTACATAGTAGTTAAAGACATTTAATATAAAGTGGGACCAGATATATATTCATGTAATCTTTGAACTGTGTGGTAGAATTGGACTGAGGGGTCTTATCACCTCCTGACTTCATTTAATTTTTCCAGTCAATATACTGTGGGCTCCAAGAGACCAGTTTTAAAAATGCTTCTACTTGGCATTTGTCTAATTGAATACGTTTATTTTATTAAAAATTATATTATCAGCATAACAATTGAAATGAGTATTCGAAAATGGCCATGAATTTCAGAATTTCTTAATATTTGTTATACCCCCTTTTGCTTTAATGACAGGATAAATTCGAGCTGGTATGAACTCCAAATGTTTGTGAAAAAACCTGATGTTCCACGTTCCAAAGAGCATCTTGTGTGATTCAATGGAAGCAAGGAAATCTGACCTTTTGTACAACGGTTAACAGAGTTAACATGCTCAGTGTAACAAATTTGCCTAAATTTGATAAGTGAATTTTCTGTTTTAAATTTTTCTAAATTCTAGGTTTAAATTAGATTTCGAATGCCAGATTTTCAATGTGGTCTCAAACTTTTGGATATAGTGTTGCTGTTGAGATATAAATTGCGTATCACAATTAGTTTGAACTCGTGGTTGGTTCATTAATATGTAGTCCTACATCAAAAATTATTTATGCCAGGCGTAGTGGATAAAGCACGGGGCTGTTAATCAGAAGGTCGCTGGTTCGAACCCCACGGCCACCACCATTGTGCCCTTGAGCAAGGCACTTAACTCCAGGTTGTTCCGGGGGGATTGTCCCTGTAATAATTGCACTGTAAGTCGCTTTGGATAGAAGCGTCTGCCAAATGCAAATGCAAATGCATTTTCATGCTGCAGATGAAGGCTGTTAGAACTGATTTGAATATGTGGTTTAGCACTTTTACACTAAGTTCTCTATTGTCTAGTTTAATAGCTGTGCTATTTCCTGTCCCAATAATGCTGAATACACTGATGAGCCAGAACATTATAATGACAGGTGAAGCAAATAACGTTGATCATCTCCTAACAAGGCGACATGCCATGGTCTGGGTAGATTAGATGGGAACCAAAAAACCAGTTCTCATAGTTAATGTGTAATATGCAGGAGAAATGGCAGGAGGAAAGACCTTAGCGACTTTGACAAAAGCTAAATTGTTATGGCCAGACAACTGGGTCAGAGCATCTCTGAAACATCAAGGCTTGTGGGGTACTTTCGGACAGCAGTGGTGAGTACCTTCCGACTGATCTGAAGAGGGACAAACCACAAACCAGCAACAGCGCCTACGAAGGCTATCCCGTCTGGTCCAAACCGACAGAAGGTCTACTGTGGCACAAGTAACAGAGAATTTTAATGATAGTTATGGGAAGAATGTGTCACAACACACATTGCATCGCACCCTGCTGCATATGGGGCTGTGTAGCCGCAGACTGGTCTGAGTGCACATGATGACCCCTTTCATCATCAAAAGTGCCTACGATGGGCACTCGAGCATCGAAACTGGACCTTGGAGCAGTGGAAGAAAGAACAGGATGCACTGTGGGAAGATGACAAGCAGGTAGAGGGAGTGTGATGCTCTGGGAAATGTTCTGCCTGGGTTCATCAATTTGACACGTTACCCTACCTAAACATTGTTGCAGACCAGGTACACCCCTTCATGTCAGTGATATTCCCTGATGGCAGTAGCCTCTTTCAACAGGATAATGCACCCTGCACACATTTTTGGTTTGAGGAACATGATGAAGAGTTCAAGGTGTTGACTTGGCCCCAGATATCAATCTGATTGTGCATCTATGGGATGTGCATCTATGGGATGCTGGATCAACAAGTCGGATTCATGGCAGATCCACCTCGTAACTTGCAGGACTTGAAGGATCTGCTAATGTCTTGGTAACACAGGAAACCTTTAGGGGTCTTGTAGAGTCTATACCTCGGCATGTCCACGGCATGTTTCACATATCCCAGCTAAGCTGGGGTCAGAGTGCAGGGTCAGCCATGATACGGCGCCCCTGGAGCAGGTAGGTTTATGGGCCTTACTCAAGGGCCCAACAGTGGTGTCTTGGTGGTGTTGGGGCTTGAACCACCAGACCTTCAGGTCAGTAACCCAGAGCCTTGACCGCTGAGCCACCACTGCCACTGCAGCTTATTAGACTGACAGGCATCAGTGTAAACGGAGAGGGACTTTTCCAGTATACCTGCAGCACTCCAAGGCCAACGAAGTGATTCTAAATGCCTATTGTAAACATGCCTCCTTTATTAGGCAGTAGACAAAAAAAAAAAAAAAATCAGTAGTCAGTGGAGGCCTAATAAACAAACATAACATCAGATATATAGACCTGTTGCTTTTCTCTTTTTAACTATGCACACATTTATTTGTGTAAAGTCTGAAAAATGATATTTTAAATATGATTAAATAACAGGGGTGGCCATTCGTAACTCTGTGCATTAAAGGGATATTTCACATAAAAAATTTAATTGTGTCAACATTCGCTCACCCTCATGTTGTTCCAAAGCCACATGACTGTTTTTCTTCATATCAAATATATAAACAGACACCTTTGAAGCCATATCTGTGTATGAATATAGAAGACAAGTTTTGTTCTTTGAAATAACTAGGGCTGTTTGAGATCTGTGGCAGCATATAATACATCTCAGGTCCATAAAATAACTTTTTAGAAATATGACACTCTGCATACCATGAATATTACAATATGATTTATTGAGCATCTGTTTTTACAGGTTGTAATTACATCGCCATATCTTATTGGAAATTATTTTCTCCCCTAATACTTGGCAAAAGGGGGCTGTGTGTCAGGCTCGAAATAGCAGCTGCTTTATCATAGTTATGCTGGAATGTAGCGCCACTTGATATATTTAAATTAGCAACCTGTCAAAGCGGCAGTGTTAGTGCAATATATTCCAATCCGAGCTCTAATACCCTTCCAATACTGACTGTGCTCGTTCATCCATGTGATTGGCAGAGCCATCTGCCTAATTTGCGTCATGTGTTCTGTACTGATACGACATCTCAGGTGTGTTAACTTTTAACAAACCCTCAATTGAAAAGATTCTGCAATATTGCAGCCGGACAGCCCTTGTGGGTTCTTTGAATTAAATTTAATTAAAAATAAATACAAATAATTATCTAATGTAAATTCATGTTTGATTTGATGTTGGTTAAAGGCATATGGAACAACTTTTACCTTACGCTATCAACAAGCAACCAACTTTTATAATATTTTTGTACTCTTATATTAATATACTTTTTATTACATCTAAATCACATCAATCACTCATCGAGTTTTGGCGTGTTCAATCCTCGCTTCAATACAATAATGTAGTAACAAACATTTTGTATAGATTTTACTTGTTTTTACTAGAAGTTGTTTGGTTACCTTTTTGCATCTTTAGTCAACAAATGCTCAGAAAACCCCACAGGTATCATAAATGTCAAAGGGAGGTGCAGATTTAATTTAAACAAGCTCAGTGGTCGCTAAAACAACTCACTCACAAATCATTTCATGTTTCAGGTAATTTCAGGTTCATTTTTATTCAAATGTGACCAAAAGTGGTGATGTCCAAATCAAACCAAAAGAGTTGTCTATTGTGCAATTGTCTGTCCATTTTCAGCATTTACATTTTTATATTATTTGTTTGTTAATCTTTCTTTCTTTCTTTTTTATTTTTTAATTATTATCTTTCTTTATTTGTTGATTTCAGCTTGTTCTTGAAATGAAAAAAGCCTTTGGTGCTGATATGGCTTTATACAATAGAATACATGATAGACGGGCCTCCTCTGACGTTACTTTTTGCCCGTATTAGCCTGCTCACGGGACGCTCTACAACATCAATGAGTATGCAATGAACTCAAGGGAGGCGAAAAAGATGCTGTTGGACAGTGTTACTTTTTTTACACACTATTTGAGTTCATTTTTGTCAATTATTTTCTCCAAATGTCATGTTCTCTGTTGTCTTTTGTTTTTGTGCTTTTATTTTGAAGTTTAGTTTAGTTCCTGTTTCCTGTTTGGTTTTTGTAGTCCTTTGTAGTTTCATTTTATGATTGGTTTTCCTCTGATTAGTTCTCATTCCCTGATTATTTCACCCAGGTGTTCCTTATTCCCTTGTTTGTTCCTTTCTGTATTTAAGTCCTTGGTTTCCCTGTCTCCTGTGTTAGTTCTTGCATGTTTTTGATGCTCTGAGCCAGATCTCCCCTGTTTGCTTGTTTCTGAGTTTTTCTTTATGTTTTTGAATAAACTGCTGCGTCTAGATCCTCATTCTCCGACTGCTTCGTCACACCAAAATGTTTTTGAGGAGGCATATTTTCCTAGCCTCAGAGGAAAGGTTGTTGACCAAAGTTGTCTATAGTTTCATCAAATTAACCCTAAAAAGTTATACTTTAGGGGGAAAAAATTACTTTGGAACTACATTCGTAATTGGTTTCTTAATTTTTCCTGCATACTCTTGCACATGCTAAACAATGTTATGTATGCTTTTATTTTATGAAAATGATCTCTGGGTATACACTAATGTCACACCAGTACATAGTGTGATGTTTTTTGATTCATTGGAAAAATGTATGCCACTATGATGGCTTGAGGCAGCAGAGGGCCTCAAACTGTGAGAAAGTGTCAGAGTTTATTTAAAATTCTCTGAGGAGTTTCTCTAGACATCAAAAGCCTAATGTCTATCACTGCAGGGCTTTTGGAGTATGTATGCTAGCAAATATTTTATGCTCGTGTGAATGTGTACTTGTGTACTGTCAGTCAAAAGTTTGGAATGATGTACATACAGATTTTGCTCTTATGGAAAGAAATTGGTACTTTAATTCACCAAAGTGGCATTCAACTGATCACAATCAGGACATTAATAACGTGAATAATTACTATTACAATTTGAAGAAAAAAAACTTAAAACATAAACTACTTGTGAAAAATGCACAAAGTAGATGTCCTAAACAACTTGACAAAACAATAGTTTGCTAATGGGTTTCCTAAGTGTATGTAAACTTCTGACTTCGACTGTATATATATATATATAGATATATAGGGGTTGGGAGGGTTACTTTTGAAATGTATTCCACTACAGATTACATGCTGTAAAAATATATATCAATATAATTTATCTTGTTTTAAGGCTTTTTTAAATATTTTTTACAGGAAAACAATACAAAAATGATCAAGAATATTATGTTTGCCCTAATATCAAAGGTCTTACTAGAAAAAAGGATATTATGATCCAATGTGAATTTTCTTGATAAAAAAAAAATATGATCGTGCCTGGTAACGTGCATGTAAAATGGCAAGAAATAGCATTTTAGCTTAGCATAAAGCTGTCAATTTAAACAAGGTATATTTCTATTTCTTCTGCTCCAAACGTTCTTCTCTGTCTGCTCGTATGAATGTAACACATCATGAGAAAGTGTTTCACCACTGTTCAAATGCAATTTGGATCGCATCATTTATATGTATAAATGTTTTCAATCTGAAAGGATTAAATGTTAAATGAAGCAAATGACAATAAAATGCAAAGTAATAGTGGTAATAGTAGTGGAATACAGTTACTTTTATTTTGTATTTTAAATACGTAATCCCGTTACATGTATACCGTTACTCCCCAACCCTGTGTATGTATATGTATATATATATATATATATATATATATATATATATATATATATATATATATACATACACATTCACATACTTTTTCAGGACAGGTTCTGTTCAGTTCTATTGCTTGTCACGAGCCTGAATGTAGCCAACTATTTTTTTGAAGAATTATTTGTTTGTAATCTTTTCTTATAGAGAAATGTAATTTGGTAAATGATTACAGAATGTTCATTTTTTAACTATCCATTTAAGAAAGTTTTTGAGAGAACTCAAAATCTAAATGCATCTTGTTTCCTTAATTTTTCTCTTAAACAATTCCTTTTTTACAGTGAGAAGCAATTTAAATAATTATGCCATGCCCTGCTTCTGTGGGCCAGCACTTAAGGCTGGGTGTAATTGGTAGCACTTTGTTAATCAGAGACATTGTAGAGGGGTGGCACGTGACCAGAGATGAACTACAGCCAATGAGAGGCCATTGTTCACAGCACAGCTCTACAGCCAAAACTGATTATTTTTGCACCTCATATTCACATAAATGATTAAAAAACTATTTGACATGATTGGGTGATTGAGTTGCGGCAGATACAGTGAAGCTTTGGCATTTCAGTTTTGAAAGCTGAGTGTTGTTGCTATTTTCATAGCACTGACAAAGGTTTTGAGTCCCTGCACTGTATGTTCAGAAATGGTACTTACAACAGTGCTTGCATCACTGTATTGCAATTCCTCTTGCATTTCTTTACAATTTGCTGCTAACTGACTGTGATGATTTGAATACTAAAATACTTTGTGTCATCTTTCCTGCATTTATTTGCATACTGAATGAGCATTTGATGTGTATTTATTTAACCACCTTTTGGGTCCTTTCACAGCTAACTTGTTTTTGTGTCAGTCTGCATGTTTTTCACATGTTCTACACTGCCTGGCCAAAAAAAGTATCCATTTGGATTTAAATAAGCAGATAGTTAAGAGCCTGTGATTGGATCATTATTGCAGTGATTAATATGTTTCAGCTGGCAACAATTATTTTAACCTTACTGGTGCAGTGTGTAGCTTCTCATTTCTTAAACAACTATGTCAGAAGACATATTCCGTGGTCGTGAAACTGTGTTTCAGAAGGGGCAAAATAATGGCCTGCATCAAGCAAAGAAAACAACTGGAATTGGATTAAGAACTGTCCAACACATAATGAAAACCTGGAAGGACAGTGGTGAACTGTCATCTTCATGGAAGAAACATGAAAAATCTTGAAAGATCGTGACCTGACATCACTAAAACGCTTAAAACATTTACAATAGAACTCACGGCTATGTTTACTAGTGAAAGTAACAGCATTTAGACATGCACAATGCAACGAGAATTTACAGGATTGGGACTAAACAGCTGTGTGGCCACAAGAAAGCCACTTGTTAGTGAAGCTAATCAATATTCTAGGGAGCATAAAGATTGGACTGGAGCAGTGTAAAAAGGTCATGTGGTCTAATGAGTCTAGATTTACCCTATTCCAAAGCGATGTGTGCATCAGGATAAGAAGGGACGCACGCGCATGAAGCGATGCGCGCATCATGAATAGTGCCCACTGTACAAGCCTCTGGAGGCAGTGTTATGATCTGGGGTTGCTTCAGTTGGTCAGGACTAGGCTCTGACTACCTGAATGTACTGAATTGATCAGGTTATCCCATCAATAGATTTTTTAATCCCTGATGGCACTGGCATATTCCAGGATGACAATGCCAAGATTCATCAGGCTCAAATTGTGAAAGAGTGGTTCAGGGAGCGTTAGGAATCATTTTCACACATGAATTGGCCACAACAGATTCCTGACCTTAACCCCATTGAAAGTTTGAGACTTTATGGAGTAGTTTGACTCTCCTGTCATCAACACATGATATCGGCCAAAAATGTATGCTACTCTGGATGGAAATAAATGTTGAGACGTTGCATACGGTTGTCGAAACCATGCCACAATGGATGTGCGCCGTAATCAAAGCTAAAAGCGGTCCAACGAAATATAAGAGAATGCAACTTTTTTTTTGGTAGGCAGTGTATGTAAATTTGCACTGACCCTTGCTCTGTGTCTGATTGTTTTTTCTCATGTAGTTAAATCATAGAAATTGGATGCTTTTCCATTTAATATCATTGATAACATTATTTAGTAAAGTTTTGTCCTGCTATAATTAGAATTACAGATTCAATTCCTGCCTTAAAAAGAGAACTCACACTGAGAGTGAATCAGTTCTCTAGATGTGATTTGCTCCATCACTAATAACATTAGTTATATTGCGCTATACTCATTAGTCAAATCTCATAAATTGACTCTCCATTAGGTCTCCATGTCTGTCCCTTATGTTAATTAAGGGAATATGACCTTAAATACAACATCCCTGAGGCCGGCACAAATACAGTACAACTTGGCTTTGGTAAACGCATCTTATGAACTGGATGTCCCATTTGTGAAATTGGCTTCATGTTGGTGAGTCCTCTATCCGGACGCTCTCCAAGTGACTGTGATTTATTTTTTTTTAGCTCCCCTACGACACTGGGGCGAGGTGGGGGGGCTGGCTTCAGTTTTTAAAAATACTTTAAAGGGATGATTATTGCCCTCAGAACATTCTAATAGTTTTTAAGTGCGATTTCTGTCCAGTCCAGTACTCTGCGCTTGGTCTTCCCATCTACAGTGTTGACATTACGGAGTTTTGTCTGTCTATGATCATAAGCCTGTTGTGTTTAATGTTACGCTACCATGTCCGATTCCAAAATCACATTTCTCTGGGTCTTATTCACACTTTGTAACCTCTTCTACATGCACTATGAAGCTACCTCATACAATTCTAGGCACTGAGTAGATGGGCACTCTTTTTAACAATACCTGTACCTCTTTTTTAGACTCTGTTGCTCCTTTTAAAACTAGAAGACCTAAACTTAGGACCCAGCCTTGGTTAAAAAATAACACGCGTGCTCTCAGACAGGAATGTTGGAAAGCAGCAAATAAATTGAAAAAATACCGGCTGCAAGTGTCTTATGAAATCCTTAAGAATTGTCTATCTGCATACCAGCACTCTGTTAAATATGCAAAAAACAAATATCTTTCTGATATAATCACAAAAAATCCTCATAATCCAAAAACTCTGTTTAACATGATAAATACAGTGCTCACTCCTACTGCCACCTCCTGTCTTGATGCTACATCTGAGACTTGTGTAGCGTTTTTAGATGTCTTTATTGGTAAGGTTGATGCTTTACAATCTTGCATTATCAGTCCTGGAGAAAAATTTTCTCAGCTCTCTTCATTCTTATCTGAAAACAACATTTTAGATCAATTTCAGTCTGGTTTTAGAGCTCGTCACAGCACAAAGGCAGCACTACTCAAGGTGACTTATGGTTTACTGCTCACCTTGGATTCTGGTAGACCTACAATTTGAATGTCGCTCGATCTTAGTGCTGCTCTCGGTACAGTTGATCATACTATCCTCATAGACCATCTTAGGTGTGAAGTCGGTATTAATGGCACAGCCTTAGACTGGTTTACAACATACCGCTCAGATAGGACTTTGAGTGTTAATTCTTCCTCTCCCTCTGCACCTTTCACTTGTGGGGAATTTTTTTTTTTTATTCACAGATACACTTTCCTTCTGCCTGAGCTCTAAAATCTAATTCACGTTCAAATTCAAAAATTGTGCTTAGTGGCAGATTTTACTTTATTTTTTTTTATGCCAAAAGGGCGATGGTTCTCGTGTGTTCATAATCGAATGTGACACGCCAGTTCAAATATGCAGAATTGAGAATAAGATTTGAGAGCAATGGTGGAAAATTCAGTAAATAACGGCAAAAATCACAGTCTGTTTATCACACAATGCTATTGTATGGCTTCAGAAGACTTAATGTAGCAGATAAGTCAAATGGGCTAGTTTTATTGTTATTTTATGAGTTTGGTGTTTGACAGCCATGGTCACTAATTGTCATTGAATGGAAATATTATTAAAAAAATTATATTTTCATGTTCCCTGAAATGTAAAAATTAAAATAACAGCATACAGGTTTGGAATGAGATGAGGATAACTTATGACAGAATTTTCATTTTTGGCTTAACTATACCTTTAACTTAATTTCTCAACTTTTTAATTAACATTAAATGTTGTGTCCGTATAGTTCTCAAATTCTTGCATTACTGTGGAACTGATTTTTATATTTAATAAATGTTCTATATTTAAAGTTAACAATATTGTTTATCTGTGTTCAGTTTTCAGCACTTTACCTGCTGTCCTTCTTCATCATCATATTGGGACTGATTCTCTATTCCTCTTCCTCTACCTACGTGGCACAGGATCCTCGCGTTTACAAACAGTTCCGCAACACAGGAAATGCCATTACAGACACGCCTACTGTGGGGCACCTGGAACCCTCAGTGACCTATACAAGCCTGGGTCAGGGAATAGAGGAGGAGCCTCGTATACGAGTAGCTTGAAGGGGCGGGGCCTCACTAAACTAATCATCCACTGCCCAGCCCACAGTCTGTAGAATGGTAACAATAACTGAATGATGTAATCAACCACGTAGCAAACGAGTACACTGTGATCATGAACTGTGAATAGGTAGCAGTGACTTTTCAGATCCATTCATGTATAGAGATGATTTCCCCTCATTGCTTCTGCCCCCCACAACAAGTTAAAGGGATAGTTGACCCAAAATGGAAATTCTGTCATTAGTTATTGACCCTCATGTTCCTTTTGAGTTCCATGGAAGAAAGTCATATGGGTTGGTAACAACATGAGGGTGAGTAAATAATGACAGAATAAAAAAAAAAATTTAATAAAAAAAAAATAATAATAATTGGGGGGTGGGTCTATCCTTTTAGAGTTTAGAAGGATTCGTTCTGACTGTTTGTCTAAATGCTCAATTGTGAATGTTTTGTTTTCTTATGAGCACAAAGGGTTCATTGTATTTGAGATTTTGTCATGAATTGCCTCACTACTGTTTCATGAATATTTTATTTCTTCAGTTGTACATGAAATCTATCTGACGACATCTCTGGAAAACTGCATTCTGAGTTTTAAAATGCTGATTTGAGCCAGTGCCTTGCCATGTAATATTATTGTGGGTTACATTAGCCAATGGAAAATCATGACTTTTACAATAGTGTCACTAGTATTGGGCATCATGTCATGATTACATAATGTACATTGTATTATCTGCTCAAATTACAAATTTTTCAATCAGTAAGAAATTGTGATGTCCACCGTTTTCCATTTTTTGCTGTTATACCATATTAAAATTGTTTTTATATTTTTCATATTGTTTTAATTTAGCCAGGGTACATTTGTTTGTATTAAATATAAAGATCTGTGTAATAGCAATTGATTGTAAACTTGTAAACAATTTTATTGCACCTGTCTATTTGTCTATACTGATCAGTTATTGCGGTACAGTCTTAATTATATTTTGGTAAAATTCAGTATACATGTGTAAATTTATGCTGAACAGATATGTAAGTATTGGTTTTTGTTTTGTTTGTTTTTTATTTCTTTTTTTAGTTGTCATTTAAATATTGAAAATTCTTAATGTGTTTGACTTGCTTATAATAAAGTATATTTGTCTCAAACTCGATAAATGTGAATGGCCAAAAATATTTATTTAACCTTACAAACAACATAATCACACGTTTACCCAGTAAAACTAAGATAATGCAATTTCTCCTTTAAATGCAATATTTAATAAATATCAATATCTCTGGACAGTGAATAAAAATTACATCTGTCTAGAATATATCATATATTTGCTGTCTTTTGTAAAGAATCTGCATATGTGATAAAATTGATATATTTCATTATTTTGTCTACAAATGCCTGTATATTAAAATGTTTTATAGTATGTGGAATAAGAACTTGGCTAGAGCAAACTGGTTATAATATTTTCAAGCAGTCCCTAGTATAGGGATACTGCAAAAACATGGTTTCAAAACCTTTGGGATAATTTATTTATGTGGTTAATTTTCAGATTACCAACTACATATACTACATATCTAGTAAAAGGTACCATAATTAATCCAGACAACAGGAAATATAACCTAGATAAAAACATTCATTTATAGACAAACAAACAAAACCAAAAAAAAAATAAAAACACTACAAACATGGTGAATTCAAGAAAGTTGCAGGACTGAATGTAGAATAAATTTGAATTACAAACAGTGCAATGGGAAATACATTTTCTCCCAATGCTTTTGGGAAATGCTTAGTTCATGAATATTAAATACGTGACGTGATTTACCTGATTGGCAGGCGAATTAAAGAACTGCCGTATGAATATTAAGTTGCATGTCTTATTTATATTCATGAGCTTTTAATTTGATTAACACACCTTTGACCTCTCAGGTGGTTTCCTCGTCACCTTTAACCTTTTTAACACCTGAGCGGTTGCTGCCAGCAGGGAACTGGGTGACACCTGCACAGGTATGGAAGACCTCAGCGCGACCTGGGAGCGAGAGTTGCTGGAACGATTCTCTTGCCTGACTGCCGCCTCAGACGAAGAGATCCATCCACTGGATATTACTTCTGAAAGCAGCGACAACAGAACGGGTTTATTACATTTAAGTGATGAGGTTCTGCTTTTTATATTGAGGAACTTGGATCCAATGTCGCTGCTAAGGCTCGGCAGTACTTGCAGTTTGCTTTTCCGAGTTTGTTCCTGCAACTCTCTGTGGACGCAATACTTTCAGGTAAAATTTGGCGACGTAAATCCATTAAAGTGCGCGCACGAATTGCGAATCTCACGAAAATGAAATATGTTCGAACCGAGGCATATCATAAAATAAAAAGATGAGAATAGTCCCCGAAACGTTTGAGTTTGACATTTTCATTGGTCTCCGTGATTATTCTCATTAGTGAAACAGTTATGTAAAGAAACCCAGATTTAAAATGTAGCCATTGTTTTATTTATTTGATAATTTTTATTCATTATGATTTATTATGATTTTTATTTATTTATCATTGTTAATTAAAACAGTGTAACATAAATAATAATAATATTATTAGTATTTTTTGTGTGCATTAAATAGCCTACGGGGGGCTTAATTGTCATACATTTAATGAAGTGGAAAAAATCTCAATGGCACAAATATTGGCTTTAATTTTTAAGGGATCCCACAGTAATGGAAAACATGGAATGTTAGGGAAATTAATTAAATCTAAAAAGTCATGAACATAACATATGTATATGTTATGCTGTAAACAATATTTCATCAGCTAGATATTGCTCTTGTGCAGGCTAAAACTTGTTCGCAAACCATATGATGAAACCTGATGATTTATGATTGGATCATTCTTTTGAGTCGGGTTTTCAAGGAACTGGTCTAACCGATTCATAAATCATTCTGTTCATTGGTGGAATGCAAATTATTATATATTTTTTTTAAACCGTATCTGGTAATCACAAATGTCTTTATGTGTACATTAGGAGGGTACTAAAGTTTAACCCCTAAAGACATTAATTGTAATTTTGCAAAGCGTGTAGTAAATCATGACCACTCACAATAAAATGAAGGCTCCAGTAATGTCAGTAACCTTATAAAAGCTATTTTATTCTACATGGAGAGGGACCGCACATGGGGGCTGCCATGTTAGAATCACATGACCAGCCATGTGATTCTCCTTAATCCTTAATTTCAGTAAATTGTCCTGTTATTTGACACTTTCACTAATTGTTTGAAGTAATAATGTCTGACTGTGAATATTACATTTCTACAATGGCATCTGATTGACAAATTATACTGCGTCCAAACTGCTAGGTGTTGGTGTAAAGGCGGCAAGGCCTGTTCACACCAAGTCCGTGACAGTTTTGCAAGACGAAGCTCTTGAGGAAGGTCCGTGCAAAACTCAGCGTTCGTAGGCGCGAGCCACCGCAATTAGCGGTGAGTTTAACAACACTCATGGGCGCATGCAACAGCATTAAGCCATCATCAGTTGTCCAGAACGGAGTGCGCGTTTAAGCCTTTCTGGCGATAGTTTAGTTACATTGCTTTTGCTAATCATGGATCGCACCGTTTAGGTGAGCATTTGATCGCGTCTTTTTCAATATAATGTATTTATATAAATTGCTTGGTTGTGTGGAGTGCAGTCAAATTTACAGATGGAAAAATGATCACCGCAGTTGTAACAAATGTTGTCAGCACATATCACATCCTAGGAAACAAAAGAGACATGAAAACCTACCGTTCAATGAAAACGTGCTGAAAAGTTTCCTTTTCACTGTTCTTGAAGTGTCAAATGGGTCCGTCTCATCTGTTCAGGGTCTGCAGGACTCAAAACGAAGTGATGTGAAACTGAACTTGTGAATATCCTGATTAAATTTGGTTCTATAGAGCTGTAAGTCAGCCCTCTCAATCACGAACATCATCAACTCAAAGAACAACTCAGGTTGTTCTTTTGCCAATGATTACCTACACAAATCTGGCTCCCGCACTGGCTAATGTGTGCAAATTCACAATATCTGCGGGACATTTTTACCCCACACTAAATAGGATGATACTTTATAGAGAATACGATATTTTCTCTTTTTTTTTTTTTTTCTTCTTTTCAAAAAGAAAATGACATTTAAATGCACTAAACATGACATTTCTTTATGACCATTGCTTTCATATGTGGGTTGATAATGTGAGAGGGCTTTAGCAGGTCTAATGTTTCTCCTCCGATTTCATAATTTGTAAACTATAGCCTTAAAGTGTTAATTGTATTTGGGGCCCAAGCACCAGTGGTGCGAGGACCCTATTGTTCTAGGCGTTTATTATTAGGGCCTGACCCCCGATGGTGCGAGGACCCTATTGTTCTTTTAGGCAAGTTTAATATTATTATTTTTATTATTATTATTATTCGGGCCCAAGCACAGATGGTGCAAGGAACCTACTGTTCTTCTAGGTGTTTATTATTATTATTAGGGTCAGAGCACCAATGGTGTTCTAGGTGTTTTTTAGGTTTTTTGTTTTCAAATGAATTGCATTTTTGAGGGCCTAAACATACTCAAACTCATGAAACTTTGCACATGCATCAGAAGTGGCAAAAATGGACATCTGATATGGGTTTCAGAATTAGGTGTGGCAAAATGGCTCGATAGCGCCACCTTTTACGCTCCGTTTCACCTACACGTACGAAAATCGGTACACGTGTAATATGCCAATACCTATAAAAAATTCTTAGAACCATATCCTAAACCCAACAGGAAGTCAGCCATTGTGATTTCATTTTTTTTTTTTTTTTATGTCTCTTAAATTTTTGCTCAGTTTTTGCCATTTCCAGGCTTCGTACTTTAATGAACTCCTAGAGATTAAATCTGATCAACATCATATTCAGTCAGTCTAATCTAAAGGCTTTTGTGATGCAAAAATTGTTTTAAAAAAACAAGCTTTTGAGTTTTTTGAACGGCGTGTCTGTGGCAACCTGGCATAGTTAAATGTTTTGCCATGAAACAGGAAGTTGTTCTAACTCAAACATGCAATGTCCAATCTGCTCCAAACTTCACATGTTTTATAAGAGTCCTGGCTTGAACACTTCTGTATGCCAATATTCAGTTATAGTCATAGCGCCACATACTGGCAACAGAAAATGACATGTTTACACTGTGATACACTCTTAAAATTTAAGTGATAAAAATGCAAAAAAAAAAAAAACAACATTCCCCTGGCACAGCAGCCCCAGTGTGCAC
Source organism: Xyrauchen texanus (assembly GCF_025860055.1). Taxonomy (NCBI): domain Eukaryota; kingdom Metazoa; phylum Chordata; class Actinopteri; order Cypriniformes; family Catostomidae; genus Xyrauchen; species Xyrauchen texanus. Next base: position 7,501,086 of record NC_068303.1, read on the forward strand.
CAGGGTGCGAGGGCCCGTTCATCATTGCTTGCAGCATTCAAATGTTTTGTTTTTGTTTTATAGTAAAGTTTATAAAAAAATAATTTGTTAGTTAAGATTAAGTCATGTTTGTTTTTCAGCCAGATCTTATGAAGGAATTTATGGTCAGACCTTAAATTATAATTCAATATACTGTATACCCTGTGACTATATTATAAAATGAATTAAAAAAAAAATTATTTAGTTTTTAGATATGTGTGTGTATATATAAAGTAAAGTGTAATTAATTACTTGCAGTGAAAGTGCCAGCTAAGATGAATACTGAAAAATAATTGGCCCCTGCCAAGTTGTCATCAGGCCCATTTGCACCAGCTATACGCAAGTTTTAACCTAGTTGTGGTGAAAATGGGCACCAAGTCACAATTTGCGCACCACTAGTTATGTGTGCGTTAACTTGCACCATTAAACTTGGGTAGAATGTAACCTTAAGTATAAGCTAAATATTTACAGAATCCTCCGACCAGGAGTAATGGATGGAATAAAAAAGCAGACTCCTTCAATGGCATCAATGAGCTAGCTACATTGCCTATATGAATGTTGCATTACACTCGTTTAAATTTACAGGAGAAAATTTTATGTAAAAAAAACTTACTACTACAGCATGAAAGCGTGTACGCTGCCCAGTGTCAAGTTTCAAAATGTACAAAATATTAAAATTATTAAATGTCTATTTTTCTGTTATTGTTATTTACATGGGCTAAATATGATTATAAATAAAAAGATTGTTTTATTACATATCATTCAATGGGGATATAATTTATTACAGCTGATCGTTATGTGAGGAAACGAGGTTTGAGCATCAAACGTAACAAGATCAAACTGAAACTTGCAGCTGTTTAAAATCGGTGTAAAAATGTGAAGGCTACTTATTGGATCAATGCAAGTAAACATCATTATGCGACTACACATTACTTTACGACGAGCTTATGACCTACTAGCCAAGTCTTGCCTTAAGAACAGGTGGTGCAACCAAATTAAGCACTGACTTTGTTACTAACTAGTAGTTACTAAGCCCTTAGTGTGAACTTTACGTCTCAATATAAGACCTTACACAGCTGGTGCCACCCTACCCTCGTCAGTTCGCACTGAGTCCGTTAAAATCATGAAACTAAAAACTATTTCACTCCTGTACAGTAGACTGTGCAGTTGCTGTTAGAGATTAATATAATAAACGCTGTTAAAGCATTTAGTTTTTGCATAACTGTTGCATTATGTTCTTTTCATGATGTTGATGCATTTTGAGGAGTATATAATCTGTGTTTTTTTTTTTGCGAGTGAGATGAGTAAAGGGTGCTGTTTCATACTTGTTTGCACATGTATTTTGCTTCATCGCAGTCCGAAGAAAATCTGAGCACTCTCCGTAAAAAAACTAAAACAAACTTCGGATTGAATGGCGCCATTGTAATCCATTGGTACTTTTCAAAAGCTCGTTCAGAACGAACAATCACGTCGAAAAAAAAAATGAGTTTGGTGTGAACAGGCCTTTAAGTCCAAGATTTAATTTTTGTGTAAAAGTATGACCCCCACATATTCATACTCAGAATTCATGAGTTCACATGAGTTTGAGTTGCGTGTGATTGAGTCATGTAATCAACACATGTGCACTTTGCTTTTGTATGCATAATGGCGGCAAAATATATAACAGATTATTGGTCCCATACAGCTTGTGTAATCTGCTCCGAAATCTGTCTCCACAGGATTCGTTTGGGGTCGGTCTGTCATATACCCATGCCAGGTGTCCCGTGACGGCCAAAACCGCCTTCCGCTTGGTTTTTATGTGGAGGTCCCTCTTCCGAAACATCTACTGTAACCGAACACTTCAGGAGAAGCTCTTTGTGGATATCCCACTTGCACCGCACAAGTACTGGATCCAGTGGCTTGTGCTGGAGGAGAGCGTTCCCTTGCCCTCAGTGCGACTTCCATGCTGTGATGTGGAGAAATTATGGGGTGTCACCAGAGATTTGTTACTGCACAAACTCCAAGGTGGTCACATTATTATTGACTGTCATGGAATAACTGGGGTTTCCATGTTTAATTGAGCCTAATTTGCATTATTATTTTAATTTTTCCCAGAGAAAACTGAAGATTGTGACACCAAGTTTGAATGGAGGGAACTGTATCAACTTGCCTTGGAGCACCATGGTAGCCTCTCGATGGTATTCCAACATGTTCTCAGCAAACACCAGAACAATGGTGAGAGCTTACAATTGCGTCCTATTTCATAATTTTGAAAGCACCCTTTTGAATATGTTTGTGGACATTTGGAGCCAGAACAGTGGCAGTCAGTGAACAATACAAGTCATTTTTAAAGTAATCTTTCAACCAAAAATCTAAATCGTTGTTATCTACTCCCCCTCATGCCATTCCAAACTATTATGACTTTTTGTGAAACACAAAAGGAGAAATTTTGAACATTTTTCAATTAGATTTTCTCTTAACTGTTGGCCTTCTTAGTAGTGCACTTTAGACTCTAAAAAATGTTAAAACAAATTCAAGGTTGTCTTACGAAACCAATAGTGTTTTAGCCCATCTCCCCACCCTCTAACAGAAAGGACATCAGGATGTCTGAGCGCTATAATTGGTCGGCTTGACCTTTTAGACATCTTTGCTTTAGCCTATGCGTTTTCCCACTAAAAGTAATCGAGTTTTGAAGAAAAATATCGTAATCCAATTTATTGCATCGGTGAGTCACTTCAAAGTTCAACAATGGGCTGTAGAGTTGGTGTATGACGCATGGGTTCTGAACTATGTGCCTGTGGTGAAAGACTGAGACTAATAATTTGCCCTTACCTGGTATTTTCAACCTGATGGTGCTCTTTTATTACACCTTATATGAAAGACCCATGTCCTGCAGGTGCTAGCTTTGAACAAAGTTTCTCATCCTGTTTCCACTTTGGTCAGTGCCAAGTTTAAGATCTCTCTTACGAACTGCTCTGACAGGTCTTGCAAAACTCAATCAGTAGTTCTGTCATGGTCAAGTTGTCAAAGGATATTTTTTTTTTTATGAAGTAATAGTTCAGGCTTTAAATCTGATTGGATGTGCCACTGTGATCGCATTTTAGGTCCATATAAAAGGAGCATTTCAGGTTCAGTACTAGTCAAGCTCAGTCTACAGCATTTTTGGCCTTTGATTTGATGTTTATTACCATAAATTATTTCGACACATCCCACATTTTGTTCAAAAAGGACAAAAATTGTGGTTACGCAAGGAACTTAAAATAGAAGTGAATGGGACTAGTTCGTAAAATACACAATGCTTCAAAAGTATGGCCACAAGACATATGTTAAACAATTTCAAGGTTGTCTTACAAAACCAATAGTGTTTAGCCCAACCCCCCACCCTCTAACAGAAAGGACATCAGAATGTCTGAGTGCTATGATTGGTCGGCTTGACCTTTTAGACATCTTTGCTTTAGGCTATGTGTAACAACTTCTTTATAACACAAGAAGTATGCCACGTTATATGTGATAAAATGATTTTAGTGTGATTAAAACCAAGGATTTACTGATTTTGCAGTGTTTACCACAGGCCGGATTCACAAAAATGTTCTTTAAGAGAAAAAATACAAAGGTTCTTGGAGATAAGAATGTTCCAAATGCAATTCTTGAAAAGTTCTCAAATATTTTCTTAAGAATAATATGTTTGGCTTTGCCATTGTCTGATTCTACTAGCCTGCTCATGCCTAGTCTAATATAACAAATTCAATACTTCAATGCTGGTAAATCGTAAAAATAAATGTATCTATTATACGTTTTAAGTAGCGAGTACCTCGCAATTTCTTTTATTTATTTTTTTTTATGTAAAGTGCCTGAGATGTGCTAGTCTAACGGCATTAACTCTCATTTGAGAATTTACTTGCTGGTAACCATTTGACAACTTTTAATTTGACATGGAGGAAAATAGAAACAACTAAAACTTTAGTATACAACAGCTGTTGGTTCTCTTTGTGGTAATAACTGCAAGGAAACAAGTTCTCCTTTTGGAAGCTTGGTAATTATATCACGTTGGGAATTAAGGATGGCAGAGGACAGTCTGAGCTTTCTAATAATATAGTTATTTGCCATATGTTTCTATGATCTCTAAATATCACAGAGAGAAAGTGCTATGCAGCACATCTGTTTAAATTGACATCAAGAATCTTACATAATGGCATTTCAAATCTATTGTATAATTTTTATATTATATAAACGAGGGAGGAGTCATACATTTTGTGGTCAACATTATGCCACAAATGCTTTAGATTGAGTTTAAATTGTTTCGAGCATGTAACATTATTTGAAATAAATCACTGTCCTTTGCTGTTGAGTGAGCACACTAGTCCATACCACGCTTTAGATTTTATTTTGATTGATTGTGCAGCCCTATGCAAAAGTGTTAATCAGCCGACACATTGTTGTACAAAAATTCTTTGGTTGCCTTTGCAGACCATGCAGAGTTGGAGTCCATGTACCACCAATACGTCCAGTGCAGGTTTCAATGGCTCTTCACCTACTGGCTGTTTCGTCAGCCGGCTCCATACAACAAACATTTGCGATCCATTTTCCTTCACTGGAAGAAGCACAGCAAGAGAAAGGTGGCCACCTGGGGCGAAACCCTGTGTGATGTGTGGTACCTAGCATCCCTACACCCCATCACCAAAGACTACTGGAGAGGCAGATTGGCCCGGGGAGATGAGAGTGTGGGTAAGTTATGGGGTTAGGTCTGTTGCTTTAGCTTGATCTATAAACCCTTCATTGAGGAATCCAGCTGCCAACTGTATTTCATTTGGTTTGGATTTGTTTTATGAGTCCAGTATGGTATTCTATACTGCTTCTTTTGACAGGAAAATAGTCTTCACATCAAATATTACTGCTCCAGTCTCTTGGAATATCCACTTATGTTCTGACTGCATTTGATTCCTTCCATCAGGGATTCAGACGGTTGGAAACTACTTCACCATGTGTAAGTCTCTGGTGTCCTGGGTCTTGGGCCGTGACTGGGGCCGACTGAAGCGAAGAAAGGTACAAATTGATATGGAATAAATGCAGGAAACTGAATAATATTGCATTCTGAAGCTGAAATGACTAAGAATTTTCTCTTCTAGATGAAGACTTTGGTCCCTTGTAGGCATTATGTTTTAATAATTTGAACTTTCCATGGACTAGAGGTGGGCGGTATGAATAAAATCATGTTTCATTGTATGAGTACTTTTATGTCACTGGGACAGTATATATTGCACTATCGTTATTTTTTCTGGCAATTCAACCCAAAATGTTCCAACCTATTTGTTACATAAGAAATGCCTATTTGATAATCCAGTGAATTCAATACCTTACAAATAAAAGGTAGTGGTACTCCATTTCCTTTTTAATAATTTTTTCTTTATTTGGCACTTGATGAATGCAAACCAAAAGATTTATATTATTCATAACGAATTAGATGTCCGGTAACGGCTTTTTCACCCATTTGAATTTTTGGCAGTTTCTTGTTTGAACATTTGGAAAAATTTATAAACTTTTATTAACATAAAAGATGCAGCAAAGTACAACTGTCCTTATTGTGAAAACCTAAGATTCTAAATAATGGCATATCCTGAATATACTTCAGTATTGGCAACCTTTTTAAAAGTGACTGTATTCTGAATTATTTATGCTTTAGAGACTTATTAATTTCCTGTATTTTAGCCAGTTTAGGATATAGCATTGTGTGTATCGTGAGAAACAGCATGTTTTTATGGAAGCAACGTATTCACAAGTTATACATTCTGACAGGCACACTTGTTAATTCGCTTCATTGTCTGTGCACAGGGTTGGGGAGTAATGGAATACATGTAACAGGATTACGTATTTAAAATACAAAATATAAGTAACTGTATACCACTACGGTTACAATTTAAATAATTGGTAATTAGAATACAGTTGGATTCAAAAAGTATTTTGATTATTGAAGAGATTGCATTTTATTGTAATTTGTTTAATATTTAGTCCTTTCAGATGGAAAACATTTATACATATAAATGATGTGATCCAAAGTGCATTTGAACAGAGGTGAAACATTTTCTTATGATGTGTTACATTCATACGAGCAGACAGAGAAGTAAGTTTGGAGCAGAAGAAATGGAAATAAACCTTGTTTAAATTGTCAGCTTTACGCTAAGCTAACATGCTATTTCTAGCTATTTTACATGCAGGTTACCAGGCACGATCATATCTTTTTTTTTTTTTCTTCTTTTTTTTTATAAAGCAAATTCATGTTGGATCATAATTCTTTTTTCTTGTAAGTTCTTTTGATATTAGGGCTTTTATATTATTTTTGATAATAATAATATTTTTTTTTTTTTTTTTTTTTTCTTTTATAGTTTTCCTCTAAAAATCCTTAAAACAAGATCAATTTGATTTATCTTGTTTTAGAAACAACACTGGATGAGATAATTAGGGTTTTTCAGAGAATGTATTTTGTCTTGCAGTACAAGCAGAGTTTTTATATAGTCAAAACAAGTGAAAAAATCAACCACTGCCATGTAGTAATCCAAAGTATTTAGAATTCGTTACTGACCTTGAGTAATCTAACAGAATGCGTTACAAATGACATTTTACAGCATGTGATCTGTAGTGGAATACATTTAAAAAGTAACCCTCCCAACCCTGTCTGTGCAGATGTAAATTGTAATCTATATGTTGTGGATGTAATGATTAATCTTATGTATCAATCAGATGCAGATAAGTGAGGTAATAACCCATTTTTGCCGGAGCTTCACTCTTTCTGTTCACGCAGGTCAAAAGGGGAAATCCCCAACATACTGGAATATTGGATATGAATACATTTTTTTGAGATTTCCTCTTCTAAAAACATGTTTATCTAGATGCTGCTTTTGTTTATATCTTGCAATATTATTATTTTCATTTTCATGTTTTAATTAAAATTGATTAATCATCATGCTATGCCTTTTTCGTCCTTGTTATCGTTGACGTAATCTCAAAGCCATCCGTAATTTAGTTGATGAAATTATCAGTGATTCACATCATGTAACCCATAAGTTAAAAACTGTAATAAATCTGGGGGCATGAGACACTTTTGAAGCCATTAAAAAATATGCTTCGTGTCCACTTGTGACCTGGCAATTGTTATAATCTGCGACCGATTTCCATTTAAGAGATTAAATTACAGTGACATCACACTGCAGGCAACCGTGCCTCTGGGTTTATTTTTAACGGCAGATTTCAATGGTGGAAATAGGGGAGCACTGTAGTTTTAATAATCTCCTACACATTGTTTTATTAATGCTTTTTAAAGTTATTCAAATTTACAAAGCTATATCTGTAGTTTCCTGTGAGGAAATATGTGTAGGTTCGTTCTGAACTATTGGCAAAACAAGTTTTAACTTTGTTTATTTGGTCTGTGTGATTATATCGGACATGTAATTGGTTAATGAATACGCATCCTTACGTGCTCGACACACTTAAGCCTGAGAAATGTGGCATATAAAAATGAAAACCACCATCGGACATGTTACTTTACGGTATCAACGTTACAAACAGCACTTTTGGGGGGTTTTTCAGCTCCATTTGAGTGAAGCGCACATTGACCATAGTCCTTTTCTGTGATGCCAAAAGAACCTGGAAGTGCCACTGCCTAGTATTTGGTTGTAAACCGTAACCTCACCTATAAACCGTATCACAGAATCTCTACTTGTTGAAATATTTCTGTCGGAAGTTGGTGAAATGATATGGATTAGAAAGCAGGATGGCTGCAATATAATTATATAATTCTGCTATATTGTGTAGGATGTGACACAGGCTAATAGTTGTATTTTACCAGTTGAGAGATGCATTTTTGCTGGAATTAATTGTACAATATTTACTGTTTACAAAATATGATGTATTAGACATCGGCCAAGTGGGCACTGTTAAATATCAGCTGACATATCTGCCTGGACAATATATCGCTCTGTTATTAGTATATTCTGCTGACAAACAGTCACTAACTTACACATTTTCTTCCCACATATCTGTCCCCATTCTACCCCAACCGATATCTTTCACACCTCGCGTATCCCAAATTAAGTTACTCTGAGGATGCAATCTTACAAATTCTAGCAGTGATCATCTTCTGCATTCTCGTGTCATTAGCCAGTGCAAATGATTTCATGGGTCAAGGCCTGAGCAGACTTTCCCATCTAATGGCTGCTTAAATGGATTATAGACGTATCTGTGCATGTCCTACTCAATTACACTGCACATCTGAGCATACACACTCTCTCCCAACATCATAAACTCTTTTACAACACTTGTGAGCATTCAAGGACACAAAGGACCAGTGAGACATTAAATGTGCTAATTTCTTTTTAACAGCTGAGATTAGGAATTGTAGTTAGTTTTGTTTCTATGAATTGCTGTTTCTTTTAGTTTGTCTTGGATTTTGAAATGGTCTGTTCATCTGTAAGACAAATTACAGCATTACATCTGAAATGTGTCATGCATAAGCTATTTTTGTTGCAGTTGCATCTTTATTATAATACAACAGTTACAGTCCTTGAATCGGATTTGGAACACCTCTCATCCAGAGTGCTAATAGCTCATACCATTATCACTTTTCTGTTGTATCACTCTGCTTGTGTTTGTGACATTCCAAGCTTGTAAAATAATCTAGACTGTGAATCTTCATTCATCTGTGACATTAAAGGTTTGAGGCAGCAGATGACGACAAATGACCATCGTGTGTATGTGCGAGTTGAGCTGACGTTGATGCGTTTTATTTTTCTCCCCAATTTGGAATTCCACCACTAAGTCCTTCTGGTGGCATAGTGATTCTCCTCAGTCCGGGTGGTGGAGGACAAATCCCAGTTTCCTTCGCATCAGAGACAGTCAATCCACTCATTTTATCACGTGGCTTGATCAAGTTACTGCGGGGACCTAGTGCATGTGGAGGCTCACGCTATTCTCCACGGCATCCATGCACTCGCCACGTGCCCCACCGAGAGTGAGAACCACATTATAGCGACCACGAGGAGGTTAACCCAACACTCTACCCACCCTAACAACGGGGCCAATTGGTTGCTTAGGAAGCCTGACCGCTGTCACTCAGCATGCCCCGGATTCGAACTTGCGACTCCAGGTGTGGTAGTCAGCGTCTTAACTTGCTGAGCTAACCAGGCCCCCTGACAAACTGTGTTGTTAGTGCACAAGTTACTTTGAATTCATCCCGAATTCAATGATCGCTCTGATTACTACTAATACTACTACCCTATAGCTGAGAAATAGTTAAACTAACAGCTGCAGCTTTACTGCCGATCAAAGCTGAAAGTTGTGACTGAGTAAACAAATTTGCTCCAGAGGGCCTACCTGATACAAGTTTCCAAATTGGGAGAAGATGTAATCTTTCAACATGGCAGAGGAGAGAATGCTTTCTGTGTCAAAATAATGAGTTCCACAAGAAATCTACAAAAATGAAACTGGGTTCTTCATGTTTTCTCTCTGACACTTGAACGTGAGTGAAATACTTGTTGGATAATTCTGATGGCACATATAGCAGCATCACGATCAGAGCAGATTACTACCACACTAGGGCTGAGGAATAGAGTAAAACTAACAGCTGCAGAATTATTGTTCATCAATCTCTCATACACTCACATCCATTTTTTCTCCAATTACTTGTAAGAAACAGCCAAAGATGTCATTACTACTTCTAAGGTGCAGTTTTTGGGATAGTAACTAAGGCTTGGGTGCATTTATTTTTTTTTTGTACTAGAAACGGCAGATCCTGAATCCATGGCATAAGAAAGTAGTTCCACACACAAGCTTTTATTTGTATTTTTTTTGGACAATCCTTAGTTTTTCCCTACGTATTTATTTATTTATTTTTTTTAACTTTTGTATTATAGCACTATCGCACTCCCAATTATGCTGTATAGTCCATCGATCAGCATGGCCATGGTTACCTGCGGCCTCATGCCTACAGCCTAATCACAGCGGTGCTAATTGCTGAACCTACAGAACTCTTGCTCGTTTGATATTGCTTTAATATGAATATGCAAATTAAGTCTTGCTCCTTGATGGATATGCATGGCAAGGTCAGATAGAATCTTCTGTGTCCTTATGTCGCACGTGCCTAGCATGTACTGACAGATTGATGTGTCATTGGCAGGTTTATGAAGACACACTGGATGGTGTCTATCTTCTGCTGAAACGAGAGATGCAGGAGACGCTCATTGAGCACGAACGCTTCTGGCAGGTGGCCAAAGTACAGATGACCCGCGTCTGCACACTGGAGGATACGGCTTCAAATTATGTCAACTGGAAAATGATTGAGACACTCCCCTACTACAAGTCAGTCTGCTCTCTTTCTCATTTTATCTAATACATTTTATTAGGGAAATATGTAAAATTGGATTAGAAACCGCTAAAGACAAATGTATCTTGTACAAATCTTGTTGTCTTTTGAAATTCTTAATAGAAAAGGGCAGTGTGCGGATTAAACCAAGACTTTCTTTCTAGTATTTTAAAAGTAATTTTAAGTGTTTTTGAATTGGAAAAATATTCTGTGCTTTCAAAATTGGCCTAATCGAACAGATTATAATCATTAAAAATAATTGATGCCTGCCTTTTGTGGTAATTCTTAGGAAATATAGATTTTATTCAAAGCATCTCCAGAACAAATCCCATAACTTAAATTGATCTTTAAATCCATTGTCTTACAAATTTAGCACCAGTTTTGGTAAGGAGACTACATAGTGTTTGAAATGGGTCATAGACACAACTACAAAATAATTTGGAAAAAAAGGTTGGGTGACAAGTGTCCAGGTGTCCTTGTTTGGACTTCACTTGCAGATGCATCATGGTAGAAAGTCTTTGGGGTTATTTACACTGGGTCACTTCATGAGGCTACTAATATCAGTCCCGTGTCTTAAGGCACACGTCAACTTTTTAGACCCGAACCCCCGTGGGTCTCTGGTCATACCTCGGGTTTTCGGATCCAGGTGAACCCATGAGGACCTCCTACATTAGAATAATCATGGAAGGGAACTTGTATAGCACTGGAATTGAAGATCGGATAATTTTCCGTTTGGTGGAGACTCCATGTGGCCAAGCATAATTGGAATGCGCATTCTCAATCGCATAGCAATCCGATCAGTGAACAGAACATGAACAGAAGTGTAAATACCCCCTTTCATTTTACATAAAACATTTTGAAAAAGCATAAAAAAAGTGTTGCTGTAGAGAGAAGTTATCCAGATGCGGATGTTTGGAATGTCAAATTATTTTAATTTTACTATTGGATTGAGGACAACATGTGTTTTTTAAACTAATTTTTTTTTTTTTTTATGTATTTAATTGTACTAATTTTGAAGCTGGACGCATTTAAGCTACAAGTTAATCCAAAAAACTAAACAAAAATATTAAATTCTTTGTAATACATGATGGAGCACTTGCATATCTATTTTTTCGATAGAAATCCAGTGCTCTAGCTTTAGTTTCAAGAGAATCCCCCTTTGGTGCTGACCATCAGATTTCCATTCAGACTATAAAGTGATGTTCCATCATTTGAATTGCTGTAAAGACTTGTGCCGAAACCCTCACTCTACTAGTGGTTTGCTTTCAAGCTAGGCTTTGAAGCCTGGCACGAGCAAAGGGTGGAGATGTGTGCACCGCTAGCAGCTTCAAACAAATAACTGACAGGGTGACATCCATAGCCAGTCAGTGGCATCTTTTAAAATGTAGAACGACTGAACTGGGCTCTAAAGTCAGCACAAACCCACTGCATCAGGGGTAAACTAAGAACAAGAGTGTGAGAAGTTAAGTGGCATGTTCCTTGAGGGGATTGTTGCATAAGCAGATGAGTGAGTGATTGAAGATTTCAAGGGCTCTCGGCGAGAAATGAGTGCTAAAAGAGTATTTGTAAGGAAAATAAGGATTGCCCTTATCCAATGTGTTTGTTTCTTTTCTATAAATGTTATTTTAAATGTTATGTTATTGTCCAACTAGTGTAGTCAATAGGTTAAAATATTGAGTGTTAGCTTTTTTTTTTTTTGTGATCAGCAGTGTGGCAACGGTCTAGTCATTCAGGCAACATAATAACCAGCCAATTTTAGGAAATGTTGTTTGGCACATTTGTCTATCTATCTAATCTATCCATCTAATTGCTCATTAACATGCAACACCTATCAGCCTTACCTGGCTGGTTTTAATTTGGTTAATGATCCACAGTTAATTAGTTACATGTGCGTGTGCTTGCATGCCTTTCCACAATTAAATAGATTTTTATTAGATGTGCACTCCGTAACTATTGTCTTTGTCATCTTGGTCTTACCTATACCTAGTGGATTGGATGCAGCAGTATTTAAAAGCAATAGTTTTCAGATGCCATTGTAGAATGTTGTATTCACATTCAGACATGATTACTTTAATCAACGGAAGTGTCAAATAACAGGATGGTTACTGAGGTTAAGCGAGTAGTATACGGCTGGTCATGTGATTCTAACTCTAAAAACTGAACTTGTCTATTGCCTTGCGTAGTTGCTTTCATAATTGGTTTCCAGAGCATGCATAGTAATTATTATTTAACTTTTTTTTTCTTAAGGCTTTATCTGGTGTCTGGCAATGCCGTGTACCTGGATCATGTGCAAGGTTTCTTGCGTAGGAAGATTCTCATCCGTGATTGGATTTACCTTGAGGAAAACACCTGGGCCAGACAATTGCTCCCTGATCAGCTCTATACACTGCTGGAGTTTGACACCAAAATTTCGCAAGGTAGGTACTGTTAGCACTTGATGTGTGATTCTACTAGGAGTACAACATTTGATATGACCTGATCTTGAATCCGTATTAATGACTGAACAGGGCAACTGGACCAGTATATTTTATAATTCATTAGGTGGGTCCAGTACCACAGCTCGTATTGCAATTTTAATATCCCCACAATAAATGTATTAAATTTAAATGCTGTGCAGTTGCTTTTGTAGTTTAGTGAGGTCTTTTCTTTGCTGCCCGTAGTGTATTTTTGCTCTTATTAGATCATGGTATATGGTCTGCACTTATATAGCAGGATTTTAACCTTGGCGGTATTCAAAGCGCTTTACACTGCATCCCATTCATACACCAATGATGGCAGAGCTGCCATGCAAGGTGCTAGCCTGCCATTGGGAACAACTTGGGGTTCAGTGTCCTGACCAAGGACACTTCGGCATGTGGAGGCGTGTAGGCCGGGAATCAAACCACCAACCTTGCGATTAGTAGACAACCCGCTCTACCACCTGAGCCACAGCTGTCCCGATCCTCTCATTAACATAAATGTGTTTTTTTTTTTTCTTATGAAAAACTTGCCAAGTATTTTTATTCTCGGTTCAGCAGATTTTGTGTTTTTTTTTTTATATATATATATATATATATATATATATATATATATATATATATATATATATATATATATTTTTTAAAGTGTGGTATGTTTAGTCCTCAATCCTCTGTACCAATTTTGGAGTAGGGGTGGGTGATATAACCACCATCTTATATCACCATATGTGATTTTCCTGGAAAATCAATAATGACTGGATAACGCAGTCAGTGAATTAGATACATTATATATGACATCATCTTTATTTGGAACGTGACAAAGTAAAAACAAACAATAAAACAAACACACAAATTAGTTGTAAATCAACCTTACCATAATATTGGTTACCAATATTACCATATTTCACATTAAGCCACATTTCAGTCCATGTTGTTGACTAATATTACTAGACTAATATTACTAATTAAAAACTTTCCTCCAGAAACTCATCATTTGCTTAAAGTAATGAAACAAATAAGATTAAGACATAAGTACTTAAAAAAAAAAAATCCATTGAAAATAAACTCTTCATTTGAGTCTTTTTATTTTTATTTTATTAGTCATCTCTATAGTGAATATTCTGTATGTTTATCTGTAGGCAAAAATGGCTTTTTAAAAAAATATCGGGAAGCCTGCTGGACTCACGTGCACTTGCATGCTCCAGAGATGAGTGTATGAATGTCATTGAATTTGCCGAAATTTTCAATGCCGGAAAAAACATGTCCATGTTTCTACAATTATCTCAGTCTCACGTGAAGCCCTACCCACTGATTGATATGCATACACACACACATGGATATTTGCGTATCACGATATAGTAAAATATCTCCACCATAGTTTACGTTTATGTGCATTAATGTTCTTAACAGGAGCTTTTGTGTCCTAGTGACTTACAAGAAAATCAGATTTATTGCCAAGTATGCTGACACATACTAGGAATTTGTCTTGGTGACCGTGTAGTATATTTTTATCAAGTTAATCAGGAGTAATCAATGAAAACATTGTTGATTTGTACCACAGTTATGTCTGATGGGCAAACATGCAGTTTAATGTGTGTAAAGGCCTGTGGATGTGATGAATGTGTGCTCAACATATGTGTGACTATTTGACGGTGTGTGCAGAAACAGAAATAGCTCTTACATGTGGGCTCATGACCGCTGGGAGAATTGATCTTTTCCAAAGGTGGTTCTGTTACTTCTTAATATGGTCAAGACCAGAGTCAATGAAGAGCATGATAGATAATGCATGTAACCCCACCTTGTTTGAGGAGATGTATTTAAGTAAAACCAAACCAGAGATGGTTCAGTTGTTGTTGCTGTGGTTTCATTGCAGGCAACTCTGCTTTATTGTGTGATGATAAAGTCTAATTCTTCTGTAATCAAAACCCCAAAGATGCTGAGTGATTTTTCACAAAATTGGCAGAAACTACTACAACCGGAATTTTCAGTGCACAACAATACAAACAGCAACAAGTCCGAGATGATGATGATTTTTTTTTAAAAATAAAAATAAAGATTATATATAGAATACGCAATAAGACTAATATATACACATACATAGTGCAAATCTATTATATACAGCTCAAGGCAATGTAATGGCAGAAGAGGTTGGATAAAAATAAAGACTAGACAGTTAATGCTGCCCCATTGTGCAATTCACAGTTCATGAGAAGGATAGCCTGAGGGGAAAACACTGTTTCTGTGCCTGACGGTTCTGGTGCTCAGAGCTCTGAAGCGTTGGCCAGAAGGCAACAGTTCAAAAAGTTAGTGGGCAGGGTGAGTGGGTTCCAGAGTGATATTTCCAGCCCTTCACTCTGGAAGTGTACAGTTCTGGAAGGGAGGGCAGGGGGCAACCAATAATCCTCTCAGCAGTCCGAACTGTCCATTTTGTAGTCTTGTGATGGTTTACGAGACTACAATATATAAGATAATATACAGTTTTACAAGGTGAATGCTGCTCAGATTGAATAGTTTTTTGAAGAACGATGACGAAGGGTAAATCTTTCGGGCGAGATCTCATGTTAAACAATGGAGAATATATTAATATTTCTCAGATGTATCACTTTTATGGACCAAGTGCTATTGGATGTTTTTCAATGAACACTTGACATGGACAACTGACCCAAGTGTGCAGAACTAGATTCATCAATAAGTATCCCATGACTTCTGGTTGAAGTTGACATCAGTTCATCCTCTGAAGTCCATCGTAATAGACTGAAGTGATGTCTCAAAACGTATTGCGAGGTAACGCCACACTTGTTCAGAACATAATTTCCCTCCCTGTCAACTAATGGGCTCCATACATGCTGCCTTTAAGAAAACAACAACACTAAAACATGAGTTGTGAAAATTAGACTCCTCATAAAAATAATTTCAAGATTTTTTTGTATATCTTCTGTAAAATGTACACACACATTATTTCTGTTCATGAATGAGGCTCACAGAATGAATTAAATTTCTATCCCTTACAACCTTATTTTAATTCTCATCAGATTGAATGTAGTGTCTACTTCAAAATTTCCCAAGAATGCTACGATAGCAGACCCGTCAGTGCTTTCAAACGTGCTAGATCAGGTCGCTGGAGACTACTCTAGTCAACTAGTGCAGTAAAGTTTTGATAGTCGTCCTGGGCAGTGTGGTTTAGCTGAACCAATCTGCAATCTGATATAATTACCACTCCCTGTCTGAGAGCTATTCATCAGTGGTGTGAAATTGAATGGAGGATGTGAAAAATCTTGATTAGGATTTATGAGGGAGTGGCTGCATGCCTCAGTGACCCACTGGCTTGAGCAGTGATGGTCAGTTTATTTGTAGGCCCAGTCTCAAAGCAATTTGTCTTGTTTACTGTCTTGGAAATATGATTATTACAGATTCTTGGTTTCGCTCATCCAAATCGCGTGTGGGGTTTTTTTTTTTTTTTGCTCGCTCCGTCTCCTCTTGAGTGGTGATGGATGCAGAAGAGTTTGTGTTTGGAGGTTTCAGGGGTTTTCAAATGAAAATGCTGATCTATTTAGGTAGGCTAAATAAGACAAATTATTCACAAAATAAACACAAATGTAAAAAATGAAGTTTATCTACCAATTCAGATCAAATAACTGGTGATATTTATGTGTCTAATGTGGGGTATAAAAATATATTGTAATTAATTGCGATCTTCATTTGAACGTGTTGCTTTACAATAAGGTTATTTGTTGACATTAGTTAACCCGAACTAACAATGAACAATAATTTATCATTATCCAAGATTATTAAATGCTGTAAATTTCAACATGCTAATAATTTTGTTTTTTAAATTAACCCCCTGAGACTTCCATTCCCATAACCCCAAAAAAAAATACAAATAAAATAATAATTTTTTCATGAAACTGATGTATACGTATGTGAACAGGGTGACAAAAGTTGTGAGATTTTACATAGAAAGTCCAATATTTATTTATTTTTTTAATCATTGTTTATAGAAGGGTTGGTGATTTCATGTTTTTGAGACATTACATCAGAAATTGGCATAAATTATTATAATTTAAATAATTGCCAGTATCATCCAATCACTGCCAACTATGTTAAGCTAAAATTATACATTATAAATTCTGAATCTATGTTCTGTTTACTTGTCTTGAATAATTATTTGATCATTTGAAACAATGCTTTAAATAGTATTTTGTTGTGGTATCAAAGTTGGTATTGAGAATTGTCAAATTGCTTTCAAAATTGACATTTATAACTGAAATATACCCAAATTAATTGGAACCTAATTGAAATCATAATTGAATGGAAATCGAATTGGGAAATTGTATCGAAACCCATCCCTACTTGTATCGGTCTATCACTAATGTATAATTGGCTTTATGTATTTTTCCAAGCAAAACGTGCTAATCAAGGTGTAATAATAGTGTAAATATAAGCACAGTATATGACCAATATATCTGCCAGAAAATCTGCTGACAGGCTTTTTAATGGATTGTGTGTATTATACCAATAGATTCAGGAAAGTTCAAATGTTTATCGGCTATCATGTCTTTTGTTTCCTATCTGAACAGCGAGTTTACACGGGGACTCGGTGACCGCTCAGCTTAGTCGACTCATGTGGCTGTACCTGAACTCTGGTCAGGAGCTCTATCTGGAGGCGGTGAAGGGAATGATTCTACAGTGTGCTCAGGCCAGTCTGAACCATCTCTCCGGTCTTCACACTACCAGCCTGAGAACTGCATGCGGCTTAGGCTTGTTTCACTGAAAGCATCATTTTAAACTGCTTTAACAGTAATATGCCAATTTTTATTTTTTTTATTTTTTTAATAATTCACTTTGTGAATTATTAAAAAATTCTATTTTTAAAGGAGGGTTTTAAAAAAAAAAATATATGCATTTTCACACTAGCTTTAGCCAAGATTTTTCAATTTGTCCCCTGAATTACATTTATTTTTAACAGTTAGATATTTTAAGTATTTTTGCATATACTTTAACCTTTTTTACAGCTTTTGCCAGAAGTTATGAGAATTGTTAATTGTGTGATGATCTACTGATGCTTTTAATCTTGCTGTTATGGAATGTGTTACAGCTCACCAAGTGATCAGTCAAGTCCCCTTTTATGAGCTGCTTTTATTGTAACTGTCATGTACATTTTATTTGAGTTGATCTGAAAATCATGAGACTGCAAGGTTACTAGTCTATTAAAAGCACCTTCACACTATGCTGAAAAGTTTAGTTTTTTTTTTTGTAAATGGTGGGGAATTTCATTTTTCAAATTTTTTTTTTTTTTTACCTCAATCGTTACATTTTACAGAATGACTGTTTGTGCAATTTGCTTACAAATATATAAAAGGCAGAATTTAAATAAGGTCATAATAACTGCATGTGGAATAATTTTAATGTCATTTGGAATATTTGTACTTTAAAACTGAATTTGTCTCGGGACTATTTAAGAGAACTGCAAACAAGCAAATTTAATTTAAAACATTTGGAAACTTGATGACCTTTCACAACTTCTAAAATATACACTGTCATATATTCACAGACATTTATATATTTATTTATTTTTGCCATGTCTAAACTCAAAAAGATTAAACGACCAAATATAGAAAAATACTTTATTTGACATTTGTACAATTTAAAAACAAACCAAAAAAAAAATTACAAAATGGAAAAATAGGTAATACTTTTGAGAGAAATTTTACATAAATAGAACTTTGGCATTTGCAAAATCTAGCTGGAAAACTAAAAACTTATTCGAACATACAGTAAAGCCAGCCAGTGGCTTTCAATCTACAGTTCACAGTGAGTCGGTCATGTCAATCAATGCTTTTGCAGTACAAACACATTCAGCATGCTATCAGATATCACACCATATAATGTCAAGCACAAGGAAGAGCACCACATACATTCTCCATCAGGTTATTAGCATCTCTCTGCCTGAGAATAAATATGCATTGCTTGTGGATATGGCTTAGCTTGCCTGCACCTTTATAAAATAAGTTCTCAGTGAAAATGATGTCTCTGCCAGTTTTGAAAAATCGCCTTCAAAAGACGTTTCATTCTGAAGTTCTGCTGCATCGATTTATAAAGGCACAGAATAACAATTTTACTTCTCTGTAGAAATGTGTCATAAATGCTGGTTAACGTGAGGTTGCATAGTGCAGTATTCATTTAATGACATTTTTACTGACCTATTCCCTTCAAAGTTCCTTTTTAACATCAGTAGATAAAAAAAACAAATATGGACATGCACAAGATATTATGAGCACATTATGACTCCTTTTTGAAATTCAAAACATGCTAAATATACTTTAAATTCAATGATATTACAGTTGAGATATATAAGCAGAATGAAGACATTTGTAAATATCAAACGTTCGTCACCTTGGTGCAAATACTTATACAAATGTTGACATGACCGCATCTCTGGACTTAATAAAAATTCTATTTAAGAGCCAAAATGAAATTACGAACACTTAAAACCACACAGCAATGAGTTCAAATTTCTTCTGAAACAAAAATCTCAACAACTGAAAAATATAATCCTTAAACGACCTGAGCAAACTAGTTTTGCATTGCTTTCTTGCATACCCCTATAACAAGGGATACATTTATTATCAAGAGTACATAAAATCTCGTGAGTGTATTTAAGCATGTTCAGGAGGTCACAGGAGCTTAACATTTGCAGCACATTCGGTTTCCTGTCTGACTTTGGAACTCAACCTGTGCAACTTGTTTTGAGATGCGTCGCAGCATTTCTCAGCAACTAAAAAACAAGCTCATATTTTACTGAAATTAAAATGGTTAAAATGTGTCCTGAATAGATTAACCTGGATTCTTTTGCAGTCATTTATTTTTATATTAAACCTTTACTCTAGTTTTATGGAAGCCCAAATTGTCCATATCACCCTGAACAAAACATAAATTACCTAACACACTAGTCGCACAAAATTGAGATGAAACCAATCATCAAATAGAGTGATGGGATGAAGGACCCTTTAACTGCTGTTTTTCCTGTTGACTTTCCAATATCAAGGGTCCACTTGGGAATGTCGACCTGCACTGGAGCTACAGTGGAGTGGATGTGCCAGCTTCTTTGGGAAAAATGTACTTTCATTTGACTATGAAGTTTGGAGGTATGCAGAAGAGCATAAAAAACAGGAACATCACAAGGCACTTTAGAAAACACCAGTTGCCCCACTTACTCTCAAAGATGACTCTTCCCACAGATCTGACTTCCGTCAGGAACTGTGAGGAATTTGCTATTGAACACAAGGATGACCAGTGCGGTCAAAATAAATATGTTTAAAAAAACACACACCCACACCATGTTACAATTCTTTAAAGCTTCAATGTTCCAATGAAAAACAAAAAAACTATTGTTGCAAAGATGTCCTTGTAAACTGGATTCACAGCTTGGTCCAACTTGAAGTAGTCAGAAAGAGCTCTAGTTGTCAAGTTTTTTTTTTTTTTATCAAGTTGGCTTTATTATTATTATTATTATTTCCCTTTTACTTTAAGGGAATGCCATCTGTCCTCAAATCCTGCAAAGTAGAAATGGAAGCCCCTGGAGATTCATGGACAGGCCTTCTTGTCAGGCCTCATTGTGTCACACAGTTTTCACCCATGTCCTGTGCGTAGCGGTCAGAGATGACCGTACGCAAGTCGTCAATGTCTTTCCGTAACTGGCACACCTCCACCAGCTTGGCCCGCAAGCCGTCCTCCATTAGTGGCTTCTCGTTCTCCTCTGCTGAGCAGCTCATAGCTGGAAAAAGGATCAAAGGATCAAAGATGAGATTCACAAAAAAGAAGACAATACTTCTCTTGTCTACTACAGTTCAAAGTAAAACCATTTTTAAGGGATAGTTCACATAAATAAAAGACAGAATTGTCATTTTTCTGTGAACTATTCCTTTAAAACATCCAAAGATTACTGGGAAAAAGACAACTAAAAATAAAAATTGTCACAGCCTGGTCTTTTTTTCAGAAGCCTTCGTCATATTTATTGATCAGTGGTGTGTATGAACATTTCTTTTAGTGTTTACGTGCATCTTCCCAATCTTGTTTGATCTCAAGAGGCTGGAGTTCAGTGCACAAGAGCTCTTAACAGAACGACAGGGCCAGACTGGTGTACTCTAGTGTCATCCAGTACTCTCACAGAGGAAAACAAAAGCAGCCTGCACTGCAGACAAATCAAATTATCCAAAATGTGAAAGGAGTTTGCAATAAATGCATCCATAAAATGAGAGGACAAACCTCTGCTTAACAAAGGCTAAATCTGGTGGAAGTTCCAGAACGGCTAAAATCGCTTACAGTACCTTTATATTTCTAATACTAATTTGCAAAAACATTTGAAAAGAGTGCTATTGTTGTCATAAAATATTGATATATTGATTATTGATCAACATAATTTTATCTATATATTTTTTAAGGCTTTTGATACATTAAACATGGCCAACATTTAAATTAGAAGCCCAATTTGCATGCTTTCCAATTTGCCTCCGTTTAAAATTCTGCCGTAATAGCAAAGTGTTACGATCACACAAACACACACACACACACACACACACACACACAGTTGTGTTTCCATGTTTTATGGGGACTTTCCATAGACATAATGGTTTTTATACTGTACAAACTTTATATTCTATCCCCTAAACCTAACCCTACCCCTAAACCTAACCCTCACAGAAAACTTTCTGCATTTTTACATTTTCAAAAAACATAATTTAGTATGATTTATAAGCTGTTTTCCTCATGGGGACCGACAAAATGTCCCCACAAGGTCAAAAATTTCGGGTTTTACTATCCTTATGGGGACATTTGGTCCCCACAAAGTGATAAATACACGCTCACACACACACACACACACACACACACACACACACACACACACGATGAGCTGAAGTGGAGCAACAGATGATAGTCCAACATTACAAAGGTTTTTGTAATTCAAGAATGAACAAAGTGACGTTGATGAGTTTGCAGGTTAGTGTATGAAACTGGTGTTACTGTGCAAACTGAACGATGACTTTATTATGCAATTTCACTGTATGTAGCATCGAATAGTTTTTCAGTCTAACTACAAAACTACATACTTGTAACTGAAAATACATTGTGTAGGCTTTATGAAAGATACATATACACAATTTATCATAGAACGATGGCTAGAGAAAATAATTTGAGTCCTTTGATAATGATTTTGGTCTAATTTAGTGGAAAACAATCCGAGTTGCTCTACGTGAGGCACACTGCAGGGCATCAGGTTATTAGCATCTCTCTGCCTGAGAATAAATATGCATTGCCTGTGGATATGGCTTAGCTTGCCTGCACCTTTATAAAATAAGTTCTCAGTGAAAATGATGTCTCTGCCAGTTTTGAAAAAATTGCCTTCAAAAGACGTTTCATACTGAAGTTCTGCTGCATCGATTTATAAAGGCACAGAATAACAATTTTACTTCTCTGTAGAAATGTGTCATAAATGCTGGTTAACGTGAGGTTGCATAGTGCAGTATTCATTTAATGACATTTTTACTGACCTATTCCCTTCAAAGTTCCTTTTTAACATCAGTAGATTAAAAAAAAAATATGGACATGCACAAGATATTATGAGCACATTATGACTCCTTTTTGAAATTCAAAACATGCTAAATATACTTTAAATTCAATGATATTACAGTTGAGATATATAAGCAGAATGAAGACATTTGTAAATATCAAACGTTCGTCACCTTGGTGCAAATACTTATACAAATGTTGACATGACCGCATCTCTGGACTTAATAAAAATTCTACTTAGAGCCAAAATGAAATTACGAACACTTAAAACCACACAGCAATGAGTTCAAATTCCTTCTGAAACAAAAATCTCAATAACTGAAAAATATAATCCTTAAACGACCTGAGCAAACTAGTTTTGCATTGCTTTCTTGCATAGCCCTAATTGTCATTTGATAATAATTTTGGTCTAATTTAGTTAAAAAACTATGCGAGTTTTGCTCAGTGGCACTGCAGAATTTTGACACGGAGTGTTGGCGGTGTGTGCGTACCTTTGTAGAAAATAATTGTTTCAAATATCAGAACGCACCATTAGTGTTGCGCAGTATACCGATGCTAACGAAATATCGCAATACCAAAATTTTTTAAGCGGTACATTGTTCATTTCGGTACCATAGTGAAGTATGCTGCCACTAGCAAAATGTAATGTAAGAGTTTTGAGATGAAATCAAAGATCATTTGAAAATAATAATAAAAAAGCCTCTATATGGCCAAGTGTGATCATTAAACAGCAGAAGGATGTCATTTAATGAAGTAATATAGTTGTTTGAAGAATAATGCATATATTATGGTCTTTTGAAAAAAAGAAGCATTTTATAAAAGCTTTTTGGAGTTATTTATCTATGTAGTTAAGTATTTACATTTGATGCCAAGGAGCAGGGCCAGGTTGGGTTCTTTGCCTTGAGCTCTCTGGGTGAGAACACTGCACAGGCCCTTCAGATCCAGCAGACACAAGGACATCTCTTTTAATAGGGGCCCAGTCTCCTTAAGACATGACCCAGGGGCCACATTAAACGTATCCTCATCTGTTCGTCTTTGGTTCTGTGAAAACAATAAAAATACAAAACGATGAAGCTTTACTGAACCCCTCATGTGAGATATAGCAAAGTGAAACAGGACAGAGCCTTTAAACTAAACATGTTCACAGTTTAATTTAAAATTATGGATGTACAATGTTTTGTTTTGGTGACATTCACCTCAAGAGAACTGTAAGGATTATTATTTTTTACCTTCAAATGCTATTAAGAAAAGTGAGAATGTGTTTACTTCAGCATTTTACACTCATCCACTGGAGTGTTATTTTAGGAGTGCACTTTACACGGACCCTACAAGAACTTTTTGTGCTGAGACTGTATCATCTGCTGATGACTAAGCTTAAAGGGATAGTTAACTTAAAATTGAAAATCCTGCAATTCCACCCTCGTCATTCCAAACCAGTTAGACTTTCTTCCGAGGAACACAAAGTTTAGAAAAACACCATAAAACCATCATAAGTGTAGTCAATATGACTCATGCGCTACATTTTAAGTACTCACAACAGGTTTGTGTGAGAAACAGACAGAAATGTGAGTTAAAATCACTGAAAATCTTGACAGACGTGGTCCCCATTTACTTTCATTTTATGGAAAAGAACAGCTTGAACATTCTGCTTTAAATAAGTCATTTGTTTCTAAAGACATCAGGGTTAGTAAATGAAGACAGAATTTTCATTTTTGGATGAACTATTCATTTAAAAGCTGTGTGACCCATTACCAGCATTCAATCATACTCATGCTGTTTCAGCTTTCAGAGCATATTCAAATGAGTGCTAGAAGAACTGAAATCTGAAGCAGCTGTTTGTGAAAATTGCCCGAATGATTGAACAGTGAGAGGTAGATTTAGTAGCACTTACACAGCAGGAAGAAAGCATAACCAGAGGAGAAAGTGTGCAATGGACTATTAGGAACTGTGGGCTAAAATCTGCTGTAGGCTGCGACACGGCAAGAAAGAACGATTGCTAATTCATTCTCCTCTAACCAGAGGAGAAAATGAAGTATGTAGTAGATTACGACTGACTAACAAGTAAATGAATGTGGACTGCACAATATAGGATGCAGATAATATTTAATACACGTATGCCATTATGAAATCATAATGGACTGCATAACAACAAGATCCTCCATTTCTAGTCATTTTCACATTGCTAAAATGTAGTTACTCTCCATTAAGAAGATATTTTCAACTAATATGACTCAGAGCACCATAAGGTTTAGTACAGTAACGGTCTATTAAAGCGATAGTTTTCCTCAAAATTCCAATGTTGTTCCATGCCCATGTGTATTGATACAGATTTCCTGGTTTGATTCAATTTTATATATGATTTTGATTTTTATATATTTGGATATTTATAATAAGTTATAATGTGCATTTTGCTAATTCTGTAAATTACATGGGTAGACAGGTACACAAACTTGGTAGACTACAAAAGATATTCATTTGAAAAATTAACAACAGGGTCCAGATAACGCAGTTCAATTGCTATTTATTTAACTGATATAATAATAAACTGAAGTAAACTTGATTATGGGATTTTGAAAGGGTCAAACGTTCTACGCATATGGAGTCATGTGACAAAATAACACACCGTCGATGACAGTGGAGTTCATCTTTGGGAGAAATTGCAACATAACTACATCTGGTAAGAAATCGAATTAAGTTTTTACATCGAAACCTGTTTAAGACAAAAGACTCTAGTTTAATCCGATATGCCATTTTGAACATTGGCAGTGATTGGATGATACTGGCAATTACTTTAAATCAGATTTAATGATGCTAGTTTCTGATGTAATGTCTGTAACGTCTTAAAAACATGAATAACCAACACTCCTGGAAACATAAACAATTTGATTTAAACTTTCTATATAGCTTGGTATTATTTAAAATTTCACAACTTAGTCCCGCTGTCCACATATGTTGCCATCGATTTTTAGGAAAACTGTTTTCTCTGGATTTTTTTTTTTCATGTTTATTAGGTGCTTATACAGTCTGATAAGCAACAATTGTAAAGGACTGTAAAAATCATACAGTGTGTATTCGTATATATGCATATTCATTCATGTGTGTCAGCATATGGAGAAAGTGTTAGAAAGAGGAAGAACATTCTTCCTCATAACTGGTTCATGTGTCTCTGTCACAGCTGTATAATGTATGGCGTAGTGTGCGGCTCCATTGTGTCACCATAAACAGTGTGTGGTTCAATGCGGCTTCATTATGCATGACTGCGGCTCTGTGTGGTAGAGCGGGTTGGCCACTAATCGCTGGGTTGGCGGTTCGATTCCTGGCCAACACGACTCCACATGTCGAAGTGTCCTTGGGCAAGACACTGAACCCCAAGTTGCTCCCAGTGGCAAGCTACCGCCTTGCATGGTAGCTCTGCCGTCATTGGTGTGTGTGTGAATGGGTGAATGAGTCACAGTGTAAAGCGCTTTGAAAACCGATAAGGTTAAAAAAGCGCTATATAAGTGCATTTGCAATTTACAATTTGGAGGATACAGCAGACTACCTTGATCTGGCATACTTCACAGAATCACTCCACAACTGTGATCCTGACACCTGAATCACTCTTTAAAATGCAGAAAAAGTGTACAACTACACTCCACATCTGGACATAACACCGGTTATAATGCTCTTTCTGTCGTGTTATCATCATTTGATTAATTATTGCAGCCATTATCACCAGAAACAATACAAAACGTCTCTTTTAACTAAATTTAGTTTTTGCTTTGTAGCATTAGGGCAATGTTTATTGTACCCGGCAAATATTGCTAACTTTTGTGAATTCCTTTGAAAAGCTGATGTTACCGGCAAAGTTTAAAAGTCTTGTTGTAGCGCAGCAGTTAATTGACAGGTGAGTATTCGTTGCCTAGCTGCTGTTTGAACACATTCGAATGGGTGAATGTTTACACTACCAACTAACATGCATTTCTGATTACATTAAACCACCTCCAAATGTAGCAAAATTGGACAAATCACAAAACATTTTGGACCCCCTTTAGACCTGACCAGGACGAAGACATTTTTTTGCACTGAACACAAAAGTGGTGCAACAGTTTTGTGAATTTGCACCAAAAGGTTTGGAGTGCTGTACCTGCTGAAGGGTTGTGGAGAGGGCCTCAAGTTCCTCCTCACGTTCTAAGAGGTGTTTGCGAAGCTCCTGAGTGATCCCCCTCTCCCTCTGTAACCTCTTTTCCAGGGCCTGTGAAGAAGAGGAATGACACCACGTTTAGTTCTTGGAGCGTGTGCAGACGCATCTAAAGTAAGCCCCTGTCTGGCTACTTTGATTACCCAATTCAACAGAAGCATTATCATGCAGTATACCATTCCATTATCTAAACCATTATTGCCAATCAGGACGTTAAACCTAAAACTTCCACAACAAAAAGTAGAAAACAAATCTCTTACCGACAGTTCCAGAGTGAGTTTGTCAATTTGCTGCTTTTGATTGTCAATCAGCTGAAACAAAAAGAATTGCAGACAAAATCGTTTCAAACATCTTTGTTTAGAAGTAAGCTTGTGTCTGGGCTGTTCTCAAGTACAAAGCATAGGTGGGAATGTTTAAACACACCCATGAACACGCTAGGTTTTGAGATGGCCATTCGGACACTTTTTGGCATAAATATTCTTTCAAGCAATCAGACACTTATAGTATGCATGTATAGTGTGCATTTGAGGTAGGAAAATCTAGACACAAAAGAAAGAAAACGCTTCAAAAATGTCAAAATGTGGGATTGTATTGCGATTGCAATGCAGTAACAAGCGAGCATAACAGAAGAGTTCTTTGGCTTTCACTCAATGTCTGTGAGCATTGAGGCTGTCTATATGTCGATGTACTCCTCTAACATTTGGCAAAATTTACACTTAAAATTTACACTTTCTATTCCAGGAAAATGGATGAAAAATATTGATTATAGGAAATACGTGAGCTTGTCAAGTGATTTCATGGGGTCTTAAGATTGTGAGATGTGGATCTGTACCATGCTGTTTTGGCTCTGTTGTTCAAGCAGGCGAGTGTTTTCTCTCTCCAGCTGCTTCAGGTCCAGCATGGGCAGCCGTACACCATCCTCTAAACACTTCTCCACCTTCTCTTGCAGGCTACGCACAGGCACAAGTTTTACAGAATAGTCCTTATTTTACTGTACATTACAAACAAATCTATAATAGTACATCCTCACTTCATAAATATATTCACACAAATATTAACAAGGAAACAAGAGTTTTTTCCAGTGAGTTATTAATGAAATATTTATAAGTATTACATGTTTGAACAAATATCTAACACTAACCCTCATTAAAACAAAATACCTTTACATGACAAGCAAAACTGCATAAGATATTAAGACTTTTTTTTTCTTCACACAACAGAATCTTGAATTTATTACATTTTTTCTTCCCCATATGGCTTTTTTTCTTTTTTTCGAAGCTCATGTTTTAGTTTAAAAATACTGTAGTTACAGTGGTAATTAATCAGTTGGATCTGATAATTGGCCTGATCTCATTTCTATATGCATACCAGGTTTTCTCTGTTTTTAAAAGAGTACGCAATTTATTTTTATGCTAAATTAATCAGAACCGAGACCCGCTGTATATAAAATAGTGGCTTTCCAAGAATAGAGCAAATGAGAAGCAATGTTTCAGGCTGCATGGCTGATTGGTACCTCTGTACAGCAGCCACATGCTCTGTCTCCCGCTTGGACTGAGTCTCTATGATGGCATCTTTCTCTTGCAGCAGGGCTCGGTTCTCCTCCAGGCTTTTCTCCAGCTTGGCTACATTGTCCTCCAATGCCCGGGCCTTCCTCTGCACCTCCTCCAACTGAAATGACACAACACAGACATATAGTCCTGCCCCAAACTCAGCTCTGTTTAACACATTTTACCATATTTAAATCCATTCCACAGAATTATTCCCATCTAAAATACGTGGAGAAAATGTCTGTTGATTCCATCGTTGCTTTGCTAAGAGGAACAGGTGGCACAAACTGTGCTAAGTGCTATAAGATACAAATATAATATAAATTCTCATGCTGACACATACTAGGAAACAATAAAAAATTATGATTTATTAACACATAAGTAAGATTATTCCAAAAAATAATGAAGAGCACATGCTGTCTCATTAGCAGCTGTGTCTCTGATCTATTAACAAAACGCCTTGGAGACAGGCACTGCTGTGTTGGTTTAGCAGCGAAAGGAGACTTTAATTGTGCCCTGATTAAAGGAACCCAGATCAGTTTTTCCCTCCACTGACTACTTGTAGCTGCCCGTATCAAATGCGAGCCTTTGACTCTGGCTTTCAGGACAACCAATGAAACCGCACCCTCTTACTTCAATTAACATCTTCAGGTCTATGCTGCAACTTGCTCTTTGCAGTCTATGAACGAGCGACGCCTGGTGGTACCATCACAATTAGGTTCAAAGTCTATTTCACGATCATTCACTTTCTCTACTCCTCTGTGGTGGAATGAACTTCCAACCAATACACGATCTGCTGTTACCTTCTCAACATTCAAGAACCAGCTGAAAACACATCTGTTCCGTGAGAACTTAACTAACCCACACTAATTGCACTTACTACTGCACTTAATGTACCAATAAAATCCTTGTCTGTCTCTTTCTTAAGAACTTGGCAGTCCTATAATGCAGATGTTGTTAAAACTTTGCCAGACATATTGCCTGCTTTGGGTCTCATTTCCATGTCTGATAAATTACTTAATGTTAATGTAGATGTTTGGAACTGACAATCAGATCTGTGTTACATAGATTAAGTCACGGTGACATTTTCATTTGCGCTATGAAATGTCCGCGGGTGAACATTGAGCACGTGTGAAACCAGTAAAAGTCTAATTGCCAATAAGCCTCTTTAATGCTGCACTTCATACTCTGTGAGAGTAAAGTTAAAAGAAACTTGCCATGAGGTCACTGCCAAACCAAGCAACTTCCTATTGGTCAACGTGGTAAATTCATGAGAAAATTTACTTTAATTACGAACCTCAGAAGTCAAATCTACATGAAAGTATTCTGTCACTCAGACGATGCAGGTTTGAGTGATCTGATCACAAAATGTTGGACTTTATTTATCGCTGTCCACTTTTGAACGGATGGGCCAAAATTGATAATTACCAGGTGTAAACAGGGTCTACAATAAAGATGAGGGGTGGGGCAAAAATATATCAATACTGTAATGGTAGTGAACAGTATGTACCTGCTGAGCTTGCGTCTGGACCTCGTCCAGTGAGGGCAGGTCTGCCAGGTATTTCTCCAGCGTCTCTATGCGCTGCTGCTTCTCTTGATTCTGCTCCTGCTCACGCTGGCACTTCTTCTTTAGACTGCTGATGTAGCGGTCACGTGTTTTCATCTGAGCAAAAACACAAAGCATATTATTCAGCTTCTTATAGCTTCACATAGGAATATGTGGTTTGATAACCTCTAAACATTTTGGTACCACTGAGCATACACTGATCCAGCAACATTAAACATTAAAACCACTGACAGGTGAAGTGAATAACATTTAATATCTTGTGGGAGCTATTAGGCAGCAAGTGAACAGTCAGTTCTTGACTTTCATGTGTTGGAAGCAGAAAAAAACGGCAAGCGTAAGGATCTGAGTGACCTTGACACGGGCCAAATTGTGATGGCTAGATGACTGGGTCAATGCATCTCCAAAACGTCAGGTCTTGTAGGGAGTTCCTAGTATGCAGTGGTCAGTACCTACCAAAAGTGGTCCAAGAAAGGACAACCGGTGAACCGGCGACACGGTCGTGGGTGCCCGAGGCTCATTGATGTGCATGGGGAGCGAAGGCTAGCCTGTCTGGTCCGATCCCCCAGAAGAGCTACTGTAGCACAAAATGCTGAAATACGTAATGCTGGCCTTGATAGAAAGGTGTCAGAACACACAGTGCAACGCAGCTTGCTGCTAAGCCACAGACCATTCAGGTGACCATGCTGACCCTTGTCCACTGCCGAAAGCACCTACAATGGGCACGTGAGCATCAGAACTTGACCATGGAGCAATAGAAGAAGGTGGCCTGGTCTGTTGAATCACGTTTTCTTTTAGATCATGTGGACGGCCGGGTGCGTGTGCATTGTTTACCTGGGGAAGAAATGGCAGCAGGATGCACTATGGGAAGAAGGCTGGCCGGCGAAGGCAGTGTGATAATCTGGGCAATGTTCTGCTGGGTCCTGGCATTCATGTGGATGTTACTTTGACATGTACCACCTACCTAAAGATTGTGCACACCCCTTCATGGCAACTGTATTCCCTGATGTCAATGGCCTCTTTCAGCAGGATACTGCACCTTGCCACACTGCAAAAATTGTTCAGGAATGGTTTGAGGAACATGGCAAAGAGTTCAAGGTGTTGACTTGGCCTCCAAATTCCCCAGATCTCAATCCGATTGAGCATCTATGGGATGTGATGGACCAACAAGTCCGATTATTGGAGGCCCCACCTCGCAATTTACAGGACTTGAAGGATCTGCTGCTAACGTCTTGGTGCCAGAAACCACAGGACAAGTTCAGAGGTCTTGTGGACTCCATGCCTCGACGGGTCAGAGATGTTTTGATGGCACAAGGGGGACCTACATGATATTAGGCTGGCGGTTTTAATGTTGTGGCTGATCGGTGTATAAAATAAGATTAGGAGCCTATTCTGCTCATACAAATGCAAAAGGCATTAACTATGGCCACACTTTAACCCTTTAAGCTCTGAAGGTGTTTTTAATGATTTCCTTTTTCAGTGGCTTAGAAGGGTCAAGTGTTTGGTATCATTTTAAAGACAACTTTACACATTTGTCAATGACATAGTTTATAATAAATTCTGAGACACTCAGACTAAGAAACTGCTGCAAAATCTCAAAAAAACTTGAGCCAAAAATTTACTTTATTTCTTATTTTTCTGATTTCACATTATATATATTATCTCAGGATGTGAATCATATAGCTCCAAAAAACTGCTTTTGTTTTGTTTCCAGTTATGTCACTTGCACCTGAGTAAAATATTGTGTTATAAAAAACGTTTCCAAACAAATAACACATAATAATTGTACATAAAAACTAATTACACATGCAAATACAACAATGACTAAAGGTAAGCTCTCTCTCCCAAACATAAAGGCCATGAGTAACGAGATCTGATGCAGTTCCATTCAGTGTCATTTGAGCCATCATTGAGTCTGTGTCATGTAATTGGTGCCATCTCCTGGTGGTCATTTGTAATTAGAGTAAACAATCCTTTCATCCCATTTTTAGATGATTTCCACCTCAGTGATCTGAATCCTTATACGGTTGGTTTAGCGTTCCATGATGCTGGATAATGTACTACATCATTTCTAATCAAGTCATCTGACCCAGGAAAGCTACCGATTTAACGGGAATCTCCTCTTCTAATTAATGTTATGTGATAGCTTTAAACCGATACATATTTTGTGTTGGTCAAGACTGTAGTTATTAATATTTTGAGAAGGACTTTTTTCTCACTGGCCCATCTAATCTTAAAGGGTTTAAATGAGACAAATGGCTTAAAGTTTTTCTGTTTAAATGCAGATTTTGTGCAAATTTATGTAGCCAGTTTTCTCAGAATGTGAGCAAAGTTGAGCCAAACCTGATTCACAGCAATTGAAGTGTGTAAATTGCATAACGAAAAATTCAATTTTTAAACCTAAGTAATTTAGTTCAAATCAAACGCTAGAAAAAACAAGACTAAGCACAACAAATAGAGCAGAACACAGGTGTCTCAAAATGCATTTTTAACGATGCTTTTTAACTTGACACGGCATCTAAAAAATAAGTGCATGTTTCTTTAGGAAAACACATAATTACGGCTGGGTAAAAATATAGATTTATCAATTAATTGCGATCTTCATTTTAATGATCAAATTTAGTTTTGTTTTTAAATCCGAAAATCGATCTTTAAATCTATGCCTTTTTTAGTGGATATGAGAAACATTTTGTTGAACATTATTTGTAGAGCGCCTCCTGCCCTGCAGATGTCGGCTAGTGACAGACATGATAGAGCACTGATATAAACATTTTTACAGGCCTGTTTACATTGTAATACTCATAAATAAACTGATAGTAAATCAGAATCGATTCTAACTGAGAGTTTTTGAGTCAAATTCAAATCTAAATGAAAGCTTGTTAAACTGAATCAAATTGAATTGTGAGCTTGGTAATCAGAATGAAATCAAATTGATAGCTTATGAATCTGAATCAGATAATGAAATCAGTCCCAATACCCAGCCCTAAGTATAATCACATGACTCCTAGAACTGGATGTACAGTATTGTGTACCAGTAAGATCTCACCTTCTCTTCCAGTTTCTTAATGTCTTCAGTGTATTTTTGTGTGTTCTGTTTGAGGAATTCACTGAGATGGATGATCTCCAGCTCTGCCGTAGCTAATTTACGCCCAAGCTCTCCGTTCTCACAGCATAGAGGTCTCACCCGCTCAGGCAGCTGACACCTCAGGCTCTGGCTGGGTACTGGATTGTCGCATGGAGAATCCTAAAGAAGGGGGAAAGAGACATTAGCAGCAGGTCGTGAAACAGGGGGATATAATTGACATTATTACTGCCAATATACATGTATTCTCCCATATTTACTTTATTTGAAAGAGACATACCTTGGCTTTGAGCAGATGTGAGTCATCAGAGCGCCCTTTCTGGTTCTGGAGGACTTGTTGTGCCCTTAACTCATTTTCCCTGATCCTGGCATGAAGCTGAAGGATTTGTTGCTTTTGCCTAGAGGATATCCCAAAATAAATGTGTTAATATTATAATAATATGCTACAAAACAAAGTGAAAATAGTATGTTAGTATTATGTAAACACAGTATAAAATACCAATGACTATGTGTAACTACACTATGTATATGCAATATATGTTATTAGATTATACACTCACCTAAAGGATTATTAGGAACACCATACTAATACTGTGTTTGACCCCCTTTCGCCTTCAGAACTGCCTTAATTCTACGTGGCATTGATTCAACAAGGTGCTGAAAGCATTCTTTAGAAATGTTGGCCCATATTGATAGGATAGCATCTTGCAGTTGATGGAGATTTGTGGGATGCACATCCATGGCACGAAGCTCCCGTTCCACCACATCCCAAAGATGCTCTATTGGGTTGAGATCTGGTGACTGTGGGGGCCATTTTAGTACAGTGAACTCATTGTCATGTTCAAGAAACCAATTTGAAATGATTCAAGCTTTGTGACCTGGTGCATTATCCTGCTGGAAGTAGCCATCAGAGGATGGGTACATGGTGGCCATAAAGGGATGGACATGGTCAGAAACAATGCTCAGGTAGGCCGTGGCATTTAAACTATGCCCAATTGGCACTAAGGGGCCTAAAGTGTGCCAAGAAAACATCCCCCACACCATTACATCACCACCACCAGCCTGCACAGTGGTAACAAGGCATGATGGATCCATGTTCTCATTCTGTTTACGCCAAATTCTGACTCTACCATCTGAATGTCTCAACAGAAATCGAGACTCATCAGACCAGGCAACATTTTTCCAGTCTTCAACTGTCCAATTTTGGTGAGCTCTTGCAAATTGTAGCCTCTTTTTCCTATTTGTAGTGGAGATGAGTGGTACCGGTGGGGTCTTCTGCTGTTGTAGCCCATTCGCCTCAAGGTTGTGCGTGTTGTGGCTTCACAAATGCTTTGCTGCATACCTCGGTTGTAACGAGTGGTTATTTCAGGCAAAGTTGCTCTTCTATCAGTTTGAATCAGTCGGCCCATTCTCCTCTGACCTCTAGCAACAACAAGGCATTTTCGCCCACAGGACTGCCGCATACTGGATGTTTTTCCCTTTTAACCCCATTCATTGTAAACCCTAGAAATGGTTGTGCGTGAAAATCCCAGTAACTGAGCAGATTGTGAAATACTCAGACCGGCCCGTCTGGCACCAACAACCATGCCACGCTCAAAATTGCTTAAATCACCTTTCTTTCCCATTCTGACATTCAGTTTGGAGTTCAGGAGATTGTCTTGACCAGGACCACACCCCTAAATGCATTGAAGCAACTGCCATGTGATTGGTTGATTAGAAAATTGCATTAATGAGAAATTGAACAGGTGTTCCTAATAATCCTTTAGGTGAGTGTATACTACTTTAAAATAGTATATGTCACTGGACAAAATGCAAATTGTGTAGGTTAGTATTTATGCTGGGGTGCAATTCGCATCTACCTTTCTTTACAGTATGAGTGGAAATATTCTCCGCTTTAA
Source organism: Xyrauchen texanus (assembly GCF_025860055.1). NCBI lineage: Eukaryota > Metazoa > Chordata > Actinopteri > Cypriniformes > Catostomidae > Xyrauchen > Xyrauchen texanus. The sequence continues at coordinate 7,535,731 of NC_068303.1, forward strand.
TTTTTGTCAGAATTCACTGTTTATCAGAATGTCTGTAGCATTGTGTCAGCACATTTCTTTGGGTTACCATGCAGAGAAGTTGTTTTAAAAACAGATAAATGGAAATGGTTTCATGCTTGAAATCACACACTTAAGTGTGCCTGTTGCACTTGGTTCGGACATAAGAGAGGGTATGCAGTTAAACATTAGTACATAAAGTTCAGCATGTTAAATACTAGCAAGATCAGAGTGTTGATCACATCGCCATCTTGTGGTACCTTGCTTTTAAATTGGTTTGAAAAGAATGCAAAATGTAAACAAATTATATATATATATAAACAGACAGCATGTAGAAGCCAGAGGAATGCCAGACTGCTGCACGGCTCAAAGTGTGCCTGCTCCATCATGTATAATTCTTGGCAGGGATAACAGCCTGCCACTTTTACACTGTGTGTGTGTGTGTGTGTGTGTGTGTGTGTGTGTGTGTGTGTGTGTGTGTGTGTGTGTGTGTGTGTCTGAACAGTGCCCGTCTGCTTTGTGGCATCTTTGGCACTACCCTGTCTGTCATGGCTAACTCGAGAACAGAAAAACAATATGGGTGACGGCATGATGCTATAATTATGGCCACTAAAGTTCAAAGCAGTCACTATGAGGTCACAGTGTTGACCTCAGCCAACGGACACAGTATTGTCATTAGCACAACATTTTTTGTCCCTTTTCCAGAATCAATACGATGAACAAAGACAAAAATGTATGAATCCATGATTATCTTTTCACAATTTTCAAACAGTGACAGTTGAGAAAGGAAGGAAATGATGCATAGCAACTAGCTAAAGCAACAAGCAATAAAAGCTCAGGTGGTCATTGTGTAGCACACCTCACAGAGCTTTTGTCCTAATCAGCAATGACCTTGACAGGATATTTTATTAATTGCTTGTTTTCTATTTCTGTGATGATGTGCTTTGGCCCCCTCCACCGTGAAATCTCATTGGTCCAAAATCCTGCACCACATAACTATATTAAAGATCAATTATGTTCTGATGAGTTTTGGATGTAATCTAATTACAAAAACAAGAATTACCGTATTGTATGTATTACTGTAATTAATAACTTTCAGTCAAAATGTAGTGTAACACATTGCATTGTAAATTAATGTAATCAGATTAGTTACTGACTTTCAAGTACATTACATGGGTTCCACATATGTCTACAATAATATTTCCTTTATGTAGAACACATTTAAATGTGAATTATGTGCATATGCACTAAAGAGTCACTAATGAGTCGTAAGGGAGAAACACATGGTGTTTAGTTTATGACTTGCATGCAATGAGGAAGAAATATAGACATTATTTTGAATTTGAGTGGAAAAAAGCTATGAAAAGTGCTTTAGAAATGAACTTAGAAGTCATTTGTAATGTTAATACTAGTCATTTATAATGTTAATACAAGTATTGTAATCTTATTACATTTTTAGAGAAGTAAAAAGTAATTTGTAATGGATTACTTTTATAATAACTTATCCAACACTGGGTCTTACTGGCTGTGACTGTGTCACATCATAGCAGATTTGCGTTTAGTGTGGACAAATTGCTTGTGGCCGAAACTTGTTACTTCATGCCTGGTTAGGATTACAGGCTAAGGTACACTTTCTGTGTGTTGTTATGTTACATTATGTGCACATATACTCTTGACTCTGTGCTGATCTAATTCTCTCTGTGCATTCGAAATATGTCTTTGTTTACTCACCGGTCAATCTCCAGTTCGCGCTGCCTCAGGAGTCCCTCCTTAATCTTTACAAGTGTATTGACAGGGAGAGATGTTCCGCTCATCATCTACACAAAACAATAATTATAGCATTAGAACTCTTAATTAGGTACACACGCAGGGTCAGGCTACTGTGTACTTATGCTGAGCACACTATAATTAACATACTCTGTCATCATGATCATGATCTGCAACAAACAGCCACTGAAGCCATACTTCAAAGCTCTCACATTAAGGATGACAGTGCTACTCGTACTACTGAAAATAACTGAATATAACTATACATTTGTTTTCAACTTTGCTTAAATTAATATTCTGGGTTCAATACAAGTTAAGCTCAATGGACAGCATTTGTGGCATAATTTTGATTACCACAAAAATTTATTTTGACTTGCCCTACTTTTCTTTAAAAAAAGAACAAATCTGGGTTATAGTCAGTCACTTGCAATGGAAGTGAATAGCGGCCAATCCTTAAACATTAAAATAATCACCATGTCAAAAGATTAGCCAAAAGACATAAATAGCATGCGTGCTATTTAACATGATTTTAGTGTGATCGTTAGTAAATCGCTTACTAACCTTTTCTGTGTAGTTGTAGCCAATTTAACAATTTCGTTGCCATGACGATGTAATGTCAACAAACCATAAAACTCAAAAAACGACTGTAAACATGACGATTTAACCAACTTTACAGCTCAAATAATACATGGGCTTTAACAGAAGAATTAATGTAAGTGCTTTTATAAAATTCTAAGCTTCACATTTCTGTCTATAAACCCTCAAGAAATTGTTTGCATTCACTTCCATTGTATTTTCTGTTGTAATCAAGATTATGCCACAAATGCTGTCGAATAAACGTAACTTGTATTGAAACAAGAATATTCCTTTAAGAGGTTTTTCCAGTAATTTTGCCTTTAAAAATTCAAAAGAAAGATGATGGAAACCAACTGGCATAAATCTAAATGTATAGTTTACTCTAGTCAACACATTTGCAATCTTTAACTGTGCATGTTTAAGTGAAGAGTGACAGGTCATGGCTCTTTAACACAAAGACTACTCTCTTATGGTAAATGGTCTGCACTTATATAGCGCTTTTTTCTAACCTCAGAGGTTACCAAAGCACTTTACACTGTGTCCCAATCACCCATTCACACACACATTCATTCACCAATGGCAGCAGAGCTGCCATGCAAGGCGCTAGCCTACCATTGGGAGCAACTTGGGGTTCAGTGTCTTGCCCAAGGACACTTCGGCATGTGGAGTCGTGTGGGCGGGATTCAAACCGCCAACCCAGCGATTGGCAGCCAACCTGCTCTACCACCTGAGCCACAGCCGCCCTCGATATCTTATATCATAAACAGCACCAGACATTGAACGTGAACATTGTAAATTAAGCTAACAGGGTGCTCACGTTGTATTTAGGTTTCCCTAGCTGAAATAATGCAATGAAAAAATTGAAATGCTAATTTCTTAAATGAAAATATAATTTACGTTTTGTTAATATTTACAGTAAGTAAAAATATCTAAGTTTCTCAGTCCTGTTGACAGCCATAGAGTACACTAGCACTCTTGGAAATCCTGCACTTGTAAACAAGATGAGTATATTTGATACAGTACATTTTATCCATGGAGATTGTCAACTGGTTTGTCTGCCATCTAACAGACTATACAATCAACTGATGTGGTCAATGGATGCGAGGGAGTAACCACAGGCAAATTTTACATGACCTGTTATGATATGTTAACCTCATTTACATCACAAAGTTTAAAAAAATTAATGTTTGCCCTGACCCAACTTCAGAAATGCCAACCCCATAAAAGCCCAGTATATCAGTGGCACACTTGAGCCTGCAAACATGCCTTTTATTTGCCTCTGAAGAGGTTTTAGTCCAACCAGTAATCACTATGGTGATACGGAGCAGGTGCCACTTTCATTGCCAGGCCTCTCACCTCTTTGCATAGTTGGAGATATTTTTAACTGTCAGTGTATGGTAAACACAACAAGCTGGCGCAAATCTTCACAGTATGTGCATTTGGAGCAGGTTCCACAAAAGTTATACAAAAAGGAGTACATACCTAGTTGAAAGGTTGCCAGTAGCAATAACAAACAATGGCTGGGCAGCATTTACATACGAATCATTCTTGTTTTCAAAAACAGCTAGATGGAGCTCAACAGATTGGAATAGAATGCAGTGGCCTGAGGACACATTTTTGACTAATTGGCCCCATTTACACCTTGCATTAACATAAGTTTAATATCCAGATAGTATCTGGAAAATTTAATTACATTTTAAAATTAAAAAAAGCACGTATGGATAATTAAAATGCTTTCTATCACTTTAACAGTCAGGGTTTTTCCTTCATTTAAATTTTTTTTGGTGGTAGACAAAATTAAAATCTTTGAATGTGGTCAGAATCCATTCTTAACCACCTTCCGAATGTGGTGATCCAATCGCAATCTGTTCACACTGCGTCTTGGGTGCATTTACACCTGTCATTTAATGTGGTCAAGTGCTATTCGATAGCATTCCAATCACCAAAAATGCATGTTAATGTGTATGGGGCCTTTGATTATTAAAGAGTTAGTTTACTTGCCTTTAAGCCATCCCAGATGTGTATGACTTTCCGTCATCAGCAGAACCGAAGTGAAGATTTTCTGCTGAAGAAGGAAAGTCATACACATGGGATGGTATAAAGGTAAGTAAATCTTGAGAGAATTGTAATTTTTGGGTGAACTATTCCTTTTGAAGTTGGCTTGACACAGATACACATACTGTTTTACACTTTGGTCTTGTTAGGGTTTTTTCCAAAATCGCTAAATAAAGACCAACATTTTTAAATGCAACACCACCTACAGCTTTCAAGCTACATCCACCAAAGTCAGCACAGACCATCAGACTGTCCACATTTATATGTTGATACCTCTCATTTACAGTACAGGGTTTTCCTCAACGGAAAACGGATTGGTTCAAAAACACTGCATAATCGCATCCATCTACTCTAACATCTACCTGTCTGTCTGTCTGTCTGTCTGTCTGTCTGTCAATCTAGCTAGCTAGCTGGCTGTTTGTCTCACTGTAAGGTCTGTTAAAGCTTTAAACTTCAAGGTTTTAATTATTTTACTTTTTTTTACTTTCAGGTCAGTCTTTAAGCCAACATAAAATTTTGTCTTGACAAATTCTACCAATCTAGTGTTTAACTTGACACTCTTTATTAAAACGCAGAGCTCATGGTGGCATGCTCTACCAAAGATGTCTATCTCAATATGTATGGATGTAGAGGAGGTGACCTCAACAAATAAACATCCATATGACAAACCAATACAAAACAGCAAACATCACTACTAAAAGCCAAATGAAGAGAGTGGCTGTCCTCAGAATGAGGGCATCTAATGGGAATTAATGTCTGTGTTTCCCAACTTTTATGCCATAGCATCAACTAAAAGCTTTATGTGTCAGTGGTTTGTCTAAACACCTGTTCCTCAAAACTCCAAACAGCCGTCTTGTGTTTGTCTCTCACCATTTAAACAGTCCAAGACAGGAACAGCTGCTGGAGGAAGGGACCTCATTTATTACAGAAGGCTGATGCCAGAAAATGTTAAATGATGTGCTTTTAATTTAAACTACCATAGGTCCTCATTTCCCCTAGACTCAAAACTTTGAATAGGTTTTGAATGCCATTAGAGAGACAGATGAACGCCCTCTGCATATTATATTACTATATTAGACCTTATGAAAAAGGCCCTTATTAAAGGGATAGCTAGTTCACCAATAAATAAAAATGTACTAAATTTACATTTACTCAACCATAACGTCATTCCAAACCCAGATAACATTATTTCTTCCATGAAACACAAAAGGAAAAAGTCTGAAGACTGTGCTGGCCTCTCTTTTACATGCAATTACAATCAATTGGAACTGAAGGTTTAAAGCATCAAAAAGGATGCAAAAACACCATAAAAGTATCATAAAAGTAATCAATGTGACTACACTACTTTCCAAATCTTTTGAAGCCATATGATAGCTGCGTGAGAGAAACAGACTAAAATTTTAGTCATTTTTTTTAGAAGCTTGAAAACGTAATTGTAAATACAGGTTTAGAATTTAGAATGTGAGTCAGCGAGTAATTGAGGACAGAATTTCCATTTTTGGAAACTATCCCTTAAAAATAGATGTAAACATCTAAAATAGCTAGATAAGCCTCTCTAAAAATGTAGAGTAACTTAACCTGGTGACAATTAAAATAGAAGCCATGCCCTGGTGAACAGGATGAAATTAATCTCCACTATCTGAAACATTGCAAAGAGCACAGCACAGGTCTGGTGCCTTTTGGCTATACCACTAAACAGCTTCACTCTGTCACATTGCACAGCTAATCTGCTGCAAATTCCCTGAACCCTATCATACCCTGCCGCTGCGCTCCCTCTAAGGCCCTCCAGACAGCTATCCATCAGTCTCTTTGCATGCTGGAGCAATACAGGAGAAACACTCTGGCTCTTTTCAAGGTGGTGGCACTCAGAATTCACTGTGCAGGGACAAGTTTTGCAGTGTGTTATAAATTAATCACCTGTCAGTTTTCAAAGCACGGTTAGGTGATGTCTTGAGGTGTTCATTTTAAGGGACAGTTCACCCCCCGCCCCAAAAAAAGAAAAAAGAAAAAAAAAGGCCGTTCTCTGCACTTATCTGTGCAAGAGGGTGAGAACCCGCTTCAATGCGCCATATATCCAGCAGCGTGTTTCGCCAGAGGTGAATGGAACAGCAGTGGATTTCATCGACACTGCTCGGCTCCAAAGAATAAATCAGAATGAGTGGTTTTTTATACCTGGGAGTGGCATGCAAATTCCCCCCCCCCCCCCCAAAAAAAAAGTTTTATTAACTGAAAATCCCAAGTAGGTATTGCTGCAGCCCGGAGATCTCCTGAAGGGGGCGGTTTAGTAAAGAAGAGGGTTGGCCTACTCCAAATGGGTGGCGGCACTTCCACCCACAGTTAGTGTTAGGGTAATGGTTGGGTTATGACTGTATGACCTTGCTGGTGGTTTTAAACTCCTGCCCCTATTTAAAGCTCTATATCCTTCTCGAAAATACTGATATCCATCTTAGCTCTCCTTGGTGTGTTTGAGAGAGCATTAGTGATGTTCGCTTCATAAATTAAACCCTTGTTTAAGTTTGATCTTTTCAATGAATGACTGACTTAATTACTTAATATTTGTTATTTTCCTCACACAAAAGATATCATATCGCTTCAGAAAATTTAGTATATAGAGCAATATGAATGGTCAAATTTAGTATGGTACGACAGTGAGTAAATTACTTTTTTTTTTTTTGTGAACCATTCCAGGATTCCCCAACATTTAAAAACCTCTGTGGATAAACAATGCAAATTTCTCAAGATATAATGGAACAAAATATATTACATTTATGCATTTGGCAGACGCTTTTATCCAAAGCGACTTACAGTGCACTTATTACAGGGACAATCCCCCTGGAGCAACCTGGGGTTAAGTGCCTTGCTCAAGGGCCCAACAGTGGCATCTTGGTGGTGCTGGGGCTTGAACCCCCAACCTTCCGGTCAGTAACCCTGAGCCTCAACCACTGAGCCACCACTGCCCCATATTATGTATAAAAACACGAAAACTGTCTTAATGCAAAGGCAACTCCCTTTGTGTGGCATGCTGTTGAATCCAGAGACTGAATGTGCTAGGCTGATCAATGAAGTGAGAGATGGATGTATTGCACCTAACAAGCAAACTTTCCAGTACTGGCCGGAAGGCTTGACACAGGCGACTGGACAATGTGTATTCATGCACATGGCAACAACACATTTACATGCCATAAACACTCTATAACGAGGTACAGTGAGCAAGGTCCCCAGTAAGGACTGACCTCCTCCATTGCAATGAGGTTGTCCATAAAGAACTATATAAGCATGTGTTATGTTTACTAAATATAACAGCATACCATGTTCCTTTCCTTTGCAATTATAATAGAGGTTACAACAAACAAACTAGTTGCAAAACATGATAATTAGCATTCAAATAGATCCAGGGAACTGGTGATGCCATATCAGTTAGATGATCTGAAGGGGTTGCATTTGGAAAAGACATTAAGGTAAGGAAATATACTGGCTAAATCATATATACTGTTAGAAATGTGTCAACCAGTAGACATGTTTGAGAATTGTATATTCTAAATACTATAATGTATTATAATGTACATGACAGGTCTAACATTTCTCTGGACATGGTTTTCAATCAAAAAAAGTACTGTAAAATTTTTTATTTTGTAATTAATAATTTTTTCAATCACTTTCATATTGCGATATAAAGGGTTGTAACGGTTCACTCATCTCACGATTTGGTTCACGATACTGAACTCGTTTCACAATTATTTAAACTAAGCCCAAATCAAGAAAAGTAAATTTTCTTGAAAATGTATACAAAAAATAATAATATTATTATTTCTACTTTATAGGAAAATGCAAAACAGTTTGTTCCCTTAAATGGAAATATTAGCTAATAATTCTGTTTACAGAAAATACTGAATTATTAAGATACCTATGCTGCTTACACACTGTCACTCATTTAAATTAAATTAATTTAAAAATACACCCCTCATATTTTGTAAATATTTGATTATATCATTTTTCATTTGACAACACAGAAGAAATGACACTTTTCTACAATGTGAGTGTACAGCTTGTATAACAGTGTAAATTTGCTGTCCCCTCAAAATAACTCAACACACAGCCATTAATGTCTAAACCGCTGGCAACAAAAGTGAGTACACCCCTAAGTGAAAATGTCCAAATTGGGCCAACCGTAGCAGTCACGCATCCACGATGCGCAGTCACATTTTTGAACCACGATGCATCGTGTCACGATAAACCGTTACACCCCTAGCAATATACAGTATATTGTTATTAGACAAAAACATCAAGAATATAGCAATACACTTTTTTACTTGTATCACCCACCCCCAAAGACAAGTATAAATTTCCATGCTACTCAAGGATTGTTTTTACTGGTTAGTGCTTGTCTTTCTGGTTCATTACCAAAATTTGGAGAGAAAAAAAGGTGGTCACCCAGCATGGTCTTTCTAACGAAGACTCCATGAAAGTATTGCTGGTTAAGCTAGTTTAGAAGCCTGATGGAAACACCTGCAGACCAGATCCAAAAACTGCTAAAAAGCAATGCTGTTCTTTTGAGGTGGTACATGGGGAATCAAAATGTTGAGGAAGACCTGAAAGAAAGGTGGTGCACCACCAGCTTAAGGCCGATATATACTTCTGCATCGAACCTAAGACGTAGGCTCCAAATAGTGGGCAATAGTTCTGCATTGTTCTAGTTTATAGTTCTATATTGGTGTGTTTGCGTGGTTCTGTGAGTACTGATAGTGTATTGAGAGAAACATTTCTTAATTTCTGAAATAATTATACATTTCATAAATAAACATATTATTTATTATGCATGTTGCCTGCCATACGAAAATAAGTATGTTATATAGTATATGATTGCTCATCTTTAATAATAATAAAAAATACATATTTTGGCATTCTTTAACACTCCATGCTGAAAAGAAAGGCCCCGTAAAATTAATAAATATCTCACTTGACTTACACAAAATGGGTGTCATTTTAAAGCTTATAAGCTGGACTTTACAATGCATATTAGCAACCAATTCTTAACAGGTGCTTTTTAATTTGCTGACAAATTAGAAGTGTTCCGCTTCATAAAATGTAAATATTTTACTGTACACCATACTGTCAAACATATGGATAAAACATCATACAGATTAAAATACAAGTATTGTGTCACTTACATAATAAATATATATTGAGTAACAGCCATGAGGAAAAAAAAGCACAGAGTTTAAAAGTTGCAAACTGATTTGTCTTGTCGTGATTTCACTTGCAACTTCATGAAACATAAACAGAATATAAAAACAGCAGATGCTCCGAAAAACTAAATGAGTTCAAATGCAATGTGACAAGATCTCTTATCAGTGCATAGATCTTAAAATAACTTTGGAGAAAATGCACAGCTACCTCAGATATCTTTTTTGTCATCCTGGGGGATGGCCTCTGGTTAAACCGGACCAATCACAGCTGTTGTAATCTGTGTTAACACGGCTTGTTGTTACATTTTTGGAGAGGTGCACATCAGACTACAGCATAGGCTCAGTGCAGAAGGATTATCAAACACACCTGATCCAACTAATCAAAGCATTCAGCACTATTTGAAAATTAAAGGCAGGTGTGTTTAATTAGGGTTGAAACTAAACTCTGCAATTGAATAGCCCTGGCACAAACTCACACTGTCTCATTCACAAGGGCGTAGATTTGGCGTGAAGCACTTACTTGTTTCCATTAATCATGGTATAAATATTGGGGGGGGGTTGTATTTACCACCACCCCCCACCCCTAACAGATCTGCTCTATTGGCGTGTACTGGCACCCAACATTGGTATCCAGTGTGTGTGCATTTCAAAGACAGATTTTGGTCAGGAGATGGCAGGGGTGGTGGTCTGGACCTTACCAAAAACAGTTTTGCATTGGCCAGAGACAAAGCTACAGTTGGATGCCATCGAAATGCTTCTCCATTCTTCATGTCCTCACCACTGGCCTGTTTTAAAATGACTCATGACTCCAGTCAAATGGAGCTCCTTATAAGGAAGGGAAATCTTTGTTTGAGTTCTATTCTGAGATAAAACAGCCCAAAGGAGAAAAAAAACAGCAAAAATCATCAGTAAAGTTCCCAGTGCCCCTTGAGGATGCCCTTGGTTTATAGAGGCTCCTGGACTATTAGGAGGTCTCCTCTTTTCTATGGCTAGTTAAGTCACACAATGTTCTGGCTGCACAATTGAGAGGATATTTGTATTAATCCACCAACTGGAATCACAAAGACTGTGAGCTGCTGGATACAGTTACAGAGTCAATTCAGTCATAATTTACGTTCCAAACATGCATGACTTTCTTTCTTCAGTGGAACACAAAAGGAGATGTAAGGCAGAATGACACCCTCAGTTACATTTACTTTCATTGCATAATTTTCCATTCAATGAAAGTGAATGGTGACTGATGCTAACATTCTGCCTAACTTCTTTTGTTTTTCACAGAAAAAAAGAAAGTCATATGTGTTTGGAACAACATGAGTAAATGAAGACAGAATTCATTTTTGGGTAAACGATTTCTTTAAATAATGGGGAAAACAACAAATGCAAGACTTTGCATTGGGTCTTTAAAGTCAACACTGTGCATGTGTTTAGCAGTCAGCACATACTCCATTAGAACCTGATTCTGGTATGCTCTTCATATCGGAGGATAAAGCCTTGTAGATCTGCCTCCAAATAAACAATGAGAGAAAACATGAGAGAGATCAGACCCCTCCTACTTATCTCCTTTCTTCCATCTCTCCTCCTACCTCCACCCCTTCACTTTTCCATCCATAAACTTTCGAGCTCCACATCTCTGTGACAGAACCTGCTTTCCGCTAAAGGAAAATCAGAGTACCAGGATTGAACTTCAGTACTGTGGCTGTCTATCTGCAGTTTCAGGTAGGCAACATTTTCTTATTGAATTCACTTCTTTCAGGTGAAGGAATGGTCAAATAGACTATAAATTATTCTTGCAAATGAATGGAGATACAGTGGCTCCAAATGTATTTGGACACCTACAGTAAGACACACTTAAAAATGGCATCATACTGTATAACAAAATATCAAACCAAGTGGTAATTATTTTTAGGAAATAAAAGCAAAAACAAATTTCAAGCAAAACATTTCACAAAAAGGTGTTTGTTAGGTTTCATATGATAAAAAAGAAATAAAATAAAAATATACCTGACCTTGGGAACTGTTAAAAGTAATTGCAAAAATAGAAAATTAAATTTGTTTATATATATATATATATATATATATATATATATATATATATATATATATATATATATATATATATAATTATTATTTTTACACAAAAAAATTGCCAGGATTTTACAAGATTTAACAGTAATTTCTTACAATAAAATACTGTTTTCAGAATTTTACTGTAAATTCAATGGGTCATTTTCTGTCACAACACAACAAATTACTGTGAAAACTGTAATGGTGTTTAGTGTTCCCTTTGGAAGGGACCTTCTGTTTATTTCTAATTACATTTCTCCCTGTTGATGCAATTGTGTTAAAAACACAATTTATCGTTATGTAATGTATGGAGAAAATGGTCAATTTAGTGGTTGACTTTATGTCGGCCCATGATGTATAAACTACACCATGTGATAATTTGAAAGTAAAGAAAGTATCATTTTAAATGAACAATGAGGAAGGGATGTTAGCAAAGCTTGGCTATAATATAGTTGGTTTTATCGCTCATTAACTTTTATCATGAGTTGTCAGTCAGGCACACAAGATATCAACACTCAGCATACAAAACTCAATGATGGGGACAATTAACAAAAGTTCTTTTTTATTGTGATTCTACAAAACAGCACTACTACATTACAGTAATCTATTGGTCCAGTTCACTGTGAAGTCACAGTATACAGTTGTCATTTATTTGTAATATATTTAGAAATACTGCTGTAAAATATCCTGTGGAAGTAATGCAACTAGTAACCAGGAATTTACTGTAAACTCACACTAAAATATTCTTTTTACAGAGTGTATTACTTTATCATTTTAAAATATTTTTATGTAATTATTTATTTATTAAGTATGTTAATTCTGCAAAAAGGTCTAGCATCTGTTGATGTTTGTAGATGCTTCTTGCTTTGATATTTTGCTTCAAAAGCAATGAATATCCTACATGTGACTTTCAAAAGTGTTAAAAAGTTTTGGAGCCACTGCATGCATTTCCATAAGTTAATATACAGTGTATATAGTGTGTGTGTGTGTGTGTGTGTGTGTGTGTGTGTGTGTGTGTGTGTGTGTGTGTGTGTGAGCAGCAAAATACTCTAGACATTTTATAAACACATTTATAGTCAAATAATCAGAGTGCAAAATAAAATATGTTGAAAATGTATTAATTGCTTGAATAAAGTTGCCCATTTTATTTTATATTCATAATCCACAATGGGGGATGGAGTATCTAATTGTAGAGTGTCATCGATTTATCATCAATTAATCAGTTTTGAGTTCGGATGTTTGGGTCTGTTCGTTGGCCTTTATAACTGCAGTTCTGTGCACTCACGATAAACAGCGAGCCAGAGACATTCTTCTCCGAACACAAATTGAGAAGATGTGACCTAGTGTGACTGTGATCCATACAAAAAAAAAAAAAAACATTTGCACTCAAGTGGGAGATCTGACATCCCTTTAAATGTGCTTGCTGCATTTTCTGCAACCCTGCAGAGCAGGAAAGTTTAACAGCATACAGAGGACAACAAAGGCCAAGAACAGGCCACAGGCTGCATAAATCTGATTGTGTTGCCCTCGCAGCAATAGAATTTGCGATGAAGATGGTAAAAAGTAGTTTGATGCTCACAAAAATTTGCAGTTACATTATATAATTTTTACTATTCTTTGTCACATCTGCATACCCAAAATGAATCCGTCCTACCTGTTTAACTGTCATGCCCTCTGAGGCATCACCAAGCTACAAAAAAAAAAAAAAGCACTGCATTGCTCTGCGATGCCATCATGGAAAGTTAAGTGTTGAAGCCAACTAAGTATACTCGCTCTGCCTCAAGTGGACTTATTTGTACAGGGAAGTTGCCAGCAGAGAATAAAAAACTTACATAAACATGCACAGGCTTGGGAACTCTCCGGCCAGCTTTTGAGATGATGTCCATCTTCGGTGTGATTCCATCCTATTTTTGCTCTGCTTGTTTTATTTTTTCTCAAATTCTTGACAACCTCTGTGCATTCTTATGAAAATGAGATGCTGTTTTTGCCAAAAGATGTCCAGAGAGACTTGAAAATGAATCTTCATATAATCAGGGATGGGTCATTATGGTCCAACAACAGACTATATCTGGAATATACAATATATACAATATATGTTTGGAATAATGTGAACATTTTGCTCTTATGCAATAAAATTGGTACTTTTATTCACCAAAGTGGCATTCAACTGATCACAATGTATAGTCAGGACATTAATAAGTGAAAAATTACTTTTACAATTTGAAAAAACATGTGTAAACTACTTCAAAGTGTTCTCATCAATAAATCCTCCATGTGCAGTGATGATAGCTTTGCAGATCTTTTGCATTCTAGCTGTCAGTTTGTCCAGATACTCCTGTAGCACTTGCCATAGATGTGGCTGTCTTGTCGGGCACTTCACATGCACCTTACTGTCTAGCTGATCCCACAAAAGCTCAATGGGGTTACGATCCATAACACTCTTTTCCAATTATCTGTTGTCCAATGTCTGTGTTTCTTTGCCCACTCTAACCATTTCTTTTTGTTTTTCTGTTTCAAAAGTGACTTTTTCTTTGGAATTCTTCCCATAAGACCTGCAGTCTTCTCTTTACATGAATCTGGTGTTGAGCAGGTAGAATTCAATGTGAGGCGTCTATTTCTCAAACTAGAGACTCTGATGTACTTATCCTCTTGTTTAGTTGTACATCTGACCTTCCACATCTCTTTCTGTCCTTGTTAGAGCCAGTTAGTTGTCCTTTGTTTTTAAGACTTTAGTGTACACTGCTGTTTTTACGTCAGTAATATCCTACTATACTTTGTGTTTCAGTTGAATAACACTTTGGTCAAATAAACTACCAATTTCATTCCAAAACAGCTAAATCTGTACATTTTTTCCAAACTTTTGGCCGCCAGTGTATATATATATATATATATATATATATATATACCAGTCTAGCCATTCTCTGTTGACCTCGCTCATCATCATTTAGATAATCTGATTAGATAATCTCATAGATGATTGGTGCCAGATGGGCTGGTTTGAGTATTTCTGTAATTGCTGATCTCCTGTCATTTTCACACACAACAGTTTCTAGAATTTACTCGGAATGGTGCCAGAAACAAAAAACATCCAGTGAGCAGCAGTTCTGTGGATGGAAATGCTTTGTTGATGAGAGAGGTCAACAGAGAATGGCCAGATTTGTTTGAAATGACAAAGTCTACGGTAACTCAGATGACCTCTCTGTACAAATGTGGTGAGAAGAATAGCATCTCGGAATGCTATTCTGAGATGAAGGTTGGTGATGTATTGGTGGCACGAGGGGGACCTACATAATATTAGGCAGGTGGTTTTAATGTTTTGGCTGATATATATATAGAGAGAGAGAGAGAGAGAGAGAGAGAGAGAGAGAGAGAGAGAGAGAGAATATATATAATGAAGTAATGAAAAAGGAAATTTACTTTGTGCATAACGTGTAATCTTTCTAACAAATGTTTGCAGACAGATTGTTTCACTTTTAATTGACTATAACAATTCCAGTGGGTCAGAATTGTACATATTTAGTTAACTGTGCCTTTAAGCAGCTTAGATAATTCTAGAAAATTATGTCACGCCTTTAGATAATTAGCCAATTAGCTTCTGATTAGCTAATTGGAGTCAATTGGAGGTGTACATGTGGATGTATTTTAAGGCCTACCTTCAAACTAAGGGCCTCTTTGCTTGAAATTATGGGAAAATCTAAATAAATTACGGTAGCCAAGACCTTAGAAAAAAAGTCTGTAAATGCAGTTGGTTATGTAATGCAAACATTAAAAGTCTAGTTTATTCTTGGGAGCAATTTCCAAATGCCATGTTCATCTGTACAAACAATAGTACGCAAGTATAAACCTCAAAGAGCAAATCAATCCCAGAATAACAGCAAAGGACCTTGTGAAGATGCTGGAGGAAACAGGTAGACTTAATTAACTTGTGTTTTAGCTTTAAAACTGTTAGCACAGTAAAACCTTTGTGGAAAAAAGTTTCTTCTTTAAATTGATCCATTTAAAGCACTTCCTCTACGATCATGCCCATTCAGACATTTTTGGCTGCATCCCTTTAAGAGTGTAGTGTTTTTAAGATGCCTTGTCAGGTTAAAATATTCCAAATTTTAATAATGTGTCCTGTTAACTGCCCTACTTCAACTTTTAAAAACGTGTCTTTATGTAAACTCTCCCCCAAGAAATGCATCCACTCAAGGACAGGTGAACCCAAATACAACCTAATTATACAGGGCTGACTAGCAACCAACTAGTCAATTTTAAAACATCACTCATTACTGTATATCAGTCATGCACTTTGAAAGCTGCTGAGAATAACCATATGAGAAAGGCTTTCTCTTGACATGTGAAGAGGGAAATGACCTGCTTGGTACCCTCCAATAGAGACTGTTAATTGTCTTATCATTCCCAGTGGTGATGGGGAATTGGCTTTTGACTAGCCATTAGAGCGCTGGAATGCTTGTACACTGTGGTGTTGACAAACATCTCTCCAAAGTCTGTCGTCACCTGCAGCGTGTTTACATGAGCGCCATGCTGGGCGCCTGGAAGGGCTATTCCACTCCAGACTTCACTGTCACTCACTAATCTACTTAACCTCTTTCTTCAGTGACACTGGCCAGCTGGCCACAAGGAAGACTTGTCACACTGTAGACTTTAGTCAGGGTAAACACCCTTTTCAATTTGACATAAATGAAAACGAGACTGTGAGAGATCGAAGTAGGCTATAGTCTGTTCAACAATAGGTTATGATCTTGAATCAAATGTTTTCACGACCCATGTTTTCCAGAATTCTTTGTCCAGTGGAAAGTTTTTTTTGTTCATGCAAATAAAATATAGCATCTACCCTGAATAAGATCCATTGATGTCCACAAAACCCTTCAACTATCAAAATGTAAAACAAACTACTACTTTCTCAAACTTTTAAATGTGTTGTGCATTCTGAGATGCTAAACTGCTCACTAAAATTATACAGAGTGGTTATCTGAGTTATCGTAGCCTTTCTGTCAGCTCAAACCAGTCTGGCCATTCTCTCTTGACCTCTCTCTCTTGACCTCTCTCATCTACACGGCGTTTCCGTCCGCAAAACTGCCGCTGACCGGATGTTTTTTTGTTTTTGACAGTTGTACGTGAAAATCCCAGGAGATCAGCAGTTACAGAAATACTCAAACCAGCCCGTCTGACATCAACAATCATTCTACGGTCGAAATCACTGAAATCACATTTTTCCCCTTTGTGATTGTTGATGTGAACATTAACTGAAGCTCCTGACCCGTATCTGCATGATTTTATGCATTGCACTGCTGCCACACGATTGGCTGATAATCGTATGAATAAGTAGGTGTACAGGTGCTCTTAATAAAGAGCTCAGTAAGTGTAAATCTTTACAAAATGATTTTTATGTGGCTCGTTGTACATATCGTGGGTATTAGGGCTGGGATAAATGATTATTTTTTAAACGATTAATCTAGCGATGATTTTTTCGATGCATCGATTAATCTAACGATTAATTTTTTTCAGTCCGATTCGATTTCGATTCGATTAACGACTTGTGACAACACCGGTAATACCTGTTTCATCGGGGGTAGGGGTGTATAAAATGTAAAAAAAAAAAAAAACATTTGCCGGGAGTTTGATTGACTGGCGATCTGATCAATCAATCATAATACGGCATTTTTGTCCGACAAAGTAGTCAGGAGAGAGAAGATTAACGTCGGTGGATTTGAATTTGAATAATGGATTGTACGCTACTGTACTGACGTCTTTCCGCGGTTAAAACAACAGTCCTTCTGATGTAGGCTTACATTCATGTTTAGCCTATTTGATGCTATCTGAAGCAATCTGTCACGACACATTAAAGAGCAACAAAATAGTAGGCCTATTTATGGTTTAATTTTCTTTGAATGACCAAATTTGAAAGTTGAGACTTTATTAAATGTTACCTGCTTGGTCCTGTCTGTCAGCGCGTTGTCAGTGTCCTCTATGTATTTTTCACGACATTCATAGCTATAAGCGCATTATTAATAGCTATAAGCGAAAACTTTAGGTGTCGACAACGTATTATAGCTTACTCCAACATCGAGTGCAAAGTGGGGTGTTGAAAAAAAACTTACGGTGCTCTGTCATCTGTGGCTGCTCCCGGGTGGCGCTAGAATGGAAAGCCATCTCCATTTTGCAAAGATGACACATCACGGAATTTTTTCCTTTTAAATTAAATAATTCCCATACTTTAGAGGAACGAGTGCATGCCGCCTTGCACTTCTGATAGTCTGAGGAGCCACTCGTGTTGGCGCCGGCGCCGCCATCTTTGTTTTGGGTCTGACAATTCGACGCGCATATTTTGCATCGACATATTTTTTTCCTTCGACGTCATCCCAGCCCTAGTGCTGGTGCATTGCCGTGGTGCTAGAATGGAAAGCCATCTCCATTTTGCAAAGACGACATATCACATAATTTTTTCCTTTTAAATTAAAGAATTCCCACACTTTAGATGAACGAGTGCGTGCGCCTTGCACTTCTGGTAGTCTGAGGAGCCACTCGTTTTGCTTCTACTCTCCGGCGCCGCCATCTTTGTTTTGGTCTGACGAATCGACGCGCATATTTTGCGTCGACGTCATCGATTACATCGACGCGTCGTCCCAGCCCTAGTGGGTATTATGCAAATATGTTACATAGTGACCTGGTTAAGTCACGGAAGTCATGGCTGGACTGCAAACCAGGCGTTTCAGGCAGTTCAGGAGCAGTGTTTTCTGTGGAAGAGTGTAACTCCCTTTTGCGTGGACGTTGTGCTTTTTAGTTTTGCAGACCTTTTACATGCACAAACATTTATATTGCACATTTAAAAGAACGTTAAAATCCCCAAAAGCATAATAGGGCTTCATTAGAATTACATAAATTGTAGGGGTGTTACGATGCATCAATCCAATGACCAACGATCCAATGTTAGCGATACAATGCATAAATATCGATATATATATAATTTTTTTACGATTTTAATACTGTCATGTCAGCCACTTCCATACACATATCCGTCAGGTGATGAAGCAACCTTATTACATTAATTTCACTTTATGAGCGCATACGTTTTACATGTGGGACAAGGATGTGCACAGGGTCTGTGCAGCCAAATTGTGCTCCTCTATCTGTGCGAGTGTGTCCCGCAAAACGTGAGCTCCAGACCAGTGACCGGATCAGTGCGAAAAAAATTTCAACATCTGAAGTACCTTATTTAATTTTTTTTGGAAGTCCCAATGTGGATACTAAATGTGCACTTTTCAGAGCTCAGTAAAATATCCAAATTATATTTTGGCTGCATTTGAGGGCAAAAATTTTTTTATTGATTGTGTAAAATAGGCACATAATATCGGAATATCGATTGCAGGGCTCTGAATCTAATCAATCAAAATCGTATCGCAGCAGATTTTAATGTATCGGCAAATATCAGATCGCAGGCCAAGAGAATCAATATAATCGTATTGCGATGAAACATCCGATTAGCACCCCTTAATAAATTGTGAAAATACAGTTACAAAAACATACCATGTGCTCTATACTGAAAGCCTGTGTCATGTCTTTGAGACTGTTTCATGTCTTTGAGAGACAAAGAAACAGATTTTCTGTTAGAGGAAGACAAGTCTACATAACAGATCAATCTTAAAACAACCAATCGGACATTTCCCTGGAATGCTGTATATCCTGCATACAGTCATACCCCATATAACATCCCAGGCCCTCATTACCCTCTTTGCGATAAGTTCTAGATGGTAAAATAGAGTCAGGCTCCCTCAGGATTCTGGATAAGGGCTGGCCACAATTGTAATGGAATACTGTGTTCCCCAAAGGTCATTCCTAAGAATAACCTTTAGTAAGAATCCCAGGCAAAGCAGATAATGTCACACAACGGCCCATTAGAATACAGCACAACAGGTGCTCCCGTGTACGTGATGTTACTCAGGAGATGATAATGCCGAACGCATCTTTAAAACTGATCCTCCCTACAGATTTTAAGGAGACAGGATTGAGCAGCAGTCTGAATAAGAGAGATAAGATTGTCTGAGAAACGAGCTCCTCTTATACACAAAGACTTATAATTAAGGGCACTTTATCTTTTGGGAAAAACAGGGCTGCCTTTAATCTTTCTGGAAGCAAAGCGATAAATCCTGATTTAGGTTGTTTTTTACACATATAAACTTGTGCTTATTAAACATCTATCTGAAGCCATTTTTTTTATTTACTCTGTGCCAAGACAGGATAAATAAAGACAAATATAAGCTCACTCCTACACAGTAAATAAAGCCATTTAAACTTGCAATAAATTGCTCTGATTGTCTTACATTGCAGATTTTCCAAACACTTCCCACATCTGCCATTTGGCCATTTTCTGTTCCGAAATAATTTACACATAATGCAACACTGTTAATGCACAGTAAAGGCAGCTATATATGGTAAAATAGATGAAAATAGAAAAAAGAAAATTGCAAATCATTTGTTTTCACATTTATTTACGTAATGAAATGTAAATGTAGTCATTATGTTATTGACTTTAATTTAACATTTCTTAAATAGTCAAAAGTTGATAAAAACAGAAAGCACACATAAAGCTGAAATGATCTACAAAATAAGTAAAAATAAGTAATAATTCATCCAAAAATAAACAATCTGTAATTTACTCATGTTGACTTTCTTTATTGGAAGTCAAAAGGAAATGCTAGACAGAATGACAGCCCGAGTCACCATTCATTTTCATTTAATAGAAATAAAGTGCAATGAAAGTCAATGGTGACTAAGGCATTTAGTCTAGATCTTTTTTTTGTGTTCCAGGGAAAAAAGTCAAAGTTATACAAGTTTGCCAAATTCATACTGTTTTGGAACAACATGAGGGTGGGTAAATGATGACAGATGTTTATTATGGGTGAAGTAACCTTTCAAGTGAAAATTGTGAAGAGAAAGAGGAATTTCTTATAACAGGGCAGAATATTTTACTTTTATTTGATTCATGTATTAAAGCTGCATCCTAGGATGAGGTTGCAAACTCCAATTTGTGAAAACAGGACAGACTTTGGAGGGCACAGAAATCCTGTACATTTGAGGGTAGAGAACAGAATGTACCTATCCCATAGGGGCCGTTCACACCAAACGCATTTTCTGCTTGTTGTGATGCATCTAGCTTTTTAACTCCCTCATATCCTGTAAACAGAATAAGATAACTGCATGCACATTCACTTATTTATCTGCTGCTCCCTCCCCTCAGCATCCTCGTCAACCTGCAACCGGATCTCCTGTCACTGCGACAACCAGCATCCTTCCTCCTACCACGGCTCTCCACTCCACCTTGTGGTAGTACTGCTGTTCTTCCTTCCTCTCTGCTCAGCACCCCTCCCCTTTCTGTGCACTAAACTCATCTGCCGATAGTGTCTCTGCATGGAGAAGGTACAGCACATCACACGGGCAGCCATACGCCGGGTGTCCACTATGGAGGTTCCCCAACAGGCCAAGCAGAACATGCAGGAGCTCTTCATCAACTTCTGCCTCATCCTCATGTGCCTGCTGCTCATCTACGTCATTGTGTTGCTAATGTGAGCGGGAGGGGCCACAGTTTACCCTTTAGCCAATTAGGGTGAAGGAATGTACAGAGGAGCCAATTGCGTTGAGGGGTGGGAGGGTAGGATGAAACTATTTATTATTTTATTAGGGGTTTTGGGTAGTTTAAAAGTTAGGTTATATGGCATGATTTTAGTCCATGGATTTGTTTGTAAATAGCACAATCACAGTAACACAGAATGCCAATCCTACATACAAATTAGTAGCTGATTGAAATGGGTTTTCAACGGATAACTAGATGGCCAATAAAATGTATATGAGATATAGGCTTCTACAATTTAACTATAACAATTGAGATTTACACATTTAGCTGAAATTAAATGCATCAATTTAAAGCATTACATTGGTCTATATAGCCGATATATCGGCCTATCAAAAATACATTTTCAGCACAACTTATTATATAAATAGTCATATTTACTGGCCTTGCCAATATATCAGTGCATCACTAGTACATGTATCTACTAATAATGAATAGCATACTTCATTTGAGATATAGTCATATTATTGGCCTGGCCAATATATCGGTCTATCACTAGTACAAATATCTATTAAAAATGAATAGCACAATTAAATCAAGAAAAAGTAGTTTATACCAGCCTGGCCGATATTTCGGTCAATCATTATTTCAAATACTGAATCTATGAATAATGAATAGCACAATTCAATTGAGAATTAGCAGGATACAATAGCTATGGGCTCCAATTTGCAGTAGAAATTAGAAAAAAAAAACATTCTTGACTGGGGGAAAATGTCTTCACTGTGAACTGATGCTGCATGCAAGTGTGTCTCATTTCTCAGTCACCATCACTGCATGCCACTTGCAGGGCTGATAGACGTTGTTTTAAACCCCTGTCTTCTTTTATGCATTGTGCCCAACAAAAATTAACTTGCTCAATAAACACAACATAATCTGATCATGTATGTAATAAAAAGTGTGCTGCTTTCATTTTTGGTTGAGATTTAACACCACTAACTGAACTTGTTCACGTAAACAAAAGGAAACCATACGATAAAAAAAAACACGAATTTCATAATGAAGTAATGTTAAATTGGTTGACTATTCCATAGCAAAAAGAACAGCAGTTATTGTCCTTAAAAGACCCCATGAAATCAAAATTGGTGTTTTGTGGCATATAGTCCATATCTATTAGCTTTGAGGTCATCTATATGCTATTGTATTCTAGTCAAGTCAAGTCAATTTTATTTGTATAGCGCCTTTCACAACGCACATCGTTTCAAAGCAGCTTTACAGAATATCAGCATTAACAGACGATAAAACTGTAATGTCTATAAAGTCGATGAATCATCATTGTGTAATTTAGATAAAATACGATTTTTAATAGTGTTTAAAAATAATTAAATGATAATTGTATTAATAACCCCAGTGAGCAAGCTGTAGGCAACTGTGGCAAGGAACACAAAACTCCATAAGATGTAGATTAATTGAGAAAAATAACCTTGGGAGAAACCAGACTCACTGTGGGGGCCAGTTCCCCTCTGGCTAACATTATGAATGTAATGTAAATGTTAATTATGTATAGGTAAAATCATGGTTTAAAATTATTAAACTAAGTGTTAAGCGTATTCTAAAACGTTGACAACACGACATTTTTGCAGATTTAAAATGTGCAGTATTTCTCTTCTGGGAAAATGGACCAAATATATTGATGACTCATCTTGCACTCAAGTGCATATCCAAAGCCTATTTGCTTCGTTTTAAGGCATGACAAGCCCTTCAATATGTCAGGTCTGTTTCCCGTTTCAAAATGAAATGCATCAACACAGGAAAGAAAACTGAAATAGCAAAGTAATGTCATGGGGTCTTTTGAAAGAGCTGTTCAAATAATGTTCTCTGTCTTGTCAAATATACTCATATCAGTGTGTCAATCATGTTTAGCTCTTTCCACGGCATGTGAGAGATCGTCAGCGCAATGTAACCTGCTCGTCCTCCTTTTCACTGGCAAACAAGTCCTGCAAGCAACCTTTCAGTAGAAGACGCTTGGATAACACAGCACCACAGCTTCACCTGAAGAACATAAACCCTGAATTCTCCAGCCCAGATAACTCTGGATCTGACCAATATGGATTTGATCAATAACCGAGGACTAAACCTGCTGCTCAACTTCCTGCTTATCGTAGTGGCTCTCTTGCTCATGCTCATTCTAGTAAAGCTCATGTGACCCAGTTTTAAATGGGCAAAATGGCACAAAACCAAAATAATGGCAGCATTAGTCTAAGAGAACCAGAATGTTTTAGCAACCCCCACACACTCTCTACCTGCAAAACCATTTTAAAGGTGCAGTAAGCAACTTCAGACTTAAGCCACACCCTCTTTCCATCCTCCAAAGACATTACAGAAAGCAAACCATAATGTCCACAGTGATTAACAGGCAGTGAGCATTTCTGATTGGCTAAAAAACTACGGGCCAGTCCCCTGAGACTGGAGATTTTTCAAGACACATATTTCATTAATATCTAGACACCTAGCAATCAACCTATTTGCTTTTTAGAGGGCTACAAGTATAGATTATCAGCAAGTCAATCTAGAGAAGTAAATCTAACTGATCTATGTCAAAAATATAGCAACATTTTCCTTCAAGCTAACTTGAGAACAGTGAGATGAAGTCAGAGCATATCATTGCTTCCTACATCACTTTGCCTTCTAGTGGTCACTGCCTCATACTGCTAACAAAAACAAAAGCATTAAATGATTACAAAGTGGTTTTTCCCTCAAATCAAGATTCTGATTCTATGAAGAGCAGGTTAAGACCTAAGTACCAAAAGCATTAGGAAGAAAATGTAGGTGACCTCAAAGCCCTTGACACACCACTGCATCTATATTTATCTGCTCACTGAAAAAAAATAGCAAATGAGTCATTTTTGTCTTGTTTTTGAGTGAAAATATAAACAAATATGCTTATAATGGGGCCTGGGTAGCTCAGTGGTAAAGATGCTGGCTATCACCCCTTGAGTTCGCTAGTTCGAATCTCAGGGTGTGCTGAGTGACTCCAGCCAGGTCTCCTAAGCAAACAAATTGGCCTGGTTGCTAGGGAGGGTAGAGTCACATGGGGTAACCTCCTTGTGGTCACTATAATGTGGTTTGTTCCCGGTGGGGCACGTGGTGAGTTGAGCGTGGATGCCGGGGTGGATGGCGTGGGTGCTATGTCTCTGTGGCTACGTGCTCAACAAGCCACGTGATAAGATGCAAAGGTTGACGGTCTAAGATGCTGAGGCAGCTGGGATTCGTCATCCGCCATCCGGATTGAGGTCGAATCACTACGGAAATTGGGCATTCCGAATTGGGAGAACCCCCCCCCCGTTTTAAGTACAAATCTAACAATATTTTAAACATTTGGAAAAATAGCCAATGGGGTAAGAAAAATATATGTGCTGTTTCTTTTTAGCAATAAAAAGCTATTCACTCTTAATTAGAAATACTTCATAAATAGAGGTAAAATATTAATGGTTTTAAAAAACACATTGGTTTGCCTATAATATATACAAAATTGTAATCTTTATTCATTAAATCACAATCAATGTTTTCCTTTAATATATGTGTGACCATATGAATATATTTATGAAGTAAGTAATATTGAAAATGTGTGTATAAATGGAAAGGAACTGACACAAGACAGAATGGAAGTAAACACAGAACAATGAAAATAAAACACTTGCACTGAAAAAAAAGTTTTTTTGTGTGTCATTGGTCTGAGTGAGACATCTAGATCCTAAAGCTGAGAAAATTAGAGCGATCAATAACAACTAAGAACTTTTACAAAGCCTCAGTGAGGAAAAGATTCCCTAAAAACATTTTTTTCATATAAGGTATTGGTTGTAAAAAGAAGGTCAATTCTCTTTACCACTGTCAACTCACCAGAGGGCGCTGTCAACTTATATTTACAGGGAATTATTTATTTGTTTAAATTGTACTGCTCCTGTATGTAGAGAATTATAGAGCCCACTGTCTCTTCCTGCTCCAAATAGTAAATAGTTGCTCCAAACTGAGATAATAATTAAAGTATCACAGTGTTGTTTTGATTCTTTCAAGCAACCTGAACTGCAGATTTAAAGAGCTCCTCAATCATGGGAGTTTTATATTTGCTTTAAAATTCCCTCATTTGTATTGCAATATGTGGTAGGAACTTGAAGTGCACAATGATCTCAAATTATCATGATTAGATCAAATAATCACCTTCAGACATTATGTAGTCGTGACAGGCCTACCTGTGGAAGTTCTGCTTCTTGACGTAGCTGTTCTCGCTGTTGCTGTTCCTGTTGCCACGATGCAATCCCACATCCCTCTGGTCCTGGCCGATACTCCATCTGCTCACTCAACCACATCTGAGTTCGTACAGCCGGTTGGATGGGTGACCCTCCCACAGCCTGGTGCCTGAGTGTGGGACCCCTCTGCCCAGACCCCACCAGACCACTCGTGGCGGTCTTGCTCTCTGGTAAGGCACTGTAAGTGAGGTCTAACGTGCTGGGTTTGAGCGGAGAGGAGCAAGTCGAGTCCGTTTTACCAAGAGTGTTACTGCTGCCCAGATCATACTTATTTGAATAGTCAGAGTTGGAGGAAAGTTTGTGTAGGCCCAGGGAAGAGAGGAAGCCATCTGAATACAGAGGGTCTTGTCGGAAGCCGTAGAGCACACCCCGATCCAGGGAACCGTGAGGGTCCATACGGTACGATGGTTTCGCGGAAGGGGTGGCATTCTCTTGGCCAGTAAGGCGGGTGAGAGAGGACCATCGGCGGACTGGCCGGGGGTCTTTCATGTCTAGGGGAATGTCATGGGAAGAAGGGAGCTGGCAGCTGCTCCAGGGGCTAGTCGGCATGGAGGGTGCTCTGAGTTTGGAGCTGGAAGGAGAGGGCATGACATGGGCTGTCGGGATCGAACTTTGGGAGCGCAGAGGTTGGAAGGACAACATGGCACTGGAGCTGGAGTGATCTGAACAGAAAGAGAAAGAGTTTAAATTTAGACATATTTAGGCTTGACAAATGGAAATCTTGACAGTTTTTCGTTCTCTTGCTATCATCAGGTGGTATAAGAAAATAGAACTTTGATTTGAAAATAACCATAGACTAGCCAGAGTCTAGCAGAGAAGGGCTAAATTGGAACGGTGAAAATGGTTAAAAGATATAGAAAAGGAAGTCCTACCTTACAGGTAAAAGAACCAATCACCTTTAAGATGTTGACATCGTCTGTCAATCAACTCAATAACGCTCATACGCATTAGCTATACAAGCCTGTTTTGTTTTGTTTTTTGCATAATCAACGGTAAATAAGCATAATGGATAATACTCTTGTTGTCAGATTTTACTGCTGATTTAAAATGTTCTTTGATCATAATCTTGACCAACCGTTTTGGAGATTTCAGTCTTTCTCCATTCAAGTAGATATGTGCTGCATTTGTATGTGGAAAACATATTGGTTTTGCTTTGTTTACACCTGTGACTTTCAGAAATGCTCTCCCACACTTGACAATGTGTTAGGAAACTGAAAATGGATATTTCAAATGAAAACAAATATGTGTGGCCTAAAGTTCTGTTCTATTTTGCATTCACTATTTGACGCCATTTGACGTACTGCGGATAATGTGCTAACCTGACAATTGAGATGACCATTTAAAAAATGTAAAAAGACCCCAGCAGCTAACAAATGTGAGCTGAATGTTTTACCATTAACCCACTTTGTGTGATTCCTCAAAATATGAAAAATCAACATGTTTTGGACACTCATACTGAACTTGGACTAAGGTTAGCTATAATAAGGAAATAAAACCGTTCCGTTCCATTTGAAACAATATTGCCCTTTTTCATTCACTTCACCGCCAAGTACATATGGTATAGTGAAAACACACAGTATGTAGCACATCATTTGAAACATGACTTTAGGCTATGTTCGGCATGCATAACCTGCAAACATACTATTCATACTATTTCTGCAGTATATATTTTGCATACTGTGCATAAAATACAAATTACATATTGTGTCCCACAATGTATAGCACTGGACTTGACCTTCTATTTCCAGTGTGATGAATTAACCACAACTATAACTGATTTAAACATCTTTTGTTGAATCATTAGACTATTTGCTTGGTCTGCCAAAAGTTATCCAAAATGTATTTTGATTGAGTTTAATTATTGGTCAGTAACAGTTTGAGGGCAAGTCTTAACAAAGGTTCAATTAGGCAGATTGAGTGAGCTATGAAAAACAACCCTGCGTGAAGGGTGCTTGTACTGTACATGTTCTCAAACAGCCCTTCAAAACAACAACTTTGATGATGATGAATATAGGAAAATAGACATAATGGAGCACAACTAGAGCATTTAACATCCCATTTGTATTCTTGGTGAGAGAAAGAGCAATGACCGAAAATAGGTGGATGGAGATGACCTAATACTAAACTGCCCAGAATTCTCTAACATCCCATAAGGATTCCCCCGATCATACACCCTTTCTTTTATCCTTTAAAAACAGGCCAAAAACACTGCCAGGCAACATGTCACGACAAAGACAAACTCATCTGACTGTGACTCACTTGGAGGAGAATAACACTGCTCTAAGCTGAAAGCCATCCTCAAATACACCCACAGAAAATCCTGAAACCTCAAAACTAGTGAAGATCTGATTCAAGGTAGCAACTGCCACTAGGAGCACTGACTGTTATACACATTTATGCCATTAATAATATGAATAGTGAATATGTGGGCCTAATATATTGTTGTGTAAACATATTAATGCCATATTTGTTGGCTTTGAAAGCCTAAAGAAATATTAAAGTATAGAGGAATGGAAAACAAGACACAAATAAGAGTTCTGAAGGTGTTAATGTGACAATCTGAGGTCACTTTACTGCAGTATGAGCAGTGCGGTCAAAGAGTGCTGACAGAAATTGAGTTGATGGGCTTCATCAGCATGTCATGAGGCAGGCTGAGATACAGCCATTCGCGTAAAGAAGCTCTGCTGTGCATGATGTTTCATCTGCCTCGAACAACTTGTTATGAGAGAAACAAGCATTCTAGTCAATAGTGGACATTCTTTATAGGATCATTCTTTATGAATCACATTTGAAGTCATGGTCGTGTCAATATACATTGTTTAGGAACCGTAAACAGCCTACAGGCTTATAGATTGTTTTACTTGACAGAAGAATTGATTATTAGGGGCCAAAGCACAGAAGGTACGTAGACACCTGTTATATATAACAGTTCAAACATTCACATTCATTTGAGCTAATTACGTAAAACAAAATGGCCTGGAGAACGTTTTTGGCCCATACCATGTTAAATTAACCCGGTGTGTTCAATTTCCACCCAAATACATGTTTTGCCATTTTAAAATTAGTTGAAAACCTATATTTTCAAACTCATCCTATAGCTTACATCAAATCTTTCCCAAATTTGGGTCTGATGATCTTGAGCCCATGGCGGTCAAAAGTTATTAAAAGCTTTTTAATTAAATCACTCTAATGCACAACAGTGAGTGGATTATTGATGTAGTAGGCCACATTAATTTCTGGGGCCAGTTGCAGAAAACTGTTTTTGACTAGTCTTACTAAGTTATTCGTCTAAAATGTTGGTCTTAATTTTTTCAGTCAGTTGCATAAAAACTTAGATCGGTCTAATTTAATACCAAAATGTAAGACAGCACACCCCTAGGCTAACTTTTGTTAACATTCCAGGTTGCAATGGAAAATAACAGTCAGCTGAGCCGGTGGGGGGTTCAGTTGAGACTTTGTAGAAGACTTTGACTTCAACGATGGTAACAAAGTGTCATGTGTTTTTATTAATTGGGTTAAAATCACAAAATTTGTTCATTAGAATACATTTTGAAGCACTGTAGTCCTTTAATAAGCAAAAATTTTCTGTGAATGAAAACTGTACTGAGTGTCACCTGTTGGCCATTATTTTAAAGCTGTTCAGAGTCTTACTTTTCCCACAATACAATGCAAATTAGACTTACTGTGAGCTTGTGTTATGCAACAAGCTTTCCATGGCATCTTTAGCTGGTCAAACTAATTGTTAGACGTAGTCTTAAATTAATGGCTATGTTTAAGCAATCATGTGAAGTGACACCTTATTGGTCAAGATCTTTTTTCTATCCTCCTGTTCTTCACAAAACCTCCTTTCTGCTACCCATCTTTCTATCCATTCACACCCCACCTACTCACTTTCTCCTTGTTAGTCATTACAGCCACAGTACAAAATGTCCCGTAATGCCTCACAATGTAATATTAGAGAGATTTAACAGACCTTCAGAGTCAATAAAAAGAAATATTGAACTATAGATATAAATTTTAGGGCATAATCCCCCTTATTGACTGACTTCTGAGGCCAATGTAATCTAGCACTTAGCTCTACTATGGTCTGCACAATGTAGCTCTTTGTTGGCATGGGATTCTTTGGCAACAGCAGAGCAGCTGGACGTGGGGCAGAACTGAGATGGCACATTCCATAGAAGACCCACCTCTCTTGAAAATGTGCATTTATACACACAGAACCGAATGCCTACCTACCTATTTCACTACCTAAACTGTACACACACTCTATCAGTGAAAGGGATTAACCTGGTTTTCCAGGTAATGGCCAGACTACTATCACTTTCGGTTTCAGAGCAACCATGTGAGGAGAGCAAAACATATTTACTAAATTATCTTCCAATAACATCTACATTACAGAGAATGAACTTTGTGGACAAACCAAGCTTTCAGACATTGCCACTTTTTAAGCTCTAAAAAGGCCATTGTCAATGATGGATAAACAATCAATACAAAATTGTGTTCACAATGATACTGGGCTGTGATAAAGAGTGCTTTTAAGGAAGAACAAGTTGCTAAATTTGCCAAAGTTTGCTTAGTTAGTGGCATCAAATCTTTGAAAGAGTTTTGTTTGAGGTACATAGCAGCAAGTTAACTAAATTTCGAGCAGAACTGTACATTCTGTCAAGGCCATAACCATGTCTTTAACATTGGGAGGGACCAAGATATTTTGGGGCACAGACCTCAAAAGGACATACTCAAAATAAAATGGTCTATTCTTAAAGAAGATGCTTAGGAGATGCTGTTCAAAATTTCGAATTGATGAAAGACAAAGACATTTTTCAGAAAATCTTACATTTATTTTAAATTATTACCTAATAATATGTGTATTTAAAATATGACACTGTCCTTGCCAAAACCTAAAAACACAAAGTCACATCACACGTTTTACCATGTTCTAGTTCTAATCTGAGAGTGATAACGCTCTACTTTGTGTTTTATAGATAATTTTCTTGAGAAATGTCAAGTGAATTTTCCAAAAGCTTCTTCAAAAGTCTGCCAGATCACCAAATTAATTAAATTATTTTACAATATACACACATTCGCTCTTTATCTAAAGCCTGATATGCTGAAAACTACTCTATAAATGTTTTCACATTCACATTCACATTTACTGTACATGACATATTATCAATTCAAAACAGTGAATTTTGCCAAATGGTGAATAATTTGCACCCTTGAAATTACTGTCGGTCTGTACAACATTTCAATCATAAAATAGTGGGCAAATATAACATGTTATCTTCCATGACACTAACACTCTAACCTGAACTGCTTGCTGAAGCGTGGCGCAGGAGCAATCCGAGAGGTTCCAGCTTAGCATCTGACACTTGAGTCCTGCCTTCATCGATTTGATTGGCTTTCTCAAATTACACTGTGAGCAGTGTTAGACTACTAAGCACGCTAAAAATGTATCTTTTTTAAACCATTATCAGGGGGTTATGATTACATGGTGCAAAGCTGCAGTTTTGACAGGACAAAAAAACATTTTCATCTTCTATCCTTATATAGTCAAATGATCTACTAAACTCCTTATATTTCAAGTGTGGTGTAGTAAAATGGGCTGGACGGGCCATTCCAGAGATGTTGGATTAAGCTGCCAAAAATAACCTCATCTGGTTCAAATTTGCACCAGGGTGGAGGAGAGACACAGAGGCAGAGCAAACCAGGACTGTTAAAGCCTGGAGCTATGGGTGCTCCAGTCCCAGAATGCCCAGCGGAGGAGGGGGCAAACCGGCGATGAGGGTCAGCTATCTTGGCCTATCACTATTGAACAAATGTGACAACCAGGTCTCAGATCAGATCTGAAAGAATCGATTATCATGGTATAGATAATGAAAGGTCAGATCTTAAATGCAGATTAGGCTATATTTAAAAGGTTATAAACAGGTGGGTTGTCTGGAAAACAATGCTAATACACGTATAAATTGCCATGAAAACATATAATAGCGCATAGTTGGGATAACAAAATAAATAGCTTAAAATAAATTAAAAGGGAGAAGACAATGCTTTCCATATATTTTGTTTTTCACATCAAGGCAGAGGTGGGGACAAGTCACACATGGTCAAGTCCAAGCAAGTCTCAAGTCTTAACCATCAAGTCTCGAGTCAAGTCTCAAGTCGCAGTTCAGATAAATCAAGCAAGTCAAGTCAAGTCAAGGGTTCACCCTAAGCAAGTCAAGTCAAGTCCTGATAAGTTTCAAGTCAAGTCACACTACTAAAATAAATAGAGGTAAATTTTTTCGATACATATTTATTTTTGCACAGAAAAGATGAACTTGTATACATATATTATGTATCTTATTTATTATACATTTGCTACATATTAATCATATGCATATCTGTGCTACATTAATATCTGAAAATAAAATAAAATTGTGTTGTTTACACAAAACGTTCAGACATTAACATTACCTGTAAACATTAAAACAAATTTATTTTCGTATGCACAAACATTCTTTACATTTTTAAAAATAATGTAATTTAAGGAAAATCAATTTGCAAAACCACATTTATGTGACCAAGTGTAAATGGAATCGTTTTGATAAATCAGAATCAGCTATCCGATCTGAGAAAACGCATGAAGTGGCCAGTTGTAACGTTAAACATAGGGTTGCCAACCACAACAGTTTTCTGTAGCCTTGTGCTGAACTTATTCAATAGAATTAGACTTCTAGAATGTTCTTTCAAGTGCAAAAAATATATTTTTTTCATTTAGTAGTTTTTCTTATCATAGCCAACAAATGTCTTCGAAACTCCTTTTCCTCGATTTACTGAAGCCTATATGTAAAACGCATTTGCAGCTGCACAGCCGTATGTCTATGCTGCATATATCTATGCCGTCTGGCTCAGCTCATAGGCTGTGCTGCGGCAACTGCACATCCAATGGCGCTGAGCGCTGGTCAGAGCCCGCCAAGTAAGTCCCCGAATTTTGCATTAAAGCAGGTCTTCGTTCATTCATAGTCTGTCTGACATATATATTAGAATAGAAGCTATGTGTCTGTCATGGATTTGCACTGAATTGATACTCAAAAATACGGAACAAAGTGCGTTCCGTATCAGTTCAATACGGAACAAGACTTTTATGTGTCAAATACGGAACGATTCCTAGTTAAACAGCCCCTTAGAAATGTTTAGGTGCGTGCTAGTGATCACATCGGCGCCTCCATGTTAGCCTGTCATGCAGTAACGTTATGCGCAATGCTTTATAGTTTCCACACGCAGTCCACAAACTTGAAAATGCGCACATTTAATACATACATTATAACCTACATGTAATATTGAGCTGCCCGCTCATTTTAAGATGCCAATCAACATTAAAAACTCAGGCTACGCCACTGTTATAATCAAATTCCCCAATAAGTTACATCTATTTACTGAGACGTAACAGTATAATGATAATGCCATGGTCACATTTCTAATAAGAAAAAAACATAATATGCCATCAAGGCCAAATTATGACAAACAGAAAAGATTAATTCATTACATTAGTAATCGTTATAACGTAGATCTTAGTGAAACTGACTATAAAGAGATTACTTTCTTACCTTTCCTTGTGGTTCTTCTTGATATGTCGAACGAAATTTGACGTTGTGGTTGTCGTAGTCGGATATTACGTGCCTTGCATATTTTGCAACTGGCAAATCTTTTTTATAGGCACGGTCCAGTTCAAAGTCTGTATAGCCAAACGAGACAATTTGTGGAGCTCGACTACTGTCTGCCATGTTTGGCGCGGTTTGAATTGAGCAGCGTTAAAGGCACAGATGCCGATAGCGAGGCTGACCTCACAATATATATATATATATATATGTTAATTAATTGTATTGCTGTTTGTTTATTATACGTTCAAGTCATTGTCGAGTCTTCCACTTCAAGTCAAGTCAAGTCTCAAGTAACTTGTTCTCAAGTCAAAGTCAAGTCAAGTCATTTTCGTACTTTAATCAAGCAAGTCACAAGTCCTGAAAATTGTGACTCGAGTCAGACTCGAGTCAAGTCATGTGACTCGAGTCCCCCACCTCTGCATCAAGGGCTGTAGGCTATACATAATAAAACTCTACTTCATTAGCCACTTTTCCACCATCGGGCCAGTGCGAACCAGGGCTATCAACTGGTCAGCCGGGGCCAATAGACTCGGACCTGGAGCCGTGAGACCAAAATCGATCTGCATTCCAACCATCGGGCCAACAGCCGGCAATGTTGCCCTAAAACCCACCCTTAATACGTGGCCCTGGTGCCAACGTCACACACTCCACCCATTTCACAAGTAAAAGGAAAGCTCTAGCTCAGACTCAGGAGACTAGCTAGCCCTCAATTTTTTATTTTTCCCAAACCTGTACCGTTGTTCACTGGACACACAACTTGGCAAGTTCTGCAACATTATTCTTAATCACGTATTCATTTCGGCAGACACATTCAATCTGACGTTGCACTTTTTTCTCCGCCCAAATATTTAGAAGAGTCATAATTTCGTCTACTGACCAGTACTGACGATTCTCCATTTTCCGTTGATCTGTTGAGGTAAGCTGGTAGCTAGATATGAAAAATAGGGTATCTAAACCCCGCCTTTGATATTGACACCGCCTCAATCCCCAGTTGGCCTTCTTTAGGCCAAGGGTAATTGGCAGGCCCGAGGGAGCCCCGGAAGTGACAGCGGGAAAGCAACTGGTCCTGGCACGCACCAGCATTCCCTCATTTGGGCCGATAGTGGAAACGTGGCGACTATGGCACAAATTCATCTGTCACTTGCTCGAAGGTTACCAAATTAGGTAGATACCAACATGGACAGGTTGTTTGACAATGACCCAAATTTTACCTATGAACAAAATTATTCAAGGTAAAATACAACCTAGGCTACATTAAATGTGGGTTAACTTGCAATGGATAGACATGGTTTGTTAAACCATAAAATGCTTACATTTTCAATGCTTTTGACCACTTTATGTCCAATGTAGCTTTAGGTCCTGAGGCAAAACCAGTTATAAAGCACTGCTCTAGATGATGGTGTTGGAGTTCAAGAAACACTAGGGTGGGCTGTAGATTTTTAGGGCAATATTTTTACACGGTTAGATCAATGAACATCACTGTACACTTTTATGTGATTTGTGTTGCTTGCCTTGATCTGTCAGATGCTCTGTGGTAAATGCTTTGTGAGTATCTGTGGGATTCTGAAATGTGGGTCACCGAATATCTATCTCAATTCCTCTTACTGGGATTAAGCCATGTATCAATTATCAAACACCTTTTTTTTCTTGCAATACAGCATGCTCGATATCTTTCCACATGTTTTCTTACCTGACTTGCCATACATGGCTGGATAGATGGAATTTGTTTGATCGATCTCTACCACTCAAATTATGGCTAATATATTCCATCATGCATAACAGTGTCAATTCGATATTACAGACTCCCTAGTTTGTGATTTGTCTAGCAAATGAGTGAAAATTTCCTTTTCAACAGTTTAAGAATGCATACATGCCTATGTACAGACATGCTCCATACAAACAGAAAAACTACTGCTGTGTGTAAGGCTAGCAGTGCTTACTCAGCGCTTGTGGCTATGCTAGCTGAGTCAAAGACTCCTGACTTTGCAGCGTGAAGTACCACACATACACAAATCTACACACACAGTCCTAACACCCGTCTTTCTTATGTCACATCAGCACAGTGAGCTGTCCGCCACTAGCATCCTTAGTGACATCTTTCAGAGTAAGGCTAGTTAGCGGCACCCATCGTTTAGCATGCCATAGCATTGACATTGTCAGAAAACATCTGCAAATGGGTCTTTGAGCTAAAATGTCACACTGAGCTAGAATCAAGATGAGGAAATATGGGGTATACAAAATAGCTGGTGCACATGTGCCCCATAACCAATAGAGGGCCTACTAAGAGAAAATCCTTAAAAAAAAGTAAACAAAATGCAAAGAAATAAGCATAAAATGCATATGTTCAAAATATAAATATATAAAAATATATAAATAATATAAACACATATTTTTACAGTAGTTGACCCAAGTTTGAATAAGCATAGCAGTTAATATGGCACTGCAATACCCTAAATATAAATTACAGCCTTCACATTATTTTTCACTGCAATTAAACCTTTCCACAATGCCTCAAAAAAGGGGACCATATGGGGGACCCAGAGTCAGAATTCTTGAATACCCCCTAAATAGAGCTTGTTGCTCTATCTATCACTTACTCGATGTTGTGTCAATGTAGTGATATTTGAGATAAGGCCAATAAAAATTAGCGAGTGTAATTTGTATGCCACTCCCCCGGACATACGGGTATAAAAGGAGACAGCTTGCAACCACTCATTCAGATTTGTTCTTCAGATCCGAGCAGTGTTGACGAAATCCACCAGCATTCCATTCACCTCTGAAAGTGAAAGAGTAAAAACAGCTGTTGGATATACGCTGTATTACATTGTAAGCACGCCCATGCAAATTCCCCTCGCTAATTTTCATTGGCCTTTTCTCAAATATCAGAGGTGTTTGGGGCTCCCAAATGCGACCCCTAGTGTCACTATATCGACACAACTTCTCCTTTTCTCCATCAGGGAATGGAGGTTACAACAGTTACCAAGACGTTATTCTCTCAGTGTGTTACTGAAACCCATTACAGCTGGTCAGAGCTGGAACATGCATGTTTATTTGTAGTTAGCAATGGGGAGGAATGCACTCACTAACAAGTGAGGGTTCTGAAATAGGTCACGTAAAAGGATAGAAGCAAACATGAGAGTTAAAGCTAAAAAAACAGCATGACACTTCAATGAGAACAACATCAAAGTGTTATATTTTTTACAGCATTCCTCTTCAGAATTACGGATGTTGAAGGACCTAAAGTATAGTATTGGTGCAAAGTCAAACAAATTTTAATTTTTTTAATAGCATGGATTTCAGTCACCCAGTTATATCGATACTGAAGACAACATAACTTGTGGTTGCATTCTTAAATGTATCATGCAGCAATTGGTAACATGACAAATGGGAACCAATTACATGCACACCAATATGCTTGTAAATCTCAAAAATCTGCCAGGTATTATTGCGCAATCTGGCACATGATTATGGCTGAGAGTGCATGAGAGTATATAGTATCTAGCTTATCATAACACACTCTGATGTGAGTTGGAGTCAAACATGTGCCGCCTGGTCATGGCCCTGGTGGTCTTGCCAAACTAGCTCATATTTAGCAACTGCTCATGGGTTTCACTCCTCTGCCCGTCACTATTAGCCTGGCGCCAAAGAGGTGGTTGCTAGGGACCAACACGGAGCTCCAGGGCCCCTGAGTCTTCCATTTTCGTGATGGCCAGGGGCCAAGATGGGTCTAATAAAAGAATGGGCTTGTTGGGTACTTCTTAAAGATGTTAGGTTCTCCAGTAGCAGCAGTGAGGAGACAAAAATGGCAAGTTCTAAAGAGAGTGTAAATCAGGCACGATAAACATCACTTGTTCGCAGCTTTATGAACATATCAAAGAACACTGTACCAGATCCAAATATTAGCAATAGTGTGGTTGCTATAATGACATCACCCATAACATGCATTTGTTTTATTAGCCCATTTTTATTTAGCTAATTAGCTAAACAATCACAATAAAAATTTGTACTATATGTTTTTAAACATATTCCTTTTTTTTTATTCAATTACCATTTATTATGATAAAACTCTGAAATTATGCCAAGGATATGTATATGGTTAAAAACCGTGAAATGCTTTATTTACATGTGGCAAAAATATTATACAGAATGTACAAATACATAA
This sequence comes from Xyrauchen texanus, assembly GCF_025860055.1. Lineage (NCBI taxonomy): Eukaryota > Metazoa > Chordata > Actinopteri > Cypriniformes > Catostomidae > Xyrauchen > Xyrauchen texanus. The sequence goes on from NC_068303.1 coordinate 7,573,053, forward strand.
TATAAAATGGTTTTTTGTAAGATTTTGTAAGCCTAAATGTGAAAACTCTTGTGCCAGTTTTGGTACTGGAGCTGTTGCTATGGTTACGGGAGGTGGCCTCGTGGTGCTTGGCCATGTGTCACAACCTGAACTTTCAATTCACTTAAAACTGGGACTTAATCACACAAATTCCAAAATATAACTGAGAAATTCTATATACTAGACTCATATCCATCAACAAAATGACTTAAATCTGCAGTTTGTCAGCATTTAAATGACTGACTGAAGATGACAGATGTGAAACAAGCAGACAGAAGTCATAGAAAGATACACATTCTACAAATGGGAAAGGATGCTCTACTATTTGGCCAACAACAAACTAGTAAGTTTAATATTTTTAGCTCTGGTGATTTTAAAGTGATGAATTAAAGAAGCCACTTTTTGTAATGTTTAAGTGTGCTGACAGCATGCAGTACATTGCATGTAGTAGTTACTATCAGCAAGTTAACTTGAAAAGTTGCATCTTAAATCATCCTAATTATTTAAAGCATAGCTTCTGAACAAATTCACTGCATTCAAATATAAATGTCAATTTTAGTCATGATCTGACTTTAAATCGCCTGCTGTTAGCAATGATCTAGTTATTAAGCATAGTCCAAAAGTTTATTTGTGAGATACTGTGGACAGTATTTTAATAGAGTTAGACTATGGCTTGCTTTAATAAACTGTTGCAGAAGAAAAAACTGTTGGATGCTGTGAACTACATGTTGCACACCCACAATAATCTTACAGTTATGCACTTTCTAAGCACTCTGGTTACAGTGAAGCACATCACTGAGCTCGGGATGCGCATAAGCGAAGAGTGTTAAAGATTGGTTAAAACTTATCATGGGTATGGTTATTTATTTTCATCTAAGAATTATGTTTAAAACAAAGCAGTATGCAGTATAAGGGTCAATGGCATTATGCTCATTTGATCTAGATCTATTAAATGATACAAAAATGTCATAAAAATGCAATTCACACAACATAATTACTTAAATACACCTATTTTATGATGAACATGTTTCAATTCCTGAGTTCAATGTCAGTTTTATTTTTTATTTTTATTTTGTTGCTTAAAAGTAAAAAAATATGATGTGGTGTAATCTTCTGAAGACCATATATCTATTTATAATTAAAAGCTAAAATTATTGAAAAAATAAATGTTGGTATGAGTAGTGCAGAATAATATTTTATAAAAACCAAATTAAAGTAAAAAAATAAATAAAAAAAATAAAAAACGAGATGACCCCCATTTGACCCTCATAAATGTTTGTGAAGATTAAATCAAAACCCTTATTTTGCCATATCAATAAACATCAATGCTTTGACATATTTACATTTTAAAACGTTTTGTTTAGGTCATATGGAGTAACCCTGAGAAAACCTCTTTATATTATTGACTAAGAAAAAGTCAAGAAGATATTTGTAAAAAAAAAAATGAAAACATTTTTGACATTAGTTATTAGGTTGCGTACACTGATGTATTCAAAATACTTTAATGCCTTATAACTGATAGTTACACCACATTACATACAACTCATTAAACCAAATGTTTGTTTAGAAAATGCGATAAAGTTTTATTTTTTTAATTTGTGAACCCAACATGGGCTCAAAGATTACAAGTCTACGAACTAATCTAGATTATTCCCAAAAATTCTCCTCCAATTTTTCCACCTCGGACAACATTATTTGTCAATGACCAACAAACAAGCAAATTAATCACTTCTACTATTTAAACAACACATTTTTAATCGATTTATCTACTTCACGTGAGCATAAAAGACTGATGTATGCATGTGCTTGAAGACGTTCTCAGTCAAGATTTAAGAAAACCCTTCCTGACACGCCACTTCTGTCAGCAGTCAGTATTTCTGGCTTGCTATTACATCACCATCTGCCCAAAATTCCACAGTGACACTGAGAGGAGTTGATGTAACCACTGGGAGAGGGTCATGGTCAAACCCCCAGAAATTTGAGAGGTGCCGCAATGCTGTTCTGTGTCAGCTGAGCTCAACTGTTCCAGACAGACAATTACTGAAATAAGCTGTTCCAAAAACCTATGACTTTCTTTCTTCCATGGTACACAAATAATGCCAGAATTAAAATTTTTGGGTGAATAATAACCATAAAGTTTATCTGGGTCATACAAATAACATGAATCGCATGGATCTTCCAGTAAACATCCAGCTGGGCTTGTTGTATTATGAAATAGCTTTGTAACAGGGCTGATGGTGTTAGGAAACAGACAGACAAATGCAGACAGATGGTGTGTGGGTATAGCCTGCCAATGCATGTATAATCTCCTCTAGCCATTATAGCCATAGCCGTCAACCGACTTTGACTGGGAGTTTAATAGTTAAACTCTAAGATGAGAAATCACAGGCCTCAGCAGTGCTTTAATGATGGCTGAGTTGATGCAGATTCTGTTTTCAAACTGGTGAAAGTAATTATCAGCTCAGGGAATAGAAATGCTGAGGCACTACAAGGTGTCTCTATATGTGTGATTTCATCTCCGCCCAAGGGAGCCTGGAGTGGTGCACTACCCCTATAAACAACAGTTCATATGTATCATGCACACACAACCAAACATATTCAATTTCCATGAAAAACAATCGATCACATCCTCTTAAAAGCATCTGACGCAATCCTTTCCTGTACGGTTATTCACATCCTTCCAACAGTAGCTTTTTTTAAAGCAACAGCAGCACTATGGCTGCATTCATATTGATCTCTATCCATATCCAATAGACATATGACTGCGAGACATCATTGACTGGACTGCATCCTGTTTTTCCTTTTACTCTGTAATTAGTTTATCTCCATCCTTGAAACAAAGGATGAGGATTCTTCTATCCACTTAGTATGTAAGTATGTAATACAGTACAAGCATGTGTGTGTTTCTCATCATTCATACATGTTCTTTCATTCCCTCTCTGGTTTCATTCAAGAGATTGAGGTGAAGGTGAAGCCAGGATAATAGCAGTTAACCAATAATAGCGTATTAGAAAGACAATTTAGAGCTCTATCCACTTTTCAATAATACATTGTTTACATGACAATCATGACAGAATTTTCATTTTTGGGTGAACCATCCTTTTAACTACCTGTAAAGTATTTGTCAAAGGTATTTGCCAACAACAATATAAATGCAAGTCTGCACATAATTTGCACATCTTGCTGGAAAATAGATGACTGAAGAGAAGGATCATATTGTAGGTTGTATACTTAAAAAATAATTCCACCTGAATAAAACTAGAGATAAGAATTAGTGCTGTCAAAGTTAATATGTTATTAACGCGTTTATGCAATATTTGTTTAGGGCCATAAATAGTTTTAATGACATTAACGCATAATATGACCCTTTTATTAAACATTAGTTCAGGAGAAGCGAGTCAATTTGCGCAAATGCCGCAATTGTCAAATGCACTGACCGACCGGAAAACAGATAGTGGGATACATTATGCTGATACCTGTGGCAAGCAATCAATGTAGCTTAGCAGTAGAACATGCCCACAAAGTACAGATAGAGCTTCTAACATTGTAACATAATTGTAAAAGGAGAACATGAAGTAAACAGGGCAGAAATATATTACTTTTGTATAACACAAATCTAATAATCAGAATAATAATGACAATTCAGCATTATGTTATAATAATCAACCTGACATGTCCCACAGTAATAATTTAGTATTATGCAATGTTCAACTGGGGTTTCAAAAATAAGTCAGTGAAGTAGCTTTGCACAGTAAAAACGTTCCTATGTTATATGCTACTATGTATAATTGTGTATGAAAAATAAATATAAAGTGCATAATCATTGAAAACTTGCCAAATAAAAAAGGTGAGATATCTAAGAGAATTATGTCAGCGTCCACACAAAGAACTCGCTGATGTGACAGGCGAACGCAAAAGTATCACTTCATAACTAACACTTAAACGCACTGTGGCTGGAGACTGATGACAGATGTTCCGGCCCTCTGGGGCCACAATAACAGAGACCTAATGCACAGCGGTTCACATTCACCACAACAGGGCCATCATCACAGTCATAATGGCTTACATCCGAGTTCCAAACCGATGAGAGGAGGTCCATATAAATGAAGATCTGTAAAGGTCCCTTTACAGCTAAGCTGTGCCAGAAAACATATGGAACAGTTTGGTTTAGAGAGGATTAGCTGGTGACCTCATTCAGCTCTACTGTCATACATTAAAAGAGAAGTTGCTATTTTCTCAACATCCAAGGGCTTTTTTAAATTGCACTTAAGCATTTGAAGTGGGTAAGAAGTACATAGACTAACAAAACTTATAAAAATATATGCAATAAGGAAAAGATTGTTTTGATCTACTTTGTGAAAGTTTTGAATTGTTGAATTGTTGACAGTGTTGTAGGCTTAAGAGATGGGATGTAACGATTCACTTATATTCTCGATGTGCCGATTACAAATCCTGCCAATTCATATGCATTAACCAATAAATATGTTAGTGTTAAGAATTGTTAGTGTTGGTGAATAATCGTCTTTAAAATGCTAAAAATCGAATAAATCGTGAATGAATTTGGCAAAACTGTGTACAACATTTTAAAATGAATAAATAATTAATTAATTACATGTGCGGCGTGGTTCTCTAATTCACCTTGAAGCACACACCCTCAAAGTTTCCCTTCACAGATGTGCACTGTACTCTTCCATCACCCTTCAAGGGTTCGTGCCCACTCTTCGTTCCATCCGTAAATCTCATTGAACATTTATCTCTCTTCACGACGGCTACTGAGAATCTATAAACTTGCAGCTTTCTTGTCTCGAGTCAAACACGCTCAAACAATTGATACAGCCGTAAATCATTGCGTGACCACTACTGAAATAAAACGCTTCCATTGTGAGGAAACTTAGCCATTATTATGTGATAAAGCGGTGCTATTTAACTGATATCATTGTTTAGGACTTAGCGTGCACAAAATAGAATACTAGAATCCTATAAATACATTTTTAAAAATACAAAATCAAATCCTTAATTGAATAGTTATTTAAACCAAATTTCAATGTGTATCGAATAAAAATTTCTGAATTTGCAAAAATCTGTTTGAATCGAATTGAAAACCTATGAATCATGACTCAAATCGATTCCCATTTAACCCAAAGAGTTACACCCCTACTTTAGAGCTATAAAATTCATGTGGATCACATATCTCAGGTCATTTGGGTTTGGAAGAGTTTAATGAGGAATATTTGAATTTTTTAAATTGATTTTTAAATCTATGACTTTCGACTGCAGGCTTTGGTGTAGGTCTGCACAATTAATCCAAAACGAATCGTGATTACGATAACGGCTTTCCGATTAAAATTATCCATGACTGTTATAATCAAGGTACAGACAGGGTCACAAAGTAGCTTGTTTTGAAGTCAGCTTATTTTAGATGATTTGGACATAGAAAAATCTTGAACTTTAAATTTCATAGACCATCACCATTTGACCCACAACTGCATTTGGTAGATTTACATTTTAACGAATCACACTAAATCACAAACACAAAATTACTTTCTAAAGTGCAACCGCTGTGACAGATTTGAGGCCAAATATGATATAAAAATTTTAAATGCAATAAGGTATTTAAATAAAAATGTGTCTGTTCAGTTTGACTATTGAATATGTCAAATATTATTATTTACTGTATGAGGACCAATAATTTAAGCAGTAAAGACACATTTTTCAAGCTTTGGAAGTGTTAAATGTGTGAGGATGTGTATACACCAACCTGATACATGACATACAGGCATATTGACTGAAGTTTTGTCAATAGTTCAGAAATAACCTACATACATTTCTTTGCTGTAAACCATAAAACCTTTATAATAACCTTTAGTAACATTAAGAAACATTATTACAGTATTTAATGATAAGCTAATCAAATAAGCTACATCCCATAACCAGCTACATCTGAAGAACGGTTGCTTGCTTAGTGACATCACAGTCATTTAATCTATTAATTGTCATTAATAATCGCAATTTAAATGTCAAGGGCAATAATCAACAATTCTAAGCAGTCTGTTGAGATATCTTCTGAAACAACAGAGCAGATGAATGTGAGATGCAGGAGACTTCAGTAGGAGAAAACAATGCAATATTAAAGAGAAAAATCACTATTACATAAAACAGCTGCGAACTGAACTTCCCTTTTAAAATGAACAGCACTATGGAAAAGTAAACCCACACTTCATTTCAGATATGTGGGAAGAGCCAATTAAGCCAAAATAGCTTTCTTCCTCTGGTGAAGCACCAGATTGCAGTGAATTTAACATGAGATTTTTCTTGTGTGTGGTCTTTGAAACTACAGGTTAAGCTTCATATGGTTGGCCTTAGAAGGCTGCCTAAAATTCAAAAAGAGGTGCTAACCTACTTTTGTGAGTCTGACCCTAGGTATATAATTAGTGAAATTATTCAGTCTCAGTGGGGAGGCTTTTCCACACACATCTTGCAGTGTTTGAAAAGCTGTAATCTCGTATCTCTAAGGCAAGAGGATTGTCCCTTTTTCAAAGCATCAACGGATTTATTTTTTCTATAAAAGTGGCGATGTGACTCATTTTTTCAGTCAGCAATAACCTTGCATCAAAAATAAAAATAAGCATGATGACAAGATTAGGGATGTGCAAAACGACACAGTTTCAAAATCAATTAGTCGCTTGGTTGTCGACTAGTTGACTAGTCTATCTTAAAGAAGTTCTTTATAGCTATGCATGTTTAGGATGTTGTCCATGCACCCAAAACCGATCACGATTCTCAAGGGGTGTTCCACACAGGACACGTTCTTGCCTTCATAAACAGCTGGACGGAGCTCAACAAAATGGAACAAACTGGAACTAATAGCAGACAGGGGAAAACCTGATATTTCACACTTTTAAATGGATAGTTCACACAAAAACAAAATCTGTCATCATTAACTCACTCTCTTGTTAACACAAAAGTAGACGTTAGTCAGAATGTTAGAGTCAGAAAGCGACTTTGGATAAAATTAAGCTGTGAACTATCACTTCAAGAGCCCTCCACCTTTCACTTTTAAATCACAAACACAAACTGAGTGGGAAATCCTAAGATCAAGATAAACTGGATACTATACTATGAGCAGGTCTGCTTTCAACAGTGAATTGTCATGAAAAAAAAACTAGGGTAAGGTACCAATCACATGTCTAGTCTTTTTACAGTGGTGTGATGAAAACCCAGAGAGATTATTAATTAAAAAGGGCAGGGCAAAAGCTGTGTGAGTGTGGCTGAAATCCAAGTGTAATTACAAAGCCTCACACAGACAGATTTCCATCATTTCATGCTGTCTTCATCCATAAAAACAAGCCGTCTAATTAAAAGTGCACATACTACACAAACTGGTTCACCAAGATGGCAGATATTGACTCTAATTTTATGAGGTTATGACAGAAAATCCTATTTGGGTGAGATTTAATCAATGCTCAGCTTGACCCTTAATTCTGAATTTATTAAGCTGGCGTTCACATGCATAGAAAATCCAAACGGATTTGGCAAAAGGTGAATTGGTGTGTTATTTCTGGACGACCCTGTGTTGGAAAGCTTTTTGAGTGGTTTTCAACACAATCGAGTTAAGAAATATACCCACTTTTTCAAAGAGCAAAACGATAGGAAGACTTCATAAACTCTTACCAAATCCCTCAATCTAATATTAAAAAACGAAATCATTAACGAGCCAAAAGATTTTAGACTATGTCTGCATGAATCTGGATACATTTGAAAACGTAGTTTTCGTTTTCGAAATGCTCTCCGTCCACACTGCCGTTTTCTAGCATTTTCCAAGTTTCTCGTCCATACTGAAACAAATAAAAACTCTTAAATCCCCTTACTGCGCATGTGGAAAATCACCGTTCCAAGTACGGTCTGAAACGCAATTGTCCTCATGTTCAGTCGCAAGACAGCAATTACGAGTAAAGCCTCGTTCACACTGTCAACGTTTTTGTCGAAGCAAGCAACAGGAGACCATTCATTTTCAATGAGAGCTGGCGACTTCCGGTGGCATGAGCGATAGCAACCATTGGCGACAGGATGTGGGCGTGTCAAGCAACAAGACAAAGTTGAGTAAAGTTCAACTTGATGCAAATGCAGAACGATAGCGTGCAGCGACAGCCAATGAGAAAAGACATTGAAGCTCATGTCTCCTGTGAGAAAATGGAGACGAGTGCAGAAAAGATGGAGTTGTTGTTGTCATCGATTTCACTGTTCAGTAACAGCTTACATGGATATAATAAAACAGTGATGCATGGAAAACTGTGTAAGAAATTGTCAGCATTCTGAGTGAGTTTGATTGATACATTGAAAGATCGATCTTTGTATTGATATAATGCATCGAGTATTGATGCAGTTTATAACACTTTCCCATCCAGAATGCTCATTTTTAATGGCAAGTAAACTGATTTCTTATCAAATTGGATAATGTACTAGAAATTGTCAATACTGTTAGTGAGTTTAATGCATACATTAATTGATTTTTCATCTGGTTCGTGATGCAATGCAAATGAAAAACACTTACCCAGCAGAATGTTCATTATTAGAGGCAAAAACAAATTATTCCTTGTAAAATAATAATGAAATATTTGTTTTACTGGCCAGTTTTGCAGCCAACCAATAATGTTAGAGCGACAGCAGTAGGAATGTCCACTGGTGACAAGAAATACAGAGACTAGCGACATTTAGCGACAAAATTCCTGACAGTGTGAACAGGGCTTAAAACCTCCCATCACCTATTAAGGCATGCAATGTGAAGGTTGAACAAAGTAACATTTATCTTTAACAGTGCTATCAAAGTGGATAGCACGTGCAACAATGCTGCTACAACATGGGCCGCCATCTTTATTGTTTTGGGTTGAATGGATCACATGACTGCATCACATGACAACAATACCTCATATTTTAGGTATGTATATTACTATAATCAGTTGTCTGATTGTCTGAATGGAGTCCAGATTTTGTGTTGTATTTGCAAAGTTGTAGTGGCAGAAGTTTAAAAGATATCTTCATATTCTTTTAGATTCTGGTTCAAAATGTACTTTTCTTTTGGTATCTTCATGTTTATGCCCCTATATGTTTAACTGGTGAATTTAGTACACTTGTATCTAAATGTGTAAATTTTACCACCTCTACAATATAATGGATTACTCATTAAATATTGGTCCATTGCATTTAATACTTTGGCTTTGATCCTCATTTATGAGTATCTGTTTTAGAAAAAGTAATTACAAAGCCAACCATTTCAGCTGGGGAGGTTCCTGAAATTTGGTTGATTTGGCATGGAATAAGCCACAATTTAAGAGGCCAGTCCAATTTTAGGACCCAAAAGACTTTTTATATACAAGTCAAAGAAGGTTTCTTGAAATGTAATAAAGATTGTTTGGTGCTGTCTGGTGTAAGACTTTCAGATATCCCTCTTCCCACAAAGACTCAAAGAAGTCTAAAATAGAGGTTGACCGATATTGTTTTTTTCAGGCCGATGCCGATCTTTTGAAATCCGGGTCGGCCGATGGCCGATTAATGCAGCCGATTTATTTTGGCCGATATTTGGCCGATATGTGCTTGTTTTTAACCTCTTATTTGAACATTTTATTTGAAAGATAAAATGTAACACAAATAATTACTTAAGATAGACAAAATTTCTCAACAAATACATTTACTGAACACTTGACACTTAAATTAAAAATGTATAATGTAAAAACATATTGTATAAATAATGTATAACACATATATTAAATAAACAAAGCAGGTGTTACGAACTGTTCCGAGACACGAAGGTTGAGATCCAAATGCAGCTTTAATTAATCGGCAATCCAGACACGTAATCCAATATTCAGAGCATCCAAGAGAAGCACAGGCATAACTAGGGATGGGTATCGTTAAGGTTTTAATGGTATTACTATCTTACCGATACTGCTTATCGATCCGGTACTTCAACTGTATTCTTAACGGTTCTTTTTGTTATAATATATATATATATATATATATATATATATATATATATATATATATATAAACAAAGATAAACGTTATATAGGCACAGTGATTTAATTTCAGGAAGGTCTACTAACATTACTGTTCAGGTGTGGTCTAAAAAGAAATCTAATAAAGTAATCAATTGTAAAATAACACTGCATAGTTTATCATAGATAGATTAATGCTTATTAATGCAGAAGTTATTCATTCAAGAGCTGTAAGTGATTTTCTCTTTGCCTTTTGTTGTTTGATTCGCAGTAATGGCTCAATCGTCAGCATGTTTATTAGGACGCTTCCCCTTTAAGACCGAGTTCAGATCTAATAAGTTCCTGATGCAGCATATTTTCTCCCAACTATTTCCATAACTACGTCCATTTAAGACATAAACTGTGTTTAAGTGAATCTCCAAGCCGGTCGTTTTGACATATTTTTGTGTATAGTTGATCGTTTAGACGCGCACATGAAACCCAAAGTAGCCTATAGTTTGCTTGTCTCGTTGTGGTCTGTTTCGGAGCGCGCACCGCCTTGGGAACGGTATCCCTTGCGCTCTTTTTATTATTATACGCGTCCCGCAATTCAGCAACAGTAGCTAGACTGCATTTTACAACAATCACCGATCGTGCTGATTCTGATGTTAAGTTTGAGTTTAAGGGAGAAATGTCAGTGCACCGCTGTGAAGGGAAGGAAGTTGTGATAGACAGAATGCGGCTTATGTATAAATATTATATTTATAATCTTTGGAAGGCGAAATATAAAATAAAATCAGACTAATATCACAGATCTAAACCAGGCTACGTTTGAATGTTTAGTTCTGTCACTCATTTAGCAGGGCTCTGGTTCTGCTCGCTGTGCGCGAGATCTCTCGCTCTCTCTCTCTCTCTCTCTCTCTGACTGCGAATAGCTAAATTGCATCACAGACAAATGGTTTCATAGAATTATTATAGAAATGGCTGGCGAGATAAAATAACTTTCTCTTTATATCAATAATACATGTATTTTCTTAATTTCTCCAGTACCGACAGCAGAAGCGATAACGTCCGAGCTTACCAAAGCCAGTCCTTCAATAGCCTATAGCGCGTTGGTATCTTTCTATTACTTATTTCTCTGCATTGAGTGACAACCCTCTCAAATATAAGACACACAAACAGAACAAATAAAAGTCTCAGATTCACTGTCTGTAATTGCTAAATTCTTGCTTACTTATTGTGACATGATAGCAACCCTTCTGCTGTGATAATGCAACTTCAACTACGCTATCAATATCCAAAGTAGCTGAACGTCATGTCGCGTATTTTCTCGAAGTTGGCAGTAAAATATCAAAAGTTTTTAATTAAATATAAAGAAGTTATACAAATTTAATCCTTACTGTTTTCTCCAAGGAACTTAGCTCCTTCCTTGAGGTCTGCTCACTCTGCTGGAAAATGACTCTAGGGGCAGCGTGCGTCGAACACGTGTTCCACAACAACACTAGGCTGCCCACAGATGCGCCTGCCTAATAATCGGCTTGATATACTTGGATATTGGCCGATGCCGATTATGTAAAAAATGCTAAAAATCGGCCGATTAATCGGTCGACCTCTAGTCTAAAATATGTTCTCCAAAAAGATCCTCAAAAGGCCAGGGACAAAGCAGCTTATCAATCTGAGAAATATAATACTCACACTGTTAATATTTATTTGTAATAGACTTTTATAAATAAAAGCTTCGCTTCGAAATTTAGTGAGCTGCCTTCAATGTGCTATTTGCCTTACTGAAAATTAGCCTTTAGAGATGCTGTTCTAGAGGGCAGCTGCCTATGTAGGCAGTAAGGCGGCTCACTAGGATTTGGAACAGACTCATAAAAAGTTATACTTTTGAGCTTTATGGGGAAACCCCATTAGGGTAATTGGTATGAACCAACGCAAACCCTTTTTGCAAGGACATATATGCAAGGCAAATCAACAAATTGGACTTTACATATACTGTATGCATGAGCTGATATGAGAAATTATCCAATTTAATGCAGTCTATCATATACGTCATTGGAAATTCATGCAGAGACTATCTCATCTGAATGCCATACAAATATGGCTTATATTACATTTACAAATACAATCATAATTTGGCAATTATTTGAGAAAATGGTGCTGTAATTTGGCCTTCTGGGGAGAAACATCCATCCAAAATGTGCAGAAAATGTTAATGGAGTGTTGTCAAACATTCACTCTTTAAGCCATCATTAGCGTGATGGGTTCTGAGCAGCTGGCATATGAAATCTGTTTGGGGTGGGGGGTACATGGCACAGAAGGCCAAGGGCAAACAATACCCCCCTTAATCACAGTTAACTGCATTACACTCCTCTCAGTCAAACAGTAATAAGCTAGTCACAACAGGCTAATCGGACTGTGCAAGGAACTAATCTAGCCCAAATCTAATAGTAGGCAGCATAGTGACCCGGACTTCACTTGGAACGAGATTGTTATGTGTTAGGAGATTTGGTTAATAGCACTGGATTGATGCTTGTCTTTTAACCAGAGTGGCAGGGATTTAAAGGGACGGTTCACCCAAAAATGTTAAATTCTGGCTTTCTTTACTCACAGTCACCTTGTTCCAAATATGTATCACTTTTTTTCTTTTCTCCCCAATTTGGAATGCCCAATACCCAATGTGCTCAAAGTCCACGTGTTGGCTTAGTGACTCAATCCAGGTGGCAGAGGACAAATCTCAGTTGCTTCCGCATCTGAGACGTCCGCGCATCTTATCACGTGGCTTATTGAGTGCATTACCCTGGAAACATAGCACGTGTGGAGGCTTCACGCTATTCTCTGCGGCATCCATGTACAACACACCGTGCACCCCACCGAGCGCAAGAACCACATTATAGCAACCAAGAGGAGGAACCACATTATAGAACCCCATGTGACTCCTAGCAATTTGGTTGCTAAGGAGACCTGGCTGGAGTCACTCAGCACACCCTGGATTCTAACTCACGACCTAAGGGGTGGTAGTCAGTGTATTTACTCACTGAGCTACCCAGGCCCCAAATTGTCGTATATCTGAAGCATGTATGCTTCACACCTTAAAAACTAATTTTTACATATTTAATTTCAAATATATAAAAAAAAATGCAAATATGCATATATGAACTTTTAAGATTTTAAACTCTATGAATGACATAAAAATATTGTTTTAAATATACAAATATTTCTAAATACTTAAAATATGTTTCTCTTTTTGGTCAACATTAATTTTGGTCAATTTCACAATTGCACTGTTGTTTTGGAATTTTTGGAACTAATTAAAAAAAATATATTTAATTATTTTATAAAAAATATATAATACAAAAGTTATTTTTTTATTATATTTATGTAATATTATATTATATTATGCAATATTAAAATATCTCACTTTCACACGTCATTTTAATCCTCTCTGATTAATCCCAAGAGCCCTTATTTCTCATGTAGCAAAACCTTTGCGATTTCATTTCACTGAATCTGATGACGTGTTTGACTAATTTATCAGCATAAATCTACATTTTTTTATATTATACATTTTTTAAATATTGAGTGTAAATTTATAATATTATGCTTTGTGTTATTTTACCATGGAATTAGTTTAAAAAAAACTAATTACCACAGCTGCGAGGTGATTTCTATTACAGCTGCTGAGAAAGTGACAGTAAATTTGGCATCTTCTCCCATCTGACTGTCTTAATCAACAGCTGTCTATTGTTTTCCTCTTATGGAAAGTAATTTAAATGTAATAGTGGATTATTTATTTTGGACTTGGAGCAAATTGGTAATAATTGGACATTAATTGGACATTATTTTTCCGCTGTGCAGACATTTTCATGTGCAGGATGGCCACCACAGGTTAGAATACGCACAACTTTTCAAAGCATTTCTTTTTCTCTCGTAGATTTTGCTTAGTCTAACTATTAATTAGTTTCAACAATGTCCTGACTGTTTTAATATGTTTTTCGAATAGTTGTTTGATCTTATTTCATGTAACATGTGATCACATTAAACTCTAATGATGAAACGCGAGAACAGCACTGCAGTTCGCGCTGACTTAGGAGAGGAAGAATTATACAGCTCACAGTCCAGATGCACTCTAAACTTTCCAAACAGCTTCAGGTGATGTAGATCGCAAAGTACGGGGGAATTATAATGCACAAATACAAAATAAGTGAATACAGAAGCACACTCGTTGTGGAGTATGAGGAGCAGAGCTCTTTAAAGGAAAAATCCCAGCATTACATCTTAAATGCAGTTATATTTAATGTGTTATAGCTTTATTAAAGTTCAAATAATAAGGAAGCAGATCATGTAAATAACTACAAACTCCAAAACTGGCATTTCTCTATACGGTCAGTGCCTCTTCTATGAGTTGCGTGAATGTCCCTCAACCGTCGCACAGCCCTCACACTGTCAAACATCCCTCACACTGTCAAACATCCCTCACACTGTCAGACACATCCCTCAAGCATGCATGCTTAATGCAGCTAGATTATAACATGATGGCTTGTGACTTATTGAATCATAATATATGGCATTGTGCATTTCTTATCATGAAGAAAATTGACAATACGCAGCATTATTAAATAGACAGAGTTTGTTGAGTTAAAGATGGATTGATGTGAACAGAAAGGTGAGAGAGGGTAGTCTTTGCATTACAACCTTGGGTGTGCAATATTTTTCAATAATTCAATGGTCCCTCATCAATTATTCCTTTTACCCAATATTTTTGTGTTGTGCTTAGGGCTGGGCGACATGGCCAAAATTGTTATCACGATAATCTTTTTCATATTGTTCGATATCAATATTTATCACAATATACATTTACACATTGCGCTTTCTTTTTTTATTTCAAAGTTGACGGAAGAAAAGAAGAAAACATTTATTCTAAACGGTCAAAATAGTCTCTACAAAACTGCACAGGGGGTCCAAAGACGGCCAAAGCAGTGGATTCTGCGGGATCATTTACCAGTCCAGTATTTTTTGGAATATTTTTACATTAAAATGAAATATTTTTTATATTTATTTATATTCAGATACCAAAGTATGGGGCTTAGAAGCCCTTGTGACTGTGGAAGGATGCTGAATGTGGGTTCAGGGGTGTCCTGAGAGAACATTTAGAAAACAGGGACAGGGCAGAAATGATGCATGTTTGGTGCTAGAGAACAAAATTCAAGATTACAGCGCAGAAAGATCAGAGCTGTTGTCCACAACACTGTTGTTCTGTCGCTCTCTTCACTAGAGACGATGAGAGGGCACAACCGTTGTCATGAAGCTTGTGGTGCGGATGGAATCAATCCAGTGTCCGACGTAACCTAATTGTTAGCAAGGCAGCTAGGATTAGCAAGTTCATCCAGTCTGACCCTACGTTACCACTGGCGCGCTGTGAGCGTTTACAATTCATTCCTATGAAAGCCGAGCATCATGCTCGCAAGGTGGATCGTAGGATTGGCAGCGGTGTGGAGCAAGCTCTCTCCTAGCGCTTTGAGCGCCTTTGAGTGGATTTCGTCCGCCCTAGTGGAAATGCAGCCTGAGAAAGCCGAACTGCTTGTATTTTAGCGACACGCAGTAAATATCGAAAATTCCTCAAAAGTTTATCATGGATTTTCTTTATCGTGATATATATCGATATCATTTTATCTCCCAGCCCTAGTTGTACTATTAGCATCAAACTCTATTGAAATCAATT
This sequence comes from Xyrauchen texanus, assembly GCF_025860055.1. NCBI lineage: Eukaryota > Metazoa > Chordata > Actinopteri > Cypriniformes > Catostomidae > Xyrauchen > Xyrauchen texanus. The sequence continues at coordinate 7,588,764 of NC_068303.1, forward strand.
GTGATTCGAGTCTCCTTGTGTTTGTGTTGCTGCCTAGGTAGAGCTTTCCAAATTGGTCACTTTTGAGGTTCCGTAATGGTTAAGATATTGCCTTAGCAGGCAGCTGACTATATAGGCATTAGGCAGCAAAGCAGCTAACTACGATTTGGTACAAAGCTTATGTCCATCCGATGTGTTAGAAAGCATACTGTTAGAATGTTAAAAAACATTGCAAAAGCACATTGTGTACAAATGCACTGCTATGCATGTCACTTTGCTCACTGCATATTTATGGATGCTACAGTGATATGTAAGGTATGCTTTCCTGCTAGTTAGAGCACCTCTATGTTTATATTTGGCTGATAAGTCACGCCACTCAGGTTTCCTTTTACCACAGCCGATCCGCACTAAGCAAGATGAAACCTCACGTCAAGGACTTCATTGCGTAAGAGCTCAATGGAAAAGAATGTACCAGAAGTGCTGTGCCAAACAACATTCAAAATTATGCAGAGGACAGTGCCAAGCAAAAGTGTTTTAGACTTGAGATAAATTTACACTTTGTAGCACTGATCTGAAACAAAGGTTGACATAGCATTATAAACTTTAATCTGATTACTGTTAAGTAATTATTGGCTATTAAGCGCTATGACAGAATCAAATTCAAACATAATCTACAATCCAGCAGTTGTTGAATCAAGAATTGAAACAAGAGCGGAACCCCTGAATGAAGTCATCTGCCCCACAGGTGTAGTTACGAAGAAGCTACTGCTGCCCATAGAAAGGTATAATTAGTAACTTGGGTCAGGAGGTGGCCTGATTCGAGACTAAAGGAATTTCCTGTGCCTTGTTCTAGGTCATTTACTGGCAGCTAATTTGGAGCGATGGAATTCTGTGAGGGTAATTTCAAGGTGGATGAAAGTAGCTAAATTAATCTAAAAAAGTACACATCTCTGGCAGTTTTCTCAAGGTTAAACATATGTCATAGGTAATCCTGATGCTTTGCTAGGACATGGTTTTAAGAACGAAGACATCTCATGGCAAATGGATGCCGCTAGGTCATAAGACCCATGGTGGGCCAAAGGGCAAGATCACAGCTGATAAGTGTTTACCAACCTTAAGACACAATAACTTAATTCAGATCGGGTGATGATACAACTGCTTCAAACACCTGTCATATATATTGTAATACGTACAATTTCTTCACATATTTGGACATTAAGTCTAAAAAATGTAAGAATGTCTTTGCATTGTTTAACAAACTATCAAACAAACTGGCATTTATTTCAAGCTAATCAAGAACACATTTTTTGGGGTGAAATGATAAAACAATAGGTATAATATTCAAAGTTAAAAGTCAAAGTTTTGTCTGGTTGTCAAATGTTATTGAAACACGTCCATAGTTAAGGCCCAGGTATACTTCGTTTTCGCGAACAGAGTGTTATAAAGCAGCTGTAGTGTGCGTTCGATGCATGTGCAATACACCTGCTTTGTGACACTCTTTTAGTACAGTCAATGGCCAGTGCATACACAGACGACGCGTGCACCTGAGTCTAAGAAATCTAGGTGGCGCGTGGCCAAGCAGTGACACGCGCACCCTAAATAAACTTTGGCTTAGTCTGTTAGGAAACCTGTTTGCTCTTGAGAGAAACTTGGTTGCCATTTGGTTAAAAGTAATTGCAAAAATGGCTCAGAAAAGTGAAATCAGTTCTGAGAAACATTCTTGTATAATTTGTTTACAAATGCCTCATTGTTTTAATATCCAATACAATGAAATTAATACATTTTCCAGGTGTCCAAAAGTGTCCAAATACTTGGACCACTGTATATCAGTAGAAGAAACTTTAATACAGTTTTATTGAACATGACAACATAAAATGCACCATTTTGCATCTAAAAAGTAATTTGCCAAGGAATAATTTCAGGAACTGAATTCATCAGCCCCTTTAAAGGAATGTTCTGGGTTCTATACAAGTTAAACTCAATTAGGACTGGGACGAATCATCGATTACATAAATACGTCGGTTCGTCGCAATGGAATAATTCAAATGGCAGCACCCGGTTTAAGCATGGCTTCCCCGAAGAACAAGCTGCAGATAAAAAAAACTCGCCCACGGTCATCTAAAGCATGGGAGTATTTTAGCCAAAGACCCAACAATGTGGTGCTGTGTAAACTATGCAAATTGGAAATGGCTTATCACAGCAGTACAACCGGCATGAACGAATACTTGAAGTGAAAGCATCCCGGAGCGCTTGTCAAGACGGCAGCACCGCAAGTTACTTTTTGTCCCCACCCAAACATGATATATATAAGTATTATAACACATGCTTCTGTTAGTAGTAGTCACTTAAAATAGATTTTCTAAATGTTTCCTCATCACCCCTATGTTAAAAGTAATTTTTGCACCGCTGCTAACGTAACTTTACACCATGCTTTGTCTAATTTTGTTATTTGGCCATTTTATATTTTCTGTTTACTTTAACGGTCATGTATGAGTGAGAAAATGGTGTAAACTGTGTGACTGTTACAGTCTGTAAATCCTTTCAATTATATTCCTTGCCCCACATAGATTTAATTCAGATTGCAAAGGTTTTAGTCATTCCTGTTAGAAAAAAGTTAACTGTTGCTCGAATTGCACCACTCATTTTACTGTAAGATGAGGGGGAGGGATAGAGGAGGAGAGGTGGAATGTGGAGGGAGGGGAGGGAAAGAAGGAGGTGGAGAGAGATTGTGTGTATTTGGTAAGTTGGGTGTGTGTATTACTGAGAGTTGATTAAGAATGCACAAGTTTTAATTATTCCTGTTAGAAAAACATTTGTGTTACTCAAATTGCAGTAATTTTACTGTAAAATTATTTTATGTTGGACTTCTAAACTCAAGGTTGCACAATGTTTTGATATTCCTCCTGAAAGTCACTTGAATTACATTTTGTTTAATTTATTTTGTTGTTGGATTGCTAAATGTGAGAAAATGGTGTAAACATTTGCTTATATTTCTATGGGAAAGGGCCATTCATCAGTGATTCGCCTCTGAAAATCACTTTTGGTGCGAAAAGGCCTTAAGGGTGTCGATATGTAAAATTATGATGCTGTAAATTTAGATGCTGTAAATACATCAGTATTTTACGTTTTGTGTAGGTGCAGACATAAGAGAATGTACATTTGCTAGTACCAAACTTTACATAAGAATACATCTGCATTCTCAAGAGATCACATTGGATAAAATCACTTATTAAGCTTATCTGTATAACATTATGTACAATATTACAACTTTGTTGATATAACGATGCACTGCCAACAAACGCTGTAACGCCAGTAAATCTCAGATTTTATCACATTCAAATCATGTTAAAATGTATGTTTATATCTTGTGGCTATACCATTTTAATGTTTATGGACTGGCCCCATTCAATGTAAATGAAGTGCCTCACTGTAATGGCATTTTGTGTTTAAAAATATAAACAAAGGACAAGTCTAAATTATTTTTAGTGATAATCAACATTTGTGAACACGGAACATTCCTTTAAGCCGGTCGGCTTGGGTCACAGTGACTATGCATCTGTCTAGATGCATGTGAGATCACTTGTGCTCAAATTGACTGAGTACAAAATGACAATCAGGGTGTCCTTAATGAAGGACATGTCCCCAGGCTCACAGATATTCTTCTCTTTCTAACAAACCATAATGAGGCCATCTACTTATTCTGAAACCCACTTGAGAAGAACTTACTTTCAGAATAACAAAGCTAGGGCATTTTATAAAAGTAATAGAACAAGTATTGTTTTAGACATGAATAGAGACAAACTAGATCACTGTAATAAATCAAAGTGGAATTAGATGTTGCTGTCTGTACATTATGGCTGAATGTACAAGACTACATTGGTTTATAAAGAGTGAAAATGGAAGAAGATAACCCAATTTTAAGCCAAAAAAATTTATGTAGAGGTTTTGCAGTGGCTCCCACAATAGTTTCATGTCAATCATGGCCTATGAGTCTCTGCACCCACAATTCTTCTTGAAAGGAAGGTTTAGAAGGACTACAGGCCTGCATAAAACCACTCTTGCAAACAGGACAAAATGTTGAGATTAAAACAAAGAGGCTTATTTTGGAGAATCAGTCGTAAGCCTTTCTTTATCAGATTGTCTCTGCCCAGCTCAGCTCGACATTGCATTGTCTGCAAAATCATATAGGTCTTGAAGCAGAGAAAGAGATGTACACTGAAACAAAATTCTGTCTGGATTTATTAAGCCAGCAAAGATTTTCAAAAAGGAACATAGCCCTCATTAAAACAAAACAACTTCCTGTTTACTGGCTCTGTTTCACAGAAGTGTAAAGCCCAACGTATACTTCGGTCAAATGTGAATGCTAGCCATTTGCAAACAGGACGCGAGATGCAAATTTTGTCATCAGCAGAGTGTTTGAAAACTGTGCAAAGGTGTGTGGCCCGATTTTTCTGATCGCGCATAATCTGAACGCTTGCGCCTAGAATCATTTGAACTAATTAGTTGGTCGCACAAGGTGGCAACACACGCAACTGAGCAGTAAGATGTAATAACTGCTAAAAAACAGGAGACGAAGATGGAAACAACAACAGATCATCAAGAGTGCATGTGTAAGGAGGGCATGATACACCTGCATTTGTATAACTCGAGTCTGTGAGACAATAAAGTCTAAACTTTTATGGGTCTAAACTCCTGAAAATAATAAGCAAAATGTGTCAATTTTGATTTCATGTTGACTTGTCAATTTGCTCAAAGAGTACTGTAGTCCTCATAAGAACAACAGCAACAAAAAAAGCCTTCTTCCCTGTTTACTTGCTCTGTTATACAGATGTGTAAGTCAAATGAAAAGCGCAGATGATCTTAAGTGGATAAACAACATTCAAAATGGCATGGTCTAAAACTAGTGCATTTCTGCATTTTGTCTTTATTTTATATGCATTGATTGACAATGTCTAGCAGTGCTTGGTCATAGTTGTTTTCTCTACCATGCGGCGATATCACGGCTCTCATCCTACACAGCGATTACAGATGTTTCCATGGCTGATCTGCCCTACTTCTGGAGCCAGCTCATGCTGACTGCTTCTGAAAAAAGTCCTGAGATCATGCTTGACGGAAACATGCAGTTTTGGACTTGTTTGTGGAGTTTAAGGCATTTCAATTATGTCACAAGTGCTTTGAAAATCGGAATCACTATGGCTGGGCGATATTGTTAAAACTATATCTGTTATATCAATATCATTCAGTCTTTGATGACATTCAATATATAGATCTCAATATTTAAGAATTAGTTTTGAAAGTGCTTAAAAGGGTAATTGTTTTTTTTTATTATTATCAGAGATTATAAAAAGTAGACTCAAAATATAGAATGTAAAATAAAAAACGAAGAAAAGTTGCATATTCGATATAGAATCACAGTGATTTTCACAATGTTGCTTAATTTTATATCGCCACAAAATCACTCAGCACATTAACACTGTAGTCCGACTGAAATTGTACCAGTCCGATTTTTACGACAGACCTAGTCAATGCTATTGTAGCTTTACTTTGTCCAGCATGAATACAAATTAATCGGACCACTGTTGTGCACATGCTCCAAAAGACAGAGGAAATTAACGACATGTATATAACACTTCCTCAGCTGACGTACATCTTTCAAATGTTCGATTATGCATTGTGTCATGTTATCTTTGACAGGCAGATGAAGACTGTATCTCAATAACACAAAAACGTGCTATTGCTCGATTACAACTGTGCATGTAAACATACTGATTCTGAAAACATTGTGAATATTCTAAATATCTTGCAGGCCTACAAGACAGAACAGAATCTTTGAACAGCCCATTGTTTTGTGCTTGACCTTGATTTGAGCCTCTGCGCAGGCTGAATTATTGCACTAATCATCATTTTATCGATTCAATCTGTGAGCTGTGATCAACAGGAGTGTGACCAGGACTGGCTTAATGTCAGGTCAATACCCCCAGACAGCAGCAGTGGGACAGGAAGGGAGGATAGAGAGATAGGGATGTTGACTATTGGCTGTTGAAATGTAGGGCAGGACGATGCGCTTCCAACAGGGAGCAAAAAACAGAAGACATGATATATTATCCTTCATAGCTCCAGGCATAACTTATGAACCAATGACTGTTTGCGTTGTATTTGCTCATAGAGTTTCTTTTAATAGCGGAATTCCTGTTGAACAACTACATTACCAATAGAGAAAGCTTCACCAATCAGAGAATTGATTGTTATTATATAACTTGAGGGTGATTATAGCTGCTAAGCTGTTGGCAGTTATATACCTTCACCAGCCACTTTATTAAGTACACCTGTACATATACTTATTCATGCGATTATCTAATCAGTCTACAGGCAGTTCTGTGGACGAAATGCATGATTTTATACATTACACTGCTGCCACACGATTGGCTGATTAGATAATTGCATGAATAAGTAGGTACAGGTGTACCTAATAAAGTGGCCGGCGAGTGTACAATGAAATATATATGACCATATCAGAAGTCTCATGGTAAAACAGGGCAAAGAACATCTGGCTTGTGTTTTCAAGTGTTGACAGTCACCATTATATGAACTGAAACCTGAAAAGCCTTCAGCACCCAAACCTCAAATACCTCAGCTGAGATCCATCCCTTTTGTTATGACACTGAAAGCCAGGTGTACACTGTGCGATTTTTACTGTTTTTCACTATTGTTGCTTGTCAGATTTTACGTTAACATATAAGCATGCAAAATTAAAAAAAAAAAAAAACAATTATCAGTCTGTACAATATAAAGTACATGGCAGTGTACTATAAACAAAAGTAAGACTTTGAGTTAATTCTGGCAAAAGTTTCTGGCCAGAAGGAGGCTAAGATTCATTGCAAAGGAAAGTAATCAGCCATCGGTGACCACACTCGATCACACTGCTATAGGCACCAACAAATTATCATACACATGGTCATGGCAAAATTTTGGATTGGATGCAAACAGTTGCTTGTAAAGAGGAAAAGCAAATGGATTCCCCATTAGTCATCATTGTATAATCTCTAACCTGCACGGCCTATATCTAGAGGCTTTTAACTCTTAGTGGTTCATTTCTAAGCAACAAACACATTTAAATTTCTGCATTTGACAGACACTATATACAATGTAACTTACAGTGCATTCAAGCTATTAATTTCATCAGTATGCGCGTGCCCTGGGAATCAAACCCGTGACCTTTACATGGCTAGCGATATGCTCTACCATTAAAGCGACAGAGACGAAAATAAACAAAAGAAATATTTTCAATGCTGATAGTATTGATAAGACTTTAAAGGTGACTTCATGGCTTAATTAGTGCCAATGCTCAAAAATCCTTTTAGAAGTTCAGTTTGACTGAGACAAAGCTTAAGGAGTTAGGTCATGACTTTTTGCCCCTTTTGTAATGAGCTTTCTAGAAAAAGTCTGACTGCAAAAATCAGCCATGAATTACAAAGAGCCAATCAATAACACGTTTCACACTTCACAAAGCAGATTTAGGCTTGTCAACCATACCACCCGCAGTTTGCACTAAAGTAAGTTGTGTCATAACAGAGTCTTACCTTCTACACTGTCAGAACATGAGGTTCCGATGCCTGTGTCTCCACTGTCCGAGGCAGCGCTGTGACGTCGCCCGCGGCTGCTAATGCCAGCGGCGGAAGAGGACGCTTGCCATGCTGAGTCACAGCCTGGGACCCATCCAGGTGAGGATGTGCTGGAACCTAGGAAACAAAGAGTACAAGGTCACCATGGAGCAACAACAGAGGGATGCCGTTTTCACCGAATGCATGATATCGAACTGTATCATCATAAAAATGCCTTTGTTTATTCACACCGGAAGCCTTTTAACTAACTGAGGATTTAAAGCAAACAATGACTTAAGTGCAACAAGATACTACAAATTACAAGCTAGCCAGATAACACTTCTCTTTACTCTAAATTTCAACCATTATATAAATGATAAGTTTAATCAGGGTTCCCATAGTTTCTGATCAATGAATTTCCATGACTATTCTATTAGTTTTTCCAAACATATATATATATATATATATAAATGCATACTTTTTAAAACATACATTTACATTAGGATTGCACTCAAATAGAGTAAATATCTGGCACAGAAAGTGAATTTCAGTGAACCAAATTGTCAGTCTTGCAGGTGCTTGTCCCCAATATATGCTGGTCTAATCTTTTGTAAGGTATAATCCGTTTAGACACCACCATTTAGGCTATCCTCCTTAACGCCTACCAGGAAAACTTGAAATATAACATTTCTGTCACTGAAATCTCTGAATACATTGCTTTTTCTTTTTCAAAGAAGGGTTAAGAATGACTGTTTAGAATCGATTCATAATTCGGAATTAGGCTAAGTATTACAGGGGGTTCACAAATCATCCGTGAGCGGGGCGTGAGTGGCTTGTTTTCATTTCGGCACCCATATTAACAGATTACACCATTCACACAGCAAGTGTGAGTTGCGAGGTGACGCATCCCAGATGTGGCATTAAGTGGATAGTTTCGGCTGTCATGCTCTGGGTGCTGTACAACATTAAAATAATCAGGAGATCATAGAAAATACACAAAAAAATTCAAACCGCACCTATAGTACACTACAGATTATATGTCTGCAAGCATGTAAACTCAATAAAATAACTTAAAGGAAAGAATTAATAAACTGTCGAACCTTTTGCCATTCTGTGTATATAGGTGTACAGTATAGACACAACATCATCCAATCACAACCAAGTCTGCTGATAAAGATGAAGTGCAAGTGACTGCCCACTGTTGTCCTTGAAGCAGCAATAACTTCAGCTTATTATGACCTTATTAAAGAAGAAATCTGGCATAGGACCCCATAGATAACTTTATTTTCTGTGCAGTGGCACTGCTGTTTAGCGTGGAAGAGATGCGGCCAATGTAAACGTCCAACGCAACCACCCCACTCACGCACCACTCACGGAGGATGTGTGAACCTGGCTTTAGTCATTTTATTAAAGACAATTTCCTCGTGAATGTTTAGAAGTAAACAATTACATGAAGTTGGAATATATATTTTTGATTACAACTACTGTCTGCAAAACCTATACCTCCTGCATTTTTGTTGTGCCATAAATCTTGTACAAGACACAAGCACAAACTTTTGCCTGAAACAGCAATAAACCAGACAGCTAAATCAGATGATCAAAGAACACTTGAGATACTTCACAGCATTCTTAAACCTCAGTTTCTGGTGAGCCTGAGGTTAAGACCCAGCTGAAGACAACTAAAATGAGGTCTCCATAATTCCTGGGTGGAAAAACCTCATACAAGTTTACATGAAAATGATCCACATAGCTAGCTTGAGAGAGTAGCAGTGACTTGAGATCTGTAAATATCCCAGGTAAACATAGACCTAACTGATGATGGGGTGACAGCCATGCTCCAAGTCATGCAATGTAATATGATTTATTAAACCAAACTGGTAAAGAGACTAGTTTAGAGTTTGTTGCAGCTCTAAAATAAGACAACAATGCCACTGAAATATGTTAGAAAACATTTTACTCACAAAGTATGGCAAAAAGCACTGGCTACTAACATGGGTTTATTTACACACTGATGGTATACATAAAACATGAATTTGAATGTAAATTTGTAGACAGACAGACAGATAGAGGATGGGTGAGTAAACTGACAGACAGCCAGCCATCCATACAGACAGACAGATAGATAAGTAGACCGACAGACAGACATATAGAGGATGGGTGGACAGACAGACAGACAGACAGACAGATAGATAGATAGATAGATAGATAGATAGATAGATAGATAGATAGATAGATAGATAGATAGATAGACAGACAGACAGACAGACAGACAGACAGACAGACAGACAGATAGACAGACAGACAGACAGACAGATAGATAGATAGAAAGATAGATAGATAGATAGATATGGGTGTACTGGGTAAACAGATAGATAGATAGATAGATAGATAGATAGATAGATAGATAGATAGATAGATAGATAGATAGATAGATAGCCAGTATGTGTAAAAGAAAACGTAATAACTTTTACCTTAGAGATAAAAATATATATATATGACACTGTTATTACACAATGACAAACACCACATGGGCCTTCTAATTACACATCACTAAAGACAATATCAAACAAAGCTGATATATCTGTTAAAACCTCACAAATAACTACATTCTAGTTTGAAAACTACTGTAACTGTACCACCGCACTGCATATATCACTGTCAAAGAGACAGATAATGATATAGACCCTGTGTCCTTATGCGTCACCTCATTTAAAGACATCTGAAGGAGACACGGGGGATGCTCTCAGTAAAAAAACAATACGACCGTTTAATAACATAATAAGCCTCACAACATTTAAAAACAGCGTTTTAACCGCGCCAAAGGCGACTGGAGGAACAAAAATAAGCGCACCGTTATAAACGCCAGGCTTTGAGATCAAACATGGCTCTCGTTTTGTTCACATTTACATACAGCCGTCTTACTGTGTGTCATTAGATAAGCTACAGTCACTTACCTATTTTATAAGCGTCGAAGCCATCCTCAAAATCGTTCCTGGCCCACATCGCACTCGGCTTCGTACGCTAACTAGCGACGGAGAAAGATCAAACACGAGATCAACAATAAAATGTGCGAACCCGCCAAGAATGGGGGGAATTTCTATCTAAGTGAAACAGTATTCCATAGCCACGATGTACTGGACTATAATCTCCGTGTGAAATATTAAATTAAAGCGCTTATATTTCGCAACTAAAGGGTTGCGCGTGTGACGAGAATCAGAGATGGAGTTCAGTTATAAACTAGTGCGCTTGACTCGCGGCAGCTGCACTGCGAGAATGCGAGGATGTGATCTCACTGCCTGCGTGCTTCCTCCAGAGATCCGCGAAGAAGTCCAAGTGAACGCAATCAAAGCCCGAGCGAAACTCCTCCCACCAGATTCAGATCCAGTCGCGGCAGCCCTTCGACACGACTGGGTGAAAAGAAATAGCAGGAGTCCTCGAGTGACATCAAACATCGGGATTTGAATGGACGAGGTTGTAATCGTGTTAATTAGTACGGTAGGTTGAGAGGATGCACCCTTTTGTTGGTTAAATTCTAAATGTAATCTGATTTAGACATTCCCTGGGCGTAGATTACGCGGGGGATGAGGGTGACATGTCCCCCTCAATTTCAATAAAACCAAAGTTCATCCCCGGCACTTTTTTCACATGGCAAATGTGTTTACGCTGTCTTTCATACAGCAAATGTCTAAATGTGTAAAAGTTATAGTAATAATCGTGTAATTAATTCAATAAATAATTGTAATCGATTGAGAGCCTTAAAAATATACGCTATATTTATGTTCGACTTGCGCTAATCTTTCTGTCCCCCTCACTTTTAAAATGATTGCTATGCCCCTTGGCATCTGAAACTGAAAACGATTGATTTTAAATGATGCTGCATCCAAGCCGCTAGATATCAGTGTCCAAGTCCAAGATGACACAAAGAAAAAGTACACCTTTAAAGTCGCCATGAAACGAAAGTTATGTCCGACTTTATTACTGTATTGTGACATAATTCCGAGTGAAACGGCTTTTCGAACGAGAAAAAAAAAAAGTAGGGCGGGACTTTGTTTACGCTTGGACAAGGCTGGAGCCGTCGTGTAAATACAGATGAATGTGAAACAAGTGAGTTTAAGCTAATTAGAAGCTAATTTGTCCTCGTTTTGAATCACAATACACTGAGCATAAAGAATAAAGAACACTCACTCGAGCGGTATTTCCAAGAAAATTCTGTCTGAAAAAAAATACAAATAAACTCCAGCAAGTTTCCTTTCATCCAACTTTGGCTTATGTAGAAGTTTTTATTCCTATGCCCTATTCCATACGAAGACAATTCCCCTCAACCAGGGCTGGACTGGGAAGAGAATTGTGCATATCGCGGCGCCGTTTTGTGGTCCGTTCTGCATAACGCGGTGGCTCATTGTTGCTTATCGCGCCCCATTCGGCACGTTTCGTGGCCGAACCACCGGACCGCTCGGTTCTCCCGGTGGACATTCCATCCCTGATCGGCCCAAAAGTGCGTCGGCCCACCGGGAAAATTCCCGGTATGCCAGATTACCAGTCCAGCCCCACCCTCAACTGTGAGAGCTTCAGAAGGTTGAAAGGTGATAATGGGAAGTCAAAACTATTTTTTAAGCTATTCTTATCATAAAATCTGTTTGGAATTGACCCTGCAACATGGATACTTGGCGGCTTAAAACGTTAAAGATGCAACGGATAAAACATGAATGCTAGTTATTTATGTTTTTATTATAACATTTAGGTTAGGTTTAATGGCAGAATCCAAGCGGTGTGATTTTAATTTGTTGTGGTAATCAATATTATGCCGCAAATGCTGTCGATTGAGCTTATTTCATATTGAATTTTCATATTTCTTATTGAACTCTGAATATTACTTTAAGTTGGCCTAATATGGGCTGTTTATGTACTGTACTTTTTTATAAAGTGCTAACTCTAAAATTATTATTTTTAAGATGAACTCATTTTCATCAAATTTAAGTAATTGAGTTGAACTAAGTAATCTTTAAATGATGTACATATTATGAATTCAGAATAAGTGTATTTACAATAATGAGGTGTATGAACATTTTTAGGTGCACTCAGTAGATTTATCGTCATTACAAAAGATGTACTCTTTAAAAAGTGAATTATAATGTTGAAGTATATATAAAATCATGTCTATTCAAACGAGATGAGGACTTAAGTCATATCAGTAACCTTATAAAAGCTGTTTTATTCTACATGGAGAGGGTCCCCTCATGAGGTCTGCCATGTTAGGCTCACATGACAAGATAAATACTACTCACTTAGTCTTAGTAACCGCTCTGTTACTGGGCATTTTTTCACTCATTTATTAAACTAATCAGGGCTGACTGAATTTCTAAAAAGGCATCAATGACTGAAAACTATTGCGTTTGAATGATGCTGCATCCACACCGCTAGGTGCCAGTGTAATTCCAAGATGACATGCATACAAAATTACTATTTAGTGCACCTTTAAAACTTAATTTGTAAAAATGAATACGTTTTAAACAGTTTGGTAAATGGCAAAGCAACTACACTTGCTTTGGCATTAATCAAACTCATTTTACACTCAGCAAAGTTAAGCGAATGTACATAAATCTAATTTAAACCATTTGTTTACAACATTTGCCAGGATTATTTGTATGTATTTATCTATAAAGGCTTCTAACACAGAACAGTGATTTGTTACCCATGCCATACATGGATAAAATGCAATGTGCCTTTTGTGGTGTTGTTGTTGTTGTTGTTGTTGTTGTTGTTGTTCAAAGCAACAAATATGCTCACCCCTATTCTATTGGCAGATTCTTTCACAGGGATCCACAGTAGGACTATTTATGTTTAAGGTTGTTTGAAGCTTTGTTTCCTCTCCACATCTGTCTGACAGACTTGACTGACTGTCCAAGCTGCCCAAATGGGCCTTTCCTTACGTTCCTGTGTGCTCTTTATGTCTATTTAACCTGCTGTCTCCTGCATTACAATGAGATCACGATGTGTGAGTTTACAAGAGTCACGGGAGAACCAGTTGAGAAGCTTAGCTTAGTCAGGTCTTCTAAGCATTGATCAAGTGGATTTTAAGGCTGGATGAAGGTGGATGTGATTTTGTCTATTACTCAACATACAAATGTACAACATATAAGGATTGCTGCCCTGATTTTTCACAACATCCATATTGCATAACATCCTCAATTATCTTCACAAATACAGTGAAAAACAGTTTCAGTATATCATTTACAATTCCTCAGTACCATATTGTGTAATTAGTATAATCAGAGAGAAAGTGAATGTTAAACATTCATCAAACCATGTCAAACTACACATTTAAACTAAACAGAAAAAGATGACTGATCACTGCAAGTCTTCAGCCTGGTTGGATCTAGTATCAACTCTCAACAAGTTTCAAACAAGCAAGGGAAAACAAGAATGCATAATAACTGTATTATCCTGCTTTAATTACCCATGATCTCAAAATTAACCAAACACCTCTAATTTGTACAAGCATTCATGTGCAATTACCTTATTCTAGGAAGACTGTGAAGACCATGGGAATAGGGCTGGGGATTTGACAAACCCCTGATCTAACACTAAACTTCACCATGTTACTTAGGCTGCACTGTATGCACACAGACAAGAATAACACCTTGAAATGTGCATCTTGTTGTGTGCCAATAACCTTTAAAAGGGATAGTTCACCCAAAAATGAAAATTCTCTCATCGTTTACTCACCCTCATGCTATCCCAGATGTGTAATACTTTCTTCTGCTGAACAAAAACAAATATTTTTAGAAAAATATCTCAGCTCTGTAGGTCCATACAATGCAACTGAATAGGTACCAAAATGTTTAAGCTACAAAAAGCATATAAAGGCAGCATAAAATTCAGTGGTTAAATCCATGTCTTCTGAAACGATATGATAGGTGTAGGTGAGAAACATACCTAGTCCATTTTACTAGATAGTTCTCCACCCTGCCTAGTAGGCGGCGATATGGACAAAGAGTGTGAATGGCAAAAAAACGAAATAAGAAGAATCTGAAAGTGAAATATTTAAGAACTTTCTTACCCATTCCTATCCTACTAACATGTTTCAAGTCCAATATCCAGTTGAGATCTGCTTTTATAAAGAGACTTGTTGTCTCTTTATAAAATAGTACATAATTTTAACTAACACACACACACACACACACACACACACACACACACACATGCACACACATTATTAATGATATGTATACAGTATTATTTCAGTGATTTTACTGAAAAGGGATTTTTCAGAACAGAAAGGGCTGAAGTTCAGTGTTACTTTAATGCATACCTCGGGTCTTAAGTGACCCGGGACTTCATTCCACCTCCTGTACCTCATCCATTATTTTTGGAGTTATGCACACACCTCTTTAGTGATCCTCGACCGTTCTCTTCTGAATAGTGTAACAAAAAAAAAATTGGCAAACATTTTTTTTTTATGCTTAATTACCAAAAGTGTTTAGCGTCATTAAAGACCCATAGATATGTAATAGTGTTGTTGTTGTTTTTGCACATCCCTAAATCATATTTTTATGATTATTTAATATCTATATAAGTTTACTATCACATGATATATATTTCTTTGTTTATTGAGTACTATATTCATACAAATTACTTCTATATCACGTTGATTTTCTGTGTGACAATGGTGAGTTATCTTTATGATGTATCCCATATGCATGTACACATATTATACATGCGATTTCCTAATAAAAATGTGGCGCTGATGTGCCAGTGATGGAATTAATTCACAATTGACATCGCTATTTGATGAAAAAGCATTGTGGAATTAAACTATAGCAAGTGTAACACATGAACTGTAGTATTTGGCTAGTGTCATTTGTGTGTACTACTGAAATTATGCAAGCTGTGCGTCTATTTAGGCAAAAAAAAAATGTCTGAGAACATGCATATGTGTATTTTTATATTATTGTAGATGTAGTGTTATGTATAGCTCAATATGTGTTTGAAAGCCAGTTGCCATTTAAGGGTTCAAATGAAAGAATTGGCATACTTCATTACTAGCGTGTAGCAAAATAAAATCAGGACAAAAAGACTGTTTCGCCCCAGACTCTCACCATTGGTCAAGGGAGGCAAATGCTGTGTGGATTTTACAATTTTTGTAAGAATCATCCCATTAATGGCTTACTTATAGTTGTCGCTCGGGATACAAGAAATATATTTTAACAAAATTACACACCTTTAAAGCTAAGAGTACACTTTGAAAAAGACAGTAGCTTTTACAGACTGAGTCTTGTAAATGGCCACCAATGTGTATGGAAACCAAATGAAGGGATTGTACCAAGAATCCAAACAAACATTCCTACAGGCGGTACTGAATCCTGGCATTGAATGACACTGTGGCCTGTCTCCACGACAACAGAAGCTCTGAGCAACATTTTGGCCTACTCACGCACTCAGCAGACAGAGCAGCTACACTTCATGACACAAAGAGCACTCACACATTACTGTGAACAGCCGTGGTCTGTTACTGGCCAAAATGAAATGCAAATACAAATTTCCTAATTATAAAGGCAGCAATCACTATACATTTTTCTCATACTAAGGCTTATGGATTAAAACAAACCCCTAAAAGTTGGCCAGTGCCCAGTGTATCCCAAACTGTTTAATAAAGCCTACACATGTGCGTGCGTTAAAATCCAATTATAACAAAGAGTATTTAGCAGAGACTGGCCACTTCTATTAAAATGAATAGGAGAGATTGGATTGCCCAACAGTCAACCGATGTAATAAGTCCCGCCTTACAGGTAAATAGGCCAATCGCATTTTAGATACAGATATCACCTGTCAATCAACTCGACAACGCGCATGTGCATTAGCTATGCAAGCCAGGAAAATTTAGTTTTTTAGCCTAATCTGAAGTAAAGCATAACAATTTATTATGCCAGTGTTGTCAGATTTTACTGCTGATTTGACATATGTCCTTTGGTCTTAATCTTGAACAACCATTTTTGAGATTTCAGTGTTCCCCCACTCAAGTAGACAAGAGCTGCACTTTCATGACTGGAAATAGCTTCCTGAGAGCTTTCCAAAGATGGCCACCAGTGGACTGACATGCTAGAAATTAGCATTTTTATATGCACACCAATATGATCATTACTCCCAAAAATCAGCTAATTAAAACCTGACAAAGAAAATTGTTTTTATTTGAGATTTGAAATATTTGCATTATTATCTGTTTTTGACATCAAAACCGTGAAGAGACATGTGCTCAACATATGTGCACATTGGATAAGCTGGTGAGAACACCATTACAAGTGCTTACATGCCAACGGAATTTGGCGTAATAGGAAAAAAATCAACCGTGTCGACTTTATTCTTGCGTTAATGACCTTACACCAATAAAGGAACACTGTTTATTGCATTTGCGTGGCCATATTCATTGTTGCCGTATTAAGTATAACTGGTGTAAGAACTTGCATGCAAATGCGCTCATTGGGTCTGTTTACATGCACACCAATACGGTGATTACTCTCTAAAATCAGATACTTTTAAAAAGTATTCCACTACAGATTACAGAATGTAACCTATATGTAAGTAAAAAATAAATACAGCATCTTATGCAGTAAATGTATCTTGTTTTAAATATGTTTTTGTTATTTTTACTGAAAAATAAACAATATTTACATTTTTATTTTTGCTGTACATTTTTGCCTTAATATCAAAGGTTATACTTGAGAAGAGGAAGTTGTGCTCCAACGTGAATGTTCGGCATAGAATTCATTATAAAATGTTATTGAGTTTATTGAGATGCATGTAAAGGCAAGAAATAGCATTTTAGCTTTGCATAAAGCTAAATGTTCACATGACAATTGACACAAGGTTAACTATTTTTGCTGGATTTTCAAAATCCTGTTGTGTGTACACAACAACATCCTTTTCTGATCATATGTGGATTCTGTTCATAGAATGAGGCAGAAAATATATTATTTGTAGCTTTCTATACAATGTTAAAGGTTGCATTGGTTAGCATTTCTTTTAAAAAATGCTCTAACCACATAAAAAGAGTGGTGGTGGCGTAGTGGCTAAAGCATAGGGCTGTTAATTAGAAGGTCACAGGTTCTAACCCCACAGCCACCACCATTGTGTCCTTGAGCAAGGCACTTAACTCCAGGTTGCTCCGGGGGGATTGTCCCTGTAATAAGTGCACTGTAAGTCGCTTTGGATAAAAGCGTCTGCCAAATGCATAAATGTAAAGGTAAATAAAAAACATTGACAAGGCATAATCATGTATTTATTGTATTTATGTTTTATCAGTCGGTTTCTAACTGTTTTTTGTTAAACTGTAGAAATATTCCGTATACTGTAAAAAAAATCCTACAGCAATCTACTGTGATTCCTAAATACAGTAGTTTGCTTTTAAAAATGTTGTCTTCACTTGTCTGTCTAATGAGAAGTCAAATAAAAAAATAAAAAACAATCTTTGAAGCAATGTTCATATTAAATGTACAATTATGCCAGGATTGAACAGTGTATTTTTTTTTTTTTAAATAAAAGCAACAACAACAACCTGTACACAGTAAAATAACAGTATAGCACTGCGTTGTGGGTTATAATGGTGAAATACCCATACGCCTTTGTGCTTGAATAAGTATGTATGCTTTGGCAATGCATTAGGGCTACAGAAAACATACAAAAATCATGTACAAAAGTATTCAGACTTAATAGAAGTCTTAGTTTAATTAGTGTTGTTGTTTTGTTTGAAGTCACCATTATGGTGATGAGTTCTCTTGAGCTGTCACCTTGGACCTTCTTTATTATTATATTATGTTCTTCTAGCTGGTCAATTTGTGTTTGAGTAAAATAAAAGTTGTTGCACTGTGCTACTTGGAAGTTAAAACCTAAGGTCAGACTGATTATTAGATCCTACCTTGCAAATGGCACTATATATGTCAATAGTGATGCATTACACATAAAAACATAAAAGAAAAAACAGTAATGGTTGTTTCAGCAAAATTATATCAGCAAACTGAGTGATCCAACTCTCGGCATACAAAATGCAACAGTGGTGACAATTAACAAACATACTTTAACGTAAAAAGTAAAAGCTGAACATTAAAATACAAGAAACTTAGACTACAACAAAATCGATGTGAAAATAAACCAGTAAATATAAAAAAATCAAAGTGAATTCACTTTCATTTCAACAAAAGTAGATAGTATGTAATTTCACAGCTATATACTGCTAAAATACAGTTGTATACTGTAGCTGTAAAAACAGGTATCTAGCCGTTAATTTCAGCAACACAGTTGATTTTATAGTAACTTGCTGGCATTCCTGCTGCCAGTTCTTTACTGTTTTTTTTTTTGACGAGAAACTCTTTAACAGTGTAGCTCCTCTATTAAGCTCCCAAGGGAAAGTTCCTCAATGATGTCATATCCACCTTTTCACAGTATGAACATGTATGAATGTAATGCATCATAAGGAAGTGTTTCAATGCTGTTCAAACACTCCATTTGATCACATCATTTATATGGATAAATGTTTTCCAACTGAATAGTTGAAATATTAAATGAAACAAATGACAATAAAATACAAAGTAACCTCTTAGAGATAGGTCGTTTGTGCTATGGACATGAATGATACTTTAAATTGTGCTGCTTGTTGTGTAGAGGTGTGCTAAGCAATCAGATTAACAATTTTAAAAATTAAAATCAACACAACATTTCTACTATATTGTCCATAAACAACCCTTTAATTTTTTTAACCAGAGATCATGTTTTTACAGAATGCTTTTAGCCCCACTTCGTGATTAATGAACGCCGTTGCTACTCAGCACAAATAGCACATTTTCTCTCCGAGGACCAAAGGGAACGATACACAACGGCGCCATGACAATGTTGGTATATTCACTCTATGACCATATTTGCCATCAGTTTGTGGGCTGGTTTGGGAGTGACCCACATTAATAGTTCCCTGAGGTTCGAAGCAAGTGGGACGTAGAAACAGGGCATCAAGAATCAGTGTTTATGCGCATGTTATCATGCTAGTGCAGACTGCACCCATCCCCCACTTCCTGTCTGACTGCCAGGAAACCATTGCTTGTACTTAAGCACAGTGGACATGTGGAACAGTACCAGCTTGCAGTCAAGTACAGCCAAAGTACAAATGGCATTACTTTAAACCGATATATATCCTACTTACAATACTTGGATGTTAATAAAAAAAGTATTTATATAACAGTAGGCCTACTTCTCAAATGGTGGGTCACAGGACTTTCCAGTAGGTTTGTGGACAAACAAACAAAGCTAAATACAAATAATACAATGCAGCTAACCATATAATATTGTATAATTAAGATAGCAAAATAAATAGGCTTGACAACTTTCAAAATGGAGGAGAAAAATGTCCATCTCTTTTGTTTTTCTTGCCAAAATCATAAAGTTAAACATTTGCTGTTTTTATGCTTTTATAAAACTGACAATTTCCATATTCAGCCAATGACATGTTAATAATCTTGCATATGTTTTGGGCCTATGATGCTCATTTCAAGGTAGAACATTTCAGTTTTAAAATTGAATGATTTAGAGCTATTTTTGTTTACTTTTATGCAATAAATCATTTTGATAATTGAATTGGATCACCACTTGATGTCCAATGTAAAATCTGGGTCCTGAAGCTAAAACCAGTCTTAAAATACTCGACTAGACAGTACTTGTATTCTTGCATTTCATTCTTACATTGTCATACTGTATTTATCTTCCAGCAAAAGACATAAAACTTAACCTGCATTCATTAATCTGAGTTTTATTTATTTAATCAGTTAAATTCCCAACATGTCCCATATTACACACATTGGAAAGGAACGAAAAGCATATAATCAATTTAAAAATAAAAATAACGCTCTATAAATGTTACACTTACAGTTGTTGGTCGTCATGGGAAATACACATTATGCAGAAGTAGCAGGAGGAAGTGGTGTTTGCAAAGCATATGTTAGCTTGTGGGGAACTCTCTCAACCAATGAGAGCACCAAAAACACAAAGCAGACACTTTTTAAATAGGTGTGGCAAATTTACTTGTTTTCAAGTGATGATGATTTGACTTTTTTTTGACTTTTTCTTTTTTTTTTTTATCCACAGACATTTTGGGATAGAGCATCACAAATGGGGACCAAAGTAAACAAACTAATTGTGGTGAGGGGTTCAAATAAAAACATTTTACTATTGGGAAAAGAGTCTGTTTGATAATGATTAGCAAATGTTTGACCCTCAGAGGTCAGGACTTTTGACTTTGTAGTTTTCCAAAGCCATTCTAGTGGCACTCTTGTTAAACATTTCACAGTGGGGAGCGTCCAGTCTCAACAGACATTATAGCTAAAGATCAATACCTGTGGACGTCAGAGGAACGTTTATGAAGTGTTTATGGAACTAGAGCAGACTTTCATTCCCTGAGAACATTTGCCTCACAAAGTACAGATGTGCTTATAATATACCCCTTTTTTCAAAAGAATGTAAAACACTTGTAGAATCTCTGATGTTTAGCATAAAAAATATATGCTATCCATAAGAGACATCATATTTTTTTCATCTATACTACTGACTGTAGAAGCTGCGCAACATAGATGTGTATTCGTCAAGACAAGGGGTATGTAGGGCCCTATGAGTTGTGGAAAACGCAGATGGAATCACAGAAATAAAAATGGAACTATAAAACACGTAATGACATAGAATTTGACATTTTGAACTAAAATGAACGATTGAATGCACAATTAATCAAATTAAAAACACAATATGTCCTAGTATGATTACTGAACCGCATACTGGCAAAAAGGCACAGAAACTGAAGGGGCTTCAGTCAGATATCTGCCAAAAAAAAGCTTGATTTAAATGGATGAAATTTAAAATTAAATTAAAAATAAATTAAATAAAAACAACAAAATACATTACTATCTAAGCAATATATCACATGTGTGCTTTGATCTGCATACTCATATTTTAAATTGAAAGCCATATATAACAATTCTTCAGATTACAAACATAACATCTCACTTTAAGGATGTTGAGACACCCAAAATGATGATGAAAACTTTCTAAATTGTGACTCAGTGTTTCTTGGTCAGCAATTTTATTTTATTTCTAGCTAACAGGCAGTGGCATGCAGGATGTTGCCCAACTTCACACACGCATGCTTAATTACAAGGCCATGACACCTGTAGGTTTACTTGTACCAAATGATCAATGTTTGCAGTCAGACAGCAATTAAATTCACTCACTGATGGTCACACTTTCTAGTTCTATCGGGAAGACACGCAGGCTTGAGTGAAGTTTGAGATGCCATTTATTTGATAGATGTAAAATGGGAGGTGATATCTCTCTCTTTGGTGTAGGCCCCGTCCGGCAGTCCGAGGTAGTTGTACCCGGAACCGTCATGTCCTGCCGGAGATAGGAGGCAGGGGCGAGGAGCCTACCCCCCTGCGGGACAGGGCTCAACTGGTGGTGGTGGGGAGGTGGAGGTTGCAGTGTTAGCACACTGAAACAGCAATGTGATAGATTGTGTGCGGACTTATAAAGCATTGGCTTACGTGCGATTGGCTAGGAGTTACCCAGCTAATGATGTGATGATGTGCCCCTGCTGGTCTTCCCGCTAGAACTACGCTCCACTTCCATTTCTTTTATCATTACCAAGTTAAAACTTGTTGCACAAATGCCTCAAAAATCTGAATGCTACTGTTGCCATACTTACCTTAAAGGTGAGTTCCAACTCAGGACTAAATGGAAATTATGTTCTGACAAACAAGCCAAGATCTGCTGAAAGGAAGAGAATAAGGCCTTTAAAAAAAAAGTGCTCTTTCATAAATCAGCCAACATATAGTCTGAGGCTTTCAAAATGGTCAAAACCATCTGCTGGGAAATTGAAAGTTTCACAACTGGGGAACGTTTGCATAAAACCTTTGACAAAAAAAAAAAAAGAAGAAGAAAGAATTCATAGATCTTAGTGTATGAAATCTAAGGCCTTTTAACCAACTAACCCCGATAAACCCTAAAAAAAAGGGGGGTTCCAGACAAAGCTTTGACAAGCCTAACTGAATGTTTATTTTAGTACGTTTTTTCTCTAATTTTTATTGCTTACAAAAAAAGCTTATGAGCCAATATATGTCTTTGAAAATATTAAACAACCACACCTACAGGGCATTGTTTTTCAAGAACAAACCAGACCTCACCAAAAAAAAAAAAAAATGACCTTACTAAAAATAGTAATACTAAGAACTGGAAGAATTTTATACAAATAACCATTAAAAGGACTGAAAGTTAAAAAAACTGAATTGAATCCTCTAAAACAGTGTAAGATCTCCCAAATGAAAGATGCCAAGGGAATGATGTAATGGGGAGTTTAAGGATCCTTGGTGGCACATTCAGAGACACAAAATCAATAATGCTTCATTATTGATAAGAACTGTGATCCATCTGCAGGAAGTTCAGAATCCATTAATGTCTCATCTTACCTTCTTTCTCCCTTGACCACAGTTGTGGAAATTGTGGAAATTGAAGCTTTGCAGGCCATAATGCCTGAACAGAGACCTTGAACTCTCAAACAGGTTAGACTTTACTCTGTGATTCAGCCAGTCAATGGAAATGACCTCACTACTGCTCTAATGACACAATATATGCTTAGTACAATCAGATATTAACATGCATTACCAAAAAAAATCTAAATAAATAAAAAACTGTTGGAAACATGGCCCATGGTTAGTGCATGTTGTCATGCTAATGAAAGCGGCATGGGTTAAAATCTGGCTTTCAAATATTTCCTGGTCCTGTTACCCCCATCATTTCCTGTTATCTTTTGAACATCCCTATAAATCAGGGGTCCCCAAACTTTTTTCTATGAGGGCCACATCATTTTTCCTTTCTATAATGGAGGGCCGTAGTCTAACAGAAAATGGCATGGGCCGGAGTGATTTATTGTGGAGATTTTATTATGATTTTAAATGGATTTACAGTATTATGCCTCCTAATGCTAGATTAATTTATTATTTATGCACCATACATATCAAGTGATATATAGCCTATTAAAAGAGCATTATTACTATCGTAATGACATTTTTTCATATTCATTGCTATTGAAATCAAATTATTTACTTACTCATGCGTATTAGGCTAATCAGTGTGAACTATGGGCTTGTTTCTGGCTGGTGAGAAGTCCAGTGTCAGATTCCATTCCTGTCACAGCCAGTCTCAAAGACTGATGCAAATGTTCATCAGTGAGTCGTCATCTCATAGGATTTTTCATCAGTTTCATGCGTGAAAAGGTTTGCTCACAGATATACGTGCTGCCAAAAGTGTGGACATCTTCATTGCATTCCTTCTGATGTTTGGGTAGGTCTCGTTAGGGAGGGCAGTATAGAATTCAATGAGACTGTTGGGCTTAAACGCGTCTTTCAGAACATCAGAGTTCTGTAACTCAGCCAACTCAAACTGATAAGAAGGCAGGGCTTCGTCAATGTCAGCAGCAAAAGGGTTCTGAAAAAGGCAGATTTCTTTAGCGTGGACATGTAGCTCACAGAATCGCACATCAAACTCCGCCTTCAGCATTTCCAGCGCTTCCACTGACTTTTCAGCTGGGAATGGGACCACTGGTTTCTCAGCTGAGAGGCTTTGGGTAACAGGGAGATGGGTGAAGTCTTGCTTTTGCACTTGTCCCACAAGCAGTGCTAGTTTCACCTCAAATGCTTTTATGTGGGAATACATGTCACATATTAGTTTCCCCTTGCCTTGGAGCTGCACGTTGAGGCCATTCAACATTTCTGTCACATCTGTTAAAAAGGCGAGGTCCCATTTCCATTTTGTGTCGATCAGTTCTGGGACAGTTTTGCCCTTTGTCAGAAGAAAAACATTGATTTCGGGTAGCAGCCGAAGAGAAGACTCTAGCTCGGACAGAAAGACTTGGAACTGCCTGTGTTTAAGTCTGTTTGCTCTGATGAAGTTTATACATGACACCACCACTTTCATAATCGATTCCCACTTCAGAACTTTGCAGCACAGTGCTTGCTGTTGAATTAGGCAGTGTACTTGTAAAGGGGGCATGAGACCTCTTTCCTCCATTTCTCTATTCCTGCGTCCTATCAGTCCCCTTGACGTGCCAACCTTACTAGGAGCTCCGTCAGTCGTGATGCTGGCCAGCTTAGACCAGTCTAGATCCAACTCTTCTATCGTTTGGCACACTTTACCAAAAATATCCTCCCCTGTCGTAGTACCTTTGAGACTTTTTAGGGCTGCCAGCTCCTCGGACACTTCAAAGTTTGAGCTAACTCCGCGAAGAAAAATGAGCAGCTGTGCCGTGTCCTGCATGTCATTACTTTCATCCAGCGCTAATGCAAAAAAATCTAATTCTTTCACTTTTTCCTTCAGCTGGGCATATACATTATACCCCATTTCTTCAATTCGTCTGGTGATTGAAATGCGGTGAGTCTGTCCGCAAGTAAAGACGTCTTTCTTATCGAGGCACACCTCCTCCGCAACAGCATTCATACATTTCTTTACGAACTCACCATCACTGAATGGCCTACCGCAGGTTGCAATCAGTTTAGCTACCTGAAAGCTAGCTCGAATGGATGACTGGTTCAACTGGGTTTGCCGTACAAACGTATTTTGCTGAGCAGATAGTCCACTTTTTAGCTTCGACACTTTGTCTGCTCTCATTTGGCCTTGTAAACTCGCATACTTGTCTCTGTGGTGGGTTTCATAGTGTCGGCGCAGATTGTATTCTTTGAACACGGAGACTGTTTCTTGACAGATGAGGCAAACAGCCATTTCTTTGCATTGAACAAAAAAATAATCACTTGTCCACTTTTGGTTAAATACCCTGCATTCTGAATCAACTTTTCTCTTTCCCAACCGTTTGGCCATTTTGTTGTCACTTTAAATTTTCTTGCTGGATTGCGTGCACCCGCTCGATCACGATGGAACGTTAATCCGGGTGAATCTAACAAATAATTTGGCTACTTTAATAATTATGACTAAGGGAAAATTTTTTTTGAAAGCCAATATGTATTATCAAATACAAATATGATATGATTAAAACATATTTAAAATTAAATTGTAAAAATATTTCTCTGCATGGCATTGTTCAGAGGGCCGGTCCAAATGTGGGGGCGAGCCGTATTCGGCCCGCGGGCCGTAGTTTGGGGACCCCTGCTATAAATAATCCTAAAAAGGTCATAAAACATAATAATCTAGCAATCTATATTAAATAGCAATTTCACACTTATTTGTGCAGCAATTACATGTTACATTAATAAAGGCTTAAGATAAATTTTCTTTAAACAATTCCTTTCAAAATCCTACAGAACCACGAGTGTAAACTGTAAGTGAGAGCTGCCTTTGTGATTTTGATCTTGGAGCAATCTTTCTCCCATTACCTGATGCAGCATATCCTGTGCGATACTCCAGGAATTGCCACAATCCTATCATCCCCTACTGCAGTACCTTCATCCCAAATGGAATGCAATCAGTCACCATGACAACAGACGGCCATCTTCACCATTCCAAGGGGTGAACGGTTCAAGCCTGAAAACATCTATTTCAAGGTTTGCTAAGCATCTTACAGTGTTTACAGTTATTTGACTTTGCATGGACTAAATGCTGTTTGGCTTGGCTTTATATTCAATGGCCTACTATTGTTTGACAACAGATCATTACAAAGCAGTTATGGTAATATGTATAACCAGCCTAATTATCTTGCATTATTTACGCTATGTGCTTAGAATGGATTGCTCATTTAAAAGGGACATGCATTGTAATAAATGGTTTATAATAGAAAAGCAGATTTTCTTTGCTCTTCAGAAATAAGTGTTCAATGTCCGATGTAGATGTACTCTAACTTTTACAATGCTCCCTCCCAGTCCACTCAGATCATATATGAATAATAAGCTTGAAAATTGGTTATTTAGTAATCATCATGGTTGACATCACAACTATAAGAAGATGAATACATTACAGCTCACATCTACTTATCAAACTATGCAGAAGCATAGTTCCTCATTTCATAAACAAAAAGGTCAGCCAATCATAACAGAGCATATAGAAGAATTAAAAGGTACAGTAACAAAAGAAATTTAATGGAAAACTTTAAACTTTCAACTTGTCCCATAAAAAGCAAAAATCATGGTCACAGTGAGGCCCTTACAATGGAAGTGAATGGGGCCATTTTTAGGAGGGGTTAAAGTCAGAAACGTGAAGGTTTTAATTTGATAAAAGCACTTGCATTTATTATTCTGTTTAAAATGTGTATTATTTGAGCTGAAAAGTTGTTGAAATCATTGTTTTTGCAGGATTATGGGGTTTACAGCTTTAAATCGTCATGGAAACAGAAGTTGTAAAATTGGAACACAGATAAAAACCTTACACAGATAAGATTTCATCACACAATAAATCATGTTAATATGTCTATTGTTTATGTCTTGCAGTTATACTTTTGAAACTGTGAATATTTTAACATTTACAAATTGGTCCCATTCACTCTCATTGTAAGTACCTCACTGGAACCCAAATTTTGGCTTCTTTTTTTTCATGAAAAGGAGGGACGAGTCATAATTAATGTTTGTGGTAATCAACATTATGCAACCAATGCTGTCTATTGAGCTTTACTTGTATTGACTTTCTTTTAACAGTAAAATACAAAAAGAGAACGAGAGACTCACTCGCTGTTCACAATCATTGTATTGGTGAAAAAAAGAGGCAAAGAAGTGAATGGTAACTGAAACTAACATACTGTCTAACAGCTCCTTTTGTGTTCCACGGAAGACATGTGGGCACATTTTTATTTTTGGGTGAACAATCCCTTTAACGTAATAAGCAACTCTTAATATAAACTAAAGAAGCTAAACTATGTCAGCCAAGAACAGAAAGCTGAGGCTGCAGTGTGCACAGGCTCACCAAAACTGAACAGTTAAAGACTGGAAAAGCATAGCCTGGTCTGATGAATTGCGATTTCTGCTGAGGTACATAGATGGTAGGCCCACTGCAGCCTCAACCTGACGTGGTCTTCTGCTTTTTTAGCCCAATAGCTAGTGTGTGGTGGGCATTCTGGCACACTATGGCTGCCATCGCATCATCCAGGTGAATGCTGCACACTGGTGGTGGTTGAGGAGATTTCCGCTATATATGTAAAGTGTTTTAAAAGCCTCGAAATATATAAATGTCAGGAAATTATTGACCTCAAGCATTCTAAATTGTTATTCTGCTCACTACAATTGTACAGAGTGGTTATCTGAGTTACTGTAGACTTTGTCAATTCTAACCAGTCTGGTCATTCTCTGTTGACCTCTCTCTTCAATAAGGCATTTCCATCCACAGAACTTGGCTGATTAGATAATCGCATGGATGTTTGTTGGTGCCTGATGGGCTGGTTTGAGTATTTCTTTATCTGCTGATCTCCTGGGATTTTCATGCATAACAGTCTCTAGAATTTACTCCGAATGGTGCCAAAAACAAAAAACATACAGTGAGTGGCAATTTTGTGGATGGAAATGCCTCCAAATACTAATACTGTTTTGTAGGCACGAGGTGGACCTACACAATATTAGGCAGGTGATTTTAATGTTGTGGCTGATCACTATATATACATATATACGTATATATATGTATGTGTGTGTGTGTGTGTGTGTGTGTGTGTGTGTGTAAATAAACAAAAGCAGATATAAAACGAATCTAATGTTTCCTGAAACACACCAAAACAAAAAGTTACTTATATAAATGTCTTTATTGCCCAGTATGCAACTTTGCTGAGCTGTTTGGTGTCCTATTATTACGCACTACATCACAATTAAAAGTAAAAACAAATACTGACAAAAAAAAATCTGATTACATACACTGCTAATAAACATCTCGTGCTTCACTCAGTCCCGGCCAACTTCATCGTCTACAACAGATGGACTGAACAAAGAAAGACCTTTGAGGAGTCCTGCGGAGCCCAATTCAAAACATCTCCTCTTCGTTGGATCCACTTTATTCTCTCCTTCCTTTCTATTAAAGGATTCTGTCCTTGTGTTGGCTGTCTGTGCTCTGGTGGTCCTGTCTTCATTTGCATCTGTGACTCAGTTATTTGCATTGCTGAAATGGTTTTTGTGATTTCTACTTGTGCGCTTGTTGCACAATGTATTTATACTTGTGTTCACGAACACTTTTACCTCTGGTTGAGCTGGGGTTGGAGATTTTGCTACGGTATTTTCCTCAGCTAAAGAAATAAAGGAGAATCTGGAAAGATTGGCTAGTGTGGAGCTGGCAACTTTAGTCTTTGGGTGGTCTGGCTTTGGCAAGGATTGTGGTGGTTTATTCGTTTTAGCGTTAGTCTCACCTGGCGGAAGGCTGTTAAGTCTCAGCTGTTGCTGTTGTTCTACTATGTCTGCAAACATTCCTTTGTGAGCTGTGGTCTCCTCATTGGAAACCTTTGAGGAAAGAAAATTTGTTTTGAAATCCTCACTGGAGTTTCTTAGGAGCACTGCTGTCCTCTGCTGGCGAATGAGAGCTTTGATACTCTTCAGTTGCTTGCCTTTGTGGTACAGTATGTTGCACCACCTCTTTTACTGCCACAAGAACATGGGAACATGGGACACCTGAAGTGGTTGTTCTGCATGAGTTAGTCTCTTTTTGGGCTTGAAGTTAAAGTTTGTTAGTATTACGGCATACATTCTCTGCTCTCTCAGGTTCCTCTAAATCAGGTGCTCCGGTGGCTATGTTTTCTCTTTTAGATTGTCTCTTCCCCGTAATGGGGTACTGTGGGTAGGCATTATGAATAGGGAGAACATTTGCTCCAAATCATCTCCTAAAACTCTATCCTTAATGTTCTTGTCCTAGCTCTGAAAAGAAACACTTTAATCTCTTTTAGTCTTTTGCCTCTTAGCTTTTTGGAGCCACTCTCCACTACAGAAGAGGGCCTGTCTGTCTCATTCACGGATAAATCCACATCATTCTTCCAGAACCCTTGCGGTGCACAAAATGTCTGTTGCTAGGCAACACAGTCATGCATCGTGTCATCGTCCCCTTTGATTACCTCTCTAGAGGTAATCAAAGGGGAGGTGTGAACAATGGAGCCTGTACGGGTCGGACTGGATAAGGAGTGAAACTAGTCTAGGCCTGGATCTGACACCATACTGGGATTTTCATTAGCCAAACTCTCATTGGATTGTTCGTTATTTGGTTTGGGCCCTTTAGGGGAGTCGGAGTTGTGTACTGTAGCCTAGAGAGGTACATGAAAGGCAAGTTTGGGGAAGTTTTTATACAGTGTGCATTCAAATTTATACAGTGGCAATAAAAAGTATATAGACACTTAAGACACACTTCAAAATATATGGATGTCATTAGATAACAAAATATCTTAACAAAAGATCTTTATTTTAAAAACAGACAGCACAAGCACACTTTTCAGGCAAGAAATGTCACAACAAGGAGTTTAAGTTTTAAATGATAAAAAATACAAAAAAGTTTTTTTATGTATAAAGTATAAAATAGAAAATATTTAGGCTTAAACTTGAGGGTAAATGACTTCATACGTTGACTAAAAATCACTTTGGGTCCAGTTGATTAAAAGTTGCAAAAAATGTCTAAAAAAAAGTTAATTCAGACTTTTTTTTTTTGTTTGTTAGTTGTTATTTTTTTAGGAGATGCCATTATTTGTTAGCAGATGCCACTTCTTTTGATATTTTGTAATTGAATGCAATGGCAGTCATACATTTTAAAGTGTGGTTTAAGTGTCAAAATGCTTTTAGGTGCCGCTGTTCACATACTATATATTACATTGCCTGGTAAATATAAAAGTTCCATACTCTAATATTTCGTTGGACCGCCTTTAGCTTTGATTATGGTGCGCATTTGTCGTGGCATTGTTTGTCGTGACAGTATTGATGACGGTAGAGTCGAACCACTCTGTAAAGTCTTCTCCAGCACATTCCAAAGACTTTCAATGGGGTTAAGGTCAGGACTCTGTGGTGGCCAATTCATGTGTGAAAATTATTTTCACACTTTAGATTATGTTCACCTTAGATTATGTTCCCTAAAACACTCTCACAATTAGAGCCCAATAAATCTTGGCATTGTCATCCTGGGATATGGCCGTGCCGTCAGGGAAGAAAAAAAATCCATTGATGGGAATAACCTGCTCATTCAGTACATTCAGGTAGTCAGCTGACTTCATTTTATTGCCGCATAACGTTGCTGAGCCTAGACCTGACCAACTGAAGCAACCCCAGATCATAACAATGCCTCCAGAGGCCTGTACAGTGGGCACTATGCAAGATTACCCTTATGCACCCTTCACTTTGAAATAGGGTAAATCTGGACTCATCAGACCACATGACTATTTTGCATTGCTCCACAGTCCACTCTTTATGCTCCCTAGAAAATTGAAGTTGCTTTTTTCTGATTAGCTTCACTAACAAGTGGCTTTCTTGTGGCCACACAGCTGTTTAGTTCCAATCCTGTAAATTCTCGTCGCATCGTGCATGTCTAAATGCTGTTACTTTCACTATTTTAGTGATCTCCGATCACAATTATTCAAGATTTATTCCGACCACATAACTTCTGCAAAGCTGACGGTTCACCACTATCCTTCCAGGTATAATTATGCATTGGACAGTTCTTAACCCAATTCCAGTGATTTCATCAATCTCCTTAGTTGCTTTCTTTGCTTGATTCAGGCCATTATTTTGCCCCTTCTGAAACACAGTAACATCTTTTCCACGACCACAGGATATGTCTTCTGGCATGGTTGTTTAAGAAATGAGAAGCTACACACTGCATCAGTTAGATTTAAAAGAATTGATGCCAGCTCAAACATATTAATCACTGCAATAATGATCCAATCACAGGCTCTTAACTATCTGCTTATTTAAATCCAAACTGCAATGTTTTTTTTGTTGTTGTTTTTTTTGGCCAGGCAGTGTATAAATGAAATAAAATTGTATATTTATTACAATTTTACCTAGAGAATCTTTGGAGTTCTTTGTGTAGGATATTGGTCAACCCCTGCCTCTCTACCACAATCTCACATTGTGTTTTACACTGCTCTCAGGGGTTATCAGGAAAAGAGGGGCGCAAATCGTTTACATTTTCAAGCAGAGCGCTCACGTGGCAACCAAAACAAAAACACATATCCATCTCTAAAGAATGAAATATAACTTGTTAATTTAGGAACATCAAACACAATGGGAAATGAAAGATTTGACAGAAAACCAAAGGGAAGATCAGGGAGGGAATGATATGTGTTAGTCTGACCTTCAGTGAGGTGGCTGAGTCTCTCCAGCATGCGGATGGAGGTGCAGGCAGCATCATCTTCTCCATATGCCATAAACATGAAGATTCACTTGGAGCTCCTGGGGGAGAGACACAATGGGAAAGTTGATAGACAGAGTGAAAGTGAGCTGTTAATATTAATATTTTGTAAATATGCTTCAAATGGCAAGGCCATTATCTTCTACTTTTGTATCAAAGAGACTTTAAAGATAACTGGCAAATGAGAGGCAAAATCCAGCCATTGATAGGACAGATTTTTCATTTAAAATTACGTCACCTGGAAAAATAAAGACTGAACTAGCAGGAAATCTAACAGAGGAGGCATGAACAACGATACGATAGGGGGAGTCTGATCTACTTACATATCTGCTGATGTTATTTACACCAAAAACATCTGCTATACAGTGGCACCAATAAGTATTTGAATGCTTAAAAGAGTAGTTCACCCAAAAATGAAACTGTCATAATTTACTCAAGTCATTCCAAACATGACTTACTTTTTTATGCAGAACACAAAAGGAATTTTTTTTAATGAACATCCCACTCAGTCTTTTCAATACAGTGGAAGTTGATAGTGACTCAATCCAAAGCTTAAAAAGGGACCCAAAGTATCATAAAAGTAGTCCATGTGACTCATGCGTCATATTCCAAGTCTTCTGAAGGCAAACAACCTGATATTTCCAATAAATCATTTTCAGTGTAATTCTTAACATCTGTTATGCGTATATGAGAGAAGCTTGCATGTTCACACAATGATTGTTAAATCATTTTAGCACTACTACTAGCACTACTTTAAAGAAATAGTTCACCCAAAAATTCAATTCACCCTCATGCCATCCCAGATGTGTAGGACTTTCTTTCTTCTGCAGAACACAAACAAAGATATTTAGAAGAATATCTCAGCTCTGCAGGTCCATGTAATGCAAGTGAATGGTGACCAGAACTTTGAAGCAGAATAAAAGTAATCTATTAGACACCATTGGTTTAATTCATATCTTCTGAAGCGATCCAATCAGTTTGGGGTGAGAACAAACCAAAGTTTTTCACTATAGAGTAAATCTTGACTTCAGCATTCAGCAGTATTGACTTGGCGATCATGATTTCAAGCTTGATTACACTTCCTAGCGCCATCTAGCTCTCTGTGCATGTCAAGCACTAGAAAGTGTAATCAAGCTTGAAATCAAGATTATGCTTAGAGACTGCAATGACAAGATGTACTGTGAAAAATGAGTTACATTTTGGTCCGTTCTCACCCTAAACCAAATAGATCACTTCAGAAGACCTTGATTAAACCACTGGAGTCATATGGGTTACTTTTAAGTAAGTATGGAGCTTCAAAATTTTGCCCAATTATAATTTTTGAGTGAACTATCCCTTTAACCATATTCAAACAAAGAGTCATTTATTTAAAGAAGAGCACAAGCACACATTTCAAGTTAAGCATTTAAAAAAAAGAAGTTTGTACATGTGCAACATACTGTGTACTTTTTGGGGCCACTGAATATGATATATTCTAAGAAATCTGTTTTTAAAGTCAAGTAAAAAACATGCCAATAAATATGTTTAAATATTTACAGGTAAAGATATAAAGATATAAAAAATAAAGAATGATAAAAACAATTTGGAGGCAGTTTTGAGTCCCCCACAAATTCTATTTCAATTGTAAATTGTAAATATCTAAATGATTTGCTATTACAAAGCAAAAGACTCTTCTTTAGGCCAAACCTTTATTCTGTAGGATGATGGTGGAGGTCCCACTCAGTAGTGGGATAGCTAGAGCCACATTCACTGGAACAGACATATTAGGGTGATCTGCCAGGTGATCCTTGTGTTCAGTTTGCACACCATTCTAGAATAGAATCTAAGTAAACAATTTAACCCTCTGATTCTGGTGTCAATGTTTAAAAGCAATTTTGAACCCTTCAGGGTGCGATGCTGCACCCAAAATCACCATGGGTGATTGTCTTTGACTCTCAACTATAATTCTATATGACTGTTCTCTTTATATGTCATTGCGTTATTTATTTATGCCAACATCAATTCAAAATAGTTGACAAATGCACCACTTTTATTGATTTGGATAGAAGATGCCTGAAAACATTATGTCCCCCAGCACTCACCCAGCTTTGGTCACACTGATGATCTGTTGCTCCATTACTTCATGGATGCTGGTGCGGTCGTGCTCTTTAATGCTGTCGAATTTGTCAATGCAGCACAAACCTCCTTCAGAGAGAACGAGAGCTCCTGCCTCGGGGTGTCATTCTCCAGAGTCCTTCACAGCTGCCACCGTCAGACCTGACATACATTTTGTGCATTTACATACAGTACATCAGAAAAATACGACTTTCCAAAATGATGTGTTTCCCAATGTTACATACCTGGGGGTTTCTTCAACTTTGGCAGTGTGAACTTTTAAACAATAAATTCTCTTATAACTTTATATACTCTCACTATTTCCTTTATTTTGTCTGCTAACAACTCCAAACACTGGACATCAATGCATCACAGAATAATTGTCATTTTAGACATTTTGTCCCACAAGCAGCAGATGAGACTCTCCTACATGGCACATATTTCACCATCTATTCACAAAAGTATGAATTTTGTTTTATAACATTATGTGGTGGAATTTTTATATAATTTAACATTTAAAATATGACAAATTAGAAAAAGGAGAAAGGATTCAATCTGAAAACGTTGTCTCTACATATTAAGCTGGGATAGCGTCTACACATAGGGCTGGGAATTGATACAGATTTCCCGATTCACAATCTCTCGATTCGATTTCGATTTGATTTAATATTGATTCATATGGGTATATTTGAGTTATAATTCCCTTTTTGCATTTCATATGAAAGAAATTCTCTTCCAGCTAATGCTGTTAATTATACAGGGGACAGGCTAACTAGTTACAATCTGCAAAGTATATTGTATTTAGTTTTACATTATTTTGGTCACATTTTAGATTTAAAAAAATGAACAAATCCATGCATTTAATCAATAAATATGATATTACATAAATTACATTTTTGTTTAATGTTTACTGTTTAATTGCATGATGTTTTCAGTGTACCAGTTACAAGTATTTACATTGATTTGTAGAACACATGTTAAAAGCCGGCACTGTCTCTTTAAGAAAAACCAACATTTTTGAAAAGAGTGTCTGTTAATGAGCACGTTAATGAGAGAAGACTTGAATTTCTTTACTTTATCTGCCATGCATGGCTAGAATTAAATGTTTATTTAAATGTACTTATTTTTATCAATAAATGACTAAAGAACAGAAAGAGTATTAAGAGAGACATTATTAATTGACAAATCGATTACGTGGATCTCGTCTTTGGACACACATTACAACTTTTACTCTCAACACGCAGTGAAAGGATCTCACTGCTGAATACTCCACCACTATAATACACAATTCATTCACTGGTAAGTGAAATCTAAACATTTACCAGCCAGTTGCCAAATATATTCATCTATTGTAGTGAAGGGTTGCGCATAGAGTAAAAGATCGATCTTGGGATTTAAGACTTGCTATCGAGATCATTCAAATGAAGATCGCAATGCATTGTAAAACCTATATTTTTACTCAACCCTAATTACATATTTCACTTTTAATTAATCAAATGTTATTCAGTTATTGTCTTGGAAATAAAAATGGTCTTTATGCATTTGTGACCCATTTATTGTAACAAATATAAAAAAAATTTAGCAGACTGATCAAACAGAGAAAAATATTAACTGTGATATTTTCTCCAGTTTCATTGTCACACTGAATGGTTGAGCACTGAAGTATAACTGCAATACTCAGAAACAGCGCTAAAAAACAAAACAAAACAAAACAACAACAACTTCTACAGCTTAGCACATTACAGAGAGTAAAAATTCCAACCAAGACAAATTCACCTGATTTGCAGCTGTCAACAACGTCATCCTCCAGAATGATAGGAATAGAGCGAGGGTTTGGTGTACTTGTTGGTGGAGATTGTTTGCTCAGAAAGTTGTCATGTTCATACTGCAATAAATAAAAGACTTGATATGTGAAGCAAGTCCCATTCGGCTGTGGCTCAGGTGGTAGAGCGGTTCGCCCACTAATTGCAGGTTTGGCTGATCGATTCCCGGCCCACATGATTCCACATGCCGAAGTGTCCTTTGGCAAGACAGTTAACCCCAAGTTGCTCCCAATGGCAGGCTAGAGCCTTGCATGGCAGCTCTGCCATCATTGCTGTATGAGTGTGAGTGTGATTGGGTGAATGGGACACAGTGTAAAGGGATTTGGTAACCGCTAAGGTTAAAAAAGGCGCTATATAAGTGCAGACCATTAGGGATTAGTGGTTAGCGATTTGAGTTGGTATCCAGCGGGTTTGTTCCAAAAACGAAAATCAATGATAAATTCCATCACTTTGGATAAAAGGGTTTGCTAAATGATTACTTAAAAGTTACAATTATTTCTCTTTTCTCAGCTTAATATGCAGAGTCAACTAAAGTCATTTAGCTTGCAACCAAAAAGGTGTAATACTGTGATGCTATTCATTTTTTTGTTTTGTTTGTTAGAGCGGCCTGTTCAGCCTGACACAGCAACATTGGCTCAAGGAGTGGTGGGAGTTTGGGGCGGGACTGTCTGTTTGTACAACCAATGGAAGATTGGGGGAAATCTCTTGAATCTGTTTGAAAACATTTATTTATTTTTGCAATTCTGTTTGGTGACAGAAGTCACAAACTGCTTTAAGTGTGTTATTTTTGTGTGACACAAGTGGGACCAATAGGAAATGCTAAAATAATGACCATTTCCAAATATGTGGATGCCTAGATGGGGCAATGCATTATAATTTAAAAAGAATACTGTTATTTAAAATAAGGATAATAATAATAAGGATAAAAAAATGTATTCTCTGAAGAACATACCTTCATTTTATAATAATCTTCACAAAAGGATATCCAGTGAAAGATAAATAATACAATTGCATGACCTCATCAAACAATCATTTTTGCACGAAAAAACAACAACAAACATTAAGGTGTACTGATGGTAGCGAGAAAAGACTTTTTAAAATACTGCCATAATTTACTCACCCTCACTTACATTTTGGGTTTGCATATTGTTTGTCTTCAGAAGACTTGGTATTTGATGCAAAAGCCGCTTTGACTGCATTTAATATACTTTTGGGTCCTTTATTAAGCTTTAAAGTGAGGCACTTTCAAGATCAATTGTATTGATAAGACATTCTTTCAACTTATGCGTTACATATAAGAAAGTCATATGGGTTTGGACAACGTGAAGGTGAGTAAATGTTGACAGAATCTTCTTTTTTTTGGGTGAACTATCCCTTTAACATCTCACCTGCTCTTGGATTTTGATCTCCTGGTAGTCCTTGCAGGCATCTGGAGGGGCGTCACTCCCAGACAGGCAGGTTAATTTGAGTTGTCTTCACTGGGGCAGCTTGTGGGGGGAGCTGTTGAAAGTCAGCTTGCACTGAGAACACATGCCTGCACTTATTGCACATGTATTCTCTCTCGTACTCCAGTACTTTAGTCGCACTGATGCGTATGACTGTGCCCGTGACGGACCATGACGTTTCTTCGTCCGTGGAACAAAACAGGAGAAATTTAGCAGGATTTCCATATAGGCTTCACAATAAAGACAATGACCATGTCAGGGTCTGCAAAAAGGACTACATTTATTGTAATTGAAATCAAACCTAGTGCAAAAGATGCAAATGAGATTTGAGACTAACATTATACTTACATTTCGGTATGTTCTTCAAAGTATGGACTAAGAAGAATAGAAACGGAGCACACAAACAGCATCCCTCCCCGTTCACTTTAAATGTATGGAGAGATAAACGTGAAAATTCATACAGGTCATACAGGTTTGGAATGACATAAAGATGGCTAAATGATGACAGAATTTTCATTTTTGGTGAAGGAAAAGTCATTAACCACTTGGTGTCAGTGTTGTTCCACTAGGGCCTGTTTGAGAATACATGGTGTTCTACTGCAAGATGTCGCTGCACATTTATTTTTAAATGTATAAAAGAGGAGTTACAGCTTCTTGCATAATAAATCAACTCAGTGTACATTCAATATTTGAAAATGGTCTGGCATTGGATATGTTAGTGAAAAGCATGTGAGACACAGTTGCATCATAAAAAACATAAAAGAAGGAAGAATCAAAATTGTCAAAGTTACTTAGGCAATGAAACAAGCTTTGATTTTCTCTTTTCCCCTGTAACCACAGACTGATTGCAGAACAAAGTGGCTGTAGAGAAAGTAGGTTTGGGTAAATTGTGTTTATTGTGATGAGTCACGTCTGCAAGGCAACAGATGAAGAGCGTGTAATTACAGGTGACAGCAATTGTCTCCTGGAGGACGTGAGAGAAAAACACTTGGCTTCGGCGCAATGCAATGTGATACATCCCACATACATTAGGAATCAAAGACATGTCTCCATCTCAGCCTACACGGCATCTAAAACTATCTTCATATTCTTCCTGTGAGTGTCAATGTGCAGATAAACAGATGATGAATGTCTTTCTTTATAATACAAGTACATCACACCTCTTCAGAACGAGAACTATACTAATGCATAACATGTCCGTGGACTTCAAGTTTGTAAATCTAACATCAAGATGTTAGATTTACATTTATATGATGGACAAGGGGGGAGTGTTTCTCTTGTGTTCTGTGAATGGTCATGACTTCTTTTTAGTTTTTCACCAATTTTAAACCCTTTTTTGCCTGCAATACTTCATTTTAAATGGTCCTGTGAAGTGACATGAATTTTTAGTACAGGACAGTTTTCCATGTGTCTCTGTCTCGATTAATATGAGGTCATAAAACTGCGTGAATGCAGTAACAATTATAAAAGAATTAGCAAAATGCTGTTTAAAATAGGTTTAGATGGAGTATAGCATCTTGTCATCTTGTCAACTGCACAAAGGTATTACATGCCAACATCATGTAATATTGTTTTTATATGACTTATACAGATATTTTTATACTGTATTATGTTACTGTATGAGAGTCAGGTAACATATGCACAACCAAATTATAGTTCAACTATTTACTAAATCATTAACTACAATAAAAAAAATGCATGTATTACGAATACAAATTATATGAATATCATTTAGCAGATGTTTTTATTCAATGTAAGCACCTTAAAAGGTTTTCTTCTATCAGGGTAATGTAATAAGTAGGGGTGGGAACCAAGAATCAGTTCTTGTTCAGTTCCTGTTCTGTTCGTTAAAAAATACCGGAATAGTTTGATCTTCATGACTTTCGGTTCCGTTAATGGTTCCCCTAGGTGAAATTTTCTGCCGATGCGGCTGGAACACTGTACTGAAATACTCTGACAGTGTTTCCAGCAGCCCATTTCTGCAGCAGCGCTGCCTTCAATTTTTATGTCTTATGACCCGGCTCTTTTAAATCTACAGCGTGAAACATACAGCACTTCCGGTATGGGCCGATTCCAGAAAGAATGATTCTAATGAGCCGGTTCTTTTGAATCTACAGGACGAAACATACAGCGCTTTCGTTAGAAACCGGCATAGACGTAATGAGACCTGTTGAAGTCTCACAAGTCTGAAGTAATACATTAGACTACATCACATTGTCTCTGGAATTGTTACTGTAATGTCATGTTGCTTTAGATATCTGAGACTTCAGTCGAGCAGTGCAGTTACTGACTGGTTGTTCATATGACAATGTGTAATTAAAGATACGTGAGTTTTGTTGAAATAAGTGGAAGTTTATAAAGTTATAAATTAATAAATTAAATATGCTTTCACTGTTTAAATTTGTTAATTTAAAATATAGTTACAATCTTTTGTTGGATTGTATTTATGTCTCTAAAAAGTCTGCAACACCTTTTATGAGAATTTTATAACATTTATTTGATTTGTTATTTCTGCTCTGTAGTAGAGGGCAGTAAATACAATAAGAATTGCATTTCTCATTTCCAAATAATACTTAAAAAAAATTCAAAAATAATTACAGGAATTGTTACTGGAACCGTTAAGGAACCGGAATCCTTAGGAGGTTTGGGAATCAGAATTGTTAAAAGTAGAGAATAACCTGATAATTTCAAGTCTCGTGTAAACGTGATTTTCTTACATTTTCAGCTTTAATAATTTATAGTATCTATCAGTGTATTGCTATAAATGTAAACATGTTCACTGACTCATCAGTGACCAGGGCTGGACTGGTAATCTGGCATACCGGACATTTTCCCGGTGGGCCGACGCACTTTGGGGCCGATCAAGGGCGGACTGGCCATCTGGAGAACAGAGCAGACCGGTGGGTCGGCCACGAAATGGGCTAAAATGAGCCACTGAGTAATGCAGAAGTGACCACAAACTGGCGGCGTGATATGCAGAAAAAGACAGCGAACACCCCCCAACCCCAACTTTTGGGCCAGTTGCTATGTAAAATCCCGGGCCGATTTCTCTTCCCAGTCCAGCCCTGTCAGTGACTATAGAAAATCTGCTTAAACTAAAAAATTAAAAAAACCCCGCCAACATAAGAAACCCGCATTTACACTAGAAATCACTTGAAATCACAGGGTTATTCACTACTTATGCCATCAAAATTTAAACAGTCATGCGCACAACACTTGCACACACTAGATAAGCTGGTAAATCACTGGTAAAGGTGTTTACATGCAGGATAAAATCGGGATATTGGGCAAAAAGCTGTGCCCAATCAGTTTACGCTTATACCGTTTATGCCTTTTACATGATCTAACACATTGTCAGTTTATTAAACATAATCGGTGTAAGATTAAGTAAACAGGTTCAAATATCTGCAGTATTGCACTGCCAATAATACTAATAATAATACTTATAATAATAATAATAATAATAATAGTAATTATATAACATTATAATCAGATATCTCTAAATATCTCTAAAGAGAACATGTCAATAACAAGGCTTACTGAGATGCCACTTAGACACACATTTGTACTTACTAATGACCTTCATCTATGCATGCAATGTCCAGACACATGCAATGGTTCTTTATCATGATATGGCCAATGGTCTATGAGCTTTTATGAAAGTGTGCACTATTTTCAAAGCCCCTTTCATATTCATATCATGTTGGATCTATGAGTGGAGTCTGCACTCGGGCTATTTATAACTCTCCTCTGTCCACAAAAGCAAATGGGATAAAGCATCCAGGGAACAGGAAAGGTCAAGTCAGCTGATTACTGCCAATGGCAGTCTGAGACTTGGCTACATCAGTATAGAGACCATTAATATTTATTTAGATTTACTTAGCAGATATCTTCTCAACAAACCAGCAAAACAGATTTTAGCCCATATAAAAGTTGGAGTCACAATGCCATGTTGCTAAACATCTTTGAGTAACTTGTTTGTGAACAATAAATCTGACAAAAACCCTGTTGAGATTCCTTGAAGGAGCTACCTTTTCATGTATTTACAATAAAAAGCGTCTGGAGTCTTTAAGCTTCAAAAATGACACAAAAACACCACAAAAGTGTCATAAAAGTAGTCCATTCAACTCTTGGCTTCAACTCTATATTCTAAGTTTTCGGAATCCATATGATAGCTTTGGGTAAGAAAGAGACCCCTCCGTTAAGCTGCTAACTTGAGAATCTCTGCAATCGAATCACTGAGTCAGCTAGCTGAACGAGAACAGGATCACAGTCTGATTCATATACGAATCATTCAGACCAGTGTTTAATTTGAACCGGATCAAATGATTCATTGAAAAGATCCATATTTTTTTTCGCAAATAAAAGATCATCCTCTAATGAACAGTTACTTAAATTTAAATCTGATCGTCACACAAAATTATTGCATGACTTCAGAAGACTTGAAATATACCGCACAAGATGCGTGGAACACTTTTATGATTTTTATGGTGCTTTTGTGCCCTTTTTAAAGATTGAAAGGCTGCAGTCTCTATTCATTGCAATTGCATGGAAAAAAGCAACCAGTATAGTTTTAAACTTTCTCCTTTTGTGTTCCACGGAAGAAAGTCACACCGGTTTTGAACAGTGCTTTCCTATTTGGGTGAACTACTCCTTTAAAGTCTAATTTCCTTTATTTCAGCCATTCTTACCTCTGCCAGCTCTCTCTGATAGCCCATGAATCTGACCTCAAAGAGTCTCAGATAAGACATCCTCTCCCCTCACATCCGGATCAATACACATCCTGCTGAGCTGCTGCTCATGTTGTTGTTACATCAAGCATGTTTGCATTCACACCTGACCACCATCTCTAAGCTTCATCTGATATTTCTCCTGCTCGTGCTTTTCGTGAGTCAACATCCTGATACATAATGAGACTGTTGCAGGGAAAACAGATTAGCATATTGTGTATAGGGTAATATGACACCAGATCACAGGAAGCGAGCATGATAAGAGTTTACAGCAGGACAAAGGAGCTGTTTACCAAGGTGTGCTGCAGTCTAACAACTTGTAGAAGGAAACAGACATGGTGTTGCATTGACAAACTAATAGGCAACAAGCCTGCGAGAGCAAATCAAACAGACAGTGAAGCACTCAGGGGCTTAATGAAACCAAAGATCTACCTGGCACTCTCAGTTACACAAAGAGGACCGTAAACCATATGCATGGCTCTTCTGCATTTGCAATGTGCACTGTGGATGTAGTGGTAAGCTAAATGACTTTGTGAAAGATCTAAGTTGTTGGGCAATGGAGGAGTCAGGAGACAGCGAACAGTTGAGGTATATGTTTTCTCCACACTCAGATAAAACAAAAGGAACACAGTTCTCAGTGGCCAAC
Source organism: Xyrauchen texanus (assembly GCF_025860055.1). NCBI lineage: Eukaryota > Metazoa > Chordata > Actinopteri > Cypriniformes > Catostomidae > Xyrauchen > Xyrauchen texanus. The sequence continues at coordinate 7,631,394 of NC_068303.1, forward strand.
TCAAACAGGGGCTTTTTAACAGTCTCTCATAGAACTATGCAGTTGTTGCTTCCGGTCATTCGGCCACCAGTTCTCTTACCACTCTCTCTCTGGTGCTCTCTCTCCGCTCTGACACTCTGGTGTGCCTTTTCAGGTCTCCCTCCGCCATCACTATAATTAGAGACAGGTGTTAGAGTCATCATAACCCAGGTGACGATCCTTACCCCTATCTCCCTCCCGCAGACCAACACATGACCACAAAAATTTACTTAATTTAGTTAAAGATTACATAATTCAATTTGATGGAAATGTGTCATGAAATTTAAATGTGTAAATCTTAAAACTAGGCCAAAATATGTTTATGAGTGTATTTACTACTACACAGCAGCACAGTGCAGATGCACAATATAGAAATAATAATAGCCACAATATGTAGAATGGTTGGTATTCCTAAGAACGTGTAATATTGTATTTTTATTCTTCTAGTTCTCACGTTGATGCGGAAAAAAAAGCCATAAATGGGAGTGACAGTTATGAAAGTGGCATATATTGTGGTAGGTTACATAATGAGGGAAACCATGCATCCAAAACACTTTGAAACCAGCGAACTTAGATATTGGAACTTATATATATCGTAAATAATGTATTATTAGTACAATTAAAAAAATTACAACTTTTGTACCTCTTTATAAATTTGTTAAGCATTCCTAATTAAAACATTGATCTGAAGACACAATAAGCTAAGTGACAAAATATAGGTATTGGTAAAATATCTGTATTGTTGAGCCCTGGTAGAGGTGTCATTAATGTACAAGAGTGGGTGTGTTGCTGTTTACCTGAAATACGAACATGCAGACTGTGTTTGAGCCTGAAACTCTCCTGCACTGAGGGAGAAGCCTGAGATAATGCATGGAACGCTTTCTGCAAGGCATTGTCAAATATAGACATCACCTGGCTGGGGAACACTCTCCAACCTCCATATAATCCTCGAATAAGGTCATGATATTCACTACAACAGAAGATCGAGCATCTTCACTGGCCTCCTATAAGATCTGAAGGATGTCACTCTTATGGTGCTCCATTACATAGCTCTCAAACACAAGTCCTATCAAGGACACCTGATCCAAACTTAGCATCATGTTGATCTGAACACTGATTCAGGCTGGATTGAAATAGATCATTCGGCAAAGGTGGCACAGAAGCTGCATCTGAAGTGGCATTTAGGTTTAATGCTGCTCAGAGGTGACATTTACACAGCAATTACAATTGCATAAATAATGTTTTACATATAAAATGACAAATATAAAAATATTAAAAATATACTACAAATAATTATAAATATTAAGGGGGTTGTACTTGCTTGTTTTGATTATTGGGGGGTTACCTCCCCCTCATCCCCCCTGGAATACACGCCCTTTAATTCAGTAATATAATTTGTAAACGTTTTATTTACGGTTAACCTAGCTTTTTTTAAATTATTATTATTTCTAAATTACAATATACTAATTGCAACACAATTTTAAATTGTACTACATATTCTCTTTATAATACCTCTGGTCATATTCAACGGACCATTCATTAATTTATATTAAAAAAAAATGTGTTGTGCTTGCCTGCTTGCTCTAGCGCAAACTAATCCATGCTACATAAGCATAAATGTAAATAAATAATAAAAAAAAATAATAAAAAAAAAATGAGCATACTGTACCAGAAATAAAGAATTTTTGACATAGTAAAGAAAGTCTAATTCGCACTGGGTTCCCTCTGGATTTTCCTAATTGGTTTTTATTGAACTTATGAGTAAAATAAGGTCGGCGGTAAACATTACTTGACGAAACGTGGACGTTTTGGTCTACAAAATAAATGACATACAGTCATACCTCAAATGTGAATTTTGAAGCCATATTGAATTAAATAGTTTTTATTTATTTTTTTAAATGCACGGCGGCTTCAAAATTCACATTTGAGGTATGACTTTGTGTAAATTATGTTGTAGAACAAAACGTCCACGTTTCGTCAAGTAATGTTTACCATAGACCTCGTTTTACTCAGAAGTTCAAAACCCCATTATAAAAACACAAAGGAAAATCCCAAGCGAACCCATAGCTCACCTACAAATTGAGGCAAAGGCTGAACAGCTCTATGGAGATGTAATTGTGCATGAAAAGTCTGAATAAACTTTTACAAATGTCAAATAAATATATATATATATAGGCCAATACATATTTTATTAAGACCTTTGGATTAAAACATCCCTTATATTCGTCCCAAAAGTTTAGAACTCTCAATATAAACAGTTCAAATAGTAAGCAGTATATTATATATATGAATTAAAATATATATATATATATATATATATATATATATATATATATATATATATATATATATATATATATAATAATATAAAAATAAAGTAAAATGATTAGTTTCTTAGTTTTCATTAATAGGCTATTAGCTAACAGCGGAGGAAGGGATTGCAAGCTTAAAAGCCAAGTCAAAGGCATTTTTATAATAATAATATCTGAAACTACACATGGACTCACCTCTCACTCCTGAGCAGTGATTTTCTTATATCGAGAAAAAGACAAATGACCATAAAAGTGTTTATTTTTTCTTCTTTCAGGGCAATGTGTGTTGATGTTTACGAAAATACAGGCATTTTTAAATCATATGTTATCGGGTCTTTAAATGAAGATTACTCACATAACAGACACACTTCATTAAATGTCACAATAATGATTTATTCTTACGCATACACCAGTAATATAAATATAAAATATGTATTTATTTTAAAATTAGTGAGACATCATTTATCTGTGTTGGGACATCCATACAAACAGTTTAATCCTACCAAAATTGATTATGCAGCTGTACCAAAGTCATTACGGTGGCATTCTAAAATTAGATACAGAGTAGACGATACTGTTGTTGTTTTTTTTAACAAATATTAATTAGCAGCATATGCACCAATCTATAGAAACTGCGGTAACTTAAATGTCAAACATACTTATCATCACTTTAAAAACAAGAAACCCCATTAACAGTGGGAAAAAGAACAAATGAAAAGGATGTGTTGTTAAATAATATATGACTTTTTTTTAATCTTTTTTTGTTTGGTTTGGTCGACATGCTCTTGAATTGCAAAAGTCAGAAGGAGAAGTACTGGGCGAACCACTCTTGTCTCTGGGGATCTGGAGAGGTGACTGGTGATTCTTCTCCTTCAGGAGGGCTGAGGATGAAAGAAAAACAGACACAGAGAAAAAAGATAGAGAAAGATAGTAAGAGACAGGGAGAGAAATACAAAAATACTATAAACGGTACAGGAGTCTGGGCCAAACTATAGTTTTTGCTCAAATACAGTGTAAGAATTAGTCTTAAAAAAAAAACTAATAAAAAATATTGATTGACCAACATTGTTGTCCAGTTAAAATATCTAAACATCCTTAAAATAAGATAAAATTATTTGAGAAGCTAAATTGTGTAAGATAATAAGACTTACGTTTAAAGCAAGAACAAATGTCAATTACGCAAGCAAAATAAACATTACTCAAGACATATTTTCTGTAAAGCAAGTCTCATTGTCTTATGCAATTTTTATTCACAAGTAAATGTAACTTTTTGTCATGCACAGCCCTGATTTACCTTTACGTATAATATAAATATCATGATATATGAATATGGTAAGCATGCGGTACCATGGTATCAAAGTACCATCTAATATCCTCATGCTTCCGCCAGAGCATATGCCATTTTTTTTGTGGTTATAATAAACTTGCCCAAAGGCCTTGAGCTAATAAAGGTTGGAGTTCAGTTTGGTCATAACCTAAAAATTGTCAAAAAGTTAAACTTATTTGTTCCTTCAAAAATGCTTTGCTTAAATTGTGAAACCTTATTAAACATTTGTATTGATTAGATTTTGGCAAAAGTTCTCCATAGTTGGTCATCATATATCTTCATCCGTTTGAGACCTAAAGCGTGTTGATCCTGTTTGACTTTCCTTTATATAAACTTCCCATGAAGCTCATAAAAGAGAATCAAATTTCTCCTTCCTGCTGTGTGTGCGTCTGCGATGTTGCAAACCTCCGGCTCTTTCCAGTGTCTTCCTTACCAGAACACTTTCAACGCTTTCAATCCTGATTAATTTAGTCCTAAGGTCAACATTTAAAGAATTTTCTCTCCCTCAGAGCTCTACTCTTCAAAAGAATCAGCGGAAAAACACACCTTCGTTACTGCTGAACATTTCATTTTTACTGAGGAAAAACAAGAGTTTGTCTAAGCTGCATGCTTTCTTTCAGGTAGCCGGGCTGTCTAGTGAAGATGCTGACTGACTGATTGATGTCTGGGCTTCTAACCACTGACTCAGTTTCAGAATCCTGAAAACTTTGTGATGCCTCCTTCCTAAATGGTGCTTCACAAGTGGAAATCTGGAGAGTCAGAGAGAAGGTGGTAAGTGGGATGGAATGAGCTCAACAAAATCGTGCTGGTTGACCATCATGGCAGCTTATTCACCTGCTAGTTAAGAAGCTTGTTAAAGACACCAACATAGAGACAAAGGGGTGCAAGACCAGAATAAATGCTAGTCCAGGCTGGTTTATGCTGGTATGGTGCTGGTCTAACTGGTGGACCAGCAAAGCTATGCTGGTTGACCATCATGGAAGCTGACTGGCCAGCTATTTAAGCCTGTTAATAAGTGGATATGCTGGTTCACCAACTAGACCAACACCAAACCAGCAATAATGTCAATTTATATGCTGATCGGGCTGGTTTTTACTGGTTAGTGCTGGTTTGGTGCTGGTCTAGCTGGTGGACCAGCATAGTTGTGCTGGCTGACCATCATGGAAGCTGATTGGCCTGCAAGTTAAGCACACTATCACCTTAGCTTAGGGGTGCAAGGCCAGCTTAGATTTTTACACATTTCTATGCTGATTCAGGCTGGTTTATAGTGGTTAGTGCTGGTTTGGTGCTGGTCTTGCTGGTGGACCAGCATAGTTGTGCTGGCTGACCATCATGGAAGCTGATTGGCCTGCAAGTTAAGCACACTATCACCTTAGCTTAGGGGTGCAAGGCCAGCTTAGATTTGTATACATTTCTATGCTGATTCAGGCTGGTTTATAGTGGTTGGTGCTAGTCTAGCTGAAGGATCAGCATAGCTATGCTGGTTAGAATGCAAGTAAAGGTAGTTAAGAAGCTTGGTGAGAATACCAGCATCACAGACAATATTAATAGTGCTTTATATCACTGCTGAAAAGACCAGTAAAGATCAGCATTGAAATCAGTGCTGGTCCAGTCTGATTTTTACTGGTCAGTGCTGATTCGGTACTGGTCTAGCTGGTGGACCAGCATAGCTATGCTGGTTGACCATCATGGAGGTTGGTTGGCCAGCTAGTTAAGAAGCTTGATGAGGTCACCAGCACCATTCCTGGTATGGGAAGTCAGACCATCTTATGCAAGCTTAGACCAGCATTAATGTATAGGGTTAATCCTGGCTAGTTTATACTGGTCAATGATGATTTAGTGCTGGTCCAGCTAGTTTAGGTTAGCGCTGCTTGGCCTGCTGGTTAAGCTAGTTAAGAAGCCCGATGAGAACACCAGTATCAGCATCCCATAATTAGGACCTGCATCCAAAACACGACAACTGATGATGATCAGCTATGATGTTACGTTGGATATGTTTAGATTGTAATCCAAAACAAGAAAATCAGCTTTTGAGTCAACTCTTTTTCAATTAAAGTATCTCCACTAAATCGCACTTCTCAGTTTTTAACATTAATGTGGTAAATCTAGTTGTGGACAGAATTGTCTCGCATAGCCAGACTTTAGGTGTAATCGGATTAACTTTCACATTGCAAGTTATTCTGGCCAAAAACTGTCCACTTAGACAAGAAGGGCCGGTCTTAACTGACATGTAAAAAGTTACCAAACACAGTTTATTTTGTCTTTAGGTGACATTTAGGGAAAGGAAAATATGAAATTGGATATATCCCAGAGAACAAACTGGAATATTGGTGGACTCCCCCATTCACCACGTGGGGGAATATACAGGTGTTATTGAATTGCTACGTAGTGTCTCAAACAACTGTTGTTTGGAATATATAGCAATTGCATGTCGTTTTTTCGTTGGAATAGAAGTAGCCTCAAATGCACAATTCAAAACCTGTGCACCTTGACACCCCAAAATTGTGTAAAGCTAGCCAATCAGATTAGAGCCGTTTTGAGAATGTTCTTGCATCTGATAGTTTGTGAGTGTGCCATCTGATGCTAAGACTATGAACGGATAAATATGGCATCTATCTCGCTATACTAACCTGAAAATAGTTCACAAATTTGAGCCAACTAACAGAAAAGGCAATGAAAATCCAATTAAATTGAAATTCACCTAAAGCAAATTTTTCATATCTCCGGTCAACCAGCCCTTGAACTTCCAGTGTAGTTGAACTTCTAAAACTATTGGAGTTCTTGGCTTGAAGCCTCATCTCTATTCTCTTACAGTATTTCACCCTTGCAATCAATGCGCTTTGGTCCCAGATGTCTAAGCTGCAGCAAACTCAATTTAACGCTCAATCGAGCATGTATATCAGCCCGTTCAGCACTAATGCAACTTCTACCTGCACAGAGACAATGGATGATGAAAGTTAAACCTCTTAAAATAGTTTGCAGAATGCAAATGGATCACTGTTCTTATTGTATTGCATCAAATCAAATGCGATTTTTGCTTTCTATTCCTTTCTGCATTGCTACATCTACTTGTTTTTTTGTTTTTGTTTTTGTTTTTTTAATCAAAATGGCACATCTTTGGTTGTTGTGAATATGAGAGGTGTCCCAGATTGAAAATTAAAAGGTGGTTGTGGGTCTGTTGCTAAGTGGACCAGAAATCACCCTGACATGAACTGAACCGCAAAGGCTGTGTGTGCATAATGGCACCACAAGTGTCTTGTCATGACAACAGAGGGAAACCCTCCACAAGTCCACCTTGTTGCAACATCTGCAACTCATTTACATTCAGAGCAGCATGCAAGCAAGACCACACAATTGCACTTTAGACGAAATTATACTTCTAGGGTCAAGAACAGACGCAAGAGTGACACAGCATTAGATGAACACAGTAATACATGCACAACACAGCACTGCTCACAACATGCCAGTTAAAAGCAGAGCCAAAGGCAAAGGTTTATTTTAGAAAAAGTGTAGGTATGTTAAATATAAAAGGTAATATAAAGTCTGAAACAGTGTAATTTAAATGTTCACACATATGCAAGACAGTACATGGTGAAAAATGTTACATTTCAATTATATATATATATATATATATATATATATATATATATATATATATATATGTTTTACTTTCAATTCTTTCAGATGGCGCAAAAAATAACTGAAGTGCAGTGTAGTTCAAAAGTAACATGGGCTGTTCAAAGACAATATAAGACAGTTACATAACAGATGAGTCATATAACTTCCATCACAAACAGAAAACAAAAATTACAACACAAAGACAGACAACAGTCCCAGCGTGCACTGTGACAGCAGGGACACATGCTCCCATTTGCATTCCAATGCCATTTTCAAAGCTTCAGAGAGTAACTGTATGCATACATGTACAAAAGCTGAGGTATCCCTTTTATTTGCCTAATGTGGAAAGAAACACCGTTTTAAAAGTACTATGTGAAGCAGTATGCAAGGAGAAATGTTTCTAAAACATGGCTTCTCTGGCTATGGAATACTAGCATCCTGCATGCTGCACAGTATAGACTCTATACTGCTTACTATTGTTGAAAAAAGTATGTGAAACAGTATGCATTGAGAACTGTGTGAAAAACATCTGGCTTCATTGGCAATTTTCCGAAAAGAATCTTACTGCATACTGCGAAGCATACACGGTACTGCATACTGTGAAGTATACATTGTACTGCATACTGTGAAGTATACATTGTACTGCATACTGTGAAGTATACATTGTATTGCATTCTGTGAAGTATACATGGTACTTAAAAAAAGTATGTGAATCAATATGCAGTATGCAATGAGAAATGTTGTGGCTTCACTGGCTATGTTGGAACGGAATACTAGCTTCCTGAACACCGTATACTGCCTACTATTGTTTAAAAAGTAGTATGTTAAACCATATGCAGTATGCAATGAGAAATGTTTGAAAAACATGTTGCTTCACTTGCCATGTTAAGAATGGAATATTGGCATACTATACTGTCTACTACTTTTTTATAAAGTAGTGTGTGATGCAGTATGCAGTGAGAAATGTGTCAAAAACATGTGGCTTTACTGGCTATATTTTGAATAGAATAAGAGCTTCCTGCATACTGCACAGTTTACACTATATACTGCTTACTATTGTTTAAAAAGTAGTATGCCAAATGCAAAAAAAATGTTTTAAAAATGGGGCTTCACTGGCATATCAGAATTTAATACTACTGTAGCTTCCTCCATACTGCATAGTATACACATTACAGAAGTAGTATAAAAAGTAGTATGTGAAATGCAAGATGCATTATGCAATGAGAAATGTTTAAAAAACATATAGCTTCACTGGCTATGTCCGGAATGGAATAATAGCTTCTTGTATATTGTGAAGTATACACTGTGTACAACCTACTATTGTTTTAAAATGAGTATGTGAAACAGTATGCAGTATGCATTGAGAAATGTGTGAAAAACATCTGGCTTCATTGGCTATTTTCCAAAAAGAATACTATCTTACTGCATACTGCGAAGCATACATGGTACTGCATACTGTGAAGTATACACGGTACTGCATACTGTGAAGTATACACGGTACTGCATACTGTGAAGTATACATGATACTTTTTATCCAATACTGTCTAGTATTGTGTAAAAATAGTATGTGAATCAATATGCAGTATGTAACAAGAAAAACATGTGAATTCACTGGCTATCTTTACAATGAAATAAAATATTCCTGCATACTATGCAGTATACACTCTATACTGCCTCCAAAGGTTTGAAAAGTAGTATGTGAAATGGTATGCAACAAGAAATGTTTCAAACACCTTTGGCTTCACTGGCTATGTATGGATTGGAGGTTAACTACATACTGTGCAGTATACACTGTATACTGTTTAAAAAGTACTACATGAAACAGTATGCAGGATGCAGTATGCAAAGTAAAATGTCTTAAAACATCTGGCTTCGAAAAACATTTGAGAATACTACGGTTTCAAACTGCAATATATGCATTACTACTTTTAATAACATTTTATGTACAAATTTACGATTTTGAAAGTCCAATTAATAATGAGTCATTAAAAAGATGTTGAAAAATGTATTTGAGGCACATTGGGCACACTCCAAATAGAAAGTCAAGTAGATTGCATTTCATAGAGTACCTGTTGTAGAGTGCTCTGTTTTATATTACACATTTTTGTTGGTATTCCATGCATACATACAATTTGCATACTGTGTCGAGTATAGATACTGCATACTAGTATAGTATGAATGTTATGGTAGTATACAATGCCATTCTGATCAAGTGTAAAAAATTGAAGCCAGAGAGAGAGAGAACATTTTTTTATTTATTTTTTGCTTGACACTTTAAATTTTCCTAAGTTTATTGCCCACTAAAGCAGCATGCCCTTCATGTAATACCAATCCAAACAGGAATCCCTACATGAACCTAGTCCAAGATGGGGGCGACGCACTTATTATTCAAGTTAATTACTTATTTCAAATGAGATCGGAGCCATCATTTTGGATTTCACACTCTCTGTTAAGCAGAGAAGAGCCTGAAAACACAAAGCAAACCATCAGAGTGACTTTGGAAAGTTTCTTTCCACTTTTGCAATGGTGCTTGGCACATTAAAGGGATACCACAGCAGCTTCTAGAAAAGCTGAACCAACAGATTCAGAAGAGGGCGGTCATTTTTCAGTGTGCTAATGTCTTTGTCCCTTGGCCTGAGGTGCAGAGATTGAGGCATCTGGCGTGAGGAGGTGCGCCTCACCTCGTTAGTTTCTTGGGTTCGGTGAGAGGGGCTGGTGGGGGCAGGGGTTTGCTCGTGTTAGGCTCCATCTGGTGAATGGGGGAGTTGGGGATGGGTTCGAGGCGGGCGGGCTGGGGCTGGCCGCTCCCTGTCCCCGATGCCTCCACATTGGCCCTAAGACTGGGCGAGCTGCTGAATCGGTTGGCTGATTTGTCGTTCTTTCGCTTTTGCTACATAGGACAACAAGAAAAGCAAACAAAAAAGTTGGGAGTTTGGAGAGTGGCTCCATGATAGAGTATCTTGATGCTCTCAGATTCCATTTTAAAGAGTTTTTCTTTATCTCCTAATCAGGGCTCAACAATAAGGATGGCTTGATGGCCCATAGTCAGTGTGAGAGAGTTTGGGGCCATTTGACGAAACAGTCACTTGCTATATCAGGTCAGTGTTGCGTTGTCACTATGGCTAATGTTTGTTGACCATATACAGTACTGTGCAAATTTTTAGGCATTTGTGAAAAATGTTGCATAGTGAGGATGTCTTAAAAAATAATGACATAAATAGCTTTTATATATCACTTAATGTCATACAAAGTCCAGTAAACATAAAAAAAGCTAAGTCAATATTTGGTGTGACCACCTTTGCCTTCAAAACAGCACCAATTCTCCTAGGTCACCTGGACACAGTTATTCTTGGTTGTTGGCAGATAGGATGTTCCAAGTTTCATGGAGAATTTGCCACATTCCTTCTATCTATTTAGGCTATCTCAGTTGCTTCTGTCTCTTCATGTAATCTCAGACTGACTCTATGTTCAGTGGAGGGCTCTGTGGGGGCCATGCCATTTGTTACAGGGCTTCCTGTTCTTCTATTCTATTAAATTCTAGTCTATTCTATTCTATTTGCAAAAGTAATGTTTGGGAGTCTAACATGTATATTTCCTATTACACACTAAAGCTGAAGATATACATAACCATCTTCATACTAATAATGTTTTTGTGAAAAATTATGTGTCTACGACTTTTGCTCAGTACTGTACATGTTTTTATGCCTTGCAAAAGTAAATATTTGGCTTTTTGCTAATGTTTTTAATACAGTAGTAGTATATTCTGCTGATTTAAATTCGTCACCAAGGTAACATTCTCTAGCTGGCTAACATAGATGAGGTTTTGATAAAACTGAGAATGATTTCTGATAGTCTTGGAAGCATCAGTTAGAATGGTTGAAAATTGCGGCACCGGTGACATAAAATTATTTGTGAATTTATTGCTGTCATGAAGTTATTTTATAACTGTATAATTTTCAGCTGTTATTGCAAATAATAATAATAATAATAATAATAATAATAATAATAAAAAAGATTTGGGTAACATTACTTTACAATAAACATTAGTTGACTACATGAGTTAGCATGAACTAGCAGTGAACAATACCTTTACAGAACGTGTACATTTTGGTTAATGTTAATTAATATCATATACTGATACATTTTTTAAATTAGTATATGTTTGTAAATTGTGTATTTGCATATTTGTAAAATGTTTTACATGTTAATATTAGTTAATGCATTATGAACTAACAATGAACAATTGTATTTTTTTGTATTTATTAACATTAACCAAAATATATTGTTCATTATTAGTTTATGTTTCCTAATGCATTAACAATTATTAACAAATAGAACATAATTGTAAAGTGTTAACATTATTTGTTGGAAAAAAGGGAGGTCTGTAAAATTATTGGCTGAGTAATTACAAATGTGAATTAGTGCAGAACATCTCTTTATTGTTGAGCCCTGTTAATTCTTATTTCCTAACAAACGGCCCCTGAAATTCAAGCTTGCAGCACTCAGCAGAGGAAGCAACAGTCGCTCAAATCAAGATGAGTCGAAAAAGAAAATGTATCAGAGGAAGAGGCTGTTAAAAATTTTGATTGAAAAAAGAATGGCTTGGAAAGCATAGAAGAACTGGATGTTTAAACAGGAAGAGGATGCACAAACAAGAGACAGTAAACACACTGACACACACATGAACACACACACATACAGTATGGACACTTGGAAGTTATAGAACACAGATGAAGGCAACAGTGACACATCTGGTCAAACACAAAGACATTATTAAGACTGGGTCAGGAACTGTTGGTGTGACATGAAACCCACATAATCTCCCCAATAAAGGGATAGTTCACCTAAAAAAACAACCTGCCATCATTTTCTCATGCTCATGTCATTCCAAACCTGTATGACTGACTTTCTTCCTTGGAACATAAAAGGAGATGTTATGCAGAATGTCCACACTGCTCTTTTTCATATAATGACAGAAAATAGGGGCTATAAAAAAAAATACAAAAAATAAAATAAAATTCATGCATCTAAAATAATTAAAAAAATACAGAAATTTAAGGTGAACTATTCCTTTAAGCTCTATAAAATACAGGCAGTTAATATTAATATTAGACAGGAGTTCCAGTACGCTCACAGTGAATGGTGTGCTTTGATGCTAAGGGTTTCCAATGGACTCCAGTCCCACATATCAGTGTACTGCTTTTGATAGCACCTCGGTAAAATTGTGTCCTATCCAGGCGCAACGCCTCAACATGAAGTGACAAAATCAAAGCCAATCAGAATATATTTAATGTTTAATATACAGCAGAGTAAAGCGAGGTTCTGAACCAATGAGATTTCACTATTAGTAAAGCCAATATCAGCATGAATTGAAGGAAACAGAAACCAAGTGGCATCACAATGTACTGTTGTTGCGGTTGGCTGGTACCAACACTCAGTGATTAGCAATGAAAAAATGTGATTTAGCGCTTGTCGCTTTTTATTGTCACGCCTGGTTAGGATGTGGTGTAACAAATGAAAGCTTCAATACATTCAGCATGAACTGTCAGGACCCATCCAGCATACTCTATATAACAGTGTTGCCATCTTCAGGACACAGAAATATAATAGCTCTGTTCCAAAACCCAGTGAGCTGTATTGCTGTCTACTGTCTACTGTCTACATAGGCAGGGACCTTCAAAGGGGCCTTAAACTTCTTTTTATTTGACACACCGTTTTAGAAATGTGGTGTTCAAGCCATGATGCGCTGACAACGCAAAATGCATTGCAATGGTCAAAAATGTCCGTATAGAGTATGTTTACATAACAATTAAAAAATAGTGCAGTGGAAACTAAGATCACATTTTGTGTGAAAGCCCCCAAAGGAAGTATTCATACTGAAATGGGACCTCCTAAGTGACTTATTTTGAACACTCTACATAGGAAGCAACTCAATCAGCACTAAAGTGAAGAGCACAAGAGATTAGGCTCATGATTGATTCCAATAGTTTGAAGTTAGCATGTTGCTAAGTTAACAAAACAATACAACAACAAGCAAAAAATACATGATAGCACAAACCTTTTCTCTACTTGTTCAGTTTAAGACTGATTCCAAAAGTTTTATGTTAGCATGTTGCTAAGCTAACGAAACAATAGTCCAGTAGGCATAAAAATACATGTGTACATTGGCATAAAAAAAAGGCATAAAAATACATTGTTACGCACAAAAATATTGGGTAAAATATATTTTTTTTTATTAGACTGAACTATTGTTTATCAATACTTTTCTGTATTGAATAAATACATTTCTGTTATTTCTATATCTTGGATAATATTTTTACATTTTGAGGTCTTCGCAATGATTTGGCATTGCCTTCTCTGTGAAAAATTAATAAGATGCTGCCTTAGATTTTGGGCAAATAAGTAATCTTTTAAGGCATAAATACGCTACCTACCTTTTGGAACAACCTTCATAATTGGAACATGCCTATGATGCCTTATAATGCTGTCTAGGTAGTAAGCTCACTTGGATTTGGAACACAGTTACTATGTCTCACTTAATCTAACCAACTACAAGCTCCGAAGACACAAAGCTGTGAAGAAGAAAGCTTACCTTGACAAGAGGGTTAATGACACCAACATTGGGGTTTGTGTTGAATATTTTGTTGAAGTTGGTCTCTCTGTTTACAAGCTCCAGCTGGTAGAACTTTTTGTCATCCTGTAAGGAAAAGTAGATGCTCACTTGTTATTTATGGTCACTAATATGCGCTATGTTACATTACTGACATGAGTAAGTTCTTCAATATCAAACTACCCTGCTAAAAAGACCTGTTTAGCTATTTTCATGCTGGTCAAGGATAGTTTATGCTGGTTTGGTCCTGGTTTGGCTGATTAATCAACTGAAAAAATGCTGGTCAACCAGAAAAATCTACAGTTAAGAGGCCTGGTTGTTATCTTTTACCAGCAACATAACACAACATACTGTAAGCTGGTGACTAGTATGTTGGCCTTTTCAGCAGGGAATTTTAGTGTAATTTTCATTTCAGTTTTGTTTCTGCTCAGCTAAACTGGATCAGCTTCATTTATAATTATCTGTATGCATGACTGAGTTTAAATTGCGGTTCGAACTTCAGAACAGCTGGTAAATTGTCTGTCCTGAAATAGAACCATCCCTTCAGTCCTGTGAGAGTTTAAATTCAGCTAAACTCAGCAGGATGTAGCAGGACTGAGCACCCATGGGATACCAAGTTTTGTGTAACAATATTCACAGCTGACAAATTGAACAATAAGCCTGAGATATTGCTCTTACCACCAGCTTTTTGACCAGAGCTTCTCTCTCTGCCACCATGTCCTTCAGTTCAGCTATTGTCTGCAGATCTTCGTGTCTGCTCTCTCTGTTCCGGAATTTATCCTCTGTCCCCTCCAACCTGAAGAACACAGGCATTTCTTTAAAGCAGTGGTTATCAATTGATTGGTCACGACCCAAAAACGGGTCACAGGTATGTTCTGATTGGGTTCAGCCAATTTTATGTATATGTATTATTAATTTTTTTTACGGTCTATGTAGCTTATGGTAATAAAAAACAATTTCAATGTCTGATTTTAAGGACATTTTGTTATGTTGCCACTTGATGTGTCCTGAAGCATAACCAGCTGAAAACCACTGCGTTAAGGTAAATATTTCTCTGAAACCTTAAAATCACCAGCAGCAAAGACCTCCCAAACCCTCTTTCCATTCTGTTTAGTCCTTGTGATTCATAACTGACAGTACAATTTGACTATTATTCATCTCAGAATAGAAAGAACACAGAAGCCTTTGTGCTTTGAACAAAGAAATAATTGAAAGCCATTGATCAGATGTGATGATATTGGCATCTGCAAGTGACTTCATCAGCTTCTCTTTGGATTAGTGTGGTAATTAAAATCCTCGACACCTTTCTCTCGCAATCATTCTAATATCTTCAGAAATTCTTTGGTGATCAGTGTCATCAAGGATCAACATCTCTACTGCTTCCATCTTTGAAGGATATTTGTAAACGTGATGAATTTGTAATGATAATGCAATGTGATACTCCTCAAAGGAACACAGTCTTAAGATTAATAGCTGATTTTAAATGAAAACCTTGCCTAAGGATTTAGTAACTGTCCATCATCTCATGCTTTTAAGAATGAGTTTAAAGAGAGGCTGTAAATCAAGGACTGCATTGCAGTTTTAACTACTAAGGCCATGTATATATATTCAGACTAAATAGGTTATCAACCCCAATATTGTACACATACCATTTTATTCACATAACATATTTTATACAAGTAATATTTATATATATTTCACATTTTGTTATGTTTTTTGGTCTGATGCCTTTTGGTCTGATGTCATATTGTACGAGACTTTAGACATGACAATGTTTTTCCTTAGACTTGAACCCATTTATTCTGAGGAACGATGCTGTTCTGCCTGAAGTCTGTGAACTGACACTGAGGTCTGAGTATGTCCTAAAATGAACACCGTAATCAATTGTTTTTTTGGTATGATATGACAAGCTTTGCACACTTGATTTTGGGGATATTCTGCCATTCTTCTCTGCAGATCCTCTCAAGCTCTTTCAGGATGGATGGGGACCGTCGGTGGACCGCTATTTTTAGGTCTCTTCAGAGATGTTATATTGGGTTCTGGTCCAGGCTCTGACTGGGCTACTCAAGCACATTCACAGAGTTGTCCCTAAGTCACTCTTGTATTTCCTTGGCTGTGTGATTAGGGTCATTGTCCTCTTGGAAGGTGAACCTTCGGCCCAGTCTGAATTCCTGAGCACTCTGAACCAGGTTTTAAGTAAGGATATCTCTGTATTGTACTGCGCTCAGCTTTCCTTGAACCCTGACCAGTCCCCTAGTCCCTGCCGCTGGTATTGCTGGTGTTCACCCTTTTATTGTATACATTCTTCTTATTTTGTGTATACTGTATATTATTAGGTGTATATTGTGTTGTGTAACAAGATGTGTAAATTGTGTTATGTGTAATTCAGATGTTTATTGTAACTGTCATACTGCTATGATGCTTGGAACTGCACCCAAGACTTTCACCCTCTGTTGCACTTTTGTATATGGTTGAGTGACAAAAAAGCGATTTGATTTGATTTAACTTTGCTTCATTAGTTTTCTGCAATGTGTTTATAATATGCTAGTATACATCTATATTGCTGCTCACTGTGTCTCCGTTACTGTTGTTAAAATAACTGTGCCTGCAACTCTAATTATCAAGGTTTTTGCAGCAACTTATGTCTATAGCATGGAGAGAGAAGCAATGCGTGAGGAGTGGGGAGCGGGAATGAAGCGCATTCGACTGTAGAGAAAAATATTAATTAGCATTGTGTGTGTGTGTGTGTGTGTGTGTGTGTGTTTGGGTTGCGTGATATGAGCACGAAGCAATCATCTGTGTTCTGCAATTGCTTTCGGGTCCTTGAATAACGTATAACGTGCGAGTAATGGCAGCCGGTGGACTTTCTGGTGCCCTCCTAGGGAGTTGGTGCCCTTTGCAGACTGGGTAGTCTGCTTATAGGGAGTGGCGGCACTGGATGCATCCAAAAGCTAGAATATGTTGCTTTCAGAGGCTGTATATGGAGTTAGGATGAAAATAAGGTGAATTTCAAACTGTTCTGAGACCAGTACAGACAGGCAGCACACTGGAGGTTAAGGCATTCCCTAATTAGGGAGCAAGAGAGCATCCTATAGCTTTCCTGTGCAGCCAAGTGCATTCACTCCTAACATCCAGTCAATAGTTAAGTTTCAGGCAGCAGACGATGTTTGGACCACTCCACATGTTTGGCAGACATGGGACAATGGTAATCGGTACATAGATTCTGAATTTTTCATGCAAAATATATTTTAACATGGTTGGCAGTGACTAGATGATGCTGGCCATTACTTTGAATCTGAATTATTTATGCTAATTTCTGATGAAATGTCTGTAACGTCTCAAAAACCTGAATAATCAACACTCATGGAAACATAATAAACAATTTGATTAATGAAATCTGACTTTCTATAGCTTGGTATTATTTTCTTTTGCATTTTTCTTAGGGGCTACTATTTAAAAAATCAAAAAGGAGAATGGAAAATGCACACAGCGGTCATTTTTAGGTCTCAGGAGGTTAAATAAGCTCACATGAGTTCACTGGAAGTCTATTTTCCTATTTAAAGTGAAAAAAGCAAACAGCCATGGTGTATAGAGCCTGCCGAAAGCACTTGAACGGTTATAGTTGTGTGGTTATGTTGGGAAAATGACACATATGAAATATTCATGAAGCTTAAATAGGTTGAAGGACTGGTCGAAGGACTCGGTTTTGGGGACACTCGGCTGTCAAAATAATTAATTGCACAGAGCACAGCACTGTCATATCAATAGATTTGTGTTATGTTTAATTAGCTGGCTGTGTTTCTATGCTCCTCTGGGACACCTGAAGATAGCATGGTTAGAAAATGCTGAAGAAAACAATATCCGACTGATTCACGAGACCTAATACTTTACAGCCAAACACTGACTGATGCTCACACATAAAATACTTATACTACACATTTTAAAAACAAACTTTAATAGTTCACCCCAAAATTATTTACTTACTTAATTTTTTTTTAATGTTGGTCCAAACCCACATGACTGATTTGTTTTTTAAACACAAATGGAGATGTAGGCAGAATGTGCATGTTGCTCATTTCCAAACAATATAAATGAATGGGGACTGGGGCTGTCAAGCCACAAAAATGTAAAAACAAATCACCAAAGTACAGACAGCGTTTATGACTGGTTTGAATAACTGTTATATATATTATTGTATAAAGTATGTTATATGTATAAAATGGTATGTGTACAATATTGGGGTTGATAACCTATTTAGTCTGAAAATATATACATGGCCTTAGAAGTTAAAATTGCAATGTATTCCTTGACTTACTGCCTCTCTTTAAACTCATTCTTAAAATCATGAGATGATGGACAGTTACTAAATCCTTAGGGAAGGTTTTCGTGAATTAAATGTGAGAGCTGTGGTGGCGGGAGGAAGATATTCAGTGAATAACAACAAAAATTTCAGTCTTTTCCTCACAAAGCTATCGATTTGCTGATGTTACATTGAAGTAAACCTAAATTAGGTCATCCCTGGCAGGAAAATCTACAGTTAAAGACCTCATGCACAACACTGCCAATTGTCTATCTTAGTACGCACGCACGCACGCACGCACACACACACACACACCTAGTTCTTTATATGCTATCTAAAAATGTACCATTCTAAATCACATTGTAATAAAGTTCACGAGCTGGGCAAGGAGGGGGCTGGAACTGGCTTGACAAGCATGTACGACACTTTAATGTGACACTTTTCAGTGGACATCAAACACTATAACGCAGCTGCTTTTCAGCAGCTCCAACACACATTGCTCTCGGCATTACACTAACAAAACTGACACGCAGACAGACAGCTTTGTATGTCTCTCTCTGTCATCTGCCACTGTCTCCTCAAATACTCCCGTCACCCCTCACTGGAACACAAGACTGGTGTGGAACACAGGTGGAGCTCATTCATCACTCATTCGGCCTCGCTCTGCCCAGATGCTGCTCAGCCCCGCTCTGCTCGTCACACATATTAAAATGCAGTTGCTGTCAAAAATCACTAATTTGTCCATGCAAAAGCGTATGTTATTCATTTAGTGAAATATCTGCTGTCAAATGTGCATGGGCGCATTCACTAAACAGTTTTGCAGGGCATCCCTATACTCAGTAGATAAGCCTCATCCAAACACAACTAATACACAAAGTGCATTTTTGCAGCCAAAGGCGACTGCTACTCTTATCTGAGCTGCCTTGACAGGGTTCATAAGGTCGCCTCTTCTCCTCTCAGTCCTTGTTAGATAAATTTCTATATATCTGCTCTCCCTCTCTCCTAGCATATGTTAAGAAACACTGTCCCCATCTTCACCCCCTCTGCACCACCTTCAGAGTCCACGCCAGAGTTTGTGGTCTTTAGCTTGCTTCCAAGCTTTTCCATCTAGCCAGAAGAATCTCTAACACACATAAACACACATAAATAACAGTTTTCCCACTCTTAAGGGGTCATGTGAGTTATAGAATGTTTGTGTCCTCACAGTCTTAGTTTATACTTTTAATTGACTGAAAAAAAGGTAAAAATCAACATGAAATTATTTTCTTAATGAATGTAAAAGTGTTAAACTAAAAAATGTCACGACATTTGTGACACATGATGCCGTTGCCTTACAAAAAAGTACTAATGTGGTACCATGGTACAGATAATGGTAACAGGAAGAATATACCATGGTACATTGATATATGGGAAGTTGACATTAAATACTTTTAGATAGTTAACATGCCTGCGGTGTGACATACTATGTGTAGTGTAATATGCCATTTAAACTATATCAGCAGCATATTTCTAATTTGATATTTATTATGCTATAAATAGTTTTATGACTTCATATTAATTGACAAAATACAGTACATGGAATATTTGAACAGTACAATGAAAGTTTGAGTAAGTAATTTTATTCTGATACACTTTTTGCCAAATTCCACAAATATTTCTTAATTGTCCGCTAGCTGTCCGTTCTGTGTATGCGCTGAAAATAAATTAGGTGTTTGTACACAGCCCCGGCTCTGTAAATGGGAATATATACAAAGTGGATCAGACCGATCCAGCGTGCATGTATTTGTGGGGCGGAGCTTCTTAAAGAGCACTGAAGGGAGGGGTGTGTTAGTTTGATTGTTGAGTTCTGTTGAGAGTCTTTCTCAGGAATCACTTACTCCGACTTTAAGTATATACTTTGCCTTATACATGTAATTAAAGATGATTAAACATATAACAAATATCAATATATTAAATATATCA
Organism: Xyrauchen texanus; assembly: GCF_025860055.1. Taxonomy (NCBI): domain Eukaryota; kingdom Metazoa; phylum Chordata; class Actinopteri; order Cypriniformes; family Catostomidae; genus Xyrauchen; species Xyrauchen texanus. Next base: position 7,651,541 of record NC_068303.1, read on the forward strand.
CATTTTTGTAATAAATAATATATAAAAATATAAAAAGGTTTCCAGTTACAAGATGGTAACATTTAATAAAAGGTGATTAAAAATACACTATATTAAATATGAATATACTATATATATATATATATATTAGTGCTGACAATCGATTAAATTGTTTTATCAAATTAATTCCAGATTAATTAATTGTGATTAATTGCATATACAAATATTTGCTGAGAAAGCTCCTCATATAACAATAATTAAAATATAATGATGAAATAATTATACATAGTTATCTTAAAAATATTAAAAAAATTATATATATATATATATATATATATATATATATATATATATAAAAGATATTCAGATAATTACAATGCATTACATTATTGTAGCTGAAGAGTTCATCATTAATAAGACAATACAAAAAGCGGCTTTAGAATACAATATATTTGTTCATAATCCAATCATTGGCATACAGTTCACAGCAATACATTTCACAATTCATGTGAATTTGTCAATCAGTTGGAGATTAATTAAGAGGGCTTGTTTAAGCGCCTGTCAATCTACACCTGCGTCAGACATGCTTATGTAGTATCTCGGGTGTGTTGCATCATAAACATAACATTTTTAGTTCACTGTTTCAAGTTAAATGTAGTTTAATACTCAATTCTTAAACACATCTTGAGATCTCTTAGTTTGCATTTGAGCTCCTTCAAGTGTTTTGAACGCAAGAATGTAACTTATGTTTGCGTTGTTCTTCCTACTGAAGTGTTTTCTTCACTGTATAAACTGCGCGTTGCTCATACAGCTGAAATTTCACTTACTGCCCTCTGGAGTAAACAGGTGGTACTACAAGCTTGCATTTCTCAGGAATCTTCCTTATTATGGTGATATTAATTGCATACATTTTTTTAACGTGTTATTTTTTGTCAAATTAATCGCACTGAATTCACGTGTTAAATCCACAGCCCTAATTTAAATATTAAAACTTAAAATAAACGGTGTCCAGTTACAGGCCTGTAAGTATACATTTTGCCTTATACATTCATATAAATGTAAACATTTTGATGTTGGTTAAATAAAACAAGTCAATGGGCATGTTATGCATGTTATCCAACTACCATATACAATCATACTGAATGATTACCATATTCATTTAACATAGAACTTACATGTTACCGCAAGGTAATACAAAAAAATCCATTACTGAAAAACAAAACAAAAAACAGAACAAAACAAAAACATGCTACTATGATAGTTGTTGCCTTTAATTTGTATATGTATGCTTTAGCAAAAAAGATGTTTCTTTAAGAATCTTTCATTCCCCAACACACACACACACACACACACACACACACACACACACACACACACACACACACACACACACACACACACACACACACACACACCCACACATACACACACTTATTCCCAGTGTTTTGCAATGTATGAACTTACAGGATCTGCAGGGCGGAGATCTTGTCCTTCAGCAGTTCCTGGGCCTTGTTAAAGTCTGACAGCATGTTCTGTGTCTCTCTGTGGTGAAGAGCGTTCAGCTCGGTCATCTCCCGCTCATGTTTCTTACTCAGGTCCTGCTCATGAGCTCTGAGAACACACAAACATACACATGACACCTATGCATGACCCTTCAAACTCTATCTGATCTCACAGAGCTGCAGCTGCACGCTTGAAGGAGACATTCATTATGCACAATTTGAGCTCACTGTTTTTTTCCCTTTGCTCTAATAAAGATGTTCTGTCAAATGATATTTACACTGTGTGGGTAATTTCAGTTATACAGAACAATTTCTCCCCATCATATGTGCTAATATAATGGATAAAATATTAAAGCAACATTTTTGAAAGATGGAATCATATTAGTTAGTCAGTCTTTCATCGCAACCATTTTAACTTGACGCAGTGTCTTAAAAAAGCTGCACTCATATCACGAGATGCTGGAAATCTGCATAACACGTTCCAACAATCAAAACATAGAAAAGCTACTTCAAACAGCACAGACAGACGTACATATGTTTACAGTGTGAACACCCCCTTACCCGTATTATGTGAGTGGTGACTTTTTCAAAAGATAAAAATATTCTTTTAATGATTTTTTGATTTAGGACACACATTTACCCCCCAGCAACATTTCAATATTTATTTTCTATATTACTTTTTCTTTGCTATATAACACATACACAACTCTATCATACAGGCACACATCCTGATGCACAGACGGTAAAATGCACTAATGCTGGATCTAACCGCAGGAAGTGATGTGTCTTTGGGGAACGGAGCCGCAATTTATCTCAGAACCAGGATTTATCTGTGTTATATAATTGAAAATGAAATGGGCTTTGTGTACAGCATGACGTCCTGCAAGCATTTTGATGAGTTGCTAAACACCGTCTCATATGCATGTATGCATACTGTATATCCACACACACACAGCTCATCAACGACTTGAGAAAAACAGCAATGATCTCAAAACAAGCTCTATGTATAATGCTTTTACCTGCATTCATTTTTAATAAAAGGTTTAGATAATAATATCAGCCACTGAATAAAAATCTATGATCGATTTGAATTTAGGTTTGCTGATCCAATTGATTGCCCTTCTTCACAGAGTTTTCCCCCCTTGATTGAACTGCTTTAAAACACAAACAATACATGTCAAAAGAGCCAGTCATCAACATGAAGCTCTAATCAAAATGACTGATAGGACTTTCTAGCTGGGAACCTGACACACTTCTTATTCTTTATTTGTTATTTTGGCATCCTTCCTCCTAAATCTGGTTCAAAATAACGGAATTTCCATCCCTTTCATCATCGCCAATGACTCTTATCAAATAAAACCCAAGGGTAATGTAACTTTAGAGGTTGTTTAAGGATTGTGAACTGTCTCCACTAAGTTAGAAATACTCTGAAACCACATGCATTTAAATGTGAGGTGAACATTTCTAGTTTTCCAATGTGTTCACCAATTGTTTCTTAAGTGTTTACTGTTAAAATTTAAAGACAAAGAGTGTTTTTTTAGGGGTGGGGGAAAATATTTAGTTAAAAATTGCAATTCTTGAGACAAACTATTTTAAAATCGTCTCCAATGAAAATCGATTTTTAATTTAATTACAAAAATTTCACAATTAGCTAATACAATTGTTGATAGATAAATATAGGAAGCTACAGTATACTTGTGCAGAGTTCAACATCAACAAGTCTTTTCTCTGAGAAGTATTGTGTCTTTAATTCTGTACGTTTAGCCATTTAACGGATAGCTACTACAACCGTAGATTGGGGTGGCGGTGGTAGAGCGGGTTGACCACTAATTGCAGAGTTGGCGGTTCACATGCCGAAGTGTCCTTGGGCAAGACACTGAACCCCAAGTTGCTCCCAATGGCAGGCTAGCACCTTGCATGGCAGCTCTGCCGTCATTGGTGTGTGAATGGGTGAATGAGTCAGAGTGAAAAGCGCTATAGAATCATTTACCATGAAAGCACCGCTTGTTCACTGAAAGATGTTCTCTGCTGTGATCATTGTTCTTGTTATTATGCATAATTCACAGGTTTATTTATGAGGTGTTGTGAAGAGTATTTGTCAGGAATCGTTCTGCAGATTTTGTGTGACACTGATTTAATAAATAGTTTAGCAGTATAAAGGCTCATCAAACTGTTGAATTCAGTGAACTACATGTTGCGCCCCCATATTTTTAATCTAACAGCTGTGCACTTCTGAATGCCCAGCAAGGATCACCCCGTGTCATGAGCTCTGGTTATCTTGAAGTGCTTCCTTCAGCGTCCAGGATGCACATTAGCAGTTTGTGCCGCTCTGTATTGGAGCTATTCTTGTTTATTATTTAAATAGTTTTGTAGGACAAGAGGTTATAGTTATTTAGCTTATTTATTTGTTGAATATCCTTTAATTACCCAGGGCTGTGCTTAGCATCCATATATCCCTATGAAACACATCAGATTGCATAACATGAACATATAATTCAGCCTAATTTTACATGGGTCCCATCATACTGACTAGTCAACTAATAGTTCAGACAACGTACAGACTGGTCATTTAGTAGTTTTAAACTGGTAGTTTTGCACATCCCCACCTTTTACCTGCAAATTCTGTATTACAGATTTAATTTTGATTTCAGACACAATTGTTCTTCAATAGATATTTCTTTCTGAGAAAAAAAAAAAGTTAACTAATAAGCTATATATATATATATATATATATATATATATATATATAAACATCAAATCACAATACTTACAGAATCACGATATATATAGAATCGGCAAGTAAATGTTGTAATATCGAATCGGGAGGTCTGTGGGAATTCCCAGCCCTAGCTTATTTGCCAAGTAAGGATATTCCCGTTCATAAGCCCTGCTCCATTCTATAATCTATAATCATTTCATTAATAATTATTGCTACCACAATAATTAGAAAATTTACACAAACATCTTGTTAAATTTAAATCCTTTACTGCCTTCAATAATGCAACATTAATTGCGTCTAGTGTTGCCACTTTTTAAGTATTAAAATATCACGAATCACGACCCCTGAATCATGGGCCCTAACCACATCCTCCACAGTTTTACCAATAAATGCGTTGAGTTAATATGCATTATTAATAAAAGTTGTATATCCTTTCTTATGCTAAAATGAGAACATTCCTGACTCGTGACTTACATCATTAATATGTTAAAAATATATTTATTGTAAATTTTTTCGAATATTTGTCTTCTTTATCTTATTTATGTACACATTTTGGATGGTTTATACATATTTTGTAACTTTTTACAATTTTATTTATTTTATTTGTTTATTTTTTCCTTCACCTACTATACAGGTGAAACTCGAAAAATTAGAATATCGTGCAAAAGTTCATTAATTTCAGTAATTCAACTTAAAAGGTGAAACTAATATATTATATAGACTCATTACAAGCAAAGTAAGATATTTCAAGCCTTTATTTGATATAATTTTGATGATTATGGCTTACAGCTTATGAAAACCCCAAATTCAGAATCTCAGAAAATTAGAATATTACATGAAATCAATAAAAAAAAAGGATTTTAAATACAGAAATGTTGGCCCTCTGAAAAGTATAATCATGCATATGTACTCAGTACTTGGTTTGGGCCCCTTTTGCATTAATTACTGCCTCAGTGTGGCGTGGCATGGATGCTATCAGCCTGTGGCACTGCTGAGGTGTTATGGAAGACCAAGATGCTTCAATAGCGGCCTTCAGCTCTTCTGCATTGTTTGGTCTCATGTCTCTCATCTTTCACTTGGCAATGCCCCATAGATTCTCTATGGGGTTCAGGTCAGGCGAGTTTGCTGGCCAATCAAGCACAGTAATACCATGGTCATTGAACCAGGTTTTGGTACTTTTGGCAGTGTGGGCAGGTGCCAAGTCCTGCTGGAAAATGAAGTCAGCATCTCCATAAAGCTTGTCTGCTGAAGGAAGCATGAAGTGCTCTAAAATGTCCCGGTAGGCGGCTGCGTTGACTCTGGACTTAATAAAGCACAGTGGACCAACACCAGCCGATGACATGGCTCCCCAAACCAACACAGACTGTGGAAACTTCACACTGGACTTCAAGCATCTTGGATTGTGTGCCTCTCCATTCTTCCTCCAGACTCTGGGACCTTGGTTTCCAAATGAGATGCAAAATTTGCTCTCATCAGAAAAGAGGATTTTGGACCACTGAGCAACAGACCAGTTCTTTTTTTCTTTAGCCCAGGTAAGACGTTTGACATTTGAAGCCCATGTCCAGGACCTGTCTGTGTGTGGTGGCTCTTGATGCAGTAACTCCAGCCTCAGTCCACTCCTTGTGAAGCTCCCCACACATTTGAATGGCCTTTTCCTGACAATCCTCTCCAGGCTACGGTCATCCCTGCTGCTTGTGCACCTTTTTCTTCCACACTTTTCCCTTCTACTTAACTTTCTATTAATGTGCTTTGATACAGCACTTTGAGAACATCCAACTTCTTTTGCAATTACCTTTTGAGGCTTTCCCTCCTTGTGGAGGGTGTCAATGATGGTTTTCTGCACAACTGTCAGGTCAGCAGTCTTCCCCATGATTGTGAATTCAACTGAACCAGACTGAGAGACCATTTAAAGGCTCAGGAACCCTTTGCAGGTGTTTAGCTGATTAGATTGTGACACTTTGAGCCTACAATACTGAACCTTTTCACAATATTCTAATTTTCTGAGATTCTGAATTTGGGGTTTGCATAAGCTGTAAGCCATAATCATCAAAATTATATCAAATAAAGGCTTGAAATATCTTACTTTGCTTGTAATGAGTCTATATAACATATTAGTTTCACCTTTTAAGTTGAACTTTTGCACGATATTCTAATTTTTCGAGTTTCACCTGTAATTGTATTCATACATTGTTTGATCTTATTGAAAATTTATATCGAAAAAAATCCACAGTTTTACCACCATTTGTGGACTTTTCAGACGGTCCCTTACCACACCCTCTACAGTATTAGCATGTTTTAGCACAATCTGTGGACATTTAAGAAGGTCCCTTACCCACTGTAGGCACATTTTTAAAACATAGATCAATGTTAAATTGGATGATTTCATCATGATGCCATCTGACCAGCTTAAATACAGGACAAATTGCATCCCATATTGATTCAAGGGATGTATCATTTTATCTTTAAATACAGCACAATCCCATATTTTATGGGACGGGTGGCAACCCTAATTACGGCAGATAAATAGCCCTGCTTAGGGATGGAAATCGTAAAGAATTTAATGCTTTTGTTTTCTATTTAAATTCCAATTAGCATTTCCGGTTCCTTAATGATTCTGGATAAGAACCATTTCTTGATTCCCAACCCTAGCACTGATATTTGTGAATCCGGCACATTCTATCATTTGCATAGAAAGGTGGTGTGCTTTCCAGAAAAGAATAACAATGTCTTGACACAGTAGTATATCAGCACATATACGGTCTGGTAAAGTTGACTTTTTGACATAACTGGCATAACAGCAGTCATTGTATTTAGTAATACAGTATACAGCGATTATTAACACGCACGGTTCTGTTATCCTGGACACTTCAAAATACAGTGAATGTAAAATTGTTTAAATTTTTCGGAACGCACATAGCTTTCATCCATGAGTCAAAATTCAAGGACAAAAATTCACACTCGCCAAGCGACAAATCGCTGTGCATGACTTCACTCTATCCCAGTCATTTTTCATGTTCACCGGATATGTTTATAAAAGGTCAAGATTCAAGTCATTTGTTTACGTGTCTGAGTCAAGTCGTGAGATTTTCTGTGACTTATAGTAAGAGCAACTTAAGGTCCGAGTCGCAGACTTAAGTTTCCATCTCTGGAAAAAAGTGAATTTAATGCAAATTTGATATGTAATCCGAGAGAAAAACTCACCTGATCTGCTGATTAGCCTCACTACGGATCTTCAGAACTTCTTTGCCCTTGAGTTCCAGCTCCTTGGTCAAAGTGCTGATGTTCTCATTCAGCGTGTGGATCTCGTGGTCTAGATTGGCAATGTGTTTCTTCCTACGACTGACTTCCTCCTGCAGATCTGAGATGCGACTCAGCAGCTCACGTTCCTGCAATACACAAGAATGCATTTAGCTGCCGAGGCTAACTGAGGCCAAGAGAGATGCCTGGCCAACCTGTCTTAAAAAAAAAGTCAAGCCTATTGTAAGAGATTGTGATCTGTAGTAAAGGGTCTTCCTAAAATACCAGAATTCAGACACATGGAGTTCTTAATGCACTTTCAGAGTATGTTTGGATCTGACATTGACGGCACATCTTTCCATTCCGTTTCTCTTTACTTATCCGGTGCATCCTCATATATATAAATAGTATTTTTATGAATTAATAAACGGAGAGAGCAGCCAGCAGTTCTGTGTTCAACAGTCTACAGCATTATCATTGAGGTGCAGTTTCTTCTCTCAAGGAACATCAGGAGCAGCGAAACAAGTTCTGGTTATTATGTGGAGAGGAATCTTAAGGGTACAAAACAAGTTTTACATATATAAAATAATTTTCCTATACTTTTATAGGAGTGTGGCAGGTCGGAAGGCGGGGCCGGGCCGGGTCGTGATGCTGCACACCCGGCCCCTAATCAGCTTAATTAAATCTCCTAGAGGGATGAAGGCCGACCGAAGTTGGCAGTGCGAGAGAGAGAGAGAGAGAGAGAGAGAGAGAGAGAGAGATTTACGGGCAGCTGTCCGACACCTTTGTGTGTTTGCCTTTTTGTTTAAGTTTCTTATTAAGTTCTCGCTTTCTCCTTTCCATTAACCCCTTTACAGCGAGGTTTCAGTGAGGCACTTACATTGGAAGTGGTGGTGGTGTAGTGGTCTAAGCACATAACTGGTAATCTGGTAATCAGAAGGACACTGGTTCAAACCCCACAGCCACCACCATTGTGTCCTTGAGCAAGGCACTTAACTCCAGGTTGCTCCGGGGGGATTGTCCCAGTAATAAGTCACTTTGGATAAAAGCATCTGCCAAATGTGAATGGGGCAAATATTTTGAGGGTTTAAAGGCAGAAATGTGAAGCTTGTAATTTTATGAAAGCACTTACATTGATTCTTCTTTTACACCAAATTTATCATTTGAGCTGTTAAGTTATTTAAATGGTCGTTTTAACGATCGCATTAGGGTTTTCGCCATTACATCGTCATTATATAACTTTACACAAAAAGGTTAGTTAGCAATTTTATCACACTAAAATCATGTTAAAAAGATATTGTTTATGTTCTGTGACTATACTTTTAAAACAGAGTGTTTTTAAATGTTTATAGATGGTCATCTTTCACTTCCATTGTAAGTGCCTTGATTTTTAAAAACGTCTTGCCTTTTTTTAAGGAGGGTCAAATGGAAATTAACATTTGTAGTAATCAACATTATGCCACACATGGTGTCAATTGAGATTAACTTGTATTGAACCCGGGATATTCAGAAGAATGGTGCAATGTCCTTAGGTGACAAGCGTGCTGAAAAATTTGTTTCGAAATGAGGCGAGTAAACTTCTTTTGCAGAAATCCATCTTCAAGCACAAGATTTATGACTATGAGCAAATGTCTTAAGATGAAAATACCTTTCACAAATTCGAACATTTATCACGCTAAAGTGAAAAATGAAGAAATGGCGTAGAAAATCCTGGGGTTTTTCTTTTCTTTTCAAAGGTGCCTTTTTCTACCGTTTTGTCGTAATTTAGTTTTATGTAAAAAAAAATTTACTCTCTCTCTGACCCTCTCTGTTTTTGCTTAAGTACAGAGACTTCTGCATGTAAATTGCTTCTGTTATGAGTAGCTGAACCTTTTTTATGTAAAATGAGTGACAGTAACAAATAAGATTAGTTGCTGAATACTGTATAGGTGTTGATGTTTTCCTTGTTAGGTGCCCTTTAAAGAGGAGTGCAGATCTTTTTTCTCTGTTGATGCATTCCCTACTGAAAAAGTACGCTGAATGGGTCATATTGCAAGGTTGTTAGTGCACCTGCCTCCCATGCCAGAGACATCAATTCGAGTCCCGGACAGACTGGGTAGAACTGGAGCGTCATGCTTACAAGGTGAAAGAATGTCTGTGGTACTTTATCTGTTGATTTATAGGTAAACTATAGTACAATAACAAGAATGTTAAAATGAACCATGATTTGCTACCAAATCAAGTGTAGGTGGCAATAGAGGCAGGGACACTTTCATTCTAGAGAGCATTTTATTGGACAGAACCTTAATATACACCTATGAGTACAAGACGAGTCATCAAAATTGTTGATCTGTTTTCCCAGAAGAAAAAAATCTGCTTAAAGTTCATTTTGTCAACTTTTAGGAGTACACTAGAATAAAGATTACCTCAAACCTTACAGATGTGGACTAAAAGCCACATAACACATTTTATACACATTCACCTCTAACTTTTAGTATACAAACTAGCTCTGAACTGAACAGTATTTACACAGCCATATGTGAGACACCACTACCGGGCTAGATTAATAAGACTATGTTTGTCACAGGGGCAATTTTCCACTCCACGAACACTTTGACTTTTAAATGGTCTCTCTCGCAAAGGAAGAAGTCAAGCTCCTCCAAGAGAATACAACTGAGCCAATTTCCAGTTGTATGCAGTTAATAGTTCTTGCTTAATCAAATTATAATCTGTTCATCCAACTTTGAATGTCTGTAAATATAATTTCACACAACAATTAGCTTGATAACAGTATCAGTGAGTGTGGCAAAGAAAACCTGTGGCCCAGCGGAGCTTTCTCAGGGGCCAAATTTCTTTAAAACTGATGCAAATATTAGCAGAAGCAGTAATAAATGACAAAAATGTATATTAAAAACAAATGTGCATTCATCCCTGTGTCAAATTATTTCTTACATTCACGTATATAATTACAAAGTCGTTGTAGACTGACCATGAAATACCATGAAATGCTTTTTGATAATATTTTAAAATAACAACAGATGGTTAATCTTGGATAGTGTATAGTGTACACAGCGTGTACAGTTCTAAAAATATTTGCCTCAATGGCAAAACTCTGAATCCACGCCAAGATATTTTTTCCTCGCACCCTCCAAGTCTCACACAGCAAGGACATTGTTTCAGAGCAGAGGTTTTGCTTCAGGTCTCAGATTTTTCATTGGACACCAAAATTGTTGAATGTACAAAATTTAATTTCAATGGTTTAATGTTCTTGGCAACCAATAATTCAATGCACAAAACAAAGTGTGGTCAGCACTGCAAGTGAAGACATTTTAAAGGTGAACTTTTGTCTTTGTGTCATTTGGACTTACACTGATACCTTGCGGTTTGGATTCAGCATCATCTAAAATTAATAGCTTTCAGTATCCCATACCATTGTAGAAATTTTGTATTCACTGTCAGCCATGATTACTTTAATCAATGAGTGAAAGTGTCAAATAACAGGATGGTTACTGAGATTAAGCGAGTAGTATTTGGCTGGTCATGTGATTCTAACATGGCAGCCCCCATGTGCAGACCCTCTCCACGTAGATTAAAACAGCTTTTATAAGGTTACTGATATGACTGGAGTCTTCATTTTAATGTGAGTGGTCATGAACATTACAGTTCTTGTCTTAAGGAGTTAAACTTTTTTAATGAGGAAAAATGACTGAGTGCACCTTTAAAGTGATGGATGGACAGCAAAAGACAATGGGTTTTCTTGTCCCTTTCAAAGTTGCTAAGCCTATGTATTTTGGAATCCTATACGATTATATGGTTTGTTGCATTTAATTATTTGCATTTAGCATAGTTTTTTTATGCTGCCCATGATGTTATCAGTACAGACTTGCAACGGTCCATGTGCCTTTCGTTCATTTTTTTAGTTTATCAATTGAAAAACAAAATATAACTCTTATTCTGATGGACATTATTAAGGCAGAAAAGAGGGCAATGAAGGTTGGCCAATCAGGCTGGGTGTCGATACAGATTTCAAGATTAGCAACCGCAACTGAAGTAAACTTTAAAGAAAAAGTAAAAGATCGATCTTCAGATTTTAGGGGTGTTCGTTGTTCATGGCCAATAGGGTTTTCGAGAGGGGGGATCACCAAACTAGATCACGCAACCTTAAAGCCCAGGGCCCCTCCGATCAGTCAAGGGCCCCTGGGCACTGGCCCCATTGGCCCCGTCGGTAATCCGTCGCTGACTAAATTTACTCAGAACACCAGCAACCACCCAGAACACACTAGAACCTCCATAACATTGGTCTAAAAACACCCTAGCAACTGCATAACAATATGCTAAAACCACTCAGAACACCTTAGCAACCACCCAGAACACTCTAGCAACTGCATTAAAATGTGCTAAAACCACTCAGAAACCATAACAGATAGCAACAGCATACTTTAAAAATATGCTAAAAATCAACCAGAACACAGCATAGCAACTCCCTGACAACCACCCACAACACCCTAACATCATGGAGGCGACATCTACATGGGTAAGCGGTATTCACATGTTCTTACAAAAATGTAAAAAGCCAGGTCTAAATTTACAAATAATGAATTGAGCTCGCTGACAGCATCATTTATTTGTTCAAGCTGTCTTTGTTCATTAAATCATTAATAATGTAAACATGGCCAAAGACTTTGTGCTGAACGTAAATCACTTGTTATACTGATTTTTCTATCATATAAACAAACAAAATGCATTTCTCAAATGGAAATATATGCTTTGTGATATTTACCCATTATTAATGAATAGATAATTTGGAGAGAGGCAGGGTATTGTTACATAATCTGTCAGCAAATGAACCCAGCTTTAGTTTAATAATTGATTGTAGAATCTGAACACATACAAACACACAATCTGTGAAGAGTGCATTTAGGAACACTGTGTTCACCAACAGCTGGAACAGCAGGTCAAAATAAACCTTGAAGCCCTGGTTATCTAAACCTTTCTCTACACAGAGACAGTCACAGCCACACTGGCACCTTCAGCGAATGTCACATCAGCTGTCTACCTGTCATGGCAGGTTCCTCAATCTTCAAGAATACAAAGAGCTCATCTGACATCCATGGGTGGCCCTTTTCATGGCGAGACATGCCTTTAAAAGTCCAGCAGACAGAGATGTGATGAAATCATTTAGCTCTTATAGTTGAAGTTGAAAGGGTACAATTTGCGAGAGTTGAAGGTAACATCTCTGACCTTTTTTATAGAAGACAGAGGCACCAACAATGTCTCATTTGAGGAGTACTCAAACGCCCAGGGTGGTATAAGCATCATTAATTTATGCCAAGTCCAGGAGGCATACAGACAGCCGGGAGGAGGCTAATTAGCAGGTGTCTGGGAGGATGCTTGGAGATAGTAAGAAAGCCCTGAGAGAGGCTGAATTTCAGAATTCTGCTGATCAAAAGATTTTCGGAAGAAGGGGAGACAGACAGGTCACAGAAGCAAGATGGAGATGGGGAATGAGGGACTGAGAGCTAACTTTAAGTACATTTACATTTAAAAGTTTGATTTCAGTAAAACATAATTAAAATGGTTTAGTCCTTCTGAAATAATACAGTCCAATTGTTGCGAAGTCGGATTAACAGAATTGGATAATGCAATTGTAGCTTGGCTTCGTCCAGCATGCATAGATATTAATCGAACAGCAAGTGCTATTTAAAGGTATTTAAATACCTTTAATATTGTGCTCATGCTGCAAAAGACAGAGGTGACACACTATGTGTATTACCGTCCAGCATTTCTAGTCACTTATTGACCCTTTTTCACTCTGCCTACCTACAAGCACTACACCAGAGGAGGAAATTCAAGTTTATTACTGACTGCAAATCAGCAGTACCAGAAAAAGTGGTGACTCGTGTAAGAGAGCATTAACGGTTATCTATCGCCCAGGAGATTCATGGTGCAGGAACAGCCCTGTGCAGGGTTTAATAAATACTGTGTGTCATATGAACATAGGCACTCGCTTAGAGGAACCAGGCCCCTGGGTGTTGTTATAAGGCTGGACCACTTACTGAACTGCCAATGGAGAATATGAAATGCAATGATTGGGTTTATACTGTTATACCTTTAACCCGTGTGAATAATCCATAACAATTCATAATTCTGTATTGATTTGAGTATGAGAGCTAAGGTCTGCATGCACTGGGAAAATGGATTGTTCAGGTGCTCACATGCAAAATAAAGCTAGGAACAAGCCTCTTATGTTCAGGTATGAATTCACTAAACAGTTGCACCAATTTTGCACTGGACATATCATGTGTAATTTAATTTAATTTCACTAATAATAATAGTTTAATGCTATTTTATTAAAAAGAGATGTATGTGTACAATTGCAATTGATCATGGCAACTCATCAAATGATTGACTAATTGAAAACAGAGTTATAGCTAGGCATTTATCTAGATGGACGGTGTAGCTAAGCACACTTGTGGCATTTTTAAGAGTTAATTCAGATGACTGGATCACAGTCGTGGAGTGATGCTGTAAAGCCCCATTAAAATATGCCAGATCATGGTAGGTCGCTGCATACTACACAAACTAGCATTCATAACTGATCTGCAAGATTTGGAATTTCCCTATAGAAAATGACATTCTGGACTACATTGGTTGGTTCACTGTCCTTTTCTGCATATAGTGGCACTGTTTTGTGGTCTGTTCTGCATAGCGCGGTGGCTCATTTTAGCTTAGCGCGGCCCATTCGGCCTGTTTCGCAGCCGACCCACCAGCCCAATTGGTTCTCCCAATGGCCATTCCGCCCCTGATTGGCCCCAAAGTGCGTCGGCCCACCGGGAATATGCCCAGTATGCCAGATTACCAGTCCAGCCCTGCATCCAGTCATCTCGTATAGATTTGACAAAACATGCAATATAACGAAGCCTTCGAATTCTGTGCATAATACACATGCTTTATACTTCTGAAATAGTAAGAGTACTATGTTAGTATGCTATTCCGAAAAATAGCCATAGACTTGATTTAGAGAAGATAAATTCATGTTTCTCACAGCTTTTTCATAACACATCCACCTGTGTTGTCATAACCAGTGTGATCGGCAAGAGTCTTGGGGGGAGGTTACGTCCTCTAAAAGCTTTTTTGTTTTTCAGAATATGATGTCAGGGCTGTTTCTGAGAGTACGTGAGGGCACTACAGAGAACTGAACACAACAAAGTCAACCATATCCCCAAGAGAACCGCACAGCAGGGGGCTTACAGAACGTGAGCTTGTAGATAAACATGAAAAATATTCTAATCTCACAAGCAATGTTCGCTCAAAACTATGTAGATAGGGAAAAAATCCACACAGACCTAAAAATATTGGTGGGAAAAAGTAAGAGACTTGTTTAATCAAGACTGAAACTAAATGAATGGGCATCTCTTTAACTGGAATCAATCAGCTTTTTGATCGATTTTCTATGTGAAACTGAAGTTGTCAATAATCTTGTTTGGAAAACAAATTAATCAGCAAGTTAAAGACCGCATCCTAAAACAGCACAGAGATTTCACGTTCATAGCAGCACATACTTCATAAACATGTCCACATAGGCCATGAAATATTATTTATTTGCCTTGTTTTTTATTTTTAAGATCAAGTCATCTTAAAAAATACTATATAAAGAACTTTATTTATATAAATAACTTATATAACTTGTATATATATACATATATATTTGCACTGGCGGCCAAAGGTTTGGAATTGCTCTTATGGAAAGAAATGGGCATTCAACTGATCACAATGTATAGTCAGGACATTAATAATGTGAACAATTACTATTACAATTAGAAAAAAAAAAAAACTTCTTAAACTACTTCAAAGAGTTCTCATAAAAAAATCCTCCGTGTGCAGCAATGACAGGTTTGCAGATCTTTGGCATTCTAGCTGTCAGTTTGTCCAGATACTCAGGTGACATTTCACCCCACACTTCCTGTAGCACTTGCCATAGATGTGGCTGTTTTGTCGGGCACTTCTCATGTACCTTATAGTCTAGCTGATCCCACAAAAGCTCAAAGGGTTAAGATCCATAACACTCTTTTCCAATTATCTGTTGTCCAATGTCTGTGTTTCTTTGCCCACTCTTTTTTTCCCCTTTCAAAAGTGGCTTTTTCTTTGCAATTCTTCTCATAAGACCTGCACCCCTGAGTCTTCTCTTTACTGTTGCACGTGAAACTGGTGTTTTGCGGGTAGAATTCAATGAAGCTGTCAGCTGAGGACACGTGAGACATTTATTTCTCAAACTAGAGACTCTGATGTACTTATCTTGTTTAGTTGTACATCTGGCCTTCCACAAGTTCAAGTTCTTTTTATTTATATAGCACATTTAAAAACAGCATCAAGGCTGACCAATGTGCTGTACAATACATAATTATAAAAACACACAACAATTTAAGATCAGGACATTACATACAATTAAAAGCCAGTGAAAAGAGATAAGTGTAAAGAGAAGACTTATAAACAGATATAGAAGGTGAAAATCTAATACTAAAACTATTCCATAAAATAGGACCCACAACCGAAAAAGGCTCTCCCTCTTCCATGCTTCAGCCTCGAGCTTGGGAAGTCAGGAGATATTGATCACCGGATCTCAGCCTTCTAGGTGGATTGTAAGGATGTAGTAAGTAGTAAGTAGTATGTATCTCTTTCTGTCCATGTTAGAGCCAGTTGTCCTTTGTCCTTGAAGACTGTAGTATACACATTTGTAAGAATCTTCAGTTTTTGGCAATTTCAAGCATTGAAATGAACCTTCATTCCGCAAAACAATGATTGACTGACGAGTTTCTAGAGAAACCAGTTTTTTTTGTTGTTGCCATTTTTGCCATAATATTGACCTTAAAACATGCCAGTCTATTGCATATTGTGGCAACCCAAAAACAAACACAAAGACAATGTTAAGCTTCATTTAACAATCCAAATAGCTTTGAGCTGTGTTTGATATAATGGCAAGTGATTTTCTAGTACCAAATTAGCAACTTAGCATGATTACCCAAGGATAAGGTATTGGAGTGATGGCTGCTGGAAATGCGGCCTGTCTAGATTTGATAAATGTTTTCAAATACAGATGGTTCCGTTTTTTTTACATCAGTAATGTCTTGATTATACTTTGTGATCAGCTGAATGCCATTTTGGTGAAGTAACAATTTTCTCCCGAGACAGCTAAATCTGTACATTATTCCAAACTTTTGGCAGCCAGTAGATATAGATACATATTTGTCAGGTGTGGTTTAAGGAAGGACCCAAATGCAGAGGGAATGAAAATGAAAACAGTTTTTATTGAAACACAAATGAATGTGAAAATGATCTGATGACTGAAAACCCGGTACTGGCTGCAGAGAGTTGTGTGGCGATGATGGCAGTGATGAACTGGGACACCTGAACGAGGAATGGTGGTGAGGAAGATAACAGTGATGAGGTGAGTAATCCACAGAGCAGTGATGGCTGTGATGAGCTGAGACACCCTGGTGAGTCACAGTGGATAGGATGACAATGTGATGAGGTGAGTAATCCACAGAACTAACAGTTCAGAGCAAGTGTCCATGATAACTCCAACAGGTGAAACCAGGAGCGGTAACCACCGAATCCACACTGGAAAATACTGAGAGAAAACAAGGTGAAAACAGGCCGACCGGAAGAACAATCTGGCGACTAGACGAGGCAGGAGAGGGAAATAAATACACAGCGGTAATGACACAGAGGTGGAGGTGATTACCTTGAGAGCGGTGCAAATGAGCGTCTCCAAGGAAACTCAGATTGCTCCACTCCCAGAGAAGGAAAACACACGAGGTGAACGAGAACACACAGACACAGCAGATAAGCCAGAACAGTGACATATATAATGTGTATATATATATATATATATATATATATATATATATATATATACAGTATATATTAATTACACGGCTGCCTGGAATACTCGATCCTGAGTGGTAATGGCATCACCTAGCGGTCTGATATTTTTCTATAACCACCGCACATTGACATATCAGAACAAGCATCTGGGTATCTGAGCCATCTTTCACTCTAGGATCTCTACAATTACACTAATAAAATAATTTAAACTTAAATCAATGTTTCATGTGCATTTATTTATTTATTTATTTGGCAAGTAGTCTTGTAATGAGATGCATACAAACCAGTCAGACATTCATTGATTAAAAAATGAACAACCGAACTCCGAAGCAAACCGGAGGTGGAATTTCAGCTGTTCGGGGATTTATTTCTTCTCACATAATTACACACTTTCAATGCAAATCAATGTTTCATGTCCACATATTTGTTCATTTGGCAAGTAGTCTTATAACACGCTGAATAATGAGTCAGATGGTAATTTTCACAAAATAAATACCATCAGATCTCTGACGCAAACCGGAGGTGGATTATAGCGGTTCAGCCATTTCTTTCTTCTCAAATTACATAATGTCAATGCAAATCAATATTTCATTTACATGTTTTTATTTATTTGCCACTTCGCGTTGGGGTCACATTCACACTGTTGAGGTTTATTATGCGATAACAAACTGTACATTATCCCTTCCATATAAATACTTTTTTATAATAAATGTACTATTGTATTATGTTAATTTGCTTGATTGATAATTAAAAAGTATTTTGAGAAAAATATGCATTTTAATATTAATAATATTAAACAATTAACATTGTTCACATTTTATTAGTATTTTTTTTTTAAATAAATGTACTAATTTAAATTGCATTACTTTAATCAATTATTAATTGAAATGTATTAATAATAAAATATGTATTTATTATTTAATAATAGTTATTATCAATAATGTGTTTGAATATATAATATTCAAAAATATTGTATCATTTATATAATAAATGTATTAATTTACATTTTATTCATTTGATAGATTAATAACAAAAATATATACTTATGTATGTTTCTGGTGAGATGGCTGAAGGGTCGGCCCAATAGAAATGAATTTTGCTCAGCAAGCACAAAAATTACAGGAACATTGTTCACAAGGCACAAACATACTGTACAGTTTTTTGACCCACAAAACATGCATCTGCATTTCCTTTGTATGTTTATTTTGTAATATTTATTACTGGGATATGCATGACACACTGTCGCTGAATTTTTTTTTATCTCAACGGCAGCAGTACAAAGTTGTTAAATTCCCAAGAAAGCCTATCATTACTGATGCAGTTTGCTCTGAGTTCACAGACCCTCTTTAGGAAAAATCTGACTGAATTTACCCTAAAAGATCCAAAAGATAGGACGTTTTCTGTAAATGTAGGGAATTTCTCTTCTACATCAGCTCATTTACAATGTGACGTCCCTCAAGGGTCGATTTTAGGAAACTTATTCTTTTCTTTGTATATGCTTCCTCTAAGCATTTTTTCCCAGAAGTACAGCATCTCCTATAACTGTTTTGCTGACGATTCCCAATTTTACTTACCAGTGAGCTAAGACAAGAAGTGTTCATTTGAGAGCATCTAAAATTGCTTCGAAGATATAAAAAATTGGCTGGCAATCCATTGTTTACAATTAAATGACAGTAAAACTGAAGTTCTGATTTTAGGTCTCCCCCATATCCTCCTTACCTGCCTGGCCACCCAGTTAGGTCCTCTATCATCTTATGTACAAGATCATGTAAGCCTAAAGTTTTGGAGTGATTTTCGATTCATCATTACTTTTTAATAAACAAATTAGTGCTGTTGTCAAGGGTAGCTTTTTTCCACCTGAAATCGATCGCTAAAGTCAAACATTTTCTTTCCAGCAAAGACCTGGAAATTGTGAACCACTCACTAATTTCATCAAGATTATATTATTGTAACTCATTGTACATTAGCCTCCCTCAAACAGCGTTATCCCACCTACAGCTGGTTCAAAATGCAGGAGCTAGGCTTTTGACAGGGTCAAGAATTGACAGGGTCAAGAAAGAGGGATCACATTGCCCCTATATTAGTGTCTCGACACTTGCTTTCCATTAAATTCAGGGTCGATTAAAGAATTCCGCTTTTTGTTTACAAGTCACTATCTGCTCTCGCGCCCAAATACATTAGTGATTTTCTGGTCCCTTACTCCCCCACCAGAGCGCTCAGGTCTTCTCTTCAAGTTCTTTTGAATGTTCCTCATCGCTATACATCCAAGGGTGATTGTGCTCTCTCTGTGGTAGGTCCTAAACTCACTTTTAGTCTCACTTAGCATGTGAGGTCAGCTCTTTCAATAGCCATTTTCTTTGAAAATGTATTTAATTTCTTTAGCATTTGAATAGGACTTTTAACATGTTAACAGTTTTTAAATTGTATTCTTTTTATTTATTATTATTGTCTTTTATTTTTTTGCATGTATACATTTCTGTTGTTGTAAAGCACTTTGGGTCAACTTCTGTTGCTTTTAAATGTGCTATAAAAATAAAGGTTGACTTGACCCTTTGACCTCTACTATTATTTTAGGGACCGTAGACAAATTCTCATGAGACAAATTTGTGCCAGAGAGTTTCATGATCTCTTCTCTCCAGAGGACAGCACCATGAGCAAAATAATTAATTAGGATGATTGATATGGTGTTATTAAAATGAAGGCTTGTCAAGGCCACATGTTTTCTGATCCAGTCTATGTCACTAACTCCCACTACATTTCTCATTATATCAGAGTGCCATTTTACAAGAAATGCCGGTGTATGATAAAAACAACAAAATTTTAGAAGTAACACATTTTTGACATTGCCCCTGGCTCCAGTATCTAAATCATTCCAGGCACACAAAAAAATTAAAATGTAAAAACATTAAATGAAGAATTCATGGAGAGAAGCGGCCAAGATTCAGTTTTGCATAAGACACATGCCGACTTACTGTGCTGGAGACCAAAACATTTTGCATGTGTGTGTGTGTGTGTGTTGTCACAAAAATAAAAGAGCTCTTCTTTGTTGTCTTTGTAATTTCTTATTATGGACTGTTCCTGCAATGCACAAGTGCTTTGCAGCTTGTGTTTGTTTCATAGACACATTTTCCCCCTGAGGCCTGTGTTTAAAACTCAAGTTTACTATTGTACAACCCATCAGTTGCTTGGCCAACAATGCAGACATCTTTTCTTTTGTTTAACTGTCTCTTATAGAGCAAGATGACAAGAGGATTTATTAAAGTATTTTTCGATCAAAGCAAAAAACTTTAAGCAGAGCACTATTGATTTGTCCTTTCTTGGAAAAGCTTCCACTTACTGAACTAACTGTTAGTCATTGTCTGCGTTAAGAGACAATAGGGTTGTAGGAAACATTAGGAGGATGATAGGAATACATTGGCAGGGCCGCAAGGGCTGTTGCTATACCGGTGGGCTCTGTGAAAGACCTGTACTTAATTTCGTAGTTTTGAAAAAGTTTTGAACAAATGGCAAAAAATCTGGTCCACATCGAAGCTTATTCTGGCCAGTCACCACCTTAAAGGAATATTCTGGGATCAAAACAAGTTAAGCTCAATCGACAGCATTTGTGGCATAATGTCGATTACGGCAAAAATTTATTTAGACTCATTCCTCCTTTTCTTTAAAAGAAGCTCTTTAAGCTCGTAAAATCGAGGTTACAGTGAGGCACTTACAATGGAAGTGAAGGGGACAATTTTTGGAGGGTTTAAACACATAAATGTGAAGCTTATAATTTTATAAAAGCACTTACAATAATTCTTCTGTTAAAACTTGTGTATTATTTGAGCTGCAAAGTTGTTTAAAACAGTCGTTTTAGAGTTTTAGGGTTTGTTGACATTACATCGCCATGAAAATGAAGTTGTAAATTTGCCCCAGACACGAAGCTCATGCGGGTTGCCAGAATGAGGTCACGCAACAGGAACGAGTGAAACTGAAAATGTCTCCAATATTTATACTTGTTTTACTACGCCTCTAGTCATGGTGGTTTTTAGGTGGATGACGAGGCTTTTTAGGTCGGGTGGAATCGGTTATCTCTGATCCAGTTTGTTTGCTGGCTTCCATGACTGCAGCACACAGTGTTGTTAGCCTGCAAACATGTTCAAATCTGGCAAACTGGTGGTGTTGAAATACTATTTGTGAGTGGGCAGTGGGTGGGATCACACAGGCCAAAACATAATAAAGCAATATCACACGAGCAAGAGTGCGATATGGCCCTACATTAGCACTGCTGTGATTCAGCTGCAGGCAACCGAGTAGGGTCATAAAAACGCATTTGCACAAGGAACTACTTTCTTACGCGACGGATCAGAATCTGCCGTTGCTGGTTGAAAACAAATGATACGTCCAAGCCTCCATTAGTAATTCAAAAATGTCACTTCAGAATCAGTATCACGGCTTGTGCTTTTTCTAACAAGTCATTGGATAAACAATGATAGACGGATGGATGTGTGTGTGTGAGAGAGAAAGACAGAGAGAGAGAGCGAGAGAGAGAGAGCGAGCGCGTGTGGATCACCTGTTGCCACACCCAAGCAGAGATGCTGTCTTTCTGACGTTCAGCTTTTTCGGTGGAAAATAGATGTCCAAGTGGGGGTATTCCTCCCTATTTCGCAGTAGCCGGTGCAAAAGAGTCATTCACTATAGAAACAGCGATGTCCTCAGCCATTTTAAACAGTACATATCCAATGTGGAAACTTTGATAAAAGGTAAGCACCTTGAGTTCTGTAATAAATCAGTTGTGTCTCTCAGCTGTGATGAGCCTTATTCCTGAAGTTGTCTGTTTAAAGCTGTTTAAAGCTATTTCCTAGCTTTGGTAATGTATTAGACTAACGGATTCACTTTATGTCACCAACTGGCTCATATTACACACAAAAATGATATTTTGCCACCACCTGCTGGCTAACATATGTAATTTAAAAAATAAAAATAGTAACTCCTAACAGATCTGCACTGCTCTTACACTTTAGTTTAGAACAGCATGAACACAAGCGGAGTGATACACATACAGTGAAGCGTCGGAGTGCTAATTGTGTCAGACCATCAGTGCACATGGAATGTCTCTCATCCAATCAGATTCGAGGACCGGAACTAACTGTGGTATATACAGAAATTAAAGCCCGGAATGGAAACTTCAAAGTAGAATATACTGGCAGTAGCATTGTTATCGGAAAAGTCAGTATTTCAACTTAGTATGATTCAAAATTCTCTAAGGATATATTATGGTCATTTTATAATTTAGTAGAGTAATAATATTACATATAGTACCTTTAAAGAAAATGAGGAACGAGTCAAAATGTAATATTTGTGGTAACCAACATGTTGCCACAAATGCTTTCGAATGAGCTTAACTTGTATTGAACCCAGAACATTCCATGAAGTAATATTTACACAAATGAAGAAGACAAAATTCTCTGGTATGAACTAAGGAGCCCTAGATGAAAGAAGCCATCATTTATACTCTGCATGTGATAATTTAATAATAATCAGGCACACTTAATGAAGCCTGTTCTCACAGTAAGTATAAATTAGCATTAAGACAAGAAGAGACAGTTTGTTTGACATGTAAAGTGAACAACCACAGTTTGTTTTGTTTTTACGTGCTGTTAGGAGCGGGTACACTGCAGCGTAAAATAATATTTAAACATTGGTGCGGCAGTTCCTGTAACTGGTTGTACAGAAAGCACCAGAAAAATTGCACATAGTGTATTTGTGTATAAACAAATCGGTATATACGGTTCTGCTCATGGTCAAGTAGTACAATTTATAAGTGTCTCAAACAAAACTCTAGCAAAAAAACTAAACAAAATGTAACTATTATTATTATTACATCCTCAAATGTGGTTGTTGTATCAACCTGGTACCTAAACACAACTTTATTTCAAAGAAAAGTGATATAAAAAAAAAAAAACTGTGCGCCCTTATGCCCTTCAAGTGGAATCGGAAATATCGTAATTACGAGTTCTGAGCAAATAAATGACCCAGCAAAGTCATATTTACTAGTGGGAAAGTCAGAATTCTAGATGATGCATGAGTTTTCGAGTTGGAACTTCGTAAGGGAGCATTGTCTACATGAAAGATGACAGAAACAAATTATTTTGTGAAGTTATTATAACTTCTGTTCTTTATTTCAAAAATATGAATATGTTATATATGACAATCAACTAATGACTCACCTTTTGCAGTTTGCTTTAAGCAAATTAATTACTAATTTGTTAGATATCATGTATTAATAAATCGTATGTTGTGCATGCAGGTTTATCCACTTATGGTTATTCACCAGTACAACAGAAAAATAGCTTTTGCCATCTTTTATTTTGTATTTGTGTGAGTTTGTCTTATTTTGTATTTTCTTTTCCACTTAAATGCATAAGATGTCTTCATAACAAATGCCCAACTTGGAGGTACAAGCTTCCCAGGTCCACTTGAAGGCAGCATTACTCCCAGAAGTCCCATTAAGTCAGCCAATCAGATTAGAGCTTTCCAGATCAATAAAGTGCTTTCCAATTTTGTGAGCAATGTGGATCAGATGGTCAGTGATCAAACTGAGGAGTGCCGCCTAAGGCTGAAACTAACCTGAACTCTGCTTTGCTCTAGAGCATTCTCCAGTTCCTGTTTGGCAGCCGCTGTTTCCTGTTGATGGGTCTGATGCATGTGTTCGATGGCTGATGCATGGATATGGTTCAGCTCTGAACGCAAGGATGCTGAGAGTGTGAGAGAGAGAGAGAGAGAGAGAGAGAGAGATAAGCAGTGAAAGAATTGCAGTGAATTTTCCAGGCAAATGAATTGCTGTCTGGATTTGATTGAAAAATCCTTCATGTTCAACTTCCACCAAAGCAGAAACTTCACAGGAGGAAATGTGACATGCTTTATTCCACCTGCAATTTCAAGTCAATCCTACTGTACATCATTATGCTGCATTCCAGTTTCTCACATGTATACCATATTTCTGTGAGATAAAAACTGATTTTTGAGAAGATCATTTTCTGAAACATAACCATACAATTATAATGAATTGATCATTAATTTGATCTTTGCAAACTATACAATCCATGTTGGATTCATGTTCATTATGTATTCTGGCCTGTTAATAGTTCCTAGAATATCAAAATCCATAAAAGGAGATAGATCCTTTTCATATTTGGCTCCTAAACTATGGAATAGTCTCCCTAAAACTGTTCGAGATGCAGACACACTCCCTCAGTTTAAGTCTAGACTTAAGACTCATCTATTTAGCCAGGCATAAACCTAATTTATCCTCCAACCCACAATTAGGCTGCTTTAGTTTAGTCTGCCAGAACCATAAACCAGAAACTATGCATAGAATATAATCTATGCTTATATTATTTTATTTTGTTTCCCTGTCTCAACCTCGAGACTCCAATCATGAGGTCACCAGAACAGGCTGGTTCCAGCTCCATTCCCGCTTCGTGTTGGACTCCACTGCTACGTGTTGCTGAATGATGATGACTAAATTCAGCCGGTGCCAGCCAAACATCACTTCAGTCTATTATGATGGACTTCAGAGGATGAACTGATGCCAACTCCAACCATAAGACACGGGATAATGTGCCATTGTCTGAACCTTGGATTTAGGATGGCCCGCACCGAATCTCACCGAAATTACCGGCCAGGTTGAACTGTGTTGCACCTCACTGATCTCTGCCTGCATCACCTCGGTCTATTGATGGACTACACTCTTGAAATGGAATATGTAGACTATCAATTGCCAACAAAAGCCTTCATCAGCCAATTAACAAGGACACTTGCATCTATGTGAACTTCTGCATTTAATCCAGGATGGACTTCAAAGACATTAGTCATTAAAATTAGTTCATACAAAATCTTTGTTTAAACACTGACCCTTAACACTTCTTAGTTTAATAATTTTAAACCATGACTTGAACTATAAATAAGTAATATTCGCATTATATTCATGATGTTAGCCAGAGGGGACCTGGCCCCCACAGTGAGTCTGGTTTCTCCCAAGGTTATTTTTCTCCCATTAATCTACATCTTATGGAGTTTTGTGTTCCTTGCCACAGTCGCCTTCAGCTTGCTCACTGGGGTTATAAATCCAATTATTATTTATTTACTTATTTTTAAACAATTCACAATCATATTTTATCAAACTACACAATTATGACACATCGACATTATAGACATTACAGTTTTATCGTCTGTTAATGCTGATCTTCTGAAAAGCTGCTTTGAAACAATGTGTGTTGTGAAAGGCGCTATACAGATAACATTTTTGATGGTTTGAAAAGTTTTGGTCATTGACTCAATGGAGTGCAACAGTGCCTGCCCACTTTTACAGCTGGAAGTATTTTCCCATAAAATTTTCCATTAAAATGGGTAATTAAAGAGTTTTAAGAAATTAATTAAACCAACCAGCTTTTTAGGTAAATCACAACATTACTAACTTTGATTTGAAGCAAAACAGCATTTGAAAATTGGACAAAAAGAAAAGGTAAAAGACTGTTTACTTAAAAGATTAGTTCACCCAAATATTACTCGCCCTAACGCCATCCCAGATGTGTATGAGTTTCTTTCTTCTGCAGAAAACAAACAAAGATTTTTAGAAGATAAAATCAGCTCTCACTATACAATGCAAGTGAATGATGATTAGGCCTTTGGAGCTCCAAAAAGGAGATAAAGTCAACAGAAACATAATCCATCAGACTCCAGTGTTTAATAAATGTCTTCTGAATCAGTCCAGTTGGTTTTGGGTGAAAATGGACCAAAATTCAACACTTTTTTCACTGTACATCTTGACAACAGTCTCTTTGGTATTGTTGATTTCAAGCTTGATTACACTTCCTATAGCACTATCATCTAGCACTCTGCGCATGCGGACTAGGAAGTGTAATCGAGCTTGAAATCATGATCGTGCCAAGAGACTGCAATGTTAAGATGCACAGTGAAAAAGGAGTAACTTTTTTATCTGTTCTCACCCAAAACCAACTAGATCATTTCAGAAGACACTGATTAAACAACTGGAGTCATATGGATTTATTTATGCTGACTTTATGTGCTTTCTGAAGCTTCAAAAGGCATGATCACCATTCACTTGCATTGTATGGACCAACAAAGCTGAGATATTCTTCGAAAAACCTTCATTTGTGTTCTGCAGAAGAAAGAAATTCATGGAATTTTTACTTCCAGAACCAAACTGTTGCCCCTCAACACTGCAGCAAACATTTTTAGGCATAATATTTTTTCAAATCTGGTTAATGATTGTGTGTGTCTATAAGTTTGTGTGCATATGTGTGTATTGTACCTAGCATGGCTTTGCCCTCATCCTCCAGTTCGAAGCGGAGAGTCTGCAGCTCTTGCTCTGACTGCTGTTTCAGTTTCTCAATGTTCTGCCTGTGAGCCTCTCGTAGTGAATGCAGCTCCATGTGATGCTGCTGCCGCAGACGCTCCTCTAGCTCCTGCACACAAACACATACATCAGTTCATTACAATATATGAATACGCGTGTATATGTGTAAGGTATGATGCATATCCATGGAATATCCATAATGTGTTGCCTCGTTTATATTCAAATTTTCTTCTTTTCTAATTTACTGTACTTTAATATACGAGGCACAATTTGAGTACTTATGCACCACAATAAACCTTTCACTGAGCTCTACCCCCATTGGATACTGTTGCTCACTCAGAAAGCTTTACAGAACAACCCATATGAATAAATTGGAGATTTGTTCCATTAACAGCATGATTTTCAGTTAAATGGTGCTCATAAAGTGGTAAAACATTTATGCATATTATTCTTACATGGGCTTTGCAAAGTCATTTTATCAGACAATTTTCTTTACAGAAATTGTTAAATTATGCAGAAATGTGACTAAAAACTGCAGAGACTGTGAATCAAAGTAGAGGTGAATGCTTATTATAACAGTTCACTGAAAAGAGAGATGTCTCATTCGATAGTGAAAACATTAGTGTAAGTGAACAGAACTGTTCCAAACGTTTCTACAACATACTATGATCCTAGATTGCTAATCTTTGCTGGTGGTGACCTTCATGGCTGCACGGGTCTAACAGCTTGACCAGTACTAAACCAACACTAAACAGAGGTGCTGATCTTTTCAACTGGAAAACCCTAAAAAAATTGCAGCACAAAAACATCTCATCACAGACAAAATTGCACCAATATTACTGTCATTACAAGAAAACAGCTCTCAGCCGGGAACATGTTTGTAACTCTAATGTTGTAATTCTCAAGTAACTGCCAATCGCAGGAATTATTACTCTATCAATATGCATTTAAGTGTCTCTGCTAGCTTGTTAGGGGTCTTGCTGCCATTTTATGCCAGATTACACAAACACAAATTACAGCATCCTGAATTAGATTAAGAGAATGGAGCCTAGACACATTGACATAATATGGGGTGATAAAGGGCACCTGCCTCCACTGAAAGCCACTTTGGATTCAGTGATATCCAGCAGTGTGGGGTGTGGATGGGAGAGGAAGTGGTTAGGAGAAAGACAGGTGAGGCAAATTAGACTGAATGCTTCAGCAAACACTGGCTGCAACAAGCCAGTTGGCAGGACTGTGCTGGAAATTAGCTAGAAGTGGGCAAATGTAACTTAATATGTAGACCGTCGAAATAAAACAACAACAACAGACTGATGGGGAAGATCAAATAAGGTGAAAAGAGTATTCGAGCCAGTTCGTTGAACTTCAAAAGCAGAAAAGGCCTAAGCTAAGAGAGTAGGTTGAGATTTCTTTAGCAAAGGTTGGTCAATGCTGACTGAAATTTGCTTCATTGCCCCAAGTGGCCAAAGCTTTAAGTGTTGTTAGGCGTATGGGAACATGTGAGATCCATTTGCAGGTAAAATGTCAAGGAGGGGGTGCACCAAAAGCACGTTTTCAGCTGTACAGGATGCAATACAGTGAAGAGAAATGCATATTTTATGAACTACCCCCCCCCCAACCAAACCTAACCATAACCATTAGTGGAATAAAAATTCAATGGTAGGAGGAAAAATGCCACCTCCAAATAGCGCTCGTCACGGATTATGCAAACGTGATTACTTCCTGGTTTCAACGTGGGATGTGAACCTGGATCTCCCACGCTGCTGACTCAATACACAAATGAAGGTAAGTGCAATTGAGCTGAAGCAAACATGTCTGATGAGAGATGCCTCTTGTCAGTGAGTTGGTATAATGACGCAGAGGGTCTCGTAACTTTCAGAAACAACATGCCGACTAAATGTGTGATCATGTTGGTTGATTGCAGTTGATTCTTTTGGCAAAAAGTAATGTTTATTAAAAGTGAAGATTGATACAAATTTGGTAATTTATTTTATGCATAGCCTATTAGGGCCTGTTCACACTTCAAACGTGCCATTTTTCAATTGTTTTCCCATGTAAACCAGCTCTAGGTTGACCTATTTAACTGTTGCAGGAGCCCCCCTGAAAAAAAAGAAAAAAGTCCCTTATTTACAGCTGAAATGTCTCGTATTTGGAAGATGCTGGAACTACACCCTATGAAGGCAAAAAAGCATGTTTCCACATTGATTGCCATTCAAAACAAGCCATGTTTTCTGATGAATTTTGTTTCTTTTTCCAAGAAAGATTTAAATCAATTATTTAATTATATTTATATAGCATCTTTTTCCAGGGACAAATTGCTTTTGAATGGCTCTTAAAAGCATGAAATGGACTTCAATGGATATTTTTTTTTCCTCTGTTGCCATAGATGAGTGTCCGCTAACATGACAACTAATCACAGAACAAGGCACCATGAGAAAAGATACCAGCCTTTAGATTGCATACCTACGGGGAACCCTGCCTTTGTTGAGCAGATTCCACTGAAATGAATGGGTATGCTAATGGATAGCTTTCTCCAGGTATTTTAGAGCTCCTTAGCCATAATGAGCATTGCAATTTCTCAATTTTCATTATTCTATGAGTGGTCTGTCTTCTCCCAATTATACTGTCTCTGTTTCCATTTCAGTTAGGATTCTGCCTTTGAAGCTAATTTCCAAGGAAGAAGAGTGCAAGGTAGCTCACTGAGTTTTGAAATAGACCTAGAGTATAATGTTTGTTAATTAAACCACAAAAGTATCAGTCAAAATATGCTTATATTAACTAGTAAATGAGCCACTCTCCACATTGTGTGGACAGTGTTACTAGCACATTTTTGGGAGTTCTGTTAATTTATGTTTTCTCCTGTTTAAATCTACTCCTTTTTGTGCTCCGACAGCTTGGCAAATCTGAAAAGGTCAGGTCATGTCTGTCATTCAGACAACAATCTGGGAACACACTGCAGCCAGAGGATTGTTAATGGAGCAGAACACACACACAGTTCTACAGATATCTTTCAGCTTGTTGATGATATTCAACATCTAGATAATTGTTTATTTGCTATGAAATGAAAGGCATGTTTTCCAAGTTTTTCACTAAACGAACAAGAACAGTATTTAATTTAGAATATAATACATATTATTTTTATGCACCAATACAATACAGTTATAAAAAAGCAATATTTACCTAGATATATTGGTGCAAAACAGTTTTTGTGAATAAACAGGAGTTTATAACTGTACAATCAAGTTTATTATACTATTATGATATGATACTGATATATTGTTATTTTGAGTATTTTTTTATTTGTGTGTGTGTGTACAATAGTAAGTCATATTTACCTCACCCTCACCTGGGGCTTTTATTTTGACAGAACACTGAAAGTGTGTTGCAGTGTCAGTGTATTTTTGACAATTCATCATGTTTGTCATTACAAATTCTGGTTAAATGATGTTACCTCCTCTATTTCTGTGATACTGTGTTGCTTTTTTTAATTTGTGTAATAACTAAGCGGCTTCAAATGTTTATAGTTGCTCGAATGGTTGAACCTGCAGCATTTTGCCTTTACATTGCACGTGAATCGCTCCAAGACGTATGATGTATCCGTCTGATGTATCATGAGCCCTGTGCATGATGGTTAACACCGCTAATGTAAACAGCACTCTCACGCACAGCTCAGTTGTGAGGATCTTTCCAAACATCTCATCTCTTCCCACTCTCAAGTCATGGTGCCATTTTCACCTCCTCAAGTGCTACTAGAGTGTTGTCACATGTGGAAATGAATCTAGAGTGGTAAAAATTACACTTCGCCTCTTTCCCTGCCAACAAAACTGGTGCATGCTTATTTTAGTGAGTTATTTAGGGATTTAACACTTACACACTCCGTGAGAGAATCCCCATACAATCATCTCTATATACAGAGAACAACCTACATTAGATGGGAAAAAAAAATATGGTTTATTTTGAAAAGTGTAAACATTGTCTTAGTGGTGCTATAAAATTGTTTATTTTGAGCAACCTGCCTCAACAACATTACTCAACCAATGCCATGAATTTGGGGACTGGACTATCTGACTGATTGAACATCAGCAAACGAGGGGCGTGTTCAGAATGCTGTTTTGAAAACGTTGTTTATTTTTGGAATTCTGTTTGGTGGCACTATTATCGCAGAAATTACATACTTCATCTTTAAGGTTTATGCAGGCTTTATGAACTTAAATGTAATAATTGTTAAAGACCTTTCAAGATCTTTGTAGAGACTGTGGTATATTTTGATAAATAATCTCATTCCTGTTTCTAAAAGATTTAGCTTCACAGGTATACCTATGTGTAATATTATTTGTCAATAAGCCATGAGAATAATATTACTCCAATAAGAGAATTAATCATAATTCTCTTATTAAAGCTAATTCCTTACAGTAGAAATTGTGAGCTAATACAACTAGACGTTGTATTACAATTTTAATGGTGGAGAATTTATTCAGACAAATAATCTAGTTATTTAACCCATTACCCCGTAGAGTGTAGATTTATCATCCAAATTCGCTACATATATTGGTATGAGAAGCTGGGCACTTTAACTGATTACTATTTATTTGTGCATGGTGGAATGCATTGACGTTCATATGCATCGATTAATCTGTTTTCAGTAATGTTGACACAGATCACAAATCACTGGTGTTGGTTGCTATGGCTACGAAAGTTCACGGGAAGTCCAAAACAGACTCTTCCGAGGCAACCTGCCTACCCAATATTGTAAATACAGTACAGATAAGCTAATAACTTAACACTGCCAAACTAACCAGTTAGCAAACTTTCATTGAAACCCCCAAATACACAACTCAAATCAAACCAGTCAACCATTGTCTAGATTACAGTTCTCAATATGTTCAAACAGTTTTGAAGGAGTTCCCATAATAACTCCCTGTTGGCATCTTTTCCTTTGGTATGCAGCTTTTAATTACAATTTTAGTTTTGTAAATAAATTCAACCTGCATTTTTATATAGTTGTCTACAAAACTAATTTAAGCACAAGCTTTTAGATCAAAAGGTTTGTAAGATCATGATAAACTTAACCAAGTGTGTCCAAACTTTAGACTGATAGTATAACTATTAAAATTATGATCTAATCTGATAATATCAAATATCCAAAGGATGCAAAATATATTATGTATTAGAAACCATTAGACTGTCTCAAAAGGAATATACTAGAGACAATAGGGAAAAACTATGTTATCAATACCAGCATCAATGGTGGAAATAACCCAATATAAGACCTTTGAAATTCCTCACCTCTGGCCCTACAGCAAGGTGAGGCATGATATGAACCAATCCCTTGTGCCTTTGAGAAACTATATTTATTTAGCTTTGATGAACACTTAATGTAGTTTGCTCCTTCATAAATGGTCTGGGAACTCATCGGTTTTCATTTCACTGAATGCAAAGCCTTTATGATGCTTTAAGTCACCCTGCTGCAATACAAGCAAAAGGAGGGCAGGAAGGAAATGAGTGTGCACTGTTGGAATTGCAGCTATGAGATTGCAAGGTACCCTCACATTTCCTCTACTTTAGTCACTCTGGCTCATCAGTCCATATGTTCTCGGCTGGTGGGCTGGCAAGGGTGGCCGTAAGCAAGTGTTTTACCTACTGTGGCAGCTGCAGGTAGTCCGCCTGGCCTTTCCGGCTGGTGTAAAATTAGTGCTAGAATATTTTTGCTTGATATCAGCAAAAAGCTTCAGTACAGCAGGCTGCTGAGTTGGGTTATTTTGCCTGTTGGTGTAAAATATCAGCGTCTCTAAGGACAGAACAGTGAGGGGTAAGACTGACACTGTCTTTTCTCTCCTCTGCAATATGTTTGGGCTGAAGCACTGAACTGGTAAGCAGAAGGTTGTTGGTTCGATCCCCATAGCCACCACCATTGTGTCCTAGAGCAAGGCACTTAACTCCAGGTTGCTCTGGGGGGATTGTCCCTGTAATAAGTGCACTGTTAGTCGCTTTGGATAAAAGTATCTGCCAAATGCATAAATGTAAATTTAAATGTAAACGTGGTCCAGGCCCATAAGCAGCAGAAGAGCATTCCTCAAATTGATTTCAAAAGAGCCCTGCTGAATACGAGATGTCAGGATGGGGCCAATCTCAAACAGTCAGCGGGGAAAGGATATTAAAATAACATAAACGATTAAAAAGACATAAGACAGCAATTAAAACTATTCTAGTTAACTAAAATGCACAAAAACGGAAGTTTGTCAAAGAACGAAAACTAAATTGAGACCATAAATGTGCACAAAATGAACGAAAACTAAATAGAATTACAGAGAAAATGACTATAGTTTTTCATACTTTCAATCAATGATAATGATCAGAAGCCTGAGTTTTGAAAATTTACTTTCACATGAGGACTCATTTCTTAACTCTCGGTTAAATTGTCAAGACAAAGGTAAAGATTATGACGGCTGCTCATGTAAGCTACAGCGCACAACAAATCCACCACTGCAAATGATGAGTACAACTGGATTCCACCAAAGCGTTCAGATTTACATTCCTTTACCACAAATATTTAACAGTTTTTAAAACAAATCTCAAGGTGGGCTAAAAGAAGACTTGTTGTGCTTTACCCATCGCTGATAAGCATGGCTCATACTCTTTTGAACTACAATACCCATCGTGCACACATATACTACAACTTCATTGTCTATGCATCTCCTGTAGGCAAGCCTCACACTCTCAAGAACTACAATGCCCAGCATGCACTACATCTCCTCGAAGTTTGCACACTTTTTCTCACAATACAGGAGAAGAAGTGTACAAAAGCAAAGCGACACTTTGTTTAAAAAGTCACTTGGATATTATGGTCTAAAAATATTATTTTACTCGAAAATAGTAATCAGATTACGTAAGGTGCATTCATTTTAAAAAGTTATCCCCAACACTGATAATAATAATAAAAATAAAAAAGCCAATAGAAAATATAAGTATATATAGAAATACACAATATGACATAATGCAGAAGAGGTAGGATATATATGTTAAATAAATATCATTGAAAAAACTGTGCACATAATTATTGCACAATGGGGCAGTTCTCTTACGAGAGGTTCTCTCGTATTGCGTAAGCTAGCTTACGCTACGGGAAAGATTAATCTTTTCTGAGATATTGAAGCCAAAAAATTATCCTTAATTTTTGTATCCATTGTCAACGCAGTGCGGCAGCTGCAGACCTTGAGCGGGCTAGCTAGCGAGCTCATAGGTTGCTCTGTGGCAACTGCTGCAGCCTATAGATGAGCTTGGGCGAACTCGCATCCAATGAGAGGCGTCCGCGCGCTCACTGCATCAAAGCCCGCCAAAATGGGCATGACTAGAGTGCATATAAGCGTAGTTCGTAGGCTGGAACCCTGATTTTCATCTCTTCAGCGAAGCTCTCCACATCGCTGACCTGGAAGCCGCGTCGCCGTTCGAGGGGCATCTAGCAAGCGTGGACAGCGCTAGAAGAAGCCGGCCGTCTCAGCCACCTTCAGCCATCCTGCGAGCTACGCCATCCGACGACGTATCCTTTTATTCAGCAAGCTAGTTCTCACGAACTATTCACAAAAGAGTACGGCGTCTTTTTCAAGATGCCTCGCTCCAATTGCGCCTCATGTCGCGCCCTTCTCAGCACAGGAGACCGCCACATCATCTGCGCTCTCTGCCTGGGACTGGGGCACGCAGAGCTCGCCCTCACTGAGGGCGGATGCGATTCTGCGAGGAGCTACCGATGTCGACCCTGCGGGCTCGACTCGAAGCGATCAAAGCAGAAACCGCCGCGCCGCCTTACCCTCAGCCGCGCAGGAAGAAGCGCCGCTCACAAAGGCTGCCGGAAACTGTGGTTGAAGCGACTGCCTCGCCGGAGCCTCTCCCTCGAGCATCGCTTTCACCCTCCCGCCCCGGGACGCGCAGTTGCCGCCGAGCGGCCGCACTGCTGCCATCTCGGATGACGAGGCGGAGGATAAGGGCCGCTGTTCCATCATGGCTTCGGACAGCGAGGAGTGGACAGGCTCCCAAGCCTCCTCCTCGGCCCAGGAATCCAGCAGGACCAGCGCCGGAGTCGAAGGGGAGTTAACACGCCTCCTCACACAGGCCGTCGACCGCCTCGGGCTCGAGTGGTCACCGCCCCTGAGCAGGCACCCAACAGACTCGACGGCTGCTTTCTTCAAAGCCATCGCCGTTCTACACCCGCGGCCCGGGCCGCTCCCTTCCTGCCGGAATTACATACGGAGCTTGCAAAGTCGTGGAGCAGCTCCTTTTTCAGCCAGGACCCGTTCCCACGTCTCCACCTCTCGCGTCGGTGGGCGGCGCCACTGAAGAGGCTACTCCTCCATCCCCCCGGTCGAGGACTCGGTAGCAGCACACCTTTGTCCGCCCTCCGTGAGATGGCATTCCAAGCCTGTGCTCCCGTCTAAGGCCTGCAGAGCGACTTCCGCCTATGTTGGCCGCGCCTATTCCGCCACCGGCCAAGCCGCATCTGCTCTGCACTCAATGGCCGTTTTACAGATCCTACAAGCAGACCTTCTTCGGGAGTGGGATGAGAAAGGCAGGCACCCAGAGGCTGTTACTGATCTACGAAGCGCGACAGACCTCGCCCTTCACGCTACCAAAGCTGCAGCCCAAGCTCTAGTGAAGTGCATGGCCTCACTGACTGTGACCGAGAGATACTTATGGCTAACACTAGCCGACATGGGAGAAGCAGAGCGCTCCACGTTCCTCAACGCACCGCTCTCTCCGACCGGTCTCTTCGGCTCCGCGGTGAGTGGCATTGTTGACCGCTTCTCAGAAGTCCAGAAAGGCACCCAAGCCATGAACCTCTTCCTGCCGCGTCGCGCTAGCTCCTCTGCAGGCCGCTCACGTGATCAGCCTCCTGCACGAGCCTCTTCACATCGCCCAGTTCAACAAACTCAGACTTCTCAGCGTCGACAGGGCGGCCGCCCTCGATCGCGCTCAGACAGCCACCGCAGACCGCCGCCCCCCCGCGGGCCTCGATTTAAGGTAACGCTGAAACCAGAGCAACCGAAGTCTTCCTAACTTTGTTGAACAAGCGGCGGCTCAGTCCGCCGCGGCCGGACCACCGTCAAAGCTTTGCCCCTGTCAGTCCCCTTCTCTCAGGCTACTACAGTGGTGAATTTAGCAGCCAACAAGCCGGTGACACTGCCCGCTTGCCTGCACTCAAACGCCGTTTTCACGGCGACCCAAATAAATCTTGTAAAGAGCAAACATGTCTTATGTGTAGGAAAAGTGCCCACAACCCAGTGTTCAGCCCCTACACACAAGCATAACACATCCCGTGCCCCTATCAGAGCACGCTCTCATAAAGCGATTACTGAACCGCTCGAGCGTCAGAATCAATGAAGGCGCCCACAAATGCGTCTGCGCGCCCATTCTCTGCCCGCTCTGTCACACGACCAGCCCTATGTGTAGAAAATGTGCCCACAATCCAGTGTTCACTTCTGCACACAAGCACTGCATGTCTCGTGTCCCCACCAGAGCACGCTCACATAAAGCGATTACTGAACCGCTCGAGCGCTAGAGTCAATAAATGCGCCCACAAATGCGTGCGCGCGCCCATTCTCTGCCCGCTCTGTTACACGGCCAGCAACCATTCCTCTGTGTGTAAGTCCCGTGCCCATGACTATGCTTGCGCATCACGTAACAGATGTGACTCTTTCCCCATTCATTCCAATCGGAAGTCACTCACAAAACAGCCTGTTCATGCTGTCTGCGAGCAATCATGCATGAACACACTAAATGCGCTCACACATTTTGTTCAGCTCTGTGTGCGGCAATCAGAGCGAATTGGCCATTCACCCTCTAGCGTTACGCTTCAAAGCGTGGGAAGCTATTCCAGGGATATCCAAGTGGGTGTTAAGCACAATACAACAGGGCTATTTGCTACAGTTCGATCGCTGCCCCCTCGCTTCAGAGCGCGGCTCGAAACCACTGTGAACACGGAAGCAGCGTGCATGCTTCGTTCAGAAATAGCAAGCCTTCTGTGCAAAAGGGCCATAGAAAAGTGCCACCCTCTCTGAGCGAGTCGGGGCTTTACAGCCGTTATTTTCTTGTTCCCAAGAAAGACGGCGGCCTCAGACCCATATTAGATCTCAGGGTTTTGAACAAGGTGCTTGCAAAAGACCGTTCAAAATGCTTACAATCAGGAAACTCCTCACGCATGTGCGCCAGGGGACTGGTTTATTTCTCTCGATCTGAAAGATGCATACTTTCAGATTCAGATAAATCCCGTCACAGGCCATTCTTGAGATTCGCCTCGACGGCCAGGTTTATCAATACACCGTCCTTCCGTTCGGCCTGTCCTTAGCACCCGTACTTTCACGAAGTGCATGGATGCGGCGCTCGCACCCCTCGCGGAGTCAGGGTTTGCAAATTCTGAACTATTTGGACGACTGGCTGATTATGGCTCAGTCACATATGGAGCTTCTGTCTCACAGAGCAGTTCTCCTCAGCCATCTGAACAGTTTGGGTCTTGCAGTCAATTGGACCAAGAGCTCACTACAGCCCAGTCAGACCATTTCCTTCCTGGGAATAGAACTAGACTCCGTGGCAATGACGGCTCGCTTATCTACACAGCGCGCACGCCGTGTTCAGCGACTAGCCGCATCTTTTCAGATGAACAGCCTCACGCCTCTGAAGAAATTCCAGAGAGTGCTAGGTTACATGGCCTCAGCCGCAGCAGTACTTCAGCTGGGTTTACTGCACATGCGCCCGCTTCAGCATTGGCTAAACACCCACGCGTCTCGCCGGGCTTGGGCCACAGGCCGCCAGCCCATCAAGGTGACTCAGACCTGCATATCAGCTCTGCAGCCCTGGACAGTGGCCGAATGGTATCAGCGGGGAGTGACAATAGGAGCTGTATCTCGCCGAAAAGTAATCTCGACAGACGCGTCCAACGCGGGTTGGGGCGCGGTCTGCGAGGGCTCTCCGGTTTTCGGCCTATGGTCAGTTCAGGAAAAGCTCCTTCACATAAATTGTCTGGAAATGATAGTGGTCGAGTACGCGCTCGTGCGCTTTCTCCCGGTCATTCAGGGTCACCACGTCCTGGTCCGTTCGGACAACAGATCTGTGGTATCCTACCTAAACCGTCAGGGCGGTGTCAGATCCAGGAACCTCTTCCATCTGACAAAACGCATACTGAGTTGGTCCCAGTGCCACCTGCGCTCGCTGAGGGCGACGCACGTGCCAGGCCACCTGAACGACGGCCCGGACAGACTGTCCAGAGACAATATTCCCCCAGGGGAATGGTCCCTGCACGCTCAAACAGTCCAGACGTTATGGCACCTATTCGGCAGAGCAGAGATAGACCTCTTTGCGTCCAAAGAGAACTCTCACTGCCCAATATTTTTCTCGAGCGAGGACGCGCTGGCCCAGGACTGGCCCAGACGCCCGCTACGCCTTCCCTCCCGTCTCGCTATTGCCACAGGTAATGCAGAGGATCAGGAAGCGGCGTCACTCGGTGCTCCTCATAGCCCCGCGTTGGGAGAATCAGACATGGTTCCCGGAGCTTACGCAGCTGTCACTGACAGCGCCGTGGCCCATCCCAGTGAGAGCAGATCTCCTCTCTCAAGCTTGCTGCACAATCTGGCATCCCCACCCAGAGCGCTGGGCGCTGCATGCGTGGGTGATCAACGACTACCCGGCGCTCTGCCAGAAGGAGTAATAAACACCATCATACACGCTAGAGCCCCTTCCACGAGAAGACTCTATGCGTCAAAATGGTCTGTGTTCTCAAAATGGTGCACCGACAGAGACCTGGACCCGCGGACATGTGGGGTGTCGTCGCTGCTCGTATTTCTACAAGAGCTGCTGGATAACGGCAGATCCCCATCCACGCTCAAAGTGTATGTGGCGGCCGTCGCGGTGTTCGCTGAACCCCTGCACGGCCAGTCATGGGGTAAAAACGAGCTGGTCATCCGCTTCCTCAGGGGAGCTAGAAGGATGAACCCCCCACGCCCCCCATCGGTTCCTATCTGGGATCTTTCTATAGTTCTCGAAACTATGAAAGCCCCCCCTTTCGAACCACTTCAATCCGTGGATTTGAAATACCTTTCACTCAAAACCGTTTTTCTGACTGCCCTGTCATCAGTCAAGCGTGTGGGAGACCTTCACGCGCTGTCTGTCAGCTGCGTGTCTTGAGTTTGGACCAAGTGACTCCAAGGTCATTTTAAAGCCTAGACACGGCTATGTTCCCAAGGTGATCGGTACTCCTTTCAGAGCACAGGTCATTTCCCTATTGGCGCTGCCAGCAACCGATAGCGAACGCGACGCCAATCTCCTTTGCCCGGTCAGAGCAATGAGATTGTATACTGCGCGCTCCGCTGCTTTCAGACGCTCCGAGCAGCTTTTCGTTTCGTTCGGAGGGCGCACCAAAGGTCTCGCCGCCTCGAAACAGACACTATCTAGATGGATAGTGGACGCTATTGCTGCTGCATACGCGTCAAAAGACCTGCCATGCCCGTTGGGCATTAGGGCTCACTCCACTAGAGGCATGGCATCCTCGTGGGCATGGTCCAGCGGGATTTCCATTCACGACATATGTGTGACAGCGGGATGGACTTCCCCTCCACCTTTGTCAGATTTTACAATATGGAAGTGCCCGCTCTGCAGGCAAAACTACTAGCGGTTTAATACGCTACAGCTCCCCTGGTGAGCTGCACTGATGGGACACATTCCACACAGACCGGCACCGCCGCTCTGTCGTTCCCTTCCCACTATGTGCTTATGTATTACACAATCAATGACCCGCATTCTTGCCGGCCAAATATTATTTCCCCACTCATAAGGGCTCCCCGGGTCCCCCTTAATTCCCTGGGGCTCATACAGTGGATGCTTGGCGCGACGGCGTTGACAATGGGTTCCCGTGAGCGTAAGCTAGCTTACGCAATACGAGAGAACCTCTCGTAAGAGAACGTATCGGTTACCTAACGTAACCTCGGTTCTCTCTAGATGAGGGAA
Source organism: Xyrauchen texanus (assembly GCF_025860055.1). Lineage (NCBI taxonomy): Eukaryota > Metazoa > Chordata > Actinopteri > Cypriniformes > Catostomidae > Xyrauchen > Xyrauchen texanus. The sequence continues at coordinate 7,691,187 of NC_068303.1, forward strand.
CGAGTATTGCGTGAGCCGGCCGTGCTTCGCGCCACGGCGACTTTTCGCTTCAGTCAATGAAAACCAGGGTTCCAGCCTACGAACTACGCTTATATGCACTCTAGTCATGCCCATTTTGGCGGGCTTTGATGCAGTGAGCGCATGGACGCCTCTCATTGGATGCGAGTTCGCCCAAGCTCGTCTATAGGCTGCAGCAGTTGCCACAGAGCAACCTATGAGCTCGCTAGCTAGCCCGCTCAAGGTCTGCAGCTGCCGCACTGCGTTGACAATGGATACAAAAATTAAGGATAATTTTTTGGCTTCAATATCTCAGAAAAGATGAATCTTTCCCATAGCGTAAGCTAGCTTACGCAATACTCGTTCCCTCATCTAGAGAGAACCGAGGTTACGTTAGGTAACCGATACGTTTTAACTATTCATGAGATGGATAGCCAGAGGGAAAAAACTGATGGCCTGATGGTTCTGGTGCTCAGCGCTCTGTAGGCAACAGTTCAAAAAGTTAGTGGGCAGGGTAAGTGGGGTCCAGAGTGCCCGTTTCCTCACTCTGGAAGTGTACAGTTTTTGAAAGGAGGCAACCAATAATCTGCACAGAAGGCTGAACTGTCTTTTGTAGTCTTCTGATGTCCGATTTCATAGCTGAACCAAACCAGACAGTTACTGAAGTGCAGAGGAAAGACTCAATGACGGCTGAGTAGAACTGGATTTGCAGCGCCTGTGGCAGGTTGAACTTCCTCAACTGGTGAAATAAGTACAATATCTGCTGGGCCATTACAGGAGGTGTTGGTGTTTGAGTGAAATAAAGGTCAGAGCGGGTGTGGGGCGTGAGACTTGGCTTTTCAAATCTACGGTAAAACACATTCAGGTTGTCAGCCAGATGTTGATTCCCTACAGTGCTGGAGGATGGTGTCTTGAAGTAAGTAGTATCTTTCAGGCCTCCCCACACCGATGCAGTGTTATTCGATGAAAATTTGTTTTTCAGCTTCTCAGAGTAGATTCTTTTAGCCACTTTAATTTCCTTAGTCAGTGTGTTTTTATCCTGATTATACAAGATTTTATCTCAGCTTCTGTTAGCATCCTCTTTGGCATGACAAAGCTGTCTGAGTTTTACTGTAAACCATGGTTTGTCATTGTTGAACATTAAATAAGTCCTAGTAGGAATGCATATATCCTCACAGAAACTGATATATGATGTTACAGTATCTGTGAGCTCATCCAGATTGGTGCCTGCAGCTTCAAAAACACTCCAATCAGTGCAGTCAAAACAGGCTTGTAGTTCCAGCTCTAATTCATTTGACCACCTTGTTACAATCTTTACTACCGGATTAGCTGATTTTAGTTTCTGCCTGTAGGTTGGAAGATGAACAAGACAGTGATCAGAGAGTCCCAAAGCTGCTCTAGGGACAGAGCGATATGCATCCTTTAATGTTGTGTAGCAGTGATCCAGTGTATTTCTGTCTCTGGTGGGCATGTGATGTGCTGCCTGAATTTTGGCAGTTCATGGGTGAGGTTGACTTTGTTAAAATCACAGGGAATAATAATAAGTAAGTGAATAAATGGGTATTGTTGCTCCATGTCTGTAATCTGATAAGCCAGCTGTTGCAGCTCTGCGTTCACACACGCTTGTATTGTGATGTACAAACTCACCAGAATAAATGAGGAAAACTCCCACGGCAAGTAGAAAGGCTTATAGTTGATAAAGAGCGCTTCCAAACTAGGACAGCACATGTTCTTTAATGTGGTTACATCTGTACACCAACTTTCATTGATGTAAAAGCATGTTCCACCTCCTCTCGTTTACCCCGTTAACTCTGCAATGCTATCCGCTCTGAACAGCTGGAAGCCCAGTATATGTTATGCACTGTCCGGAATGGCTGCACTCAGCCAGGTTTCAGTGAAGCACAAGGCAGCAGAGGAGATGTAGTTTGTCCATTTTGTTAGGGAGAGAGTGGAGATTCGCAAGATGAATACTCGGCAGCGCTGTTAGAAAGCCGTGTCGGAGCTTGACCAGCGTGCCAGCTCGTTTCCTTTGCTTGCGTCTCATAGTGCGCTTTAACACCACAGCTGCGCCTCTGACTAAAATGTCCAGCAAAATGTCAGAATAAATCTGGGAAAATATTGTCTGGTATGTGCTGCTGAATGTTCAGCAGTTCCTCCCTGGTAAAATGTATTGGAAAAAAATGACTAAACGGAGGACAAACAAACAAAAACAACAAAAGAATTGGAGAGCTCCACACCGAGGTGGCCATCTTACTAGTCTGTGTAAGATGTACATATATCTAAATGATGCAGTTATAAAGAGTGCTTTCGAATGGAGGTGGAGGAAAAACACTGTTCCATTGTGGATGAGAGGCGTAAACACAGCAAAATCACTGCGCTTTTCATACTCCTTGTACACTTAAATGGACAATTAATCAAATTAAAATCGTGACATGTCCTAGTGTGATTTATTAAACTGCTAAAGGCTTTCAATCTTACTGCGGATGAGCTGCGTACTTTAAATAAATCCAACTGCTCATTCACTAGAAACTCCACAGACATTGAGAATCATTCATGTTGTATCAGATGACAGAGCAGAGCACTTATTCATTGTGAACCACGCAGCACATTTAAAATATATATTTATATAATTAAAATCACAGCATTTGTGCATTATTAGCTCAGCTTTATTAATATTGCATTTAAAACAACAGAGCTGACCAAAGTGCTTCACAGTAACACAATTTTAAACATAAAATTTCACAATTACAACATACACAAACACCAGTAATCTAAAATACAAACACTCCAAAACTGTGTCCTGTCCATTTTTCAGACTCAAAGGCCAGTGTAAAGAGATGAGATTTCAGACGTGACTTAAAAGTCTTCAATGATCATACTGGGCCATGCCACAAACTGTTTATACGGAAAAATTAAGCTTCCGGTTAAGGCTCAGCGGTTAAGGCTCTGGGTTACTGACCAGAAGGTCAGGGGTTCAAGCCCCAACACTACCAAGACACCACTGTTGGGCCCTTGAGCAAGGCCCTTGAACCTATCTGCTCCAGGGGCGCTGTATCATGGCTGACCCTGCACTCTGACCCCAGCTTAGCTGTGCTATGACATGTTAAAAAGTTCTATTTTCACTTGTTAAATGTTTTAAGAATTTATTGATAAGACACCATTTTGATGATGAAATTAAAATAAACTTTTAAAAATGTTCTGGAAAGTACTGGAAAATAATAATAATTATTAAACTATAATGATTAAAATAATTATAAATAACTTAAATGGTGTGTTCAATAGCACATTATCACATTAGAATATTTATACTGTGGTATCGAAATTTATATCGAGAACTGTGAAATTTCACTAGTATCGGTACCATGACAACACTACTAAGGAAGAGGGAACAAAGGTGTTATCATAACAGCATGGCCACTGGACAGAACTCACATCCAGATTCTGATTCAGCAATTCCAATTAGTCTGGAATCTATTACTTCTGCCTGTGGGACTAGGAAACTCATCACCAAAAGAATAACTGATCTCTCTGATATTCCATATCCACAATAAACCAATAACATATTAAATGTCTTTATCATTAGCGCCACTGGTGTTAATGATTTTTTAACCAGTCATTCTTTTTTCCCCAAAGCAAGAATTAATTTCAACAAGAAGCAGGTCAAGAAGCCTTCAACAGGGGAGTAAAAATAATACTGATATTTACTGAATTAAAAAGCAGGTCTCTATTCTTTACTGGGTCAATTTAAGCAGTTAACCCCAACATTTGGTATCACTGGTTGACAAACGTATTCCCTCCAGTCTCCTATTGACCTCTTGACAGCTGGTGGCAAGGTGCATATTGCCAGGTGTGGCCCTGTCCTGGACAGTGGGACATATCAGTAATAGAGGTCAGTTGGTCGTATTCCACATAATACGCTCAGAGGCCAGAAGACATGTTGCAATTGAACCCATTACATAGCAGTTTGCTGAAATAAACAGCAAAGCGATTCAATGGCAACTTCAGAGCCAATTCCACCCTGACAAATTCAGCAAATAAATGCTCAGGCTCGGCACAGTGTAGTTCTGACTGACGCTGCATTTGGTGAGTCAATCTCGACTTGTCAACAGTTATTCAAGCGGTATACCACTGCTGTCCTTTCATCTCCAGGCCTGCAATGTGGAGCCGCTTCAGCCTAGCTCAAGGTAATAATTTCTAGTCGGCTTGTGTGTTTCTCTCCCCTGGCGTCATCAGGGGCCAGGTACTGAATAAAGCAGACATTACAGGGTGTGACAGCAAGCACTCAGCCATTACTAACCCACAGGCAGGAGAACAGAGAGCCGAGGTTGAACAGGTTACTTCAGGATACAGGGAACAGGAGAATCTGATGGTCAGGGATGGTTCTGTGGTAGGATCTACTGGTGTATCAGAAGAGGGCTTTGTATGAGGGAAAACAAGTCCAAGAGTTTAACCAGTGGCCATGCCTCAATGGATCAGAGCTGTTTTGGTGGCACGAGGGGGACCTGGCAGTATAAGCAATGTATATGGTACATTGTTTAAAAATCTCAAATGTGACCAAAATGATGAAAAACTATCAAATGTGTAATATCATTAGACCATTCCCTGTATAATTAACAGCATTAGCTAAGAGAGAATTTAATTCATCTAAAATAAAAATGGACATTATAGCTAAAATACACCCAAATGAATCAGAACTATTAAGCTAAAAAAATAAACCACACTATTTGTAGCAGCCTGGGATCAGAGGTGTAGTTAAGTAATAGTTCACACAAAAATGAGAATTCTCCCATGATTGACTTACCTTTAAGCCATCCAATATGTGTATGTCTTTCCTTCTTCAGCAGGACCAAAATTAAGATTATTATAAGCAATTTTCAGCTCTGTATGTCCATACAATGAAAGTGAATTAAAGTCTCCCGCCTTTCCTTGAGAACTGTTCATATGAGTCTTATTTAGCCATTCATAAGTCAATAAAACGCTGTTTCAGTTTACATGTAATGAATGTACACTGTATATGAATCAATAATGACCCGATACACTCATAAAAATATCCAACATTAACATTTGCAAAACCCATTTAACCTGAAGCAATTAACAACTACAGTATTAACTTAATTTAAAGCCATTTACTTGTACTTTTGAAACTTTAGTACATTTAATATCAGTGACTTCAATACTTTTACTTGAGTCAATTTCCATTATTATCTTTACTTTATGGTTTGTGGGAATGCCATACCTTGATGCTCAGAGAAGGTTGAATGCGGAAAAGAGTGGAATGGAGCCAAAAAACGAAAATAACAGAGAACAGAGAGGTGAAAGAAAAAGATAAGAGAGCACATACAGGTCAGAAAATGGTCTGTCTGTTAGATACGTGAGAGATTATGTTTGGTTGGGGTTACCTTGAGGTCATGCTGACGGGCTTCCTGCATGTCCTGTATAGCGCAGCAATGGGCTTCCTGGAGACGCTGCTCCCTGCACTGGTGCTCCAGCTCCATCTCCTGCATCTGCTGGCCCAGGTGTTCTCGTTCCTGACTGAACTGAGCCTGCAGCTGCTGCAGGGAATGTTGCGATTGGGAAAGCTGCATCTCCAGGCTCTGTTTCAACAAGGAAATCTGTACATGGAAAAAGAAGCACAGGAGAAGGTGTGTTGAAAAGAAACTTTAAGTGGGAGATTCTTCAGTTAGGGGCAATTTTGACAACCTGAAAAATTAAACTTCTACTGAAAACATATTTTAGGACTTATAACGATCAGACAATGGCCTTGATCAAGCTTCAAGAGGATTTTGGTATAATGTGTGATGGTCAGGTGCGCACTAATCCACAGTCTTACATGGGCTGATGCTCAAGGGCCCCAATTCCCAGGGGGGTCCCTTTTGCGGTATCCGCAACCTTCTTCTCCCCAATTACGTTTGCGGGAGGAGCACATGTAAATGCATTAAGTGGGAGATGCTGAGAACACTGAGATGTGTGCAACAGCGAAAGTACAAAAACTAGTGTATATATATATATATATATATATATATATATATATATATATATATACACATACACATACACACTCACCAGTTTTTGTAATGACATCTAATTAACCCATCAATTTCCTAATAAACCTTCATGACGACTACATATAAACTTATTGAAAAATGTCAGTTGTTCTCTTAAATGCTTAACATGATAATAGTGATAGTATTGGGGGCAGTGATCCTTTGTCAAGGAAAACAGAGAAATACTTACAAATGCTGTCTATATAAAATACTATATATGTACTGTATATTTCATATGTATATTTCCCTAATTAAAAAACAACCATATGCCTTTGTAGGAAAAAGAAAGCAATGCAATAATGATGGAGAACTTGATGTTGGCATTTTCTTTGCTTCAGAACATCTGTTTGCCTCTAACAACCGGTTCCAATTTTCATACTGATACAGTAATCACTCATATCTCCTCTCAATATTAAGATGACTATTTCTAAAGCAAACATTTTCCTAGACCCACTAATGTGTGTAATCACTGTCTAATTATTTTACTTTTAGTGAAGAATTACTGTAAATGAAAGCCTATTTGCTGTTAGCAGGTGAACATTAAAATGACAAATTACATTTATAATGTAATTAAAGTTGATGGGTGGAAACTCAAACTTTCAGCAACCCTATAACTCACTTGACACAATAGCAGTGGAGCCCTGAAAGTAGCCAATAGATGAGAAAAAAGAAAGAAAGAAAGAAGGTCAAGTGTTTGAGACAACAAAAAGGTGAGTAATTGTTGAGAGAATTATAATTTTTGGGTGAACTATTCCTTTAAGTCTAAGACTTGGACAAAAGCAGACCACCAGATCTAAATCCTATAGGTGAAACATTTCATTTCTGCATTACTAGCATCATCAAACGGAACTGGAAAAATAATGACTGTTTTCAAAGAGTTTCCTGAACACTCCACCCATCTTCAATTGGTCGAAATAACCGATACTTCCAACCCAATTGCGCTGTGTTGAGGCACTCAAACAAACAGAGAAATGTTTTGATAGTGCCACAGAGCCACAGTATTTACACCTTTCGGGAGAACTAACCTAAAAATGGCTTACTTAGTTAACTCTGCAAATTAAGCTGGGGTAAGAGAGAATTTTAACATCTCACATTTCACAAAGACATACTGAAAAACCAGCAAGACATGGTGCAACAGTCTATCTTGCACAACTTTACGTCGCAAAACAATTGAAAAACCAGTGCAGATAGATGCAGAAATATGTTCTGTGTAAATGGCCCCTCAGCTAGTGTCTTGAATTAGCTAAATTGTGTCAAACATTCTGATTGTAGAGACCAATAGAAGAAATCCTGAAAAGGCGGCAGTGATAAGACATCTTATCATTCATTTTTATGGTTGAACTGTTATCATCTCCACAAACTGGTAGTGGGTTTGTGTGTGTAAACACATATTGGATCTTGTTTTCCTCAGTGAGTAGAATATGTGGGTGTGAATTTATGTCTAGAAGTCATGTCTACAAGCACTGAATCAGGATTTAGCCTGGGATGAGGTGAGAAGACAGACATCGGCAACGGACACATTCTCTTCACACCATTCAATATTTTAAAGTGTGAAAGAGCCAAGGCTCTGAGTTTGTGGAAATGCTTCATTCTTTGGCCTGATTAGCAGTCACTTCATGGGAAGAGGGTGACAGAGAGAGATCCAACGTGTTATTGTAATCGAAATGGCCCATATTGTATCCGCCAACAAGCCTTGCGTACAAGACTTGTGAGGCAATAAAATGATGCTGTGCTCATAGTCGCATCAGCGACTAACTTAATTTCCAAGCAGGCTGGAAATGTCACCAGTATGGATGAGATTTCATGGCTCATATCACAGTCAGTGTGTTTGAGGAAGCAGAACGCTGACAAAAAAGATAAATGCATAGCCAAACGTGAATGTAAGTAATACAAAAATAATGCAAAGGAATGAGCATAGAGGAATAGCGCTTCAGGGTGTCAACACACTTTGATGGAGCCTTTGACGGAAAGGAATGAATAAGATTTGTTTTGAGGACTGGGAAAGAGTCAGTTGAGGTTGAAGTCAAGTGGGAATACAGGAAACTTAGCCCACCTGTCTGAAATTCTCACTGGTCAATGGATGGCTACACCATAGAGCGTAGTGGTCAAGTTGTCAACGTTTGGTTGCATGTTGGAGCGTAACTTTTGCAAACCCTTGCGCTTCTTGAAATCACTGGTTTTGCAACTTTCTTTGACACAGCCTGAACTGCAGTGTGTAGACGCTCGCACATGCACATATACAGTACATATGTATACGCACATGCATATACAGAAATCCGATTTGCAGTATTATCGATACTGCGTTGCACACATTCCCAGCCGCCACTGTATGCGGCCTTACTCTGATAAAAATGTAGTGCACTAGAGAGTGCTGATGGGTTCGGCTGGGGACATTTCTGCAGTGGCAGTAATCGCTTTCCAATAAACTCTTCAGATCTTGCCATTGAAGCAAGACTTGCTTTGACATAATTAAAACTCTGAGAAAGAAAGAGGTTTCAGCTGCCTCCAGAATACTCTGAAACAATGATATGCAGATCCACACAGACACACTTTAATAAAGCAATAAACCTTATAATGACGAAAGGAGACAAAACAAACAATGAAAAGACAAAAATAAAGTGGCTTTGCAATCCGCATTGATAGATTGAGAAATTCTCTAGCTGATCTAGCTAGACTGATTTTATCTACATATTCTGTATGTACAGTATGCATTAAATGCTGTGCTTTTCAAACAGTGCCTTAACTGTTCTATTCACCCTTGAATAGGTTTATGAGAAAAGGATCATAAAATTTAGTTGCACCACAACTAAGTATATAGATCTTCTATTGATTGTAAATTTAACACTCTCTATATGAGTCTATCAGTGCTCTATACATTTCCTGCTGTTTTAAGGGGATTCTGAATGTGAAATTGCATTTGGTCTCAAACAGCGAGTTTTAAATGCTTCCATTGCTGTGTCATTTTTCAGTCTGTATCTCTCACAGAGGTGCCTAGAACAGACAATGAGAAGTAGACCATGGAAAAAATAATTAGCCATGAAACAAAGTGCAGACTCTGGGAGATCACTGAAATGAGATAATTAATATCTTGAAATGTGTCTTTTTTGCCATAATCTAGTGATTAAAGATGCAAATTTGCATGATAGGCATCTAGAGAACACTTGCTTGGCGAGTATTTCAGTGCCTCCAGTTTAAATGTAGTGGAAATTGATTGACTGATTTGTAAGCTGTAATAAGCAATGAATTGACAAGACGGGGGCTGACTCCCAATTTTCGTTGCCTACTATTTCTGATGGATTTCTAAAGTATTCTGTCATGCATTTTCGGACTAATATTTCCCACAACTCTTTAAGGCTAAGTTATACTTCGTTTTTCCACATGCCGTTCCATCTCACGCACATTCGAGCTCTTAGCCTTACAAAGTATACTCTTTTCACGTGTTCGACGCATGTGCACTGTGACTGCTTTGTGATACTCTTTGGTATGGTCAACAGCATGCGCAGATTATGTACACAGTTGCAGGCTGTGTGCGTGTCTAGAAAAATTGGGTTGCATGCTTACTGTGCTGATGGCGAAATTTGTATCATGCGCATTGTGCATGTAGAGGCATGCGAAAACCAAAGTATACTTTGGCCTTTACACCAGACGCAACGTGATTCTCTTTCATGCTAATCAGAGTGTTTGTCCAAACCAGCCAAGGCTGTGACAGGACATTTTGTTGATTATTTGGTTTCTACAGTATTATGGCGACATTGTGATGCGTAAAATCCCGCTTCTCATAACATACATTAAACATTAATTGTTATTGTGTGCAGAAAGACCAATTGATTGTCGTTGGAAACTTGTCACATCGTGCCTGGTTTCGACATGGTGTCACTTTACACACAAGGTTTAGTTTGCGATGGTTCTCTCATCTGGTATCACATATCAATTTTATGAAGTTTTTACTTTGTGACAAATGTAATGTATGATAGACATTCACACCTTAATAATAATACAGATATTTCAATGCAAGTGGGTAAGCAAAAAGGATAGGATTTTCCTTGGTTTAACCTATAAAACAAAATACATGACTTAAAATTAAAATAATAGGGATTACGACTTGGTAAAAATATAGATTTTCTGATTAATCGCCATCTTTTTCATTTGAACAATAATTAAATCTATTATGCACCAAGATCCTTCACTACGTGTTGAGAGGCAAAGTTTGGTTTGAGTGGTTCTGGTTGATGTGTGTCCAAAGACAAGATCCATGTAATCCATTTGCCATTGAATAATGTGTTTTTTTATATCCTATTTCTTTTTTACTCTTTCCCTTCTAATAAGAAGCAGTGCGACTTCACTCTTGTTAATATGCACTCATCCACCAAAACCAAGTGCTGAACATCCCGTTTTAAGAGCTCTTTGGAACAGCCTGTAGTCTTAAAGAGACAGTAATGTATTAGCACTTGTTCTACACATCAGTGTAAATACTTGTACTTAGTACAAATTATGCATCTAAACAATTAACATTTAGACCTAACAATATATACATTATATTGTTATATTTGTACATCAGAGATATTACAATATATATAATGATATTTAGCGTTTGGCACAAAAATTTGGTTTTGTGTCGATGAAGGGATATTTTACGTAGGGATCCTTACTAATGGTGCTGTGGGGGTACTTACGGCAAAAAGGCTGGGAAACACTTATTTAGAGAACTTGTAGTGTTCTAATAGAGCTATAGTAGGGCTAAAACAAGTATTTCATCGTAAAAGTCCCAATAGAGCACAACAGTCTGGTCCTGGAAATGCCATTCTTTTTTTTTCCATTGGGGAATTGATTTTTAACAATAACTTATAAACTTTTAAAGTTGGGCCTACCGTGAGCTCAGATGTTGTTAATCAATAGTGTATGCTTCTGCTAAAGCCATCAGTCTGCATTAACTCCAAAATACCATGAAAGTAGTTGCAGTAGAGTTTGTGTGTGTATTTCTGATGTACCTGGTCCAGCAGGTCCTCGACTTTCCTCTGCCAGCTCTCTCTGGCAGTACACATCTCCTGATCTTTGCTCTGTGCCAGCTGAGTGAGCGCTGACCTTTTATTGTCCTCATGCTCTTCACGCAGCTCCTCGCGGAGTTTCTTACACTCTTGCCTGTGGACACAAACACACACTGATGACCAGACTGTTTTGTGCTTGTACATAAACCAGTATGTTGTCTGGACCTTTGACCATAAATCTGTTTGCCTGCTATAATGACACCGAAACCAGCGTAGGTGGGCTCAAAGGTATCAGAGGACCAAAACGTATCATAGAAGTAGTCCATGCAACACAAATGTCATATTCCAAGGTTTCTTTGAGAAACAACCTAAAATGTAAGTAATTTTTCAATAAAAATCTTGGACGTTCATTGCTCGTTCATGAGTGCTATGAGAGAAGCTTGTTCACAGTAGCTCATTTATATTTATTGCTTAAACGATGCTCGCAAGTTCTTGAGTAAAACCTAAAATGTAAAATGTACATTTTAGGAAGACTTGGATTATGATACATAAGTAGAATGGACTACTTTTATGATACTTTTGGTACTTTTTTATTTCAGCTTAAAATTGAGCAACTATCCTCTTCCATTGTAATGAAAAATCTTACAGGTTTGCAAAGACAAGGGGATGAGTAAAATATGACAGAATTTACATTTTTGCATGAACTAAAGCTGGTAATTCTTTAAATATGTTTTAAATTGAACAAAGAGAACCAGAAGTAAACCATAACAGACATGATTGTAAATCAGCTAATATGAATATAAATTAAATATAAAATAAATGCATAAATAAAGTGATCCACTGGATGGGTTGATCATTAATGGCTGCTAAATGATGAACCCCCCATTCAAATGCAAAAGCTTCCACATTTCCCTGCTGAATAGCAGCGGAGGTCACAAGAAAGGTTAACTGCCACATTATGTGCCGTAATTGCGGGATGTCAGGAACATACCACGCAGGCTTAAATTCTTGATAATTAAGTCCACGTTGTTAAGTTCTAAAAATGCCCAAATAACTGGCAGTGCTGTATACATCACACATTCTGAGACACTGCGGTAACCTTTTAAAAGGTGTGAAATTCTTAATTGCTGCTTAAGAGGAAAAAGGAGCTTTAGGTTTTCACTTTTAGAAGTAAACACTTTTAGGGGTTGGGCACCTTGAAAGCCTCCTGAGACCACAGCAATTAGCATGGAGACCACAAATAGATGCAGATTCTAGCATATATTTCTTTGAAACAATGTATTTATCTGTTTTTTGGTGGCATCTTTGAATTGATAATACACTACAGAACAGCACATTCACTTGCATTGTATGGACCTACAGAGCTGAAATATTCTTCTAAAAATCTTCATTTGTTTTCTGCTGAAGATAGAAAGTCATACACATCTGAGATACCATGAGGGTGAGTAAATGATGAGAGAATTAAAAATGTATAAATTTATAAATTTATAAATGATCTCTTTGCAATGCTTTACTGTCAGTCAAACAAACACAACTACCATAAACAGTTTTGATATGTTGCACCCGACATGCACACTTGCAGACGGCGCTGCCTCGAAGGGGACGATCCATCTGGAGTTTGTGAACAATGTTGTGCAGTGCAGCTGTTAGAGTATTTGCACAATGTGTACTGTGGTAAACCTATTGATAAAGAGGTTACTAATGGTTCAAGACTGTGTGAATGCATATGCCCCTGTCTGATATACTGTATTTGTCTGATGATGAACAAACCATCTGTCTTGCAATGCAAAGTCTTCCAAACACCTGTCCTCTGCAGATGCCTGAATTCCTCTCCTTGCTGGTATTGTTAAGGGAGAATCACTTACTGTCCAAATATTATTTTCTTAGGCACCACAACACCATCCTGGGTCAGTGTTGTGGAAAATGAACTACAGAACCGAGGATGAAATGCAATAAATGTCATGTTGTTTATCATAACAGTACACAGAGTGTCCCTGCATGATATCTATTCAACTTACCTTCCCATTTAGCTCATTTTTATCTTTTAGAAGGGGATGTTATAGTCAGGACAGTACTGGTTCAAACTGATTAGAAAAATAAGTTATTCAAAACTATAAGTATACAGTAGCTAAAATGTTCTCAATGTCCTTTGTTTTTAGTCCAGTACAGTTCAGACTTTTTCAAGTGAGTTTTTTGTCTTATTTGAAGGCCCATAATATTGAATGTTAGTTTAATGTTAGAGTTAATACCAAGCTACTTACAGCTGTCAAGAAAGTTATCAGGTATATACATCATCACGTAGCTTGGCAAGGAAGAAGCAAACACAAAGAACAAGAGAGAAGTGCTTGTTTGTTGACCATTGGTCTAATACAACAGCTGTAGTTCATAACTACATTGTATTGCAGGCATAATTGTGGTCATTTTTTAAAGTAGATACTTGGAAGTCTGTTGTCCAAGAGTCAAAATTAATAAAAGTCACGAAGATAAATTGTTAGAAAAGGTAACATTTATTGTAAAATGATCAGCAATTTCTTTCCCATAAGATATTTGATTTTACAAAATAATATAAATGACACTGACCTGGTAGATTGATATAAACACAGCCACAAGTCTGATAATGTTCTATTTCAATTTTGATAATGATAACTTTAAAGATATGAGTTTAATAAGACATTTTCCAAGACTTCCAAGACTTTCCATGTACTGCATATATCTTACTTCCAACCATAATGGAGTTGTTATAACAGTGTCTGTTACTTATCTCATGTGGATTCCATTCATAGAATGAGGCAGAAAGCAGATTATTTATAGAATATGAAGCATGCACCTGATGGCAGACGTGCAGCATCAGATATTTCAGTTCTATTATGTAGACAATAAACATATAAAAATACCAGAGACCGCATGGAAATGATAGACAAACCATATATTATTGTAATCGTCTATTTATTTACAAGATGTCTCATCAGTCAAATATTTAGTTTTATTCTTTATATAGAGGTTATAAGGCTAATATCAGACTATGGTATGGTATGGTATGGTATGGTATGGTATCGGAAGTCACTGTCATGGAGGTACTAAGTTAGGCATAATAACTTAACCTTCTTTATGCCTGACCATATTTAGTTTAATTCTTCATGAAGTAAACATATGAGAATTAATCAATATTTTTGGAAATGTGCAAAAACATTTGTACTAAATATTCTATTGAATGTTTTTTCACTGATGCCGGCAAGGGACAAATTAATGGGAATTTAAATAATTGAATATGTGTGTTCGTCTTTATAACAGTTGAATTTTCATAACCCTCGTTAGGATGTTTTGATATGTTGACATACAGTAAATTAAAAAATTACTCTGGCAGTAACATTTCTGTAACATTGTGAAACAAATATAAAAGCTGGAGTATTAGATATTTCTAATGATGCGTAGTTTGTCAAAATTAAATAAGATTTGAATGGAAATAACATGCAGTTAATGTTAACAAAACCGATTGGGAGGCCACCTGCGATCCCTGTGTGTAAAGGGGTAGTTCACAAAAAAAAAAAAATCATAAATCATAATTTCCTCATCAACATGCTGATCTAAACCAGTGTGATTTGCTTTCGTAAAACTCAAAACAGGATATTTCTTTCAAAAATGTCAAAGCTGTTTTTTTCCAGCAACAATAGTAGAACATGACCCAGGGCTGTCACGCACAAAAAAGTACTATACAAGTAGGGATACACAATATATATATATATTTATTATCGGCCGATATACCCATTATTGGACAATAAACAGGAAAATCGAAATATTATTATTGCGCCGATAAAGGAATTACTGCCGATTAGGGTTGCTCTGATACCAAAATTTTGGCTTCGGTATGATACCAGCCCTGGTACCTCGGTATCGATACAAACTCGATACTTAGACAACAAATAAATTCCATATTAATGCTTTAATAAAATGTTATGGTCAAATTGTGTTTAATCAAATACATACTGTACAGCTTTGATCAAATGAAAATATAATAATAATAGAGTGTTGGTGGTGTAGTGGGCTAAAGCACTAAACTGTTAAGCAGAAGGTCGCTGGTTCGATCCCCACAGCCACCACCATTGCGTCCTTGAGCAAGGCACTTAACTCCAGGTTGCTCTGGGGGGATTGTCCCTGTAATAAGTGCATTGTAAGTCACTTTCGATAAAAGCATCTGCCAAATGCATAAATGTAAATGTAAATATAATAATTTATAAATATTATTTTTCATAAAAAAAAAGAAAAAAAAAGATGCACAACAGAGCTTTCAGTATTAATGAAAACAATCTAATTACCTGAGGCTGCATAGTTGAATCACAACATACTGATATTCAGTACTGGTATTCAGCTTTTGAGATATTGATTACAGATAATAATAATAATAATAATAATAATAATAATATAACCATTTAATATTATATTATTGGTATTATGAGTTAAATTGCTACTGCTATGAATATTACACTTTTATGCTGTAGTAATATTTTTCTGTCGTAATGTCTTCAATTTCACGCATCCAGCTCAATGAAGCTCTCATTACAGCGGGACTTTTATTTTGAAAGACCTTTTGATGTTGTTCCTGTTTCTGAAGGGTTGTTTATATAAAACTTCCCTCACTCAACTTGCGATCTGAAATCTCTGGTGAAAAAGGTCATTTGAGAGTTCACAGCCGTTAATACACTAAACACAACTCTGCAGCTGAATACTTTTGGACACTGCATGAAAATCAAGCAGTAGTCGTGTGTGTGTGTGTGTGTGTGTGTGTGTGTGAAAGAGATGAGTGGAGCCTCTCATTAATTCTGTGGTGCGCAACGTATGTGACTGTATATTATTTAATTAAATGAAATCCTTCTGCTGTTTAATGATCACACTTGGCCAGATTGGGACTTTTTTTTTTATTATTATTTTCAAATAGTCTTTGATTTCATCTCAAAACTCTCACATTACATGTCATTTTGCTAAAGGCAGCATACTTTAATATGGTACCGAAATTTACAGTTTTTGGTATCACGATACTTCGTATACAACACAACCGTAATGCCTATATTTTCACTGCTAATTTGTTACAGATTATTTGCTTGCAGCTGAGAATCTTTGACTGCCTTCGGCTTTTTCCCTTCAGGCAAGGACTCGTGCAGCCTCAAGCGACAGTGCGCACACACAGCGTGTCTGTGTGCGAGAGAGCCAAGCTCATGTCTGGAGATGCACCGATCCATACTGAGGATTTTAGACGGATCGGGTATCGGTCCGACGAGCCCGATCTAAATCCGATTCTGTGTGTTAGTCATGTTTGTTACTGCCAAGCTCCAAAAATTACATAAAAGAACCATTAACACACCATTAAATTAGTTCATATGACTCGTGCATTTTATTCAAAGCCACTTGAAGATGTGTGAAAGTTCTGTGAATCACAAAAAGCTGTGTTTAATAACTAAATATATAGTATGCGCCGCGCCAGCGCATTAGTGAATGGCGCTGCTCTGTTTACACACACACACACACACACACACACACACACACACACACACACCACACACACTGACAGCTATTTTTAGCCTTCACGCATTGTGCAACATTTGAGCGCTACTTACAGTATGAACAACATCTCAGATATAGATGCTCAATAGCTGAATAAGAAGCAAATTAAACTACTGTGAACTTGCCTACAAACAGACACACTTACAGGAGAGTTTAGAATGTCAAAATAAAAGCGTGAGGGTTTAAAAATATTACTGTTGTATTTAAAATTAAAAGTCAATAATAATAATAATAATAATAACAATTTATTATTATTATTATTATTATTATTATTATTATTCTTTTCATCATCATTAGTATTTGTTTACAATTTATAACATTATTTAAATTGAATGGGTTCCAAAAAATAACTGTGTGAATGAAAAGTGGACTGATGTCTTACAACTAAACTGAACAATAAAAGAGATTCTGAAAGTCCAGATGCAAGTTGAAACATTTTTGAAAAGAAAAAAGAAGAAAAAAATATAAATAAACATAAAAATTAAAAATAAAACACTGGTTTATTTTCTACTGAAGACTTGAAGACTGGAATTAATGTTTTTGGATTAATTCTGTATTTGTGTTTCTTATTTATATATTAAAGAGTATTCCCCATTAGTTCACCCAGCTAATGCACACTCTGGGGTGGGCACGCTCATCCCACGTGCACACACTCGGTATCGGCCAGGAATTCCATATCAGACATTTCAAGGAGTCTTTAAACTCTAGGATGCACAACCCATTTACATAGCAGATTATTTTTTGTCTCTGACATGAAAGCAAAGGTTCTTGAAAACATGCTTTGAAGAACTCTCTCTCATGAAAACACGGAAACATATACACACTTACCTGAGAGTCTCCGTCCACTTTAGTTCGAGCTCCAGGGCCATCTTATCCATTTTAAGCTTCTCTTCCTCTTTGGTGGAGATGAGTTTGGCATCATGCTGTTGTTTCTGAGTCTCCATCTCTCCCTGAGGACAAAGAGAAGGAGAGAAATGGTACATTAGCTATAATGAGTGATAAAGTGCACAACCCGTAATTCGTGAGGTCACTCACACGGCACTCAGGACGAGAGGGTGGGCCCCTCTTCACAGCAATCAATCAAAGCAGGGCCACAAGATGGAAATAAGAGGCTCTCGCTCATCCATTTTTATTTCTCACACGCATATGCAGTGACACACTCATACAGGTCTGATTCATTATGCATGGTCACTCAAGGACACAGGAAGCGGAACTGTGAAGGGTCCTCTCTAATGAAGTGTCTTAATCACACAGAGCTTCTCTAAGGCCAAAAACTGAAATAAAAAAAAAAGTTGAAAACAATACATCAACCTACGAATGGGTTACCTAACTATAATAGTCTCGGCAGTCTGCACATTAAACTGGAAAATGTGAAAGTAAAATTGCACATCCTATCTAATACAAAAATGTCTTGTATATTTATAGCAACTGGAAGCACCTGAACATCTTCTAAGTTGCATAACTTTAAAGAATGAAGACATATTCTCATTTCTCATTATTTATGAGTACAGACCTGAAGGGCTGTAAGAAGGTTGCTAGTCTCTCGGAGTCGGGCTCGTGTAGCATCCAGCTCTTCTAGAAGCTTCTTCTGAGCATCCTTCAGACTGGTGATGTGTCCCTCAGCAGAGCCCAGACCCTGCTCTCCCTGTTTCACAAGCTCCTTGAGTCGACTCACCTGAGGAACAGAAGGAGACATTAATGTCTTTTGGCAGAGTTTTGCTCCTTAGTTGTTCAGAGGCATTATAATAATGGAGGAGCGGGATCTTAGAAACTATGCGATTTATAGGTCACACCTACTGTATGTGGATTTGATCCAGCAACCTTTGTGGTAAGGACAACTCATTAACCTCTGACTAAGGCTAACATAAACACATCTCCAAGCTCACTATGTCTCTATAGCTCTGCTCTAATCCATAGAGAGCTGCCTTGCTGTATACAGTTTACATAGACAGCTACGTCTAGGGCAGCATCCTATCCTAGGGTTTTAAACTAGGGGCCTGCAAGTGTGCACTATTGGGTCCACTTTTGGGTGATATTTACAAAATTGGACAGTTGAAATTATGAGATTTATTGTAATTACTTTATTCTAAGGACAGCCATAAGAAAATGAGAAAACGATTCATAGTTTTGAAAGAAAAATCGAAATGAATTTGAATTTATTTGAAAATGTGTCTATTAAGATTGTTACATCTAACAGTGCAGATAACATTTTCAAGATAATTATTTTATAATTTACTTTGGTGTCAGTAGAATAACAATACAAAAGAAAATTATTTAATTTAGTGAACAAATTAAATAATTGTTGTTTTGAGTTATTTGGAGGTCATCATATTTTGGGGTCCTTGGCATTAATGAGAGGGAAAGTTGCAGCAAGAAGCAAGTTTGTCAGAACTCTAGATTTTTTTAGATGTTCTTCATGGGCACAACTATAAGGAAACGAAATGGCGACACTACTGTTAGCTTTGCAGATGTTCGAATGTCAGCAAAGAGGAGGATAAACAATGCTATGCAATGCTAATGTTTGATGTACAACTATGTTCTGCTGTTGCAGCCCATCCACTTCAAGGTTTGACATGTTTTGAATTCTGAGATGCTATTCTGCTCACTACAATTGTACAGACTGGTTATCAGAGTTACTGTATCCTTTCTGTCAGCTCAAACCAGTTTGGCCATTCTCTGTGGACCTCTCTTATCAACAAGGCATTTCCATCCACAGAACTGCAGCTCACTGGATGTTTTTTGATTTTGCCACCATTCTGAGTAAACTCTAGAGACTGTTGTGTGTGAAAAACTCATACCAGCATATCTATCACCAACAATCATGCCACGGTCACTGAGGTCCCCATTCTGATGGTTGATGTGAACATTAACTGAATCTCCTGACCTGTATCTGCATGATTGTATGCACTGCATTGCTGCCACACAATTGGCTGATTAGATAATTGCATGAATAAGCAGGTTTACAGGTGTTCCTAATAAAGTGGTTGGTGAGTGCAAATGCTTACATTTAATATAATGTAATGTATTTGAGGGAACAAATTGTGTTCCTTATGAAATCTGTATGGGATGCCATTTGGCCCAATTTAGGGCATCACACCCAAACAGCAGAGAATGTTTCACAAACCGAGAGAAATGGACCTGAAACACACACATTTAGCATGAGTTGTGTGAGATATCGGCTGTTAAACTAGCGGCCGATAGAAATATCAATGAAAATCAGTGCACGTTTTCAGCATTTTCAGTCAGAAGCAGGACAATTTTGTCAAGCATATAGCATTTGAGTGCATGTTTTTGTTTCACACAATTATGATTCAAAAACACTTGAAATTCATGACATTATTTCACACTGCATATGTCTGTTCTAGTTTTGGAAGAGAGACTATAAAATGACAGTGAGAAAAACATCTGCACTTCAAGGACAATACAGGTACAGGTTTAGTCAAATATTTGAATGTAATTTTCTTACATTTCCCTTGTGATTAACACAATTTACTGCCAAAACAATGACACAGTAATCTGAGAATAAATACACTATTTCATGTTAAGCATTTTCTCTCCCAATAAAAACCCATTATAATGCAGTACTAAGACTTGTACTGAGACAGTGGCCCTGGAAGGCCAATATTTTTTGATTAGGTATTTATACTTTTGTTAACACATTAGTCATATAATGTATACAAACTGATGAGCCCAGTTTTAAACAGATAGCCAGTTAATTGGAAAAGGCTTCAGCTTAATTATAGAGAAGAAAATCTTTCCCCATTGATTGCAGCTTTGATGTTTTGGCAAAAGTAATTTATTAAAAGTGAAGATTTTATATATCTATATTTTTTAGCCCAATTTGGAATGCCCAATTCCTCCTACTTAGTAGGTCCTCATGGTGGCGCGGTTATTCACCTCAGTCCGGGTGGACAAGTTGCCTCCTGACAGTCAATCTGTTCATCTTATCACGTGGCTCATGGTGCATGACATCGTGGAGACTCACAGCATGTGGAGGGCCAATTTGGTTGCTTAGGAGACCTGGCTGGAGTCACTCAGCATGCCCTGGATTCTAACTCGTGAATCCAGATGTGGTAGTCAGCGTCAATACTCGCTGAGCTACCCAGGCCCCATTAAAAGTGAAGATTGATAGAAATGTGGTTCTTCCTGATCGTTGTATTAAAGCGTTTTTTATATTAAGCGTATTAGTGGTCGTTTACATCAAATGCGTATATGTGTACGTCCACGCTGTTTTTAAATTTTATTCCTGTGTAAACAAGGTGGATCTCTTTAGTCATTGCAGCATCTCACACAGGATCCCCACTGTAAAACATTCCCTATTTAAAGCTGGAATGTCCCGTAAGGCTCGTAGAATGATGGCAACCCTAAATGGAACGCAGTATAATGCTCATAGTTCATTCCAATAAAATCGCTGACTTTAGCATTTTGCTAAGCTAACAACTTGATGTTAACACTGAGCTTATTGCAGGTCATTCAGGGAATGCCTTGAAACAAGTTATCATGTTATGGTTTGGAACAGCCTTCCCCTCGGGACCATATATGTTGCCTAGATGGGATGGTTCACAAAATGTTGTAACAGAGCTTCTGTTTTGTCTTCATTTTCATTTATGCTCAGCAAAAATGGTTATTAAACATGACTCAAAAGTAAACAAACCCTGGCTAAATTGAAGGACTGGGCAATAATCAATGATGAAGCATCTCTTCAGGGGTGTCCTTGGCCCATTTGCAGCTGTAGCCAAATTATATGGGCCCAAGCCACATTTTTAAAATCACTAGAGCCCATTAAAACTCACGGAAAGTAATGAGAGGATAAACACAAGGCACAAAAATTAATCACTTCCTCCCCCTGCCTTGGTGCCCTCCTGTCTACCTGCTAAAGAACTTTCACAGAGACAACATAACAGGGTTTTAAGATGAGTGGATGATACTGATAAATACAGCACATTCTGTACACTCATTTTAGTTTTGTAAGGAATGAAACAACAGGGGTTCCAGCCAAAGATTACTTTTGTGGGAACTATTCCTTTAAAAATAGACTTCAGAGCTCATGTTACCTCACTGTTGGCCGTGTTGAGTTTGGCAGAGAGCTCCTCTCGCAGACTGTCCAGTTCTTCTCGTAGTAGGCTCTTCTGTTCCTCGAGAGACTTTTGTTCCTTATCAAACTGTTCCTCCATCTCCTGAAGAGACAACAGAACACGCTGGTTACAAATGATGATAGCTGAGAAACATGCCAGAAACAAATAAAATGACCATGTTTATCTGTGCTTCTCTTTGTTTTGGGAATAGCATGAGTTTACTGCTCGCTATATTCCTTTATATTCTAACCATGATAAAAAAAATGATCCATGGCATTTTGAAGGCATTGCCATCTGTAAATTTAATTTTAAACTGACTTGTCAGGGTAGTGCATTAGAAACTCCACTTAATATCTGATTTGGCAAGGAGTAAAATAAGACGATAACATTTGCAATGCAAAGCTTGAGATGAAATTAATAAGTTTCATAAGAATATTCTGCAGCTTTCCTGGAAACTTGTGGAAGAAAGCAAAATGATAATACAGAAGCGAATTATACCAATCTGGCTACATTTAGAGAATAAAATTGGATTGCCGCTTCAGTCATATTAGTAACTTAATGAAAGCTGTTTTATTGTGTTGTATTGGTTCACCTCACCTTGTTTATCCATCCATTTATAGACTGAATAATATCAATACTGTATGTAGTATATGGTATGCTTACAGTATAGATGTGAGCTGACAGTACTAACTGTTTTATGTCTAAAAAAACCAAAAACGTGAAAGTTGACATGAAAGAAGAAAGCAATAGAAGTTGACAAAGTAAAGATTAAAGACAACATTATCTTTTCCAATCCTTCCACTTATCTCAAAAAACAGATACAAGCTCCTTGCACATGTTGATCAAAGTCCACATCAAATTAAATTTACATCACCTCACTTGCATGTATATTCATGCACACATTACCCAAAAGTACACACACTGAAAAGCCTGGGCATTTGAGCGTGAGTGGGCTTCTAGGAGAAAGAGGTCTTATGTGAGCCTGTTTAAAAAATGTATGGTTTGCACAGCCGAACAAATGCTGGCATCTGTGCATAATTCACTCTATCCCCACTTCCAAGCACACAGATATGCAAATGGCAGCTCTTGACTGTTTTAGTCATGCCATAGTGACATAAGACATGCGTTAGGCTTGTAAAAATAGATAGACACTGTGATCTGCCAAATAAAATAAAAACTCCTTCCTACAAAATATAAAATAAGGTTAAGCAAGGATAACCGCAGCTTCTCATTGAATGTAACATCGCTAAAAATGTAACATCATATGAGGCATGTGCAAACACAATTCAAGCCTCTAAAGGGGTGTTCAGACCGAATGCGTCCTTGTGATGAAATAAGCTACATGTAGTGTCGGTGAGTAACTAAATAAATTTAACTATATTTAAATATCTCAGCTATTTTCACTTGGATTTGGATGTTTTTCAATGAACGCTTGTCATGGACAATTGATCCAAGTGTGGCGAAGTGGATTCATCTGGCGTTTGCATAAAAAGGTATGAAGTCCCGTTTTGATATTGCATGTTTTCATTTGTACTCCTGGCACAAATAACTGAATTACTCTTTCTGGAGCATTGCTATTGTGAAACAGAGATCGGATATAAATGTTGAACCCTTAGACATTTGAAAAGATGTATAATTTGTTAACAATAATTACATTTATAGATGGTAAATTATATATTAAATGTAAGCAGAGTGACGTCACTACCACGTGCGGGGGAATTGCGTATCAACAGGATAATGAGCCAAAACCAAAAAGTGTTATCCCTGCTCTACACAATTGGTAAGATGCTCGCCTACAGCAGCTCAATCCTGTGGAGGTTTCCTAAATAAAGGTTCTTCTAAAGCTTCAGGGACTATCATCAGAGAAGTGAGTCACCAACCCCACTTTTGGACACACACTACAAACTGAGTGTGTTCTGTAAAAGACAGATAAAGAATAAAAAAAGAGGAAGTGACTGGAAGAGCCCTAGGCTTTATCTGAAATAGGATGTCAGTACGGTCATCACACTGTTTCTTTACTAGGCTGTGAGTCAGTGCCACAATCTAATGAAGGCCACTCATTGATTATTCATTTGTGCCTCAATTTTTCAGTCTGCATTTCCATTTCTGAGAGCGGCAGGCAATAGAGTGTCAGCATGATAAGTCCAAAGCTTCTGCACTGTAATGAGATTAACCGTTTGCTGCAGAGGCATCAACAGGGATGTCGAACGGCACAAAGGTTCCTTACGAAGTGTCACACAGGTTTGACAGCAGGCAATAAGGGAGGAGCGGGTGGATTTGGACAGGTGTAATCTGTATTTTTGTGTATTTTCTATCAGTGTGGAGAGACTTTTTATTTACTCCATACTACACTATGCACTGCAAGTCCTTACTTGACCTTACTTCGAAAATTAAATTTTTAACATACTATGATTTTAGAAGCATTTATCCTAAGAGGTTGATAAATAGTACAGATAGCATGCAAATCGTGCTGCATCCACTGATTTAAAGTGGAAGAGTACAATTTCTGCAACACAGGTAAGACAAAACGTAGTTGTACACTTCTAAAACCCATCAGCAATATTACACCATCTGTGCACCTTACATCCTACATTCTGTTTTCAGCATACTATGATTTGAGATGCACTACTCTTAATTTTGCATATTATAGAGTACAGGTAGTATGCAAATTGAGATGAGGGGACCATGATTTAAAGGTGAAGTGTTTAATATCAGCGCAACTAGCAACCCCAAACGGAATTGCACACTTCAAAAATACAATAAAAACAGTACGCCATCTGTGCACCTTACATACTACTGTGTATATTCAACATACTATGATTATAGATGCACTAATGATTACTTTGCATACTATATAGAGCAGATAGTATGCAATTTATTAAGATGAAGCCCATGAGTGAAATTTCTGCACCACTAGAGACACCAACTGCACACTTCGAAAATCCATTGGAAATATTATGCCATCTGTGCAGCTTACATACAACATTTTTTATCAACATACTGTGATACTATGAAGATGCATTAATCCTATTTTTTCATACTATGTAGTACAGTTAGTATGCTCATTTAGATGCAGCCCATTATTCAAACGTTCAGTGTGGAATCTCTGTGCCACTAGTGACATCAAATGGAATTGCAAACTTTGAAAATCCATATGAAATCTGTGCAACTTTCATCCCAAAGTCAGAAGTTTACATACACTTAGGTTGAAGTCATTAAAACAAATTTTTTTATCCACACCACAGTTTTAATGTTAGCAAACTATAGTTTTGTAAAGTTGTTTAGGACATCTACTTTGTGCATACTATGAGTAATGTTTCAAACAATTGTTTACAGACAGATTGTTTCACTTTTAATGGACTATATCACAATTCCAGTGGGTCACACGTTTATATACACCAAGTTAACTGTGCCTTTAAGCAGCTTAGAAAATTTCCGAAAACGATGTCAAGCCTTTAAACAATTAGCTTCTGATATGAGGTGTACTGAATTGGAGGCCAACCTTGAAACTCAATGCCTCTTTGCTTGACATCATGGGAAAATCTAAAGTAATCAGCCTCAGAAAAAGGCAGCATCATGTTGCTGGGGTGCTTTGCTGCAGGAGGAACTGGTACACTTAACAAAATAGATGGCATCATGAGGAAGGAAAATTATGTGGATTTATTGAAGCAACATCTCAAGACATCAGCCAGGAAGTTAAAGCTCAGTTGCAAATGGGTCTTCCAAATGGACAATGACCCCAAGTATACCACCAAAATTGTGGCAAAATGGCTTAAGGACAACAAAGTCAAGATATTGGAGTGGCTATCACAAAGCCCTGACCTTAATCCAATATAACATTTGTGGGTAGAACTGAAAAGCATGTGCAATCAAGGAGGCCTACAAACCTGACTCAGTTACACCCGTTTTGTCTGGAAGAATGGGCCAAAATTCCAGCAAAATTCCAGCTTGTGGAAGGCTACCCAAAATGTTTAACCCAAGTTCAAACAATTAAAAAGCAATGCTACCAAATACTAACAAAGTGTATGTAAACTTCTGACCCACTGGAAATGTGATGAAAGAAATAAAAGCTGAAACAAATAATTATCTTTACTATTATTCTGACATTTCACATTCTTAAAATGTAGTGATCCTAACTGACCTAAGACAGGGAATGTTTTCTACGATTAAATGTCAGGAATTGAGAGTTGAGAATGTATTTTGTTTTGTATTATGTATTATGTATTAAGGTCAAAACCTCTGAATTCAACTGTACATACCTATTTTGAAACTTTTACACACATCACCTTTACAGATTGAGAGTCACAGTAGATAAGCAAAGAAAATCAAGTATTCAACATATACACCCGCAAACAGTCAATGTCCTTGTTAGACCTCAGCTTCAGTGACCTGAAAATTAAGGCACACCCTGGGAACAACGCAACTGCCAGGGACGCTCCCTGAAAATGAAACAAATACATGCTGCTCTTTCACATTCAGCTAACGATCAACTGTGAGTCTGTGATTTGTAATTACAAAAAGTAGTCGTGAGTGATTCGGAGATGAATGTGTCATCTGCTGGCAGCTGCCTGTTTTGGGGGGAGGCTGACAGATTGTGCTACGACTGAGTCAATCTTTGCAGCTTTGTGTGCTTTCATTTCATATGCTATCGGCTCACGAAATCAAAACAGACAGTTTAGTCATGACGTTTTCCCCTTTTAATGCCTGTCTCCACTGATGAGTGAAATAATGGTTCTGATTTCAGTTTGTGGCATTGGGTTATGTTCAGGCCCCCATGGAATCTGCAGAGAACTCTGCAGAAATTGTTGCACATTTCCACAGAATTGGAACTTGCGTTTTTAAGTGCAAAACAACTCGAGATCTTGTGTGAACTCGCATGTCACAGTGAAAGGTCTTTTTCATAGCACTCATGATCATGCAGTGGACATCAAGAGTTTCACTGAAAAATGACTATATAAATGCTATTATGCTAGTCCGAATACAGCCCTCTTCAAACGCAGCACAAAAGGTTGTGAACATTATTTTCCCTAAAAGCAGGCACAGATGCACACTATAAAAATCTATCGGAAATAGGACAAAACAATTAATAGTAAATATGAGCAAGAACAGCAAGGTGAACCAATAAAGATGTATCCACGTCTGGGACACCATGAACAGGACAGAGAGGGAGAGATAGAGGTAGGGCAGAGGTGAGAGGAATATTCACTGTTTCACGAGGCATAGACGCCAAGCTGGGTATTGCTCTCTCACTCACTACAAAGCCTCCTAGAGATGGGGCACCTGCCCGTCTAAAAATGAAACTAAAAATAGGTACTAATAGGGGTTTATAGATAACCGGAAAGGGGTTTCCATGCTCAACTTACCGCGTGCCCCAACGAGAACGAACCGCATTATGGAGACCACGAGAAGGTTACCCCATGTGACTGTACCCTACCTAGCAACCGGGCCAATTTGGTTGCTTAGGAGACCTGGCTGGAGTCACTCAGCATGCCCTGGGATTCGAAACTAGCGAACTCCAGTGGTGGTAGCCAGCGTCTTTACCCCTGAACTACCCAGACCCTTTCACACGTGCCACTCAAAGTTGGACCGCTAAAGGAGGTAGGAGCTTGAGCAGTTGACATGCTCCACAAACCCATTACATTTGAATTAAAAAATGTTTTTTATTTAACTACAAAAAAATATATATATATATATATATATATATTTTAATATGAATTAAATAGTTTTAAATACACCGGACTGTGAAATATATATATATATATATATATATATATATATGTGTGTGTGTTTTTTTTTTCAATTACATTTTTGTAATTCATTTGTTTGTTTATTGTTATATTTAACTATGTTTTAAACATTATTTTTTTTTTAAATGTCTATTAATTTGTCCCTTTAGAAAAGTGATTTATAAAATTTTTCATTAACATTTTTAAATCGATTTCTTCATTTAATTTCAAGTGTGACTTATAGTCCGTCATAATGTACTGATGCTTAAAAGAACCCAGAAACAAAACACTGATTTAAAACACCCTTAAAGTAACATCAACAACTTTTTAATTCTTCAAAGAAACATACATCCATATTTTGAAGAAACACATGGAATTGTATTACTTGAGTCCTACTATGCTGTGGGGAAAAATCCCTAAATTTATTTGGTTGAGTATTACAATGTTGCTAGCCTTTTAAAGGGCTAAAATGAAGACGATACATCAGTAGTGAAGCCATGTATCACAATGGACCCTTTTCACATTAGCTTGTATAGAACATGGAAGTAAACTATAGCAGAAAACCCCCATAGCAACAGTGTTGACTAGTCTTTTTAAAATGATGGCTAGTTAATATAACAAAATAATGTGATAATTTTATTCTAAATCTAAAATTAACTGAAAATATTACAAAAAATGTGCGCTGCTAAATAGGCAGAAACACATCATTACAGTATGTGAAAAGGCTCCATATCTAATGCAACTATATTTTGGATCTACTGTCATCCACGGTTTCATCTGATCAGAGCCTGAGCATGACACAAAGGATCCTAGAGATTGTAAATAACTAATAAACTTGCTGTGTATAAATGAGGACACATTTGAAATCCACTTTGAGAAACTATTACGTTCTCCAATCCTCCCCCGTTCCTTCACCAACTCTCCGAGGTATGTCTTGTTTTTGACAAGATGTCGCCTCACGACAAGACAGCATGCTACTCTTCAGCCTGAGCATAATAAATGAAGTGCAATCATGCAGCTCATCAGGACTTTTTTAAGGTATGTGCGTTGTCACAAGCTGACAGCATGTGGGTATGGTTACAGAGTTCACTTACGGTCAGGACACGGTTCTTCTCTTTCTCTGCGATGCTCTGGGTGTTCTCCAAAGCCGCTCGGTGCTTCCTGGAGAGCTCCTCCAGTGCCCGGCTGTGGGTATCCTTAAAATGAGCCGTATCATCTTCGTATTTGGCACTCAGGTTCATTAGCTCCTTCTCATAGATCTGCTTCTCCTCTCGAAGAGACTGTTGAAAAGAATTCAAAGATAAATGTGTTTAGAGGGAATCTGATGCATATTGCTAAGGAACAGTGGCCCCATTAAGTATTTGGACACTTAAGTAACACTTAAAAATATATGAATATCATTGCATTGAATAACACATTCAAAGACATATCAAAGAAAGTGGCATCTGCAAACAAATGATGCCAGGATTTCACTTTCGGAGCCATTATAGCAGTTACCAACTGGTGTCAAGTTCATTTTAGTGGATGAATGAAGTCAGTTCCCTCAAGTTCACAAAGCTGTCCTAGCAAAGTAACAACATGTGTGGTTCAGCATATTAAGTTTGGACATGTTCCAACAATCTTTGACAACCACAAATCGCAGAATACTTTATTTCAATAGAATTTATTTAGTATACTGTGCATCCTCAGTTGGTGCCAGATGGGCTGGTTTGAGTATTTCTGTAGCACTGGATCTTCTGAGATTTTCAAGAAAACAGTCTGAATGATGCCAAAAACAAAAAACATCCAATGAGCAGCAGTGCTGTGAATGGAAATGCCTTGCTGATGAGAGAGTTCAACCGAGAATGGCCTGACTGGTTCGAGTCTACGGTAACTCTGCAATTATGGTGAGAAGAATATAATCTCAGGATGCTATACTGCACTGTTTTGATAGCACGAGGGGACCTACACAATATTAGATAGGTGGTTTTAATGTTGAGGCTGATCGTGATATATATATATATATATATATATATATATATATATATATATATATATATATATATATATATATATATATATAGAATAGATATCAGTATATCTATTCTTTTATCATTTCAAACCTAACACACTTCCTATCATAACATGGGTCTATGACATACAGAAGCCTTAAAGGTGCAAAAGCAAAAACAACCGGTTTAATTTTAGGATCAGAAAACTGTGGAAAATGGTTTATTAAAATAATGAAAATGGTTTATATATATATATATATATATATATATATATATATATATATATATATATATATATATATATATATACATATACACTCACCTAAAGGATTATTAGGAACACCATACTAATACTGTGTTTGACCCCCTTTCTCCTTCTGAACTGCCTTAATTCTACGTGGCACTGATTCAACAAGGTGCTGAAAGCATTCTTTAGAAATGTTGGCCCATATTGATAGGATAGCATCTTGCAGTTGATGGAGATTTGTGGGATGCACATCCAGGGCACGAAGCTCCCGTTCCACCACATCCCAAAGATGCTCTATTGGGTTGAGATCTGGTGACTGTGGGGGCCATTTTAGTACAGTGAACTCATTGTCATGTTCAAGAAACCAATTTGAAATGATTCAAGCTTTGTGACATGGTGCATTATCCTGCTGGAAGTAGCCATCAGAGGATGGGTACATGGTCAGAAACAATGCTCAGGTAGGCTGTGGCATTTAAACGATGCCCAATTGGCACTAAGGGGCCTAAAGTGTGCCAAGAAAACATCCCACACACCATTACACCACCATCACCAGCCTGCACAGTGGTAACAAGGCATGATGGATCCATGTTCTCATTCTGTTTACGCCAAATTCTGACTCTACCATCTGAATGTCTCAACAGAAATCGAGACTCATCAGACCAGGCAACATTTTTCCAGTCTTCAACTGTCCAATTTTGGTGAGCTCTTGCAAATTGTAGCCTCTTTTTCCTATTTGTAGTGGAGATGAGTGGTACCCGGTGGGGTCTTCTGCTGTTGTAGCCCATCTGCCTCAAGGTTGTGCGTGTTGTGGCTTCACAAATGCTTTGCTGCATACCTCGGTTGTAACGAGTGGTTATTTCAGGCAAAGTTGCTCTTCTATCAGCTTGAATCAGTCGGCCCATTCTCCTCTGACCTCTAGCATCAACAAGGCATCAACAAGGCATTTTTGCCCACAGGACTGCCGCCTACTGGATGTTTTTCCCTTTTCACACCATTCTTTGTAAACCCTAGAAATGGTTGTGTGTGGAAATCCCTGAGCAGATTGTTGTAAAATAGCTCAAGGATGGGCAAGGAGGAGGCGAGAACCGGCTTGTCAATATAAATGATAATTTAATGAAAACTTAAACCAAAACACATAAACAAACACACACGACGGACATGCCCATAATTCTCTCTCTCTCGAACCATCGTCACCGGCCGCCTTTATCCCTCGCGCGCCTCATCAGGCCGATTGGGGACCGGGCGCTGATATTCTGATCGGCCGCGCCCCTCCGCTCCACACTCCTCCCGGCGTTATCTCAGGCCGGGTGCCACCGGCATGACGTACACCCCCTATCCCTGGGGCGGGGTGTATCTTGCGTCCCGCGTGGTCATCCCCGCCTTCCTCACCCTGGGAGGAGAGGAGGGAGAAAAAAAAAACAAACAACAAAATAGGCGAGGGAAAAGGCCAACACGGTGCGAAAGGGAGAGAGAGAGAGGAGAGAGAGAAAAAAACTCACTCACCGGTTCTCCGATGTACCGTCGCGTGGTCCTCGAACACTCCTCCACACTCAGGCGGACGACAGCCGCTCCAACCCCGGGCAAACCGGTGACACCTTCGACCCCCAGCGGGCAGAACGCGCCTCCGCTTTTCTGGCGGCAAATGGGGACACTCCTCCGCCCCTGGCAGCGGCTCTACCGCTCCGGGCAGTCGGAGAGGTTATTCCCTCCTCCCCTCGCGGACGGCGGTCTCCCTCGACCCCTCCGCGTCTCGGGGGACGGCAGGGCACTCCTCCGCCCCCGGCAGCGGCTCCCTCGCTCCAGGCAGTCGGGTTATCCAGTCCCCATTTGCCCCGCGGACGACGGCCGTTCCCCGCATCCGGGCGGTCGGGCTACTCCGTCACCCGGAAGATGGCAGCGGGGCTCCCCAGGGTGGACGGCAGTGTCGAGGACTCTGCGACGGGCATCCCTCCTCCTTCCCGGGTTTCGGCACCAATGTAAAATAGCTCAAGGATGGGCAAGGAGGAGGCGAGAACCGGCTTGTCAATATACCCCCCCCTCCGCTCCACAATTGTGAAATACTCAGACCGGCCTGTCTGGCACCAACAACCATGCCACGCCCAAAATTGCTTAAATCACCTTTCTTTCCCATTCTGACATTCAGTTTGGAGTTCAGGAGATTGTCTTGACCAGGACCACACCCCTAAATGCATTGAAGCAACTGCCATGTGATTGGTTGATTAGATAATTGCATTAATGAGAAATTGAACAGGTGTTCCTAATAATCCTTTAGGTGAGTGTATATATACACATACACATACACATACACACAGTACTGTGCAAAAGTCTAAGGCACATAAAAGCATTTATCTTAAGATGGTTATTTATATATTCAGCTTTAGTGTATCAATAGGAAATATAAATGTTAGACTCCAAAACATTAGAGATAGAATAGAAGAACAGGAAGCCCTGCAACAGATGTCATGGCCCCCACAAAGCCCCCCACTGAACATAGAGTCAGTCTGAGATTACATAAAGAGACAGTAGCAATTGAGATACATACATAGAACTGTGGCGAATTCTCCAAGAAACTTGGAACATCCTATGTGCCAACAACCAAGAAAAACGTCTCGGGTTATGACTATAACCCTTGTTCCCTGAGAAAGGAACGAGACACTGCGTCGTTGAAAACGACTCTTTGGGGAACGCTCCTTAGCGTGCGCCTCTGAATTATGAATGAAACTATTCCAATCTTGATTGGTGTTGCGTCATGACGTAACATGTGACGGCATAACCGGATGCATAAAAGTGACGCCGGTACACATACACATTAGCCTAGCGATGAAGCAAGCCGCTCTCAGGCCTTGAGGGCGTGGCAGGACGACGCAGTGTCTCGTTCCCTTCTTAGGGAACAAGGGTTATAGTCATAACCCGAGACGTTCCCTTCCGAGGGAACTCGCACTGCGTCGTTGAAAACGACTCTTTGGGGAACGAATGCCCACTAGGCCACGCACCGAAAAAAAGGCCTGCCCTAGGGTGAAACTGAACTCAGGCACTCAGCTAGGACGAGAGCACACGTGCGCCAGGCGTACTAGGGAGGTGCAGACTGTAAAACCTGATGAAAGTGTGCGGGGTAGCCCAACCGGCTGCCTCACAGATCTCCTGGAGGGGTACTCCCGATAAGAGAGCCCTAGAGGACGCCATGCCTCTAGTTGAATGAGCCCTCACGGCCAAAGGTGAAGGCAAATTGCGCACCTTGTAGGCCGAGATAATAGCCTGAACAATCCAATTACTAATGGTTTGTTTCGAGGCAGGGAGCCCCTTCTTAGGTGACCCAAAACACACTAACAGTTGGTCCGACCTCCTCCAAGAAGAGGACCTCTCGAGGTAAACACTCAAAGCTCTGACAGGGCAGAGCAAATGGAGCCTCTCTTCTTCTGCCGACACATGAGGTGGAGGATAAAAAGCCTGCAGGACCGTAGACCGTGCCGTGTTAGACGGCACCTTAGGCACATAGCCAGGTCTCGGGTGTAAAATGGCTTTAACTCCGCCAGGGGCAAACTCCAAGCAAGCTGGCATCACTGCCAGGGCTTGAAGATCACCCACCCTCTTTAGAGAGGTAATAGCTAAGAGAAAAGCCATCTTGAACGTCAGGTCCTTGGGCGAAGCCGACTGAAGGGGTTCGAAGGGGGCCAGGGATAACCCTTCGAGAACCACCGCCAGGTCCCAGGCAGGAACCCTGGACCTGGTTGTCAGTCTCATCCTCCATGTACCACGGAGAAAACGAATGACCAGCTGGTGCCTCCCCAGAGGCCCATCACTCAGTGGTGCATGGAACGCCGAAATGGCAGCCACGTACACCTTAAGTGTGGAAGGGAGAGACCCACAGAGAAACGATCTTGAAGAAACTCCAGAACTGAAGCCACCGGGCAGTTAACTGGATCTAATTCATGTTCTCTACACCAAGTGGAGAACACATTCCACTTGAGGCCATATAATCTCCTAGTAGACGGAGCCCTAGAGCTAAGTATGGTTTCAACCACCCCGCTGATAGACCAGCATTTAGGTACTGAACCCTCTCAGGGGCCAGACCCACAGTTTCCACAGCTCTGGACGAGGGTGGAAGACTGTGCCCCCGCCTGAGACAACAGATCCCTCCTCAGAGGAATCTGCCATGGCGGAGCTATCAGGAGTGAAATTATGTCTGAGAACCATACTCGGGCCGGCCACATGGGGGCAACCAGAAGTAGACTGATGCCCTCTTGGCGGACCCTTTCCAGGACTCCCGGGAGCAGAGCGATCGGGGAAATGCGTATAGGCGAAGCCTCGGCCAAGCCTGTACCATGGCGTCCAACCCCAGTGGGGCTAGATGTGAGAGGGAGAACCAAAGTGGACAGTGGGACGTCTCTCGAGACGCGAATAGATCCACTTCTGATGGTCCAAATTTGTCCCATATCAACTTCACCACCTCTGGATGAAGTCTCCATTCCCCGGGCCTCAGCCCCTGCCTCGACAGGATGTCTGCTCCCTGATTCTGAACCCCCGGAATATACATGCTCTGATAGACAGTATTTTCCCTTGGGACCAAAGAATTATCTGATGCGCCAGTCTGCACAGAGGGCGCGATCTGAGTCCTCCTTGTCGGTTCAGATAAGCTACCACTGATGTATTGTCCGAACGTACTAGGACATGGTAACCTTTGATGTCTGGAAGGAAGCTCCTCAGAGCCCTGAACACAGCCAACATCTCTAGACAGTTTATGTGCCAAGAATGATGATGGTCCTGCCACAGACCCCTGGCAAAGCGGCCGTCCATGACCGCGCCCCAGCCAGTGAGGGAGGCGTCTGTCGAAACGGTTTTCCGGCGACATGACGCTCCCAACACTGGCTCTAGGGACAGGAACCAAGGTTTCTTCCATATTAGCAGAGAACGAAGGCATCTGCGCGTTACTCTGATTATACTGAAATGGATTCCCCTTGGGGAAAACACCTTGGCTTTCAGCCACCACTGGAGGGACCTCATGTGTAGAAGGCCCAAAGGTATCAAGTTGGATGCCACTGCCATGAGGCCCAGCAGTCTTTGAAACTGCTTTACAGTGATGGCCTGGCCTAGTTTTAACCCGGACACCATCAGCCAGAACGGACTCGATACGTGCAGGAGACATGCGTGCCTGCATCGTAACCGAAGTCCCACACAACACCCAGAAACGTTGTGCACTGGGATGGTTGTAACACACTCTTTTGTGTTGAGTCTCAACCCCAAACTTCGAATATGGCCAAGGACGACATCTCGATGCCGAATCGCCATTTCTCGAGACTGGGCCAGAATGAGCCAGTCATCGATAAAATTCAGTATGCGGATGCCCTGAAGTCTCAGAGGAGCAGGAGCTGCATCCATACATTTGGTGAATGTGCGGGAGAGAGTGCTAGGCGAACGGAAGAACCCGATATTGGTAAGCTTCAGCCCCGAAGCGAACCTCAGGAACCTCCTGTGACATGGAAGGATGGGTACATGAAAATAGGCGTCTTTTAGATCTATCGTGACAAACCAGTCCTCGGATCTGATCTGACTCACGATGACAGGAATGGTAAGCATTTTGAACCTGAACCTCCTCAAAGGCCGGTTCAAAACTCTGAGATCTAAAATCGGCCTCAACCCCCCATCCTTTTTTTTTTTTTTTTTTTTGGGAACTATAAAGTACCGGCTGTAAAGACCGGACTCCCTGTCTGAATGAGGAACACATTCTATGGCCTCCTTCAGCAGCAGAGATTGCACTTCTTGTTTCATCACCTGAGCCTGCTCCAGAACCACTGTAGTCTGCACCACCCCAGAGAATTTGGGGGGGGCGGTGCCCGAACTGCAGTTTGTACCCTGATTTTATTATATGCAGGACCCATGCAGATATGTTGGGAAGATGATTCCATGCCTCTACAAAATCTACTACGGGAACCAGCCTCTCTTCTACCACCTCGGTAGGACCTCTTTCCCGAAGCTTCCACTAAGGGAACCAGCCTCTCGAGGCTGGTCTCGGGTGTTTTTCAAGCACTGTTCTCGACTTCCTGAAGCGGGAAACCGGCAGGATTTAGTCGATACGGTTCTTGTGACCACAATTGATGCTTGTTGTTTTTTTCAACGACGCAGTGCGAGTTCCCTCGGAAGGGAACTGTGTCCAGTTGTACCTAGGATAATTGGTGCTGTTTTGAAGGCAAAAGTGTTCACACCAAATATTGATTTAGCTTTTTATTGATTTATGACTTTGTATGACAAAGTGATAAATGAAAACTATTTATGTCATTATTTTTGAAGACATCCTCACTATGCAACATTTTTCACAAGTGCCTAAAACTTTTGCACAGTACTCTATCTATCTACACACACACACACACACACACACACACACACACACACACACACACACACACACACACACACACACACACACACAAAACACGTTGGTGCAGCTATCATTATAAGGACCATAGATTCTACCCCCTAACCCTAACCCTACCTAAAACCTAACCCTCACAAAACACTTTCAGCATTTTTACATTTTCAATAAAACTGATCAAAAAGTATAGTCAGGACATTACTGAGATAAAAAAAAAAACAGCACCATAACTATTTGAAGCCAATTTTTGAGAACATGTGAGGAGAAATAGACACGTCACATGTCCTCAGCTGACAGCTTCATTCAATTCTACCCGCTCAACACCAATTTCATGAACAACAGTAAAGAGAAGACTCAGGGGTGCAGGCCTTATGGGAAGAATTGCAATTTAATTTGTAATTCATTTAAGACTGATGGCATAAGACAACTACATAGCACTATACTTTATTCAAAGAATAAAATCAATGCACAGCTGTACAATAAAGTTCTTTTAACTTTCAGTTAAACATGACACAATGCAAAATTAAGTCAGTGTAATTCAGAGTAGGCGATGGGGTTTTGAAAAGGGAACAAACAGTAAAAGATAAGGGACACAGGCTGCTGTTGATGAATGCTGCAAATCCAATCTAAGGGGATGAGTGACAGCAGAAAATCTGTCTCAAACCGCCTTTGACATATTCCACATTGAGACCGTGCCACAACAGCCTGCAAGCAAATACAGTTCCCATTATAAAACCTGCAAAGCGTTGGCACAGTGGATCACTCTACAGTGCTTTCCTACTCTATTTGGTTCACGTTGTCATAGTAACACCTAACTCAAGGCTACATTGCTTACAAAAGTCTTTGATGTGGGCAAAAGAGAAAAAAAGAGAAAGCTTGATGAGATATTTTATTCAGAGGGAGTTATCCTGAAATACCCTGAAATCCTCACTTACAAAAAAGTACTATGGTGTTACAGTGACATTATCAGATAATACCATGGTACTTGATATGCAGTATACTATGTAGGGATGTGAAAAACTACATATTTTCAAAATCAACACGCCGGGGGTTACCTGAATGATTAGTTCAGTAATTGGTATGTAGGAAACCCTGTATAATAAGATACATTTTTGGGATCAGCTGACCCCCAACAGACACGTTTTGCTAGGTGCCGTTCAGCCCAAACGCATTCTAAAAAAAATAGACGCAGTGCAACAAATGTAACAGAAGGCAGGTATCACGAGAGATGTTCTATACAAGTTCAGAAAGTTATTTGAACTTGATGGCATCTAAAAAACATGGCGTAAAAATTATGTCACACATTATTTTCTTAGTAGACTGGAGTAATGAGAGCTTAAAATGGGAATTTGCCATCATAGATAATTTAATTTGATTATAAATAAATATATAAAACACTAATTTCAAACAGTAATAATAAATCGCAACAGTACTAATGTTTTTGCTAGTATATTCAATCAAATTAATTGTGATGGTGTGTAATAAAGAGGAATAATATAGATTACATCTCTGTATATTTTTGCAGTCTTCTGGTGCATGGATTAGTGAATTGAGCAAGTGAATCTGTTGCATGCATGTGTGGATCGGTTGACAGTAGATTCCTGTGTGCATTTGTCGATCTGTTGCATGCATTTTTTCTGGCCACTCATGATAGTCAAAACTAAACAACCACAGATGCAGAAGATTTCATGCATTTATGTAACAAATGCATCCAGTTTGAACAGGAACTCCGTTCCCACGTGAAATTATTTCCGGGTTACCCCATGTTCCTCCCCATTTCCAGCCGTGGTTTAAACATTAGGCCCTTCAAAGTATACAATTGCATGTGTCCCAAAAACATGGTATTATCATGGTGAATGCCCCAAAACAAGGTATTATCATGGCACCATATCTAAAATAAAACGTCTAGGTTACGTATGTAACCTCCGTTCCCCGATGGAGGGAACGAGACGTTGTGTCGGAGAAGGGACACTAGGGATCTCTCTTGAGCGCCGATATATGCCTCTGATCTATGAAAAAAGGCCAATGAGAAGTTGGCAGACGGTATTTGCATACCCCGCCCCCGGACATACGGGTATTTAAGCGGGCAAATACGGGAGCTCATTCAGGAGCCAGAAATGGTCCGGCCACAACAGTGGCTCGGCTCAGCGACATGGCGGGGAAGACACAACGTCTCGTTCCCTCCATCGGGGAACGGAGGTTACATACGTAACCTAGATGTTCCCCTTCTGTTGCTCTCTCCACGTTGTGTCGGAGAAGCGACACTAGGAGTCCCACTTCAATCATGCCATGCACTGAGCCGTGTACGTGAACTGCTGATACAGAAGCGGGCAGGTATTCTTACGAGCAAAACGCGACCAACTGTATCAGGCTGCACGTACCCTTCCCCAATGCCCCATTAAAGTCATCGGAATTCTTCTTAGGTTACCCTAGAGAGGGGAACAAGGTGATGCTTGCCAACCTGGGAACGGGCCAAGCCTGGCCAGGCCTCTTTTCTCTCTATGTTTCTCGCATAGAGCAATTACGGCCGGAGCCCTTACATGCATTAAGGGAAGGATGTCTTACCCAGTTTCCTATTATTTCAGGGGGAAAAGACCCTGCGGAGACCACACCTACCCTGCAGGGGAGGTAAAGATGGCGAATACATCACATGGCCGTTTAGGACCTATGTGGGAAAGTTGGCGCGGTGGTAGATCCAGCCTCGTAGAGGGGGGAGTTGCTACAGCACGGCGACCGAGGCAGCTGGA
Organism: Xyrauchen texanus; assembly: GCF_025860055.1. Taxonomy (NCBI): domain Eukaryota; kingdom Metazoa; phylum Chordata; class Actinopteri; order Cypriniformes; family Catostomidae; genus Xyrauchen; species Xyrauchen texanus. The sequence goes on from NC_068303.1 coordinate 7,729,922, forward strand.
ACTGCCTAAGGGAGACACGGGAGTCCGCTCGTGAGGGGACAGTACCACGGAGATTACACACAGGGGGAGTCCGTACAGGAGGCCTTAACCTGTGGAGCACCTATTCCAGTACAGGGTAGATTAAGTACCCGTAGTGGCTTGGGTCGGCGAGTTCCTCCGCTGAACTGTGGACCCATGAGGGCTAGGGAGGTATCAACCAGGGATCCGAGAGATGGGGTCTCCTGGGAAAAAATGCGTACTATTTTATGCAAGGGGGGTGGGGGGCACGGCCTGGGTGTGATAAGAGAGGGAGCCTCTTAGGAACCTGATAATTAAGTCCTGCTTACCCAGAGACTTGCCATCTATTGTGTCAGGGTGAGCCGCGATGGCGGCAACATACACCTTTAGGGTGGAGGGGGACAGCCTCCCCTCCAGCCTCTCCTGTAGGAACAAAAGCACTGACCTAACTGCGCACCTCTGTGGGTCTTCGGCTCGGGAAGAACACCAATTTGCGAACAGGCGCCACTTTAGGGTGTAAAGATGCCTGGTAGAAGGGGCTCTGGCTTGGTTGATTGTGTCTATGATGATCGATGGTAGACCGGCTAGCTCTTCCGCATCCCATCCAAGGGCCAGACGTGGAGGTTCTGCATACAAACCGCATATATCTTTTCTTTTCTTTTTTGTATCAAAGGTGCTGGAATGCCTTTCCGGACCATTCCGCTCCAACTGATTCCATTACCTAATTATACAGTATGTGAATGACAAGTTTCAGAAAATGAAATTATTGACACAAAACTGAAAAATGGGCATTTCATTTATATTTATTGTTAGGCCTTCTTTATTATACAAAGATAGTAAAGAGAGTGACAGAAAGGTACAGTATTTCAGGAGGGATGATATCAAGACATGCCGTAGATCAGACTTGAATCTGCATTATCGACATCACTAAGGCTTAAAGTGTCTGGAGCATGTGTGCTAACCACTGTATCATGGCGCAGGCCAAAAAATTATTTGCAAAGTGGCTTTTTAAAAAAAGTTTACAAAACTCTCCTTCTAAAACTGCTGAGAGAGATATTTTTAGAGCAAAACGAGCCCACATACTCACAATCTGTTTTTGTGGGCTTTCAATGTATTAATAATGAAACAAAACCTAAATGGGATAGGACAGCCAAAAAGCCAAACTAGTACAGCAGATTGCTGCATGAAAACAGCAAAAAATGCCATACTGCACAGAGTGAAATAAATAGCCATGCTGGCTCTGTAGAAGAAAAATGAAAGGACTTGTGTGAAAATAATTTGGGAAACGACTCAGACACAGGATTTCTTATCAATCAAACCAAACATCCACGAAGAGACATATTTTCTAAGGTCTTGAGCATTTTCCAATCTTCTGAATTGAACATGGGCATCTAGATTTAATTTTGATAATGGGCAGTAAAGCGGCTAGTGTTTAACACTTGTACATACTTAAAAAGCTAATGCTGTCTTAGAGGAGCTCATGTGAAATAAATGTTTCTGCTGAAGATTTTTGATTCAGATATAAATTTGAAGAGAGTTTTCTGCAAGAGAGTGCCGTTTTAAACACACAGTAGTATATACTGTACATTAGTGTTGGGTCCGAGTCCACCTTAGTCAAGTCCAAGTCTTTAAACTATCGATTCCAAGTTAAGTCAGAGTCCTTAACAGGCCGAGTCCGAGTTGAGTCCAAATTAATCTGTTTAAGAATCTGAATTAAAATTGTAACCGTGAACTCAACATTAATATTATAAGCTTATTTTAACCTTCACTACTAAGAAAAACAATTTGCCAATATAAATGCAAAAAACAAATGATTAGTATCCTGCTGAAAAAATTTCAAAGTGGTTTAAGAATGAAAGCATATGCTTTAGGTGTATGAAGACAAAACTGTCTTTCAACACACTTCTTATTGCGTTCTGTTGACATTTCAATTATTCATTGGTTTTCCCCTCCACTCAAACATACACCAAAGAAAGTGAAAGCTGCGTTAGTCATTACAACCAGAGTTATTATTATTTCAAATTTTAATTTAGTTTTATTTCTACTTTATTTTAAATGTTCCATTCAATTGAGTTTTATCTAAAATGATGGGTGAAATGCATTTAATGTAAATATATTTAATATATTTAATGTGTTTAATACATTTAATAAATGGTGATATTAAAACATTTAATAATGCCCATAAAATGAAATGCAACAACATAAAATAAAAACAGTAAAGATCAGCTCCCATTAAAAAAGATTTATATACTACAGTGCTACACTTCACACTTTTCAGTCCTCCTGCTGTGTCCAGGTGTAGCCTACTTCCCAAAAGTCAAGATCAAACTCGCCTTGGGCTGACGTTTTGTTCTTTCGCATTATATTTAGTACGGATAATAGGTGAATAGAGACTTCTCCCCTCACTTGTGTTCTTCGTTGTATTTTCTGAATTTTTCACCATTGAAAAGCAAGTGCCAGCTTTACAGGTAACACAAAGAGGTACAAATATGTGATGGAGTGAGTTGTACAATTTCCATCATGGTCTATTTCATCAGTTATATTAGTTTAAATGTCCCTGATATGTAGTAAATCTGATTTTGTCTCGATACTGTCAACATTTTCAATTAGAAATGACTTTGCATGGTAAGCGTGAGTCTGATCAAACATTTGTCCTATTTAATCATTTGCAGAGTTGGGGAATGTACTTTTTAAGTGTACTTACGTTATTGATATTTGTGGATGAGAGCGGCAGAGCATGTGTGGCGATCTCTGTCCTACACACACATACAGCACGGGCGCGTGGGTGAGAGAGTTAAAAAAGTATGTGCCGCTGCTCTCCGCCAGAATAATCACACGTAAGGACATATATGCGTGAAAACTGATGCGCAGTATCAAATACACAGAATGTACGATAGTACTAACTGTAGAGAGCACATCATTATGAAGACAAAGCCAAATCCCAGATATTTAGAGGCAGTTTCGAAATCCTGACCAGACGCATTTTCATGTCTGAAAAAGAGGACATGTCTGGGGAAGAGAGGACATATGGTCACCCTATGTTACATTATTTTTTGTTTGTTTATTTGTCCATTGCATCACAAATGCCATAGTCTTGGCCGGACTTGGAAAAAAATCCCAAGTCTGAAAGGCTTGAGTATGAGTCAAGTCCGAGTAAAAATGCAACCGAGTCCGTGACAAGTCCAAGTCCACTAAAATTGGCCTGTGAGGGGGGCCTGGGTAGCTCCAAACTACCACCACTGGAGTTGCGAGTTCGAATCCAGGGCATGCTGAGTGACTCTAGCCAGGTCATCTAAGCAACCAAATTGGCCCGGTTGCTAGGGAGGGTAGAGTCACATTGGTAACCTCTTCGTGGTCACTATAATGTGGTTCTCGCTCTTGGTGGGGCGCGTGGCGAGTTGTGTGTGAATGCCGTGGAGAATAGTTTGAAGCCTCCACACAAGCTTTGTCTCCGTGGTAACGCACTCAACAAGCCATGTGATAAGATGGGCGGTTTGCTGGTCTCAGACGCAGAGGCAACTGAGATTCATCCTCTGCCACCCGGATTAAGGCGAGTCACTACGCAACCACAAGGACTTAGAGCGCATTGCGAATTGGGCATTCCAAATTGGGGAGAAAAGAAAAAATTGGACCTGTGACTCGCAATCGATTCCGAGTCCGAACTCGAGTACTCCAACTCTACTCTACATACTTATAACATTAGCACATATTACTAATCTGTTGAATTTCCAAACATAACAGGACATTAAATGAGAAAAAAATGGAAAGGCTATGACTTGATTTGTTTGTGAATCGTTTGAATCGTGAAAAGCATCCATTACATATACCAATATGGAGGAAGGTGGTTGGAGGGGAGTGGTTGAAAAGTAAAAGGGATTTGTAATAACAGCCAGAAATGTTCCTGGTACAGCATGCTTATTCAGTGAATTGGATTGATTTGATCTGTTACCTTCTCCAGGGAGACAATCTGCTGTCTCTGCCTCTCGTCCAGCATTTGGCATTTGCTCTGCAGCGCCCCTCGTTCCTCCTCAAGACGCAACACCTTGTCCTTCAGACGAGACTTTTCAGATTCGAGATCCCGAATGACGGCCTCGTGTGTCATTTGAGTGGCCTGCAGACTTCCGATCTGACCTGAGTGGCAGACACAACAACTTTAGAGGGAGAGCCGGTAATGGGATTCAGGACAGAACTGCACACTAGTTGTCAGAATGTCGATAGTTTGAATCCCATCTATTATAAGTGGAAGAAAAACCTAGATGAGGGAAGACATGGTCAAAGATCCATTCTTAGATCCAATATGGTGAACTTGAATAGAGCACATTATCCCCTACTGCCTTCAGGGTTGTCATTTGCTCTGCACTGTATGTTTGGATGCCTCGTCTATTGCTACAGTAAGTTAAGAATGGAATACTAGCACTGTACAGATTACTGTATTAATAAATATAATTTATCCAAATTTGTGTAAAAATGTCTTAAATGAATATTCCCCCATATGAAGCAAGTAGATAGTGAGGGTTTCAGTCCCTAGCATCTCCTTTTGTTTCACATGGGGGAAAAATATAATTTTAGGGTGAACAAACACATTAAAGACAATGAACTGAGAAAAAAGAAATCCTCTCTGACGACAGCTTCAACTCAAAGTTGAATGCATGTTTAATGATTATGAATGTGTAGAAAACACATTCACTATATGTGTGTGTAATGCTTCGGACTGTATTGTTTTGGCCCAGACAAAAGATAAGAACTGTGTTTGGCATTTAGGTGTGACAGGCCCAGCTGGGTTCTGCCTCCCTCGGGGAACATTCCTGAATCTGGGTGATGAGCACAGCTAGGACACACATCTGCTGTTGCCAGGATACCAGGAGGTGATCTGTCACCCCAAACTTTACTGTCAACAAGCAAGGTGCCTGAAACTAGAACCTGTTTTCAAAGCACCTAGCTTTGGAATTCAGATTCTAATTTTCAGGTCTCATACATGAAACATTTCACAATCAGTTTTCCATGAAGTGAACTTTTGTTCTTTCATATACTTTCAGAAGTCTTGAATTCAAGAAATGATAATGAAAAATACAGTGATGTGAAAAAGTATTTGCCCCTTCCTGATTTCTTCTATTTTTGTGTATTTGTCATACTAAATCGTTTTAGATCTTAAATGAGATAAAACATAAAACAAAGTCAACCTGAGTAAACACAAAATGCGGTTTACAAATATATATATATATATATATATATATATATATATATATATATATATATATATAGAAGCAAAAAAGTTAACCAACACCTATATCACCATGTGAAAAACAAACTGCCCCCTTAAACTTAATAGCTGGTTGTGCCAACTTTAGAAGCAACAACTGCAACCAAATGCTTTCGATAACTGGAGATCAGTCTCCTGGAGATCAAGTAACCCTTTACTTACACAAAACCTAAGATGTGTACCAAAGACTCTATCACTTAATATTATCATTAATATTGATTATTATTAATTATAAAAATCAATTGGGGGCCTGGGTAGCTCAGCAAGTATTGACGCTGACTACCACCCCTGGAGTAGCGAGTTCGAATCCAGGGTGTGCTGAGTGACTCCAGCCAGGTCTCCTAAGCAACCAAATTGGCCCGGTTGCTAGGGAGGGTAGAGTCACATGGGGTAAACTCCTTGTGGTCACGATTAGTGGTTCTCACTCTCAATGGGTCCGTGGTAAGTTGTGCATGGATTGCAGAGAATAGCATGAGCCTCCACGTTGTGCGGTGTCATGCACAACGAGCCACATGATAAGATGTGTGGATTGACGGTCTCAGAAGTGGAGGCAACTGAGACTTGTCCTCTGCCACCCGGATTGAGATGAGTAACCACGCTACTACAAGGACCTACTAAGTAGAGGGAATTGGGCATTCCAAATTGGGAAAAAAGGGAATAAAAATTATAATAAAAAAAATTTAAATAATCAATTAAATTTCAGTTATATTTTTTGAATGTCCATTTTGAGTACATATGAAACAAATGGTCTCTTAGCCAATGCTGTTAATTATACAGGGCACCCTCTAACTTGGTACATTACGAAATATGAATTTTACTAATTTTATTTTATCATTAGTTTTTCCTAATTTTGGTCAATATTAGCTTTTTTAAAATGTACAAATTCCATGTATTCAATAAATATGTTATCTCATTGATATTACATTGCATACATATGTTTTATGAAATTTTGTTTTTGTTTACATGTATAATTTTTACTATTTATTTAAGTATTGACATTGATAGGTAGAACAAGAGCTAAAACTGTACTGTCTCTTTAAGATTACCGGCAGCAGTTCGGCCATTGAGTACATATCAATGAGAGATAACGCACACAGTTTCTTTAATACATCCCTGCTATGTGTTTGATTAGCATCAACAAATGTGTCTGTGATCAAAAAACTGTAAAGAACAGAAAGGATATTAAAGGAGACATTATTCTGTGACAAGTGAATCGCATGGATCTTATCTTTGGACACATATTACATGAGTCAAAGTAAACTTTTACTCTCAACATGATCTCTGTGCTTATTAAAGGAATAGTTCTCCCAAAAATGAAAATTCTCTTCAAACGAATATCGCGATTAAATGAAAAATCACTCTTTTTTTCTGTAATCATTTCCTCATCCTCATGTCATTCCAAACCTCTTTGACTTTCTTCTGTGGAACACAAAAAGATGATCATTTAATCCACTCCTGTTTGGCTAAATTTAATACAACGGCAGTACATAGAGAATCATGTACTAAATAATGCAATCAAAAGTGTCATAAAATTATTCCATACACCATGCTGCCATATTGTTTTTAGCACTAAATAATAATGCAAGCTTTCGCATAAACACGTAATCTGTTGTGAACAAGCTCTCATGGTGCTCATGAACGTGTAACAGGCATCAAGATTTTCACAGAAAAATTACTTAAAGTTCAGGTTGTTTTTCATACTTTATACTAAGTTTGTGTTGAAAATGTCAGTACATTGAGTAAACATTTTTTGGGAGAACCTTTCTTTTAATATGCATAAATAAAAATTAGGTAGGTCCAAGATTACTTGTGAGAAAATAATTATGATCAATGGATCCTTTTCACATAGATGGGTTTGGAAAATGGAAGTAAACGATAGCAGGGTAAATTGCTAACCCACTTGCTCCAACAGCATAAGAAAAAATTTATATTGTGGAAGGAAGGAGGGTGGGGCCGTGTTGTGATGCTACACCCGGCCCCTAATCAGGCTAATTAAGCCTCAGAGAGGGATAAAGGCCGACCGGAGACGGCAGTGCAACAGAGAAAGGGATTTACGGGCAGCTGCCTGACACTTGTATGTGTTTGGGTGTCTTTTTATTTAATTAAATATAATTTACATTGTTAAGCTGGTTCTCGCCTCCTCCTTTCCATTAATTCCTTTACACTGGTGCCGAAAGCTGGGAAGGAGGAAGGATGCGCCGTAGTGGAGTTCTCGACACTACCATCCACCCCAAAGGAGCAGCCGCGGCCATCCGCCTGAGGACAGAGTAGCCACGGCTGCCTGGAAGTGGAGGAACGGCCGCTGACCACGAGGGAAGGAGGGGCTCCCAACCAACCACCTGGAGCGGTTACCACTGCCAGGGGCGGGGGAGACCCCTACCATCCACCAAAAACGTGGCGGGGCATTCCATCCGGCAGGGGTCAGAGGACTCCCTCCGATCCACCCGGGGAGGCGTGTCTGTCATCCACTACAGGGTGGAGGAGTGGCCGTGGACTAGGCTATGACATATTGGAGAACCGGCAATTAAATTTTCTCTCTCATCTCTCTCTCCCGCTGCCACTCCATGTTGGCCTTGTCCCTCTCTTTTTAAATGTTTTGTTCATTGGCGTTACGGCGTGTAGGTGCCACAATTTTTTTGTTTTGTTTCCCTCCCCTTGTCCCCTCCCCTGATCCAGGTAGACAGGGATGACCTGCCTGGGGGGTGAATGTCATGCCAGGGGCTCCCCGGCCTGAGAGAAGGGGGGAGGAATGTGGCAGGGCAGACCCGGGTCATGATTCCGCACACCCAGCCCCTAATTGGGCTGATTAGCCCAAGAGGGATAAGAGCCGACTGGGGATACAATTAAGAATTCAACACATATTGGTATAAAAACTGAAAAATAGCAGGTTAATGCTGTTTAATATTAATATTTCAATAATTTATTGCCATGCCAGCAAAGTTATCTGGAATTCTTCTTGGTGAGCTCACAACAATAATAACATACATCATGCATACAGCAACAAGAGCAACAAATATATCACAGTAGTGCCTATAAGAATTAGCTGGTACCACTGAGTGCAGCATAAAAACAGAGACCCACTATACCAAGTGTATGGTGCAAAGGTTCAGGTAATCCCAAGTAATGGATTAGCTAGTTGGAGCCTATCAATGAAAGCATAAGGAGTTGGATTAAACAGTGGACTGTGAGCAGAGGTTACAGGAGAACATGCAGATATCTTACTGGCTTTGAGGAGGATCTCTGTGGCCTGCTGTTGTACTCTATCTCTGGAGGCCTCAAGCTCACACTCCGCCTCTCTCTGCCTGATCTCCACTATCTCTGTGTCCTTAGTCACCTCCTCCAACTGTTTATGTAGCTCCTGCAGACGCACCAACACACAAAAACACATATCAATTATAAATACAAAACCGGTTTTGGTTCAAAACTAGATTTTACATTGAAAATAAAGTGGCCATTCACACAGAACTAAAACTGTTCATCATACAAAGGTAAACAAAATGTATTTGAAACAAAACATTTACATTTATCATCACTTTGAACTGCATTGGCCACACAAATGCAATGTTATTGAGTTTTTGGTTTCAAAAAGTTGTGAGCAGCTAATAATCCACCACACAAAGCACATTGAAGATCGCACAAACCATGTTTATCCTTGTTGAATATTTAAAGAGATAGTTCATCCATAAATGATGTGTATAACTTCCTTTCTTCAGCTGAACACAAACAAAAGATTTTTAGAAGAATATTTCAGCTCTGTAGGTCCATACAATGGAAATGAATGGCTGCCAGAACTTTGAAAGTGCAAAAAACTATAAAGGCAGTATACAAGTAATCCATATGACTCCAGTGGTTAAACCCATGTCTTCAGAAACTATATGATAGGTGTGGGTGAGAAATAGGTCAATATTTATTCTCAGGGTAGCACTCGCTTGCATTGCATGGATCTAAACTGGCTAGCTATTACCAAGTGACAGTGATTTAGTGCCAAATTACCATATAGTTTAATTGGATGCACAGCCTAGACATTAACAACAAAAGATATGGGAAGCATTTTTATCCTTTCTTTTAAAAGATAAGCCGATTTATTTTGCAATGTGAACCATGCACGATTATATGGTTAGTTGCGTTTTATTACTTGCATTTACAGTAACATTGTTTTTCCCTGCTGTCAGTGACCCTTTCAAAATAGACCTTCAAACCATTATTGGGGTCACATCCCACAAGTATATTAAAACTTTCCACAAATCCCCCCCTGTCTCTCTCTACTTCTGTCTCTTAAACACTGATTTGTGTGTGGTTCTTTGGAACTGTCTTTCTATTTGTTTTATTATCATGTGGTTTCTAGCTTTGTCTCAGTCTCTCTCTCTCTTTCTCTTCCTGTAACTTTTTCCATTTTTGCTCTTCTCACTCCATCGTCTCTATTCTCAGATTCATCCTCATTAATTGTGCATGTAGACATTATCTCGCTCTCTCCCTTTCATCCCTGTTCTCTCTGTCAATTTCCTGCATCACTCTCTCAAAGAGCTTCTTTCTGTTCTCATCGCTCATTCCCTTTTCTTCACTTTCTTTTCTTCAACTCTTTTCTTAACTTGTACCATTGTCGAGCCCCTATGCAAAACAATTTCATCCTCTTACCCCTTGTATAAATTCACCAGCGTCTTTTGTTTTGACTCTTTTTCTTCAACCAAGGGTCATTTTTTGTTCCAGGTGTTAATTTTCTTACTGACACTAATTGTAACTTTTTTTCTTCAATTTATTTTGTTATATAAAGGTTACATTAAAACTTTGAAACTCTTGAAAACTTTTAACCATTCCTATATCATGAAAATTACACATTATTACATATTTAAACTATAATACAAATATAAACTATAAAAAAATACATTAAATAAACATGGTACAATATTTGGTATCAATTTTCATGTTTACAAAAATGACGACTGTCCCTCATTTGTAGCGTGACCCACTGCTGTCCTATAATATTTGGCAACTAACAAACAAACTAGTGAGAGTGTTAAAATTGTGTTTAAGGAAGTCTATTTCCTAATTCAATGAAATACCCAATTAGGATTTTAATGGTCTTGAACGGTCACATTCTGCAGTACAGAAGACAAGCAGATAGTCTTTCAGGCCTAATTGGATGGTTTTACTGGTGCAGTGAGAGTATATTCATTCAATATTCATTAAAAAATTCACATTTAAGTTAATGGTTCACAAGAGTGCAGTACACTGAGAGCAAAATAAATGTTTAAGTTTGGTTCCAGTATGTATCCGAATACACATCGATTGATCGATAAAAAAGCCAGACTACAGTTTGCAAGTGTACATGGGGACAACGATCTTACTTTCTGGAGAAATGTCCTCTGGTCTAATGAAACAAAAATTGAACTGTTTGGCTATAATGACCATCATTATATTTGGAGGAAAAAGGGTGAGGCTTGCAAGCCAAAGAACACCGTCCCAACTGTGAAGCATGGGGGTGGCAGCATCATGTTGTGGGGGTGCTTGGCTGAAAGTCTGCTGAAAGAGACTGGTGCACTTCACAAAATAGATGGCATCATGAGGAAGGAAAATTATGTGGATATATTGAAGCAACATTTCAATACATCAGCCAGGAAGTTAAAGCACAATAGGTCTTCAAAATGTACAATGACCCCAAGCAAACCTCCAAAGTAGTGGGAAAATGGCTAAAGGACAACAAAGTCAAGGCATTGGAGTGGCTATCACAAAGCCCTGACCTCAAACCGATAGAAAATTTGTGGGCAGAACAAAAAAAGCGTGTGCAGGCAATGAGGCCTACAGACCTGACTCAGTTACACCAGTTCTGTCTGGAGGAATGGGCCAAAATTCCAGCAACTTATTGGGAGAAGCTTGTGGAAGGCAACCCAAAAAGTTTGACCCAAGTTAAACAATTTAAAGACAATGCTACCAAATACTAACAAAGTGTATGTAAACTTCTGACCCACTGGGAATGTTATGAAAGAAATAAAAGCTGAAATAAATCATTCTCTCTACTATTATTCTGACATTTCACATTATTTTCTTCCAATTTGAAATGCCTCATCCCCACAACTTAGTAGGTCCTTGTGGTGGCGCGGTTACTCACCTCAATCTGGGTGGCTGAGAACAAGTCTCAGTTACCTCAAATTCTGAGACAGTCAATCCGTGCATTTTATCACATGGCTCGTTGTGCATGACTCCGTGGAGACTCCCAGCATGTGGAGGCTCATGCTATACTCCGTGATCCACACACAACTTACCATGCACCCCACTCAGAGCGAGAACCACTAATCTTGACTACGAGGATGTTACCCCATGTGATTCTACCCTCGCTAGCAACCGGGCCAATTTGGTTGCTTAGGAGACTTGGCTGGAGTCACTCAGCACAACCTGGATTCGAACTCGTGACTCCACAGGGGTGGTAGTCAGCCAGGCCTCCCCTTCACATTTCACATTCTTAAAATGAAGACATGATCCTAACTGACCGAAAGACAGGGAATGTTTTCTATGATTAAATATTAGGAATTGTGAAAAACTAAGTTTAAATGTATTTGGCAAAGGTGTCTGTAAACTTCTGACTTCAACTGTGTGTGTGTGTTTGTATATATATATATATATAACCACTTAAAACATCCATTCATCTATTCACCAAGGCATGTCTCTTCTTATAATGTCCTTCTAAAATGACCCATGGAAATGATCTAATAAGTTGACAGGAGTCTCATCTGGAAAACAGAATCATGTAATTGGTTTAAAATGAGCATCTGGGGAATGTAAGTGGCCCTGATTGGCCAGTGTCCGATTTGCAACACTGTGACTGCAGGCTGACCCCATATATTTAAGAAAAGGTTTCTATTGCAATAATTTTACCTGTTGAAGCTGTTTTTTCCCATAATGAAAACTCTAAATACTGTATGTGACATGGATAGAACAAACATCTTCCACCAGAGCAATTCAATATTTGATCAGCATAGATTAACAAACACTGACTAGTACAGACCCCAGGCAGCCGGATCATTAAAAGCTAGACTCTGAAAATGTCACAGTGACTCAAGATTGATTCCATTAAAGATCTGCTCAATGTGTGTGTGCGTGTTTGTTGATATGGCGAGACAAGCATATTGCCATTACACAGGCATTATAATGTTTCATATACAAATATAATAATAAAAAAAAATGTATAGAAGACACTCACAAAATTAATTCTGCCATAATTTTTTGTTTTGAACTACTGGGAAAAAAATATCAAATTAAGCTTGTATATTTTGATTGCACTCATAAATGATACTCGGTCTCTGGGTCATTGCAGATTTTGTTTCTCTTTCAAAGATATTTTAAAAGACAAATCAGAGCCCAGAGGGTGTGTGCTACTATATTTGAAGTTTCTTATAAACAGTAACTACAGTATGAGCCTTGTTGTCACCGAACATCTAAAACATCTTGAACCCCAAAGTAATCAAATTACTAATTAATTTACTTTTAAGTTACTTTCTAAAACATTTTTTGTTTTTCCACTCAAATTCAAAATAATGTCTATTTTCTTCTCGTTCATTGTCGCACACCCTTCTGCCATTACAGAAACGCAAACAGATGTACATATGAACTCAAATTTAAATTGTATTACAAATAAATTATATATTTTTTAGAAATGTCTGTAATGCAAGTAATGTACTTAAAATGAATTACTTTCATTAAAAGTCAATAACTATAATCTGATAACAAGAATTTAAAATGTATTGTGTTACACTACTTTTTGTGCCTAAAGTAATTAGATTACAGTAACTATTAGTTTGTAATCCAATTACACCCAACACTGATTATACGTCAAAAATAGTGGTTCACTTCTGCGATTTAGGACGAATTGCTTTCATATCAACATATGATATGCGATGGATCTCTGGTATACTCATGAATGGGAAACATCGGAATGCTGAATGTGGCCGCTGTAGGAATGAAGTCCCACCTTACAGTTAAAAGAGTCAGTCACATTTCTGACAGAGAAAGTCAGTTTACCCGGGAACGTACATGCGCAATGGAATTTGGCTGTGCAACATATCACTACACAAAAAGTACATTTAATGGAACCTCCAAAGAGCTTTACCTTGATGTTGTTCTCGGCAGAGATGAGAGAGGACTGGAGCTTGTGGGATTTCTCCCTGCTCTCCCTGGCCTCCTCCTGCACCCGCTGCAGCTCACTGCGCAGCTTCCCCATAGTCTTCTGCAGTGCCGCTTCCTGCGCCTGAAACTCTTTCCTCAGCTCGGCCTCGGTCTTCTTCCAGGCCAGCAGGTTCTCCGCAGTCATCTGCTGTGTCCGCTTCATGGCCTCCAGTTCACGTTCATAGAAGGCCTGGGCTTTATTTAGCTTGGCCTCATACTCCTCCACCAGACGCTTCTTGTCCTGTTTCAGTTCCTCAACCCTCTCGGTCAGTGAATCCACCTCTGCTTTATGTAGTTGTCCCAATTTCTCCTGGTCTTTGCTGTAGTTGGCATTCTGGCTTTGGTGTGAACGAAGCAGTTCCTGGACCTGCAAAATTCAATTCAATGTTTTAAGTCAACATTTTAACCTGCATTCAGAATCTGCATACACCTTTAGCATTTGCGGGTCAATTTTGACCCGGTGGAATTGAAGCTTATAAATTATTCATAACCCGATGGTTTATATCTAAAACTATGCTGCAAGTCATTAATAGTTCTTAACTGTTCATACATGTAAAATTGTTTTATATTTCTGGCATGGTTAAAGAGTTGAGCTGGCAATGGTTGTAGGTTCAAACAACACAAAAAATTTATTTCTGAACTTTCGAATTTGGATAAATGTGTCAGATGTGAACAGAGTGCAACTGTCTTGTTCCAGTAAAAATCATTTTTTATTTTCATAGGGTTATAAAGATAGACCTACCATGAGCTCAGAGGTTGTAAATTGATGGTACAGTATATTCTTCTGTTAAGTCAACAGTCTGCATTATTTAAACTTCATTAAAAAAAAAAAAGTGTTTCTTAGCAGAAAACCTGGTGAAGAAATACACTGCCCATGACTTTGAGGGGAAAGATACACCAATCAAAGAACCGCAGCAAACAAACCATGGCAAAAGAGCTCCGCAGCGACTGCCCACACCCAAAATGCACTTTGAATGACGCAATCGAGTTTACACTCTCAAACTACTTATACACTTGTACAGTATATTTCCAAATATTTTGCATTAAAGTTAAAATTGTTTTTATAATTATAATAAACAATTTAATACCTTTCTATCATTTTTAATCTGATTGCATCATTCGTAATGCTTCATGGGATTGTAGCTCATTCCCTCATTAAGTTCACATTCTTTTAGTCTGATGTTTAAATATGTAAAAATGTGATTCACTTGAGAGCTGGTTGGTTTGATTCATGGCTTAGAACTCTTTAATGAGAAATATGTTTTAAACCCTATGAAAACAAAATGAATGGGAAAATTACTTGTGGAACCAAGATGATTGAAAAAGTGGTCAGGTACTGTTGCACTCTATCGTCCTGAAACTCCACGTACCTCCTGCCGATGAGCGCTACGCAGCTCCTCTTGAGCCTGCCGTTTCTCCTGCTCAAACTGGGACTGCAACTGTCCGAAGGAGCGAAGCTTCTCCTCAAAAGAACGTCGCATTTCCTCCACCTCGCGGGACATGGTGACAACGCGCTGTGTGTGCTGCGCCTCCGTACATAGCTGCATATCCTCCACCCTCTGGCGGTACGTCTCGAACTCCGTCAATGCCTGACGCTTCATCCGCTCATGAAGCTCCATGGACTCCTCCAGTGACTGGATGCGACGCTTCAAGTCCATCTCGTCACTGATCTTGCTCTTGTACTGCATGATCTTCTCTCGTGTTTCTGAGAGGATCTGCTGTACCTCCTCCTCATGGGCCTCCTTCAGGGTCTGGATGGCTGCTTCATGCTCATCGTTCTTGGTGTTGAGTGCGTAGATCACCTGGAGAATAGAGGAGATGGAGAAATTAGTGATCTACAGTGGAAATGTTCTAATTATTCTTTTGACAACATAAATACAGTACATCGATAAAATGGTAGCTGCATTATATTCTAGAACAGAACCCATGTTTGCTCAGTGAGCAAGACTTCTACAACAGATTAAAAGGTTGAGAAACTCAGTGAAGAACAAACATTATGTCAAAGGGTAAAGAAACACGGTTTTGCTGATCCAGGGCATTTGTGCTCAATGCATTATATATGTAAAGGGGCACGCAAGGGGCTGACACATGCAAGCTTTGATTTAATGACCTTTAAATCCAGCACACTTATGGAAACAAATGTCACTGCTAAAAGCTTTTTCATCATAAAGAAACTGTGAATTTCAAGGGAAATGGAAAAATATAAAAAAAGCAAAAAGTCCATTGCTATTTATTACTAAACCTTGGCTATACCTTATACCAGTCCAGAAATATTAATTATTGAAAGACTTCTCTGCTGAGAAAAGACCAAAAATATTGATGCACTCATGCATATCCACATTTTTGTCCAATAGG
Organism: Xyrauchen texanus; assembly: GCF_025860055.1. Taxonomy (NCBI): domain Eukaryota; kingdom Metazoa; phylum Chordata; class Actinopteri; order Cypriniformes; family Catostomidae; genus Xyrauchen; species Xyrauchen texanus. The sequence goes on from NC_068303.1 coordinate 7,745,691, forward strand.
GTAAAATGCTCTCTAGAATAAGAACATCCCTCCCTGTATACCACATACAATAGCAATAGCAAATAAAAAAAAACATATCATTGTTCATGGCTGTGTCATTAAATAAAGGCAATTTGCCATGAATATTCATTTAATCACCCTCATGCCATCCCAGATGTGTATGATTTTCTTTCATCTGCGGAACACAAATAAAGATTTTTAAAAGAATATCTCAGCTCTGTAGGTCTTCACAATGCAAAAATTTGGGTGCCAAATTTTAACACTCCAAAAAATATGACTCCAGTGGCTAAATCCATATATTCATAAGTTATATATGAATGAGATAGGTATGGATGAGAAACAGATAAATATTTTAGTCAATTTTTGCTGGAAATTCTTATCCCTACCCAGTATGGGGCATATGCATAAAGTGCATGGAGTGGTGGTGGTGTAGTGGGCTAAAGCACATAACTGTTAATCAGAAGGTCGCTGATTCGATCCAAACAGCCACCACCATTGTGTCCTTGAGCAAAGCGCTTAACTCCAGGTTGCTCTGGGGGGATTGTCCCTGTAATAAGTGCACTGTAAGTCACTTTGGATAAAAGCATCTGCCAAATGCAGAAATGTAAATGTAAAGTATGCGAATCACCAAAAACACAAGTTAAAGTTGAGATTGACTGACCAGGGTGGATAATTTATTGTAGAAATGTACTTTGCACACACAAATATTGATCTGTTTCTCACCCACACCTATCATATCGCTCCTGAAGACACTGATTTAACCACTGGAGTCATATGGATTCCTTTTATGATGACTTATGTGATTTTTGGAGCTACAAAATGTTGGCATCCATTCACTTGCATTGTATGGACCAACAGAGCTGAAATATTCTTATAAAGTTCATACACATACGGAATGGTATAAGGGTGAATAAATGATGAGATCATTTTCATTTTTGGGTGAACAATCCCTTTAATCAATCGTTTGCTTTGAAAAGCTATTCGCAATCAGCCAAAAAAGGCACAAAAACAATGTTTACATTTTTAATTCAATCTGTTGCAAGGGAGAGAGCTTGAAAGTGTCTGAAAATGGGTCACATATTGCCTTCACAAAATAAATATTTTTTTATATTTTACTAAAATGTCTAATACTAAGAAGTTTTATCATAGCATAAAAGTAGGGCAGACCGTTATGAAAACCTAAAAAAAGAAAGCACAATTTTAACGTTAACACATGGCTATTAGACAGCTTTTATTTCTTCTTAGCTTTGGGCCAAAACTATTTTTTGAAGTGACCTTCGACTCCAATTGTCCAATGACAATTTTCATGTGTGGGTCATTGTGAGTTGGTCACCCACTTCATTTCCATAACTGTCTAGACATCTGATTAGGAGAGAGCCATTCAGCCACCTGAGAATGGCACAATAGAGTTATCTCCATTATAAACCCTGTTCTGTGAGAAAACTGTGACTCATATCCAAGACTAGTCTCATCACATCTATAGCGAACTCTCTCCACAAACTGACCAAGGAGGATTCCATTATTCTTTGTTCCCTTTCAACACACTATTCACAACATTTCAACACTTTTCAGCCAGAAAATATGAGCTGATAAAACCAACAGTGGAGAAAGTGGGAAAGGTAGTTCAGTAACTGTTCTTTTAGTCAATTTATGTCAATGCTTGGAGGTGCTATAATCACATTTACTGCGTGAAAGTGGAAAAATCTTTACAATCTGTTTAAACAGCCCTGCTTCAATGGCCAGCACCTTATCGTTATCAACCGATAATTGGGGTGCTTTCCAAAGGCGATACAAAGTCTTAAGTTTACTGCTACTCTAGTTTACTTCAGTGTTTGAATTTAAGTGGCTTCGGTGGCTGAAGGGGTCCTTGATCCCCCATAAGAACACATTAGTTTTTTTTAAATGTGTCCCATTCTGCTTCATAAACTTTTTACATCTCTCCTGCACAACGTTGAACAGCGTTTTCCTCCAACTGAAAAACGCTTTCCATAACAGCATAATTTGAAAAAAAACAAAAAAACAATGACATTAAGCAACTGAAAACTGAGGTTTCAAACGTCTAAAATGTTTCAAGTTGAAAACACCATGTTTATGCATCTCATCCACACTGGAATGACGTTTACTCGACTGAAAATGTAGACTTTAGAAAACACTATCCAGTAACGCATACTTCATTAAGCAATGACCTTAGAAAATGCAAAATTTAGATTTCAACCGAAAACGTATTGGTGTGGACTCTAAAAGAGCGGCACTGACGGAGAGTGTCTTTTTAAAGATGCCTTTCCGTCTGTGTGTAATTCCTGGCTGTGGCCGTTACCTCCCATGGGGTACTATGCGATTCCCCAGGTGGATAAGGTGGATGCGGTGCACCTGTGCACACAAAACGCCACCACCTGGCAGAACCTTACGAGACACCCGTCCAGGGCCTATAGGTTTATGTCATCACTTGTGACTTACAGTGCAGCTGGAAAGGCTGCCTCTGCCCTGCACACTGTGGCTCTATTGCAGGTGCACCAAGCAAAGGCGCTATGAGAACTGCACGAGGGTAGTTCTGACCTGGGATTGATGCAGGAGCTGTGCTCGGTGACCAATCTCACCCTCTGGGCAAACGAAGGTAACAGCACAGACTCTCGGGCAGGCGATGTCCACCATGGTGTTCCAGGTGCGCCACTTATGAGGGAGACTGACAAGGTACGGTTCCTTGACACCCCCGTCTCCCAGGTTGGCCTATTCGGCGACACCGTTGAGGACATTACCCAGCAGTTCTCGCCAGTTAAGAAGCTGAAGGAGGCTATTCAGCATATCCTGCCCTGGTGCAGATCAAGATAAACGCACCCCGTCTGCTCGTCGCCAGGGCGTCTCCCTGCAGGCAGGCTCCACAGTGTCTTCCCCTTGGGAATGGACACCCCCAACGTGGACACTTACGGCCTGTCCCCATTTTTTGCAGTCGACTTGTACCAGAGGTGTGGGGGACCGTGCAACGCTCATAGGAGTGTTGGGGGAGGTTATGTGATGGCCAGGTGTGCTGGCTACGAGGCACACAATGGTTTGCCAGTCTTGCACCGCCAGTCCATGTAACACAGTTCAGCTAGTTTTGGCATTTCATATAGGGATCCCTAGTGTCACTACATCGACACAACGTCAAGTGAGTGACAGATAGGGAACATCCTGGTTACTTTCGTAACCTCCGTTCCCTGATGGAGGGAACTAAGCTTTGTTTTCCTCCTGCCACAACACTGAACTACTCGCTGAAATGGCCGGGACCCTGTCTCGGCTACTCAGCACAAAACCTGAATGAGCCAGCTTCTTTTATATTCATATGTCCGGGGGAGTGGCATGCAAATTCAAAATTCCCACTGGCCTTTGAGAAAAGACCAGAGGTGTTTGGGGCTCCAAGGGCGACCCCTAATGTCACTACATTGACACAACGTCTAGTTCCATCCATCAGGGAATGGAGGATATGAAAGTAACTAAGACAAAATCTTTAATTTATGATTGTTCATATACTTGATTTGCTATGATTATATAATAATAGTGCTTTATAACATTCTAGCAAGAATATTAGGACATGCTATTCCTTAGTGCATGGTTCAAGTAAAACTTCCAAGAAAAGGCTAAAGTCACCACTGCTTTGAAGTTAAACAAGTCACTGAAATCATAAAATAAAATGGAACCAAAGGAGACACATGTTTTTTATGTCTTATACATCTACTATAGTGGCATAGTGTGGTAATTTAACATGGCAATTAACATGGCTTTTTCATCCTGGAAAAGATACATTTTCACTTCTGGTCCAACTAGCAATTGAATGCTTTTGGAAGAGTATAAGAACAAGAGCTCCAACACAATTCAAATATTGGCATACTTCCTCTGCTCAAGAAAAATGCACAGTTTCAGCTCCTACATGTTTCATGCACCCTGTAGACCCTTTCATGGTAGGACGTGCAAAGAATAGTACTAGCTATCTACCTGTGCAATAGTCTACACATAAAGTCAAAACACAGTCTAGGGAGGCCGCTCATGAAATGAGAAGTGGCAGTGAACCCACATAGGACTATATTAAAATTCAAAAAGCAGTCAGAGTGCCAACATTCATTTTAAAAATTCAGAATATCCTGGAAGTTAAAAACTCGCCCTGATACTGACTTATGCTGAGAAAAAATCATTCTGGAATGGTCTTTCCTGGCTATTTCACAGACAAAGAGAGATAGTTTTGACTGCAGCTGTTTTAATGCTGTTATTTCAGGGAGTGCTATCATATATCTCTGAATAACACATGCTGCAAATAAAGCGGTCATGAGTAAAAAAAGTCATGAGCTCAGTTTCTAAGACATAGTGAGCTACCTGTCTAGACAATATTTTAAGGCATCAAAGGCACATTCCTGAACCGAAGACAGTTGGTAGCATAATTCCGTCATATAATATACCTTGTTTTGGCCAAGTTTCATCTAAATAAGAGATGATCATTAGACCAAATATTTTTTAAATAAGATAAGATTTTAGGGGTTCCCAATGTGCTCTAAGTCCTCATGGTGGTGTAGTGACTCACCTCAATCTGGGTGGCGGAGGACGAATTTCAGTTGCCTCCGCCTCTGAGAGCGTCAATCCACGCCTATAATCCCTTAGCTTGTTGAGCACATTACCATGTATAACTCGCCACGTGCCCCAGCGAGAGCAAGAACCACATTTTAGCGAACGCGAGGAGGTTACCCCATGTGCCTATTCCCTCCCTAGCAACCGGGCAAATTTGGTTGCTTAGCAGACCTGGCTGGAGTCACTTAGCACACACTGGATTTGAACTCATGACTCCAGGGGTTGTAGTCAGCGTCTTTACTCGCTGAGCTACCCAGGCCCCCTCTCAAGATGCCTTTTTAAAGATTTAAGTTTTTGATGGAGATTCTGCATGGGATGCAGAAAAAAAGCAAGATATGGTGCACTTATCTGTATGCCCCAAAAATGTAAGTTGTTTCCGCTGTAATGACGAAAATATCCAGCAGGACGCGCCGTCGACCCCAGAGGGTTAAATACATTCATCTTGCGAATGTTTACATAAAATCTATTGACAGACAATACAAGCTGACACAAAAAGCACATGAATGGCCCCTTAGAATGCGACATGTACTTACACAGTGTAATGAATTGCATTTGAAAAATTTCAGAACCCAATGAGGTGTAAAATTGAGCTCGCACAGTTAGTTATGTTTGCCTTCACGAAGAGTATGTTTCCGGCTTAAGCTGAATCTATTGTACAATGTATTTGAAGAATGCTATTCGTAAGGTGCACATGAGTAACTCTTGGAGTTAATGCCCATAAAGAAGGCTTCAAATCAGTCACTTAGATGAAGCATGAGATGCCAATTCAGTTAGGAGATACCCTTAGAAGGAATCTACTTATTGTAGACAGAAGACAACAAGACAACCCTCTGAGGCTTGGAACAGAGCTTTTGTGGTGTAAGGGGTTTCCATTTTGTTGGGACTGTGCTGGGATTATATTCAATAGAATTAGCAAACCATATTGGCTCAATCTTTAGTCCTGAATATGTCTAAAAATAAAAACATTTAGCAGTCAGTGAAATTTCTGGCCACTTAGAACTGGAAAATGAGAAAATACACTAATACTTAATTACTTCCGTGCAATCTGAGAGTCATTACAACTGTTCTACCAATCAATCAATAAGACCAAGCCTTTGAAAATGATAATTGCAGGCATTTGCATTGGTGCAAAGAGAATACTATATGTTTTGGTGAATAAAGGTTGGCTGTAAATTGGACTGGATCAACTTTAGGTGATGGACAGGTTTATTGTGTAGCTTCAGTCAGTCAATCACAGTCTGTTTTACATGATATGCCTCCATAAAAGATTAAAACCGGGAACTATTACGTCTTTCTCCTTTGAATGACTTCCAGTAAGAGTGCAATGAGAAGAAACTCTCCTCACATCTATTGACAACCTTGGCTTCCAGACCTGGCCTGCGGTGTTTGGAAGTAAATAGTTAGTGTAGCATTGCAACTTTTAGTTAAATTACATTTCTCCAAAGCGTGACAGTAGTTTTTAAAGCTGCTTTCAAAATAACATAGCTTTTCCGTTAATAGGCTACTTTTTCCAAAAAGTAGTAGCATAGCATGACAAAACAGTGTCAATCGAATTAAGACTGTTAATTTACTCAAAAAAATTAATACAAAAAAAATGAGTGCATTTACATGCTAATCAATATGCTATTAACTACCAAAAATCTGTTAATTCCAAAAATCTGACAAAACAATAAAAGCATGTTTACCTGTGATTGAAAATCATCCAATTATTCTCTGCTTTGGATGTCAAAACAACTTCAACACTTGCACACATTGGATAAGCTGGTAAGAATGGTAAAAACCCAAAATCAGGGTAATGGGCAAAAATCTCAGTGTGCTATTTTGCTTAAACAGTTTATGACTACCCAAAAACAGGAAAGCCATTTAAAGGTGTTACCATTACCTTATAAATTACAGTATAATTGGTGTACGAACGTGCATGTAAACACTCAAATTGTTTTCGTGCAGTAAAATAGGTCTCTGATTAAATTAGAACCACACCATCGGATATTCATATATTTAAAGATATTGCCTCCTGATGTAGCTTCAATGTAGTTATGCACTTTTTGTTAGTAGCTTTTAGCATAGCTTAATGCTTTTTCAAAAGGGTAGCTTGACTATAGTTAAACCATTTTAGGAGTCAAATCATGAGGAATCAAATTGTCCTTCATATTTTGACATATAAGAGCTCATTCTACTATAAAAACATAAAAACCATAAAAACTGAAATTTTAGAACTCAAAACTTAATCCCCAATGCAATAAAAGCATTTATTGAAACTGTAAAAACGGCTCGTTCTCTACTTCTGTGACTTTGCTATATCATTAATTCATGACTGCCTCTACAGCATCAACATCGATGCCTACTTTTACATTATTGCCAGTGTTGCCAGGGTCGTGTTTTTCATGCCCTATTAGGCTATTTTTAAATACAGTTGCGGGAAAAATTAAATAGCCAAATGAAAATGAAATATGTGCAATATGTGCATTGGGCTAGTTTTATGATGTACTGAGGCCACCAAAAAGTTTGTTAGACAATGAAAAATTAAAATGGATCATTTCTTAATGTATAATGTTCCTGGGAATGAATACCTGGCAACCTAATGACAGCTGGCACTGAGAGAGCGAGTCAGGCAAGGAGAGGTGTCACTTGAGTGGGAGAGCGTGTTTTATATCCCGTCACAAACCGTAAGATACATGCTACGAGTTGATGCCCACTTCGTTAATTTTTCAGCACAAATCTGGCGGTAGATGTGTTTGTATGCGGAGGAACAAGCAGCTGCAGCATTAAGAAGTGGCAGGAAAATGGTGCAAATATGAGAAAAAGAGAGCAAAAATGGGAGATTGAAAAGGGATAATGGAATGGATTCGAAATGTTCCAAATGATGAGTTCCAAATATTGCAAATTTGAAATTAGAGCGCACCACAGTGATCTGATAGCCCACGGTGCCACTGAAAAGAATCTTTTTTTTTTTGCTAATTTCTCAAATGCCAGACAATTATTTGACACAGGTACTTCCTTTCAAAGATCAAATATTGTAGTAAAGGAGGCAGAGTTGCAGCTGGCTGCTCATGTTGCTTGTGGAAGAAATTTCCAAGAAAGGCATTAATCTACACCAAACAAAACAGCACTGATCATTTCAGTGATAGGACCTGTTGTTCATGAAGATCTTCTGGAGGATATAGGGAGTGAACCATACTCTCTTATTGTAGATGAGAGCAGTGATGTCACATCAGGAAACAGCTATGCACAGTCATCAGATATTACAGCAACAAGCACTCACAAATCATTAGCACTTTTGAAGGAATTATTCATATAGTAGCTGGTGATTCAATGACCACAGAAAATGCTTTGTTCAAGTTCCTGGATGACAACAATCTGTCTGTACTGAATTGCATTGGCCTTGCAACGAATGGCTGTAACACAATGTGTGGACAATATAACTCAGTGCTACAGAAATTCTGTGACCGTAATCCACATATTGTCGACATAAAGTGCATGTGCCATTGTCTTCAGTTCTGTGTATCAAAAGATGTGAGTGTCTTACCCAGAAATGTAGAGTACATGGTTTCTCATACAGCTGGTTTTTGAATGCCACCCAGTGGCTCCAAAAGTATTCAGAACTGTACAAATCCATAAATGTTGGTGAGAGCCCTCTGAAGATACTGCAACTGTCAAGACACTAGGTGGCTTGCGAATAATGAGTGTGTCAACCATTTTCTTTCACAGTATGAGGAGCTTAAATTGCATTTCCACTGGACAAAATACTGTGAGAGAAGCTATGCTGCTGAGTTGCTGTACAGAATATACAAAGACAAAATTAATCTGATCAGAGTTAAAACATCAACTCAAAATCTTTAAACTTGAGACACCCAATCCGGCAAAACTTCTAGCAGATCTTCTAGCATTTTACCAGTCCCTCCTTGAATGTATAGGATTGCCACAGACGTTCCAAAGCTGGCAAGACATCACGGAGTTTGCCCTTTCTAATGAGAATATTTTGCCCCATGATGCTGTATTTTGGGGTGAAGTTCCATCTTGATTTGCTTGAATCCAAGGGAATAAGTGATCAAGCTGTAAAGGATATGAAACGCAGGTGCAGGGACTACATGTTGGAGTTATCGAAGCAGATCATGAAGAGACTTCCAGATAACATCAAAAAACAGGAACTCAAATTCCTGTCACCAAGCCATGTTCTGTCTTCAAATGAGCCAAGGCTTGATTATCTTTCTTTCTTTCAAAAGGGAGATGTAGGAAAGCAGAGCAACAGTGAAGAGTCATGCATTCTCTAGACTGGAAAAATAAAGAAGACAGCAAAACCGAGGACTTTTGGATAGAGGTTGCATAGAGGAAATGGACAAGAAGTCAAGTTCATCCTGTAAGCCTACTTTGAATAAATCCTTGGTAAATACTGTATTAAGGACATGTTTTATATTAGGTAAAGCTTGCCAGTGTAGGTTAATTGGATGTTCATGCTTGAGTGTTGACAGAACAGCAGTCAATGTGGAGAGGAGAAAAGAGGAGAGGGGTGAATTGAAGTGAAAAGGGTACTGTAAGTACAATTCGGTACTTTTAATTTTAACACAGGCTACTGTACCTAGTGATAACACATATACTACTGGTCTTGACTGGGATCAGAAAATTTATGTATGGAGTGCCACAGGGATCTGTATCAGGACCTCTGCTTTTCTCCTTATATATGTTTCCCATTTACATTTATATTTATTCATTTGGCAGATGCTTTTATCCAAAGCGACTTACAAAAGAGGAAAACAGAAGCGAATCATCTTAAGGAGACAGTGATACAAAAGTGCCATATTACAAAGTTTCACTAGCATCAGAATAGTATTCAAAACACATACCAGTGCAAATGTATTTATTTTTTTGATAGTGACTAGTTAAGTGCTCTTGGAAAAGATGCATTTTAAGTTGTGTTTTGAAGAAAGAGAGTGAGTCTGCTTCACGGATGGAGTTGGGAAGGTCATTCCACCAACATGGTATGATGAAGCTGAAAGTCCGAGAAAGTGTTTTGGTGCCTCTTTGTGTTGGTACAACAAGGCAACTTCCCTTAGCCGACCGCAGGCTTCTAGTGGGCGTGTAGCTCTGCAGATATGATTTTAGGTATGTTGGAGCAGACCCTGTGACTGTTCTGTATGCCAGCATCAGAGTCTTGAATTTGATACATGCATCAACCGGTAGCCAATGGAGAGAGACAAAGAGTGGTGTAACATGTGCTCTCTTTGGTTCATTAAAGACCAGACGTGCTGCTGCATTCTGGATCATTTGCAGAGGTCTAATTGCACAAGCAGGGAGGCCTGCAATGAGAGCGTTACAGTAGTCTGGGAGATATCATCAGGAATAATGGAAAAAACTTCCACTGTTATGCTGACGATACCAAACTTTATAATTCTTCTAAACCCAATGAAAATTCACAATTCACAAAAAGTGTATTAATGAAATCAAAGATTAGATGGGCAAAAATGTCCTTCTACTCAATTCCAACAAAACAGAGGTACTAATGATTGGCTCAAAAACATATAAAAATAAGCTGCTAAAATATAATTTGACTCTCGATGGATGTAAATGTAATGGATGTGACAAAATTATTAGCTCCCTTTGATATATTTAGTTATTTTTCAAATAATTCCCCAGTGCTGTTTAATGGAGCAAAGATTTTTTTTCAACATAGCATTTATAAACATAATGGTTTATTTAGGCAACTTAGAGAGTTTATAATACAAATAGAAACAAAATTATAACCAAGAATATAAAAAATCTACAGGTCAAAATTATTAGCCCTCTGATGTTAATAGTCAATAGTATATCCCTTTTGCTTGATAACAGCCTTAAGTCATTTGTTGTAGTTCTCAACAAGTCGTCGCAGCCCATTCCTCCTTAGCAAATCTCTCAAGCTCCTCCAGATTTGTTGGTCTCCTGGCATGGACTCTAGTCTTCAGTGTGGCCCACAGTTTTTCTATGGGATTCAAGTCTGGGCTTTGTGCAGGCCAGTCAAGGACATTCATTCTGCTCGTTTGGAGGTAGTTCTTCACCAGAAGTGAGGTATGCTTTCATTATCATGCTGGACGACGAAATGTCAACCCAAACCAAGTTTTGATGCAGATTGCCTGAGGTTGTCTTTCAAAATCTTCTCGTAGTCTTCCTTTTTCATGATTCCTTCGACCCTGATGAGATTCCCAGTTCCAGACACACTGAGACATCCCCACAGCATTATACTCCCACCACCATGTTTCACTGTGGGAACACTGGGTTGAGTGCCTCTCCCTTCTTTCTCCAAACATAGGCAACATCTCTATGGCCAAAAAGCTCTAGTTTTGTCTCATCTGACCAAAGGACACGTTTCCAGTATGCATAATTTTTCTCTAGGTTGTCCTTGGCAAACTTCAGTCTAGCTTGGACTGCAACCTCACAGTCCATTCCTGTTCAGGGCTCTAGTGACTGTCTTCGTTGAGACATCAATCCCAGACTTGGCTAAATCATTCACTAGTGTTTTGGCAGTTGTTCTTGGGTCTTTAGAAACCTCTCTCACCAGTTTTCTTTCCAAGGTTTTTGAAATCTTTAGCTTCCTGCCTCTACCAGTCTTGTTCTCCACTGTGTGGGTCTCTTCAAACTTCTTGATAATACTTCACAAGGCAGATCTTGACACCTGAAAACGCTTTGATAAACGTGTAAATCCTTCTTCTGCTTTGTGTGCATTAACAATTCTTTATCTCAAGTCTAAACTAATTTATTTTGTCTTTGTCATGATGACAGTTTTACATTACTTCACTAGTTGTTTTGCAAGATACTAATCTTCAGTTTGAAGTGTGATTTAAAGGCTTTGGGGATTCATTTGGTTAATTAGGCAAGTTAGGTTAGTTAGGCAAGTCATTGGATAACAGTGGTTGGTTCCGTAGCCAATCAAACAGATAATTTCTTAAGGGGGCTAATAATATTGACCTTAGCACTTTTTTTTATTTTTTAAAAAGATGTATTTATTCTAGGCAAATTGAAATAAATAAGGCTTTCTCCAGAGGATAAATATAATAATAAATACGGTGTTAAAATCCCCTTGCTCTGTTAAACATTACTTGGGAAATATTGGGGGCTAATCATTTTGTCTTCAACTGTATTTGATACCAATCTGTCCTTTGAAAATCAAATTTCCAATGTTTGTGAACAAAATTCTTCCACCTGAGAAATATTGCTAAATTACAACACATGCTCTCTGTTGCTGATACCGAAAAATGTATTAATGCATTCATGACCTCAAGACTAGATTATTATAATGCATTACTGGGAGAATGTCCTTCTGACATGATCTATTACATCATGTGCATTAGGGTCACAAAATTCTGGCTAGTAAATATTTCCAAGAATATCAAAATCCACAAAAGGAGGTAGATTCTTTCCTAAATTATGGAATAGTCTCCCTAACAATGTTCAGGATGCAGACACACACACACTCAGTTTAAGTCTATACTAAAGACTCATTTAGCCAGGCATACACCTAATTTATGCATCACCTCAAAATTAGGCTGCTTAAGGAAGGATTGCCGAAACCAAAAACATCCATCATGTTCTATAAATCTGCATAAAATTGAATGGCATCTACCCTAATATTATTCTATTAGTTTTCATGTCTCAAACTTGGGATTCATATCCCAAGGTTACCAGAGCCTGCCAGATCCAGCTCCATTCCTGCTTGGTGTCGAACTCCACTGTGTCACTGAGAGATGATGACAAACTATAGCCGGTGCTAGCCAGACATCACTTTTTTTTACTTCAGAGGATAAACTGATGCCAACTCCAACTCTAAGATATCAGATATGTGATATGCCAGAGCCTGAACCTTGGACTTGGGTTGGATCCCGCAGAACCTCACCGAAATGCCCTGCAGGTTGAACTGTGATGCACCTCATCATTTATCGCTGCCTGCATCACCTTACACTTTTGAAATGGAATACATAGACTATAATTTAATTGCCAACAAACAAAGGACAATGCATCTATGTGAACTTCTGCAGTTAATCCAGGATAGACTTCAAAGATAATAGTCATTAATCTAAAAGTTCATAAAAAATCTTTTCACTGACTAAATCACTGAACCTTAACTCTTACTTAATTTACAAATTAAAAACCACGACTTGCACTGCAAACAAATAACTAATATTGGCATTATATTCATGTTGTTTTGCCAGAGGGGAACTGGCCCCCATTATTTCATTTCTATACATGTTTTACAATCATATTTAATCAAACTACACAATGAATACTGTAAGTCACTATAGATATTTATTTTTATGCATGATTTCCTGTAAAGCTGCTTTGAAATGATGAGTGTTGTGAAAAGCACTTTACAAATATAAATTACTTGACATGTGGAGCTTGTTCATTCTCTTGTGATTGAGTTTCAAATATGGCTATATTCGAGGGGCTGCACGATGTTAGTCAGTCATAATAGTGGGCGTTTACGTTGAAGTTTAAAAGAGATGCTGAGGCCATAACCAAGCGTTTGTGACATATGGCCAGAGACCAGGTGAAAAATGATCCTATATTATGACATTTTTGGTGCATAAAAACATTACTAATATACTAAATTTACTATTATAAGTGGACCTCAGGGAAGATAATAAAATGATAAAAAAAAAAAAAAAAAAAAGAAGTGACCATGTGATGTCATGACCCCTATAAATAGCATGTAGCTTGTAGGTGGTCAAGCTACAGTTTCAAAGTAGGTTTCACAACATTGTAGGCTTGTTCCACACAATCTGTTCTGTTTTAAACAATGATGGATCAAGTAAAATAAATATCCCAATTAATATCAGTTCTTTGCCAGTTTACAAAAAGTATTTTTAGTTTTGGCACACAGGTCCATAGATATCATTTCGTAATTTGCAGGCTTATGAATATGTATTGGGTTAGGAAATAGATAATAATGAAGTTGATAGTGTTAATTAGTGTAATTATATGCATGCTATCCACTAAACTGCAAGGCACACCTTAAATGAAGAGGTAATTAAAAGTTGAAGTCTGCACTGGCAGAAAGAACTTGAAAAACAAGTTGGTGCAGATGATTTCCCTCTATACAGTGTACATTAATCAAGATTAAAAAGCTCATAAATGGTTTTGTAGCTCTAATTTCCTGGTATGTAAATGGCTATTGGCTGCAGTGGACCTGGAGGTGTAAAGTAGGCTATAGTTAGGTGGTTATTTCATAGTATCGCATAATAACATTTAAATGTTTTTTTTTTTTTTTTGTCCAATGGATTTTCTATGCAAGCATGAACTAGACAGACAACTTTGACCAGTGCATCTCCTCACTTCTAGAACTTAAACTTTTAAAAATGTGCCTCAAGACACCTGCATTCTATCCTATTGTTTGTGCTTCATCTAACATTTTTAGCGAAGGAAATCTTTCAGTCTGAACAGCCCCTTAGAGATCTTGATTACAAGGTTGGTTTGTTGTTACTCCTTAAAGAACAGTTCACCCAAAAATACAAATTCTGTCATTGTTCACAACAAAATTTCATGACCTCAAACGTATGCCACAGGCATTTACATTTTATATTTGTGAGCTGTAGAGATTATCAGTTAAAAAATGAAATACATTTTGGTCTCACAAAGCTATCATATGATTTCAAATGTCTTGGGATATAGCGCATGAATCGTATGGACTACTTTTATGGTGCTTTTATACTGCTTTTGTGACCATTTTGGAACTTGACAGCCCATGGTCACTATGAACTGCAGATGTAAAGATCTATGTGAAGAATCTTCAAAATTCCCCTTTTGTGTTCCATGGAAATACAGCATACAGGTTTGGAATGACATGAGGGTAAGAAAATAATGACAGAATTTTCATTTTTGAGTGAACTATACATTTTAACTTATTATAATAATGAGTATTTCACAGAATCTACAAGATTAATTTATTTTTCTATTGTAAGTACACTAAAACAAGAGCAGCAGGTCCTCTATGCATCAGTCATGAGTGGTACAATTGTATTACTTGTATTACATAAGCTATTGTAATGTCACCCAGCAGGATATTTTGATAAATATCCTGCCAACAGCCATAAACAAAGTCACTATTAAAACTAATTTTTCAAATACTCATAAATGTAGCTTAATAGTGAAATTATTCTGTTCTATGCATGCAAAAACAGCACATTACTGACAAGCATCAGCCAAAGTGCCTGTAATATCCCAGACAGCAACCATCTTGGAAAGACAATGGGAACAAAACATTTATTATTTTGTCACCCAACACACTAAACACTGCTATGACAGTAAGTGAAACTTAGCAGGTGTGGAATTGTCTTGAATTTGAAAAGGAGAGAACAAGTGTTAAAGGGACCAGCAGGGAAAAACGAATTCAGTGTAGAACTGTTTTGCTCTTGTCATCATTTTCATTTTGTGGTATTTTTACAACAATATCAGTCTTTGCAAAAAAGAAATGGGGCAAAGGATGACAAATCTATAGAAAACAGAAAAAGAGGAGATGGTGTTTCAGTGTTGAAATAGTGCCCAGATGGGGTCAACACATGGCAGCATTTCTGTGTATTAAAACTTCAAGTCCACACAATGGCTTAGTGAAGACCATCCTTGAGAAGTACAGATCTGACCACTTACTCAATGCAGGGGTCAAACAACACACTCGCACTACACTTCCTTCACCATGGCCAGTAAAAAATCACTCTAAATTCTACACGCTGCCTTTCCCTTGGGTGCTACAGTCAATAGGGAAAGCTGTCAGGCCTGTTTATGGATCCAGTCCGGAATCTGATCGAGAGAGTTTCTTGCACCTATGAGACCCTCAGAAAAAAATGCAAAGTTAATGCATCCCTTCTCTTACTGGTGCTAGAAGTCAGATTCCGTACTGAAAGTATGCTCCAAATACAACGATCTATCTCTCACCAAAACATCTTGGCACATTCCACAAGCATTTTTCCAAAATTCCCACTAGAATTAAGCCAAAGCTGACTCTACAAGTAAGGAGGAGAATTTATAGTAAAAAAGGACTACAATTTTCAATTCTCACCCAAACCTATCATATCGTTTGTGAAGACATGGATTTAACCACTTATGGATTACTTTTACACTGCCTTTATGTACTTTTTGGAGCATAAACATTTTAGTACCATTTACTTGCATTGAGAGGACCTAAAGAGCTGAAATATTCTTATACATTTTTTTTGTTTGTGTTCACCAGAAGTAAGAAAGTCAGACACATATGGGATGCCATGAGGGTGAGTAAATGATGAGAGAATGTTCATTTTTGGGTTAACCGTTCCTTAAACATCTCAGTGGAGCTCTCTGGCATGATAAATAGGAGCAGGTGGGGAAGAAACTGAAGCATAATAGCAATTCATTTGAATGAACTGATACAATATAAATATGAACAATACAATGAAAAAAAGCAGTTATGTTTTGTCATGCGTGAAAAAGAAGCTTATTACTGAAAACGTCTAAAACAACTGTCATGCTGCTGAAAAATTGTGTTACTGTATGTTAGTATTGTCACTGCACTTTCAGTTAGTTACTGCCCAAAACTCAATATAATAAAGCACGGGTAACTTTTTCAGAGTTGCCAAATTTGCCCTCTACCACAACATAAAAGCACATAAATGGAACAAATGCTAAAGGAGGTTCATTAGCCATTAGTCCAAATCTGATCTAAAACTCAAAGAACCTGCAGAAAACAAAGCCAATAATCCCTTTAAGATAAAACTTGCCTTCTCTCCTTGTTTTGTGTCCTTTCAACTCAGGAGGAGAAAAATGTCAATCTGCACCTTTAGAATAACAAATGTATTTTGTTGCACTCGTGAGGGGAAATGGGTAGGTCACTTCCATCAGTTCCCAAGCTGTTATCTGCAAAGTCTTTTTTGCAAAACAGCTGATGTGGTTCAAGCTACTCCGGAGATAAGAAGAATATAGAGTGAATGTTTAAACGGGGTGGCAGTGCCTGTTCAATGCCCTGGAAAGTTTGCTGCACCAAGCAGCTTTAGGGTGAGCTAATGCAGGCACCAAAGCTACGAATATTATTACATAGATTTTTGCAGCCTTGTCTTGAATATCAATGGCATTCTTGGGCAACATAATAAATCAAAAAGACATAGTGAGTTGAAAGCAAGTCAGGGATAAACAAAAACATAAGCGAGTAAATTGCTATATCTGCTTTTCAATTAATCAGTTTCACAAAGAGGACTGGAAAGTACAGGGGACTCATCTACCTCTTTGGTCGCCAAGCTCTTTGGAGGAATGAACCATCTACTTCCACAGTTTACTCATAAGCTTCTTACATATCTTCTGCACTCCTTCACCAGCAATCAAACCCCAGAGACCTGAGGGTATTATGCACTAGAACAGACACCAATCCTCCAGAGATTGAAGATTACAGCTATTGTACTAATTAGTCTTAGTTCTAGAATCTGCAAAAAACACCTCCTGGTCTATAAAGAAAAGACAAGAACAAAACAGAAAGCTCACTGTATGAAGAAAAATTGTCATCAAAAAATTTCTTCTCAGGAAAGTGAGTGCCAAATGAGGGCACAAGAAACGTTCCAGCAAGCCTACTTTGACAGCTGAGCAAGTGGGGTCAGAGCTTTGATGGGCAGTAATAACAGGAAAAAAGCAAGGTGAAGAGATTTATTTGCAGTCTGAGTGTTACAGTCATTGGAATTTAAGCTTTTCAGAGAAATTTTAAAGCAGACTTCGGAGCACATAAAAATCCACATCTCCATCTCAAAGAGACATTTTGAGAACGGGCGTAGTGAACCATCGCCCAGGAAACCTATTGGAGAACAGTCATTATGTTTGCTTGACAAAACCAACATACTGATATTCTACAGACTTGGTTAAGGGTTTTTCGAAAATGGACAAATCACAAATCCACCTGTCTGTCTATCTATCTACTCTATGTGCCTTCAACCAACCAGGGCTGCATTTCTCAAAAGCATCGCAAGTTTACGTTGATCGTAGAGTCCACTGGCGCCGATAGTTTCTACGATCTACTTAGGCTTACGGTGCTTTTGGGAAATGCAGCCCAGAACAGCCTAGCAAACAGTGAGTACAATTAAAGTATTTCTAGCAAGTCAATCTTTCTAGCAATTCAGTCAACTGGCAGCCATCTGCCAGTAAACAAGCGGCACACAAGAGCAGCTCCTATCTACCTGAATGGAGAAAGACCAAAATCTCCAAATGGTTGGTCAAGATCATGATTAAAGAACATATTTAAAATCAGCAGCAAAATCAGACTACACTGGAATCATAAAATGCGCTTCTTTACCTTAGATTACGCAAAAAAACTTTCTTGTATGACTAATGTGCATTCTCGAGTTGATTGACAGGTGATGTCTGTATCTAAAAGGCGATTGGCTCAGTTACCTGTCAGACGAGACTTCCTTTCAACATCCGTTGACCGTTCCAGTTTTCCCCATTCATTTTACAACCAAGCAATCAGCCAAAATACCCTAGCAATGCCTAGCGACCAGCCTGACAGACTGATTTTTCAATCTGGCTATCTGACTTACTGCATGTCTGTCTGACTCTAAAGCCTGTATAATCTTCAAACTTAACATTTTGTAAACTTTTTAAACATTTCAGGCCAGGCTTTGTCAATTCATCAGTATCTAGTTATTTTCACATTTCTGTTTTGTGATGCGACTGACACATAAATTACACACTTCACCTTTTCTAGACCTTCAACCATTTAGGTTTTATTAGAAATAAATATATCCCAGGATTGTCAGGACATGTCACAACAAGCCCTGTGGGAAAAGTTAAAGCAGTTCAAGCTCTGGTCCCATGGCAATTATATAAGCTTCACAGATCTAAATGCTCTACAGAGACTACTACCACCTAGACAAGACTAGTTTGACAGACTGGATTATCTTTGAACTCTCCAGTGGCTTTAAAACCATCCCACCTATCTGACTTGAGTGCAAGCTCAGGGCAATGCAAGTGGACACCTGTAAATACTCCTGAATCCTGGTTCAACCCTACCAACTGGAAGCAGTTTATGAAGCTTCAAGACTATGTGTTGGAGAAGGTGTTGAACAGCCCTGAGGTACCCCAAGGAGCTGTTCACATCACAGGTGTGCTGTGAAAGAAAGGCCAGAGCAGACCGAAATATCCAACATGACTCAAATATCTCATGGTGTGCTGCAATTTGTATAAGTATAACAGCCTATTTTTCTATATTCTAAGGGCCCCAAACAAACCAACCAGGAAGGCCACATTCATTACCGGACTCACTGGAGACAATGGCATGCAAAAGGATGCTGGCCAAATTAGAGTCCATAATGAACAGTGTGGCGTCTTGGAGGACCTTTAGCTACAGGCTAATTCCAGCATGGTCCTCGAAGACCTGATACTGAGGATTCTTAAGGCCTGCTGCCAACGGGCTGAAAAATGCCATCTGTTCACCTGCACATTCCTTCTGGCAGAGACCCCGGAAATGAGTAATGACACTGGACAAGGTCACTAATGATTTCATGCTTTGCTATGTACCGTATGTAATGTTTTTTGCACTACATTGCAATTTCAGTTGTCGATACCTATACCATGCTTAATACCAATTTCGATAACATATAAAAAACTAATGTATACTGAACTCATTTGTTTATTTAAAAAGTTAAATATTAATAGAAATAGTAACAAATTAAAACAATGGTGTGTAACACTGCAACAAGTAATTATTCAAGTGAATAGTCATTAATAGGAGGAAAGAAATACATGAATGTTTTTTGATTAACAACATACCTAGACAGTGACTGATACATTAAGCAAATGTAAATCCCAGGTTCAGGTTAACCTCAATCTACAGCATTTGTGGCATAATGTTAATAAAAAAAAAAAATCATTTTAACAAGTCACTCCTTTTCTCAATGTTTTGGAGAGTTTAAAGGCAGAAATGTGAAGCTTCTACTTTTACAAAAGCATATACATGAACTGATCTGTTAAAACATGTCTCTTATTTGAGCTTTTGAGTTTTTACGGTTGTTTTAGGGTTTACAGAGTTATGTTGTAATGGCAACAAAGTTGTTAAATTGGATATATGTAACTTCCAACAGAAATGGTTAATAAGTGATTTTATCATGCTACAATCATGCTGATATTCGTATTTGTTTAGAGATTGGCCCCATTCACATCCATTGAGAGTTTTTCACTGTAAACCAGAATAAAAAAATATATTTATTATAGTAGGGAAAAGACTAAATTAATGGTATTTTTTATTTTTTTTATCACAATTTTGAATGCCCAATTCTCACTACTTAGTAGGTCCTTGTGGTGGCGCGGTTACTCACCTCAATTCGGGTGGCAGAGGACAAGTCTCAGTTGCCTCCACTTCTGAGACAGTCAATCCATGCATTTTAACACGAGGCTCGTTGTGCATGGCACTGCAGAGACTCCGCATGTGGAAGCTCATGCTACTCTCCGCGATCCACGCACAACTTACAACATGCCCCATTGAGAGTAAACACCACTAATCGCGACCACAAGGAAGTTACCCCATGTGACTCTACACTCCCTTGCAACCGGGCCAATTTGGTTGTTTAGGAGACCTGACTGGAGTCACTCAGCACACCCTGGATTTGAACTCGCGACTCCAGGGGTGGTAGTCGGTGTCACTACTCGCTGAGCTACCCAGGCCCTCAAAATGTATGGTAATTAACATTATGCCACAATGCTGTCAATTGAGCTTAACTTGAATTAAACCTGGAATATTCCTTTAATACTCATGGTACAAAAGTACATTTGACATTCCTAATGTATAGCTAGGTTTATTGTGCACTTTGCACTTGATTTTGTTGATGTTCTTGTAACTGAATTACTTACTGTAAGATCATTAAAGTAAGTCTACCTATACATCAATTTACCCTAAAATAAATAGAACAAGCTGAATATTTCATAGCTGTCGTGTCATTCCAGGAGAGCTTCTTTAGCTCTCAAGAGAAGGAAAACTTTGTATCAAAAGATGTACGGCGTAATGACAGCCTGACAATCCATGCAGAAAATAACGACACATATTTGGCTCTTTGCAACAATGAGAAAATAGACATTATTTTGAATTTGTTGAGTTGGAAAAACACATTTTTATGTGACAAGTGTACTTTGTAACTTTAAAGTAAAAAAATTGTAATGTGATTAATTTTTCAAAGAAGTAATCAGTAAAGTAATCAGAATAAATTGAGAGAAGTCATTAGTAATTTGTAGTGGATTATTCTTTTTTTAGTAACTTACCCAACACTGCTGATAACTTCAAAAACAGCTTATTAAAAAAATCTAACAATGTAAGAAAACTGTGTTTCTTTAGCTCACAAGAGAAGGAAAACTTTGTATCAAAAGATGTAAGGCGTAAAGACAGCCTAACAATCCATGCAGAAAATAACGACACATATTTTCTCTGGTGGCTTCCATGGCCCAGAACAAACTGAAATGCAGCAGGTATGAAGGCCAGGTCCCCAAGTAGAACAACAGCTGCATCTCCAGGCCTATGCATCTGTTAGTCATGTCTCTCTAATGAATGAATGGCATTACAGAGTCTTGCAAGCACAGAGAATGAAAGCGACACAGAATCATTAAGAAAGGAAACCGGGCTGTAAATTTGATGAACCAGTGTCACAACAGTTTTAAAGTTATAGTATAACAGCTTTGGGCCTTTGAGTGGAGCACTGATGTTTAAAATAGATTCTATTTCTTTGTTAATGACTGTGTTGTTCCCAGAGGACACAGAGAGCATTTACAAGCACAACAATACACTGATAACCAGTGTTTTGTGTAATCGGATTATAAAGTAATTAGTTACTGTAATTAAATTACTTTTAGGCACAAAAGTAGTGTAACACATTACATTTTACATTTTTGTAATCAATTTATAGTTACTGACTTTCAATGAAAGTAAATACTTTTAAGTACATTAAAATATTTCTAAACAAATATTAATGTGTTAAACAATTAAAATGTGAATTTGTATGATCATATGTACATCTGTTTGTGTTTTTGTTACAGCTGAAGTGTGTACAATGAGAAAATAGACATTATTTTGAATTTCTTGAGCGGAAAAACAAATTTTTATGTGACAAGTGTACTTTGTAACTTTAAAGTAAAAAAATTTGTAATGTGATACTTTTTTCAAAGAAGTAATCAGTAAAGTAATCAGAACAAATTGAGAGAAGTCATTAGTAATTTGTAGTTTTTTTAGTAACTTACCCAACACTGCTGATAACTTCAAAAACAGCTTATTAAAAAAATCTAATGATGTAAGAAAACGACTCGGTTACTAACGTAACCTCGGTTCCCTGAGAGGAGGGAACGACTATTGCGTAAGTAGCTTACGCTATGGGAAAACTCAGTTTCTCGAGAAATATTGAAGTCTTTATGTAAAACGCATTGCAGCTGCACAGCAGACAGTGATGAGCGAGGCAGCTCGGTCATTGGCTGTGCTGCGGCAACTGCTCGAACCAGTGACGGGGCGACTTAGAACGCGCGACCAATGGGGGCGCGTCCCGCATTCGCGGCTCAGAGCCTGCTGAAATTAGCATATGAGGGCTATATAATGAACGTCCCGTCATGCCAGTTCTTTTAGGTTCAATCGACTGAAGCTGAACTGACCAAGCACAGACACGGCAGCTTACGCAATAGTCGTTCCCTCCTCTCAGGGAACCGAGGTTACGTTAGTAAACGAGTCGCTCCCTATCGAGAGGTCTCTCCTATTAGCGTAAGTAGCTTACGCTATGGGAACACCATGTAAAACGCCGTGCATGCTGACTTCGCTCTATAAAGCCAGAGGCAGGTGCCTGAGCCTTAAAGCAAAGTGATATTCCACGAGCCGGCCAGCGGCGAGCTATATAGTGGGCTATGACAGGGCTCCTTGCCTTCAAGGTGGGGCGCTCCTTGTACAAACACAAGCACATATCTCATGTACTGAGCTTTTGTGTACTGGTACGCATAATAAACCCTCTAAGTCGGTCAGAGACGGACCTTATAAGGGAGGAGATGATGCCCAGCATATACATACTCCAGTTCATTCCACAGTCAGACTGATAGAATGTTGGAATGCAGTGAGGGGACCTGTAGGTTATAAAACCTGATAAATGTCGAAGGCGAGGCCCAGCCTGCCGCCGTACTAATATCTTCAATGGGTATCCCACTCGACCATGCCCACGAGGAGGCCATGCTCCTCGTAGAGTGAGCTCTGACGCCTAAGGGGCATTGAAGGCCCTTGGCTTCATAAGCTAGCGCTATAGCATCCACTATCCAGCGCGATATTCGTTGCTTTGAGACAGCGAGACCCTTAGTTCGGCCGCCAAAGCATATGAATAATTGTTCCGTCTGTCTGAACAGGGCAGAACGTTCCAAATATACTCTTAGCGCCCTGACCGGGCAGAGTAAATTTGCATCACCTTTGTCTGCTGAGGACGGTAGCACTGCCAGAGATATCACCTGTGCTCTGAAGGGTGTAGAGAGCACCTTAGGAATATACCCGTGCTTTGGCCTAAGGACAACTCTGCAGTCGTTAGGTCCAAATTCCAGGCAAGCAGCTTGATGACAGCGCGTGCAGGTCGCCCACTCTTTTAACTGAAGCGAGTGCCAGCAAGAGCGTGGTTTTGAGCGAGAGCTGCTTGAGGTGCACGGTTCGGAGAGGTTCGAACGGGGCACCTTTGAGTGCGTCCAGGACCGTGGCCAGGTCCCAGATCGGCACCGAAGTTGGGCGAGGAGGGTTCATCCTCCTAGCGCCGCTTAGGAAACGAACGATCAGATTGTTTTTTCCTAATGAGTGTCCTTTATCAGGATTGTGTGACGCCGCTATGGCAGCCACATAGACTTTGAGCGTGGAGGGTGTGCGGCCCGCCTCCAGCAGCTCCTGCAAAAAGGCGAGTACACTTGGTATCTCGTACGTTTTGGGGTTCAAGCTCTTGGTATCACACCAGTCACTGAACACTTTCCACTTTTGGGCATACAAGCGCCTCGTAGAGGGGGCTCGCGCCTCAGTAATGGTTTTCAGAACTCCACTGGGGAGGTTCTCGGGAACCCGTTGAGGGGCCATGCATGGAGGGCCCACAGATCGGGGCAGGGATGAAGAATCATCCCGCTGGCCTGTCCGAGGAGGTCTTGCCTCAGCGGAATCGGCCATGGGGCAGATTGCATCATCTGTACCAGCTCTGGAAACCACGTCTGGTTTTTCCAGAGTAGGGCTACCAGGAGCACTGCACATTTCACCTCCCTGATCCGACTGATGACCTGAGGCAGCATCGCGATCGGGGGAAAAGCATACAAGGGGCGGCTCGGCCAAACTTGGACGAGCGCGTCCATGCTTTTTGAGAAGAAGAGAGGGCAGTGCGCGTTTTACTTGGAGGCTGAAGAGGTCGACCTCTGCCTCGCCAAAGGTTCGCCATAACCACTGAACCGTCAGAGGGTGGAGAGACCATTCTCCTGGGAGAACTTTGTCTCTGGATAGCATGTCCGCTCCTTGGTTCAGGACGCCTGGCACGTGCGCTGCCCTTAGCGAGCGCAGGTGGTGTTGTGACCATAGGATGAGCTCCCTAGCCATAGAGTGCAGGGAGCTCGACCTGAGTCCACCTTGGCGATTTATATACGAAACTACCGTCATGTTGTCCGTTCGGACCAGGATGTGTTCGTTTTGCAGGTACGGAAGCAGGGCTCTGAGAGCCAAGGCGACCGCTTTCATTTCCAGACAGTTTATGTGTAGGCGCTTTTCCGGGTTTGACCAAAAGCCAGAAACAGGCCTGCCCTCGTAAAGGGCCCCCCATCCTATTTTGGAGGCATCTGTCGTGATCATTTTCCTCCACGTATTCACGCCCAGACTCACGCCGGCTTGATACCAGTTTATGGCTTTCCAGGGCGTCAGGGCTTTTATACAGCCATGATTCGCTGTGATCAAAAAGTGGACCGAGCGCCACGCGTGAGTGGGGACACGGCTCTTGAGCCAGCGCTGGAGAGGACGCATGTGCAACAATCCTAGCTGGAGTACAGCTGATGCCGAGGCCATGAGACCGAGCATTCTCTGAAATCGTTTGACGGGGGCGTGCGCGCCCATTCTGAACGATGTTGCAAGGCGTCGAATAGAGAGCGCGAGCTCTGATGAGAGGCGCGCTGTCATCTGCACTGAGTCTAGCACTATTCCCAGAAAATAAATATTCTGGCTGGGGATAGCACGCTCTTTGCAAAATTTATTCTCAGACCCAGGCATTGTAAATAGCTGATAGTCCAAGATCTGTGTGTCATTAACTGAACCTCTGATTGTGCTATGATTAGCCAATCGTCGAGGTAATTCAGTATCCGCACTCCCGCTGTCTCAGGGGAAAAGTGCCGCGTCCATACATTTCGTGAATGTACGGGGGCCAATGATAGGCCGAATGGTAGTACTGTGTACTGGTATGACTGTCCCTCGAAAGCGAATCTCAGAAAGGGCCTGTGGTGAGGCGCTATCGGGATGTGAAAGTAAGCGTCTTTCAAATCCACTGATAGAAACCAATCCCCGGGGCGAACTTGCACGAGGATATGTTTGGTTGTTAAAATTCTGAATGAGCGAATCATTAACGCTTTGTTCAGATGTCTGAGATCCAGGATGGGGCGAAGGCCACCGTCCTTTTTCGGGACGAGAAAATAGCGGCTGTAAAAACCCGCCTCGCTCAAAGAGGGAGGAACAGTTTCTATAGCGGCCTTCTCTATCAGTTTGAGCACCTCGGTGCGTAGAACATGTGACACATTTTTCCTCACTTTCGTCTCGACCACCGCTGAAAAGCGGGGTGGTCTGCGAGCGAATTGAAGTGAGTATCCGTGTTTTATTATGTTCAAAACCCATTTCGGCATGTCGGGATTTTTCCCAGGCTTCTGCTCGCACAGATATGGGCTGAATGCCGGCTGGGGGCGTGTCGCAGTGACGTATGGGCCCCGCCGGCAAATCGCTTTGTGCTAACACAGAATCTACGGCTCTCAGAGGCGCAGGTGCGCGCTGAGCAGCCGTATTGTGTGCCGAGTGCAGATGTGCGTGTGAGAGTACAGGCACATGCGCTATTTCCGAAATGCTCACAGCATGAGTCAGAGAGGTGCTTGAAACTGTATGAACAGTGTTTGAAGTGGGGGTGCATTCATCATTATGGGCAAGCGCGCCACATTCATAAAGCTTTCCGCATTTAGCGGGGAGTTTCTTAGCTCGCGCATTGCATCTGTGATGTTTGCGGCATAGCTGTTTGAAACTGTGTGGGTAGCTGTGTGTAGGGGTGCGTGCAATACGGCAGGCACACACGCTACACTTATAGCACTTCCCGTTTTTACTGGGGAAGTGTTTATAACTGTGGGAACAGTGCTTGTGTGTAGTGGTGCATACATGACAATAGGCACACGATCTACACTTTTGAGACATCCAGCCTGAGCTGGGGAGGTGTTTGGCACTGTTTGGACAGTATTGATATGTGGGAATGCGCACTTTAGTGTGGACATGTGAACCCTTAGTGACACAGGCAGAAAATGACTCTTTTGGTGATTTCTGTGTGTCGCCGTGAAAACGGCGTTTGATTGCAGGTGAGCGAGTTTTATGACTGGCCCATTGACTGCTGTATAGACATTTCCAGCCGCCTGTAAGGGGACTGGGTAATGTTTTAAATGTTTGTGAGGGAGCGGTCCGGAATTTGCGAGACGCGTACTCCCTCTCTTTCTTCCTGCTGCTAGGAAGACTTACGAGGCTCTGTGTTCAGGGTGATTCTGGGTCGAGGGCCTCGTTGCTCCTGCGGCTTTCTTGGCCAGCGGAACGTGAGCGGCGTCGAGCGTCCTTTTCAGGTCTGCTCATCGGCTGGGAGACGGGCGGCTCTGCCCTGGCCCGCTGCTGCTGCTGGGGCGGTTTTTGAGATGAGCTGGAGCGCTTAGGCAGGAAGTGATGCATAGCTTGCGAATCCTTCCGCGCCTCAGTGAAGCGCTCCGTGAAATCTCTCACCGTAGGTCCGAACAGGCCGCTCGGAGTGACAGGTGCGTCAAGGAAGGGTGCCTTATCCGCGTCCTTCATCTCCGTTAGCGTTAGCCACAGATGGCGCTCAAGGACGATCAAATTAGCCATGGCCCGGCCAATGGATTGGGCGGTGGCCTTTGTGGCTCGCAGAGCTACGTCCGTAGCACTGCGCGGGTCCTTAAAAGCGTCGGGTTCAGGTCCAGACTCGTCCATAGAGCGGAGAAATTTGGCCTGAAACACTTGTAGAACCGCCATCGAATGCAGCGCTGACGCAGCTTGACCGGCGGCGGCGTATGTGCGACCGGTGAGAGGTGATGTGGTTCTGCACGGCTTCGATGGGTGAGAAGCTCTGGCCTTCCATCCAGCGGTGGAGGGTGGGCATAGATGGTTGGCCACAGTCTCCTCTAGGGGCGGAGTTGCCTCGTAGCCTCTTTCTCTCGCGCTGTCCACTGAGGAGAGCGAAGAAGAGAAAGAAGGCTTTAGGCAAGCCGAGTGCGGGGCTTTCCACGACTTTGTGAGCTCGTCGTGCACCTCAGGGAAGAAAGGAGAGGGTCCTGAATGAGTGCAGCTTCTGCGTGGTCCAGACCCAGGCAGCGAGTGCAGATGATGTGCCGATCTCCGTCGGAAAGAGGGCCTCTGCACGAGGCGCAGGCTGAAGGCATTTGAAACAACGCCTGGAAAATAACTCTTTTACTCTTAAAAAGCGTCGCGGGGCGAACGCTTGTTCAGTAAAGGATATGCGATCGCGCCGGATGGCGTAGCAGAAGGCTTCAAGGCGGCTGAAGATGCCGGCGCCCTCTCAGCAGTCCCGCTGTAAGCTTGTCCACGGCGGCGAAAGACTCCAAAAATCCGGAGGATCCAGCGAAGAGAAGGTCTTCGCTGAAGGAGATTAAATCTAAAAGAACTGGCATGACGGGACGTTCATTATATAGCCCTCATATGCTAATTTCAGCAGGCTCTGAGCCGCTGAACGCGGACGCGCCCCATTGGTCGCGTGTACTAAGTCGCCCCGTCACTGGTTCAAGCAGTTGCCGCAGCACAGCCAATGACCGAGCTGCCTCGCTCATCACTGTCTGCTGTGCAGCTGCAATGCGTTTTACATAAAGACTTCAATATTTCTCGAGAAACTGAGTTTTCCCATAGCGTAAGCTACTTACGCAATAGGAGAGACCTCTCGATAGGGAACTGGTTCCATGAGACTTGAAATTATCAGGTTATGCTCTGCTTTTGATGTCAAAATATAAATAGGAGTACACACGACACTAGAGTACATTGGATGAGCCTGTAAGAATGCTGGTAAAGGTGTTTACAAGCAACTCGAAATCAGAATAATAAGCAAGAATCTACATGTGCCAATTGTTTTTTGCTTAAAACCAAATATGAACTTGACCTGATAAAGTAAAAACTCACTCTCTAATTGATCATTCTAATGGTCACTGTGCCCCTTGTTTGTTGGATTATGCACAGAGTGTAAAAGAATCATTTGTGCTAGGCATGCAAAAGAAAAATCCTGAGACGTTTCAAAGACGCAATGTGTTTCGGAGTTCAGACACTCAGTAAGCACTTTAAGGCTGCAATTAACAACTATTTTGATAATCAATTAATCAGTTGATTATTTATTTGATTGATTAATCAATTAAAGGTGCTGTAAGTGATTTTGGATGTTCTGGAATTTCTACAAGCTGAGTTGTTGGATTAGCACACCCCCTCTTTGCAAAACCTGCAAGATCCAAATGAGCTTTGAGATAGACACAGGCAGAATTAGCGGTCAAAAACAACAGCAGCAAAATAGCACCCTCAACTGAAAACTGTTACAACCAACATAGCATAAAGAAGGCATTTTCAATAAAGCCTAAATAAATACTATGAGAACGTGCAAAATGATTGACAAGTAGAAAGCATCATTGTCCATGGCTCACAGACACAATTATTTTTGGAGTTTACATAGTGTAGTGCTGTCACAGAGACCGATGATATATCTCACGATACTTATTTGACTAATATCTTTCAGGGAGTAGGACATTCCATGAAAAAAAAATAGCTTACAGCATGTTTAATTGGATTAATAAAGGCAAAAGGCCTGTATACACCAATGCAAAAATAATCTACTGTCCCTTATATTATCATACACTGGGGGAATCCCAGAGTTTTACGTAAGAGGGAAACTTTTGCTACACAATTCCGCTGAAGGTTGCGATTGTTTTTAACGCTCTGGGGTCTGAGGGTATTTTGGGCCCTTGAGAAGTTTTGACATGCCTTGACATTTGTGCTTTTTTCAGTTGCTTAAAAACATATTAATGGCTGAAGTCTGATAACACTGTATTCAGCACAAACTGGGCTACAATAATATGTGAGCAACATGCGTGTACAGGTTTGTATTTTTGAGAAAATAATGTTTATGCATGGTTTTTGAAAAAACAAAAATTTTAAGTCACTGAAATAAGATCATATAACAGATACTAATCATTTGTCCACAAGACGTTTGAGAACTGGATCTTGTAGCCTAGAGTTTTATTTTAAAAAAAAAGTGAAAACCATCCAGATCACTCATTCATACAAAACAATTTAGTAATTGAACTTTTGTAAGACACTTTTAGTGTTGATAGGTAATATGCGAGGAGGCGTGAACTATCATGAATATGGATGTATTTCACACCTGAGGATACAAAGACCCTCCCCTGGGCCTATCAATGAGGGATAGAGAATGAATGTGAGTAGACTTTATGATCAAAATCAAGATTTAAGTTAAAAGAAGTAATCTGACTATATATTTTCTTTACATAAAGACTTTACTTAATTTTAGGCCTACACTACCATTAAAAGAAGTCTCTTCTGCTCACCAAGACTGGATTATTTGATCCAAAATACAGAAACAACATTGATATTCTGAACTCTTTTTACAATTTAAAAGAACAGTTTTCTATTTAAATATATTGTAAAATGTAATTTGTGATCAAAGCTGAATTTTCAGCTTCATTACTGCAGTCTTCAGTGTCACATGATCCTTCAGAAATCATAAGATGGTGATTTTATAATATGGGCATATTTAAAGTGTATTTTACTCATTTAACCTGAACACATATTTGCAAGCACAAGCTTTGATGATGATAATGAGGCATTTTAAACACTAGATAAAATATAATCTAAACATTCATATTATTTTTATATAATATTACATATCATATTTATATCATACAGCATACAATTGAAATACCTGCTTTAGCTGAAACAGCATTTACTTGCTTATTAGGACATATTTCAAATTTCAGCTGGATCAAATCTCTCTTCAAAATATAAATGTTCATCGGAGTCCCGCTCTTCTTCTGAGGATAATGCTAAATCTTCCATACTATCCTGGAGCTTTCTTGCCTGTGTGTCATTGCAAACGTGCAGAAAAATAAATGAAAAGTGTTTACAACCTCACTGTCGGGGGCGTGTACATTTGCATTGATCGTCTCAGTACATTAGCGTATGAATGGCGCGCTCTGCTGGTGGGTGGGATTACATTACAGATAATGAGATGGACCGGTAAAAACTGTACATCGCATGTTTCAAACAGATTCCATTGCAGGAGAATATTTGTTTTAAATTGGAATAGTTTTATTTAAAAGTAGACATTTTAAGCTTTCTTTAGACATATGATTCATGTTTGTGTGATAAGTATTCGCGGAGTTTCAGTTCATTTTAGTGACGTGTTCCTGAAATATGCTCGTGAACACAGAGACAGCTGAAAGCTCACCCTTTTTATTTTCTTTATTTTACAAAAGCACAATGTTTTGTTGTTATTGTGAGTGAACACAAATAAAAGTAGACCCTTTATAGTCTCTAATGATGTCTTACACTTATCTGTATACCCCAAAATGACGGAGTATTTTAAGTTGTTTCTGCTGTAATGACCAAAATATCCAACAGGACGTGCTGGCGAGTTCGACGACCCCAGAAGGTTAATACTTAGAAAAACATGTCTTGAAATTCCTAAATTTGAATTTGCGCTCCAAGCTGGGTCTCATACTGTGCTGCCTGCTAAAGTATTGGTTTGTTCTCTGTATATACTGCGCGTTGCCTGTGCAGCTGAAGTTTAGCTTACTGCCCCCTGGAGAACACAGGTGGCACATCAAGCTTGAATTGCTCAGGAATCTTTCTTATTACGCCCCAGGACATTATTATTTTTTAATATACTTAATTGCACTGAATTAATGCATTCAATCGAAAGCCCCCTTTTTTTTTTTTTTTTTTGTGGCTTTATTGTACATTTACATCCATCTGTATAATTAAGCCTATTTTATCTCCAAGGCTACTTTGAATTTTTTGAAACCTGGAAAAGAGATAAATATTACATTTGAATAAATATTACATTAATTAACGAACAGCTTTGTCCATCAGAAGAGAGTCTTTTAAAGCAGGAAACAGAGGAAAGTACTTTTTAACCCTCAGTCTGAACTAAAGGTGCACTTCAAAGACAAGCCCTGCTGCTGTGGAGCTAGATCATTAGCTCTGGGCCTCATAAGACTAACAGGCCCAAACAAACAACTGGGACCTGATATGTGCCTCTGATCTTTGCTCAGTCAAAGGATCCCCACCAGCCAGTACAGACAGTCTTGACTGTTCCTACTTCCTAAACAACCGTTTTCTCAATTGCACCCTTTATAAGAAAAGCAAATGTTCCCTGATTTTTTTCTGAATCTTTTGAAAGACTATGATGATGTAGTTGCTATGGTGATGGAGGATTGTCACACTGCTTATACATGTGATGAAGCCGTTCAGTGACTCCTGAAGGAATGCGTTTTTGCTTGACTCATTGAAAACGGTTGAAGAGAATTAAAGTTTGAGTGGGCTGGTTCTCAGCATTGAGGGATAATTAGTGTTGGTCAGGGAACGGATCAGTTGATATGTTATGAGGCTTCTAAGGATTTTGCAGTCTATTCATAGTGTTAGCCTGGGAGTTCTGTAACTGCTGGGAGTTGCAGGGTGAGATGAAAGTTTGAACTTTTTTTTTTTGGTAAAATGCACAAATAAGCTTGTTCTATCTTGTCAAAGGGCATGGAGTTATTGTCATTTAGATTTTGAATGGACTTGTTGCGTTGATAACACAGTAAGAGAAACACCAACCATTCTAAACAAAGCTCTACATTTTATTCGTGATATAGTTGTGATATGTAAATCTATTAAAAAATTAAATTATAAATTATTATTGTACTTGTGTTTTGTAAATGTCCTGTACGTTATTAACCCTCACAGAAAGTGCTCGAGTGGCCAGCTGTTGCCATGGTTACCTTGTCAGGCAAGCAAAACCTGTTCACAAAATATGTGCTCTGACTAACTTCTGACGATCTAACGTTTGTGGCTAATTAAGCAATGTGGAAATGTTCTTTATAAAATTTGTAGAAGTTTCCTAACGTCATTATTTTTCACAGTATGTCGTCATTATGGAGAGCTGTTTTTGGTGGAGGAAATTGCTGTTTGAGTGTTGATGAGTGGCATAAATGTTGTAAAATCAACCCGTTTTCAACCAAAGAGGCGTATTGCGAGAAAGCAGCATTGCATTTACATGCACTGTGTAAGCGGTGTACTCCTTACTTCCGTATACATGCGGCTCGGTCAGTAAGCAGCTTTCTCCACAGCAATGGAATTTCTCCGCAATGCTTGTGTATATAACAAACATGGGATCCAAGGAAGACTTCAATATTTTATACCCCTTTGCTTTGCTTTATGTCAACATGTTTCAGAGTTGTTGCTGCGTTTGTTACCTTAAAGTATGTTTAATTTGACACAGCGACCTAAAAATAATATGTTTATGACACAACACAACTAAAAGCATCCATTTGACACAGGTCCTTAGACAAGCCCTCCTAATAAATCTCGGACTAATTGACAAATTTAATTGCATTGTCCCATACAATTCCCACTTTACTGATGAAAAGACTTTTGTCTTTGTCAAGGACACCGCAAGACAGAATTATTAGAATTTTATGTACCAGAAATGATTGAATAGTATTAAAAAAAGCAACTACATTAAAGAATACCAAAATAAGAGATGTTTTGTGAGGCTAATGGAAATACACAATGTGCTCATTGATTTTGACATAGACCCTTTGATTTTGGCCTACAATGATTTATTATGTAAGGCTAGGCAAGGCAAGTTAATTTATTTAGCACATTTCAAACACAATGGCAATTCAAAATGCTTTACATAACAATGATTTTAATATATATATATATTAAAATCAACTAATAACTTTAAGAACTATTAACAGCATTATGGTGGGTGTAATTTTGACTGTTTGAAATACAGTCTGACAAAATAACACACGGGCCTTTTACGGGGGATTTTCTTTTATATATATATATCTTTGAAATAGCATAAATCGAGAACAGATCACATGAGAACAGATCACATAATCACAGAATCACATACATAACGTGATTTATTGGATAAGTTCACATCATTTTCAGCATTCATGTTATAGTTATCCCCCTGAGGGTGGACTGTACACCACAGCTTGAGAAATGAGCATTGTTTGTTCAATTTGTTTCCTTTCTGATTGGTACTGCAAACTTGAAAATAAAAAAAAGCAAGTTACCGTGGCAACAAATTACAGCTGCTTCTGCAAAAGAAAAAGTTGTGCACTGAACAGAGCCACCAGGTCTTGTTTTTTGTTCTTGCTGACTATAATTTACCCCTCTAATTATTTTCACCACATACAGTATAAAGCTCTAATTACATTAATGTAGTTTTGTAGCCGATAATTACGTATTTGCTCAAATCAGTTGATTGGATGTATAGTGCATCTGTTACTTAATGCAATGATGAAACATTTCTCAGAGTGCACACCTCACTACACAGCTAAACATAATAGGATATGAAAACTGTTATCATAGTTACAGAATTTATATTTTCAGGTAAGGTAACTTGATCACTATTGGTTGAGCCAATGTTGTTATGTTGGGCTGGTTGGAAAGATATATAGGAATTTTGATACATGCTCAAACATTTCTGTATCAAAATACTCATATGGTGTAACAGTCTGTCACAGACATTGTATTAAAATTAGATATGTGGCCTGTTGACAAGTGACTGTTGAATTTGTGTCAAAATACCATAAAACATGGCATAGACTTCAGATTTCAAAATATGATTTTTTTTTTTAGAAAAGAATAGAAAAGATAATATGACTATTTATTTTGCCATTCTAAATGTGCACAGTTATATATTATAGCTATAGTATGGGTAGTAATTTTAATTTTCATTTGCATTCCCTGCTTTCAGTGACCCAATCAAAACAGATTGTTATCCAATTTTGGCTCACAACCAACCAGATATAAATCACTGATTTACAGCACCAATATCCTGCAGCAAAAAAGAGAGTGACAGTATATGTGTGTCTGTGCTTTGGACTATGAAGCCACTTGACTATCCATCTCACAGCAGGGTTCAGTGTTCTCTTTAGGATAAAAAGAAAGAAACAATATTTCAGTAATAAGTACACAAGCTCGGCATGCAGGTCTGCAGTAAGCCTGCTCAACCTAAAATAATTTCATCATCCACCCTAAATCCCAAAGTCATAATGGATCTCAAATACAGTAGATAAATTTAAAGTCAAAGCAAAGACTGCAATCCTAACACATTAGAGTAATATTCCAAATATAGTATAAGTTAAGCTGTATCAACACCATGTCGTTGATTACCATAGAATATTTTTTTTTTTATGCATCACTTTTGAAATTGTTGAAGTCTATGGGAAAAGGCATTGTCTTCTAATAAATGTTAAAAAATTCACTTGACTAAATAAAAACAACCCTTACGGAAATCGAGTTCATGGCAAATTTGACGCAAATTGTCCATTGTTGCCAAAGGTTTGCCAGAGGTTCACCACTACCAGCTAGGTTTACAGCGGTATACCGGTTTCACGGTATACCACGGTTTGAAAACTGACGGTTATCATACCATGTACATTTGCTTATCTACGGTATTGAGAAAAAAAAATGCAACCGGACGGAGAATCTCACATGCACGTGCGCATCTCTTTTCCTCCTTGTCTGCCTGTCAGAACCGTCAGCTTGCATCTCGCACACACAAACATGCAGCAGAGAAAATGTCAGAGAGAAGCGAGGCGAGGGGGTCTGACATGAGCGTGTGTGTGAGTTAAAGCAGTGTTTATCAACTGGTCTATTCGGACAGCAGGGAAAGAACAATGCCATGGTTCTCCCATTGAAGATATTTCGGCGGCCGCACAACTGATCGACTATGTAGGACTGCCGAGGCAGATTTAATGATAATCTCGCAAACAGCTAAAACTTCTCATCTGCACTTTCGCGAGTGTAATGAGCTTGTGATCATGATCTGCTCTTCTCTCTGGCGCGTGCGTTCAACAACTGGGCTTCCCTATTGCGGAGCGCAGACATCAAAACTGATGTATACAATATTACCAATTTCAATTCTAGTGAGAGTTTTCTAGTTTAAAGTGTTACGGAGATTGTCAATTCGAACCTCTCAACAGTAGCAGCCCTGACATGCCAAACAGCACTGACGAAAAGAGCAACACTGTGCTATGCGCCAAAAAAGATTTTACATGAGTATATTTTGACAAAATGTTATAGTTTGATTTTAGATAATCTAAAGGTAGAATTTATTAGACCTCATTTTATATCAACAGTGGCAGTTGTAGTTAAAGTTTCAAGATGTGTTTCAGCTAATATTTATTTTTCATAAATACATTAATTTATTAATATTACTACTATTATTTAAGACTAGCACACTGACCATGGTAATGAGGAGCCTTTCCTTCTGTGTAATATGTGTATAAATATTTAATATTCGGTAACAAACGGGATAATAATGGGCCCATATAAGTAAATATGCTCTTCAATTTTTAAAAGGGGGAGAGAAAACTTCTTGTAGATTTTGACTTCAACAACAAAAATAATGTCACTTGATGCACGTCCTTGTACTGGAAAACCATGAACAAAACTATGCAACATAAAAGGAAATGCAACCCAGGATACATTATATACAGGTTATGTTTAATCTATGGCAGGTCACCACTTGATGTCCAATGTAAAATCTGTCCTGAAGCAAAACCAGTAGAGAAGCATTGAGTTAAAGGTAAAGACAGGAGCAGTCTGGCTGTGCTGTCATGCACCTACGGTACATGTTAATTATTAATAATCATAGGACATTACTTTAAAAGCTCACACAGCTGATGTTATTTTTCATTCAGTAGTTAATTTAACATGCTATGCTAACATGTAAACTAACATGCTTTAGTTATATAAAATGTTATAGTTACATGATATTTTTTATCAGGTTTATAATTCTGTTTATTATAATTCTGTTAGCTTTCTTATTTTTTTTCTATTTATTTTATTTTCAAAAGGGAGATTTTTTTTTTACACATACTTCAATAAAATAAATGGTTTCAAGTTTCAATTATAATAAAGTGTTTGCTCAAAAATAAATAAATAACCCTTCTGTTTTCACTGTTTTCATAATAGTAATTGTGTAATACCGTATACCGTGATACCGTGATATTTTCTGAGATGGTTATCATACCGTGAAAATCTCATACCGTTGCAACCCTACTACCAGCCAAGAGCTGCAAACTCTATCAATGTTATAAATTAAATGTGCATCATTTCCATTATACAGCATCATTATTGCTTTTCAAACAGCAATATTTAATTTTACCTCTGTTCTCGGTTCTCATCGAATATGTTAGGTGACCGTGCTTTCCGCCAGCGTGGTGGCCAGGCATGCAAGTAACCAGTGTTGGGGAGTAACGTTTTGATGGTCTTGACAAAGTCGCAATGTTTGGTTCCAGTACCAAAAACTATAACTGCAGTATATATAACATATTCTTTACAAGTCCCAGGTCAAAAATTACAATATTTTAGCTCATCCATACATTTCCGTAAAAACTGTAACTTCCGGCGACGTGCAAGAATACACGAAAGGGACTGGTTGCATAGACAAATCTATTCACAGGAATTATGTAGCTAATGCATTATGCAAGTTCATCTATCTAGCACATTAGTCCCATAGCTAAAAGGACAATTGAGACAACTTTGTCAAATACCAAATATTTACAATATGTATAGGAGAAATAAAAGAATTGCATTTGCACAAATATGAGCTTCGTGTTTCTGCTTTAAAGAACCCTTTGGAACAAATTGAGGAATGAATGGAAATAATTTTCTGTGATAATCAACAGCACCTGCATAGAACTTAACTCATTCTGAAACTGGTATATTGCTTTGAAATTCATCAGCACACATTGTTCTCGAATTTCTGGTGCAGTATGTCCACCTCTGTCCATCTGTTGAACTCATTGTTGCATCACATCAGTTTTTGCTGTGATATGACACTTCTGTTTCTGTGTCTAGCAGGTATGTGATGTCACTCACTCATAACCAGCAAGATGCCAT
Source organism: Xyrauchen texanus (assembly GCF_025860055.1). Classification (NCBI taxonomy): domain Eukaryota; kingdom Metazoa; phylum Chordata; class Actinopteri; order Cypriniformes; family Catostomidae; genus Xyrauchen; species Xyrauchen texanus. The sequence continues at coordinate 7,782,655 of NC_068303.1, forward strand.
GTTATTGGTTGATTCTTAAAGGGGAGGTCATCAAACATAAAATCATTCACACAATAATCTGGTTCTTCGTGATGGATGACCCTTTCAAAACGTATCTCTGGCCGACAGCTTGTGAAATTGTGTGCAAGGGAAGATTCTGCTCTAGACATGAGGGGCAGCTGTGCGGATAAAATTAATCAGCACTCTATAATCTAGTACAAATAATCACTACAGGATAGAGGTGTGCACAAAGATGGAGTGCATGATTTTGTTCCAGAGGATTCACACAAATTTGATGATCCCTCTGTATGTTTATGTCTGGTACACCAACAAAGACATTCAAGAGACATGTCAAACACAAACTAGTAATATACAACATGCGGAATAAAGAGGAGAGAAGGCACTATCAAATATACTCTTGAGATTTATGTAGGCCACAGTATAAATTTCTCAATATTTCCTCGCCTCTACACTCTCAATCTGTGGGCTCTGTTAGATAGAGGCATTATTCAGCATCTCATCAAAGTGAATCCATCAAAACTTTTAAAAACCTGAGGGTGGAGTCTGCCCACTGAATCCTGTTTCTAACTTGAGTTACTAATTATTTGCAAAGCAGGAAGGCCCTCAAGGAGTGAGTTAAGAACTAAAGAAAAGTAGAGGAAAACCTCTTTAGGATTTCCAGGGGTGGTTTCAGACCTGTTCTTGTTGTTAGTTTGTAAGTTTGAATCCTACAAGGGACAATCCCAAGGAAAAGCATCCAACTCGCTTAATGTGACTTAATCAAGCATGTTTCTAGATTGACATGGTTTTGTTGGTCTTGGGACAACATTTCTTTCAACCAATCTGATTTTAGGGTTAGGTTAGGCTTATAGCTTGGATAAGGGGTTTGACTATTATTCTTGTCAGCCTATAATTTACCCCTAAGTTTAAGGCTAAGTTTGGGGTTAGAGATAACGTTAGGAGCATGTTTCTTGCACATATATTTTTCTCCAGGACCAACAGAATATGTTGACACAAGTCAAGTCAAGTTAATTTTATCTGTATAGCGCCTTTCACAACGCACATCATTTCAAAGCAGCTTTACAGAATATCAGCATTAACAGACGATAAAACTGTAATGTCTATAAAGTCGATGAATCATCATTGTGTAATTTAGATAAAATACGATTCTTAATCGTGTTTAAAAATAATTAAATAATAATTGTATTAATAACCCCAGTGAGCAAGCTGTAGGCGACTGTGGTAAGGAACACAAAACTCCATAAGATGTAGATTAATGGAGAAAAATAACCTTGGGAGAAACCAGACTCACTGTGGGGGCCAGGTCCCCTATGGCTAACATTATGAATGTAATGTAAATATTACTTATGTATAGTTAAAATCATGGTTTAAAATTATTAAACTAAGTAAGGGTTAAGGGTCAGTGTTTAAACATCGATTGTGTTTGAACTGTAAGATTAATGACCACAGTCTTTGAAGTCCATCTTGATTAATTGCAGAAGTTCACATAGATGCAATTGTCCTTGTTAATTGGCTGATGAAGGCTTTTGTGGCAATAGTTAGTCTATACATTCCATTTCAAGATAGTAGTCCATCAATAGACCGAGGACACAAGAAAACATCTTAATTGGCAAAATATAATGAAGTAGGACATGTTCATGGATTGAAATTTCTATCAACCAATCAGATTTTAGGGATAGGTTTAGGCACAGCGCTGGGGGTTGGTTGGGGTTAGGATTTTAGGCTATGACTGTTGGATAGAACTGTTGTTCTAGGATCAACACAGAATGCTGATCCAGGAACCTGTCCGAACTGGTTTAATCACATCATGCAAAGTAATCTGAGGTTGTTCCTAGGGGAACTGTCCCTCTAAATAGGTTATAATAATTTGCTTTGACTATGTCACGAACACTGGTGAAGGCACCTCCCCCTTCAGCCACCGGAGATCGGATTCACCTGAGTATTGACCTTAAAGACTACATTTCCCATAAGCCCGCATACCTAGGTCTGATTATGCTACAGCTGTTCCTTGTTGTCTCTTCCCTATTTAAATCATGTCTGTTTACCCCTTCATTGCGAAGTCTTGTTTGCTCCGGCTACATTACCAAGCGTTATCCTGTTTATACTTATATTTACCGTGTACCAACCTTGCTTTGTTTTCCGACCACGTTTGTTTGCCACTTGCCCTGTTGATACTATTGCCTGTCTTTCTATTACCGCTGTTTGCTGCCTGCCCCGATCTTCTGCCTGCTCTCACCTCGACTCTGCCTGCCTACTATATCCCAGTCTGCCTGTGGCTTGACCCTGTCTGTACGATCTGAGTATTCCTCTGTTGAATAATAACCGCTTATGGATCCCAACTCACCTGAGTCTTCATTACAGACTACTTGCTCGTCTTTTTTACTTGAAAAGTTTATGTGGGTGTATACACTCACTGAGCACTTTATGAGGAACACCTGTACTTCTTATTCTTGAGATTATCTAATCAGCCAATTTTGTGGCAGCAGTGCAATGTGTAAAATCAGCAGATACAGGTCAGGAGCTTCAGTTAATGTTCACATCAACCGAGAGTCATGTGACGCAATGCAAGGATCGGACGTGTGAATGTCGAGCTCTGCACACTGGTTTTAACACTTTTAATGACATAAACTGGTGAGATTTGATACACTCTGTTCCATAACTGTTCTAGGAGGAAAATATGTCAAATAATTCAAAATCATTGGGCTCTGGAGACATTAAAAGACATGTACATGCTCAAGCGGACACCCCTGAGCAGGCCGTGAGCCTGGGAGTCGATTTACATTTACATTTACATTTATGCATTTGGCAGATGCTTTTATCCAAAGCGACTTACAGTGCACTTATTACAGGGACAATCCCCCCGGAGCAACCTGGAGATGAGTGCCTTGCTCAAGGACACAATGGTGGTGGCTGTGGGGATCGAACCAGCGACCTTCTGATTAACAGTTATGTGCTTTTTTTTTATTGCTAATCCAATAGCGACCAACATGGATTTGGAGCATGTCTGGGAGAATTTGGAGGACAAGGAGGACCATAGCCGGCAGAATAACGTCTGAATCGTCAGAATTCTTGAGGCCGAAGAGGGACAGAATATGGTGAAATTTCTGGTTGGGCTCCATCCGAATCTGCTTGACATAGAAGGCCATAAGCTGGAAATCAAGTGAGCTCACAGGGTTCCTGCTTGGTGATCTGCTGAGGGAGAGAGGCCCCGATCAATTCTGGCCAAATTTCTGAGATCATCCAATAAAGATCTTGTGTTATGCAAGGCGAGGAATAAAGGAATGCTTTCTTGGAAAAACCACAGCATTTTCTTTTTCCCAGACTTTGTGAATTCGACAAGAGAAAATTGTGATCGATTCAAGAAATGCAAGAAACTTTTACATCAACAGAAGGTCGCTTTTGATATTTCCGGCCAAATTGAGAATAGATGCTAAGGATGGCAGTAAAACATTCACATGCCCACAGCAAGTGATTTCCTTCATAAAGTCAATGGAGTGAAAAATTAAAATTGTGGTACTCACGTTGCAGCACAGTGGACCAGCTCACTGAATATTCTGTTCAGACTGTTTGAGGAAACTGGGTGCATTTTTGTGCTGGTTCTGCCTAGCGGCTGGAGTTTATTTTGTAGAGTAATACACCTTCAGGACAGTTTTATGTAAGAATCTACATGCTCTTTGTACTTTTCCTCATATTGGCGGGAGTTTGTTTTATAGATTATCTTTTGCCATGTAAGTCTGTCTCACAAGATTTGTGTAGAAACGCCAGACTTGAGCATTCCGACAGTAAGGCTGATGTGGGGAGTTCTCATAGGTGTGCATGCACTGTTTGAGTTTGGAGGGATGGACGCCAGTTTGCGCTGTCATGCATGGGGTTAATTAGTTTTTTTCAATTTTGTTTTCTAGGGGATGTTTGGGGTTTGATTGTTGCACTAATGTTTGAATGTGGTCTTTAGAATTTAGTTTTTGACACACTATATATTTTTTCTTATATGTCAAAATGTCAAATGTTAATATTAGTGGATTGTCTCTCTCCACGTGGAATGTGAATGGGTTGGGGCACCCCATAAAATGAAGGAAGGTTATTTCTCTTCTTAAACGTAAGAAATGTGATATAACGTTTCTTCAAGAAATGCACCTTTCTCTGCAGCAAGCTGAAAAATTTGGGAGGATATGGGGTGAGCATGTTTTCAATAGTGCTGGCTCGAGCAAGAGCAGGGGAGTCATTACGCTAATAAGTAAACATCTACAATTCAAACGTCTCATACAGATTAAAGAAAATTTTTGAAAAGTTATTATTGTTTTAGCTGAAATTCAGGGGCAAAGTCTTATTTTGGCTAATATTTATGCACCTAACGTTGATGTCAGGGCTTTTTTATTGATCTTGAAGGGATGTTGCAAGCCGCTGTTACCCCTCATGTTATAATATTGGGAGGAGACTTTAGTCTTTTGATGGATTCAGTCCTTGATCAAAGTGAAGCAAAATTGTGCAAGCCCCCTTGAGCAACATTGACGCAGCACAGGATGTATACAAATCTTGGTCTTAACGATATTTGGAGACTTTTGAACCCATCTGGAAGGGACTATATATTTTTTAATCAGTCCATAAGATTTACTCTAGAATAGATTTTGTTTTTGTTATCGAAGTCTCTCATTCCATATGTTGCTGACTGCATAACATTTTAGTCTCAGATCATGCCCTGGTGTGTTTAGAGGTGTTGCCACACATGGAGAAAAGGAAATCATATAGTTGGTGTTTTAATGTATCCCTTTTGCAAAATCCTGAGTTCCAACAAATGCTAAAGGCTGAAATCAAGGTTTATATGAAGACCAACTGGTCCTCAGTATCATCTGTAGGTGTGGCTTGGGAGGCACTTAAGGTGGTTCTTAGGGGCCAGATCATACAATATGCCTCATTCACCAAACAATCCAAAGTACAAGAACTTGTGGAATTGGAGGGGGATATTAAAAGTGCCAAGGCAGAGCTGAAGCGCCGAATGACGTCTAATGGCCTCAGGGAATTGACCTGATTTAAATACAGATATAACACTATTTTGTCACAGAATGTGGAGTTTTGGTTATTCAGGGCAAGACCAGTCATACTTTGAGTCAGGGAGGCAGGAAAACTTCTGGCTAGATATATAAAACAGAGAGTCTTTTCTACCATTTCCTCAGTGAAATCAGCTGATGGTGAAATATTTACCTCAGTCATTGATATTAATAATGCTTTTAAAGAATAATATATTGATCTCTATAGTTGCACGTCTTCGTCAACCGATGAGGATATTAAAAACTTTGTGGTACCATTAGAACTTACTAAAATTATGACAGCAAAAAAATTCTTGATTCTGAGATAACCTTGGAGGAGCTCGGCGAGATAACTACAGGCAAGGCTCTGGGGCCAGACAGCTTTGCCGCTGAAGAACTGAACTGGCTCCACTTTTGCTAGAATTTATTCAGAATCATTAAAGAATAGTAAGCTTCCAGCAACCATGGCGCAAGCCCAGATCAGTCTGATTCTTAAAAAGGACAAAGATCCAAGTGTGTGAAAGAGTTACCGTCCAATTTCCCTGATCCAGCTAGACATTAAAATATTGTCATAAATTTTGGCTAGTAAATTTAAAGTAAAGTTATGACATGTCTTATACATATAGATCAGGTGGGGTTAATTCAGGGCCATAGCTCTTCTGATAACATTGGGCATTCATCAATATCATGTGGTCAGTGGCGAATGATCAGACTCTGGTCGCTGTCATCTCATTTGACATCGAAAAGGCATTTGATATGGTAGAATGGAAAGATTTTGGAAATGTATAGGTTCGGGAATTCTTTTATTGGGTGGATTAAGTTACTTTATAGACACCCGGTAGCGGCGGTTCAAATGAATGGAATAATTTCAGATTATTTTATTCTGGATAGGAGCACCTGGCAGGGTTGCCCTCTTTACCACTTATTGTTCTGTCTTGCCCTGGAACCATTAGCAGCCATGATAAGAAAGAATGATGATTTCCCAGGGGTGGTGGTGGGAGCCTTCTCCCTGGCTCTTTATTGAACAGAATTTCCTTGCCCGTATCTTTCCATTGCAAAGTCTTTCTACCAAGCTGCTGGGAGAAGTAAAGACACATCCTGTTATCTCGCACATGCATTTAGTGCGGAAGTTTCCCGTGTGTTCAATTCGGATATTTACATGAACGTTGCTACAAGTATTGGGTTGAACCCTAAATTGTGCATTAACAAGTCCCCTTTCTGCTGGACAGAATGGATTAATAAGGGTGTTGCTATGCTGAAGATGGAGCGTTGAGATCTTTTGAAAATATAATACAGCGGTTTGGGATTCCCAGATCTCAATTCTTCATGTACTTACAGCTGCGACATCTACTCTGTACCACCTTTGGGTGTAGTGTGCAGCCCCCTGAAGCGGCAGACACTCTTGAGATGGTGCTTGCTGCTTTTATAAAAGGTCACAAAGCTTCAGCGTACTATTCCTGGCAAATTCAGAGTCTAGGGGACAGGGTTTCAACATCTCTTAAGTTATGGGAGAGGGACTTGAATTTAGTACTGGAAGATGGAGAATGGGGTATGATTTTAAAAAATGTCAAGTCCATGTCTCGGGACGCAAGGGTGTGCCTTTATATTATTAAATATAAGATTCTGCATATTTTTATTGGACTACCTCTAAATTGTATATGCTTGGTCTTAATGACACACCTACTTGCAGGTGATGACAGTTGGAGGATAGGGACATAGCCCATGTTTTTTGGTTCTGTACTAAGATTCAAAAGGTTTTGGTCGAGGGTTCAGAATTTTATCTGTGAGGTTTTGAGCACTCAGATTTTATTCTGCCCCAGATTTTGTATTTTGGGTGATGGGGCGGGTATTAACATAAGGAACAAACATATAAAAAAACTGGGCCCTTACCAGCATGATGATCGGCAGGCAGGTAATTCTTAGGGGAAGGTAGTCAGCTGGTGTGCCCTTTTTTCATTAGTGGTGCACCGAGTTGTGCCGAGTGGTGGCTTTTGAGAAGATGTCACATGGACGGCTGGGCAGTTTGTGTGTTTATGATAGGAAGTGGGGCACTTATTTGGCCTTCATAGAAGGCTGCCAAGAAGGAGCAGTGGAGTGGGACAATTCAAGTAGAATATATTTATATCGTTTAATATGTGGAACCCTTTTCTTTTTTGTTGGTTAATTTTATACATCTGTCAGATCATGTCATCAACATATCATGTCAGAGTATTTTCTTTGGACTGTCTGTTTGTATATGTGTCTGTTGTTGTTCAATGTCTGACCACTGGGATGTACATTGGGTGACGGGAGGGGTGGGGGGCATTTACTAATAAAAGCTGATTCCATGCATTCATGTGCTGTTTGTTTTAGTTTGAGTTTGGTATCAATAAAAATTGTTAATGACAAAAATTTTCACATCAATCAGTTGAAAAAAGTTTATCTCAGTGATTTACCGTGGCATGATTGTTGGTGTCAGATGGGCTGGTTTGAGTATTTCTGTAACTGCTGATCTCCTGGGATTTTCACACACAACAGTCTCAAATGTTTACAGTTTAAAAAGAATGGTGTCTGTGACGGGGCGGACGGCGGGGCCGGGTCGTGATTTTACACACCCGGTTCCTTATCAGGCTAATTAAGCCTCCGAGAGGGATAAAGGCAGACTACAGATGGTGGTGTGATAGAGAGAGAGATTGTTTATGGGCAACTGTCCATCATGTGTTAGTTTGTGTCTTTTAGTTAAGTTTTTCATTAAAATATTATTTATATTGTCAAGTCGGTTCTCGCCTCCTCCTTTCCATTGTTCCCTTTACAGTGTCAAAAACAAAAAACATCCAATGACGGAAACACCTTGTTGATGAGAGAGATCAGTGGAGAATGGCCAGACTGGTTTGAGCTGACAGAAAGGCTACAGTAACTCAAATAACAACTCTATAAAATTGTAGTGAGTACAAAAGTATCTCAGAATGCACAACACGTCGAAACTTCAGGCCGATGGACTACAACCGCAGATCACATCGGGCACTTTATTGGGACCATAGTGTTCCTAATAAAGTGCTCAGTGAGTGTACCTCCTCAAGTGCTCCTCTCAAAATTAGCACTGGTCTTAGCTTTATCCTAAAACCACCATGCAATATTGAATCTGTTTTGTTCAGCTCTTTGACTCTTCAATCTTTTAAAAGGTCAAAATGAGCTAGATGACCACAAGCACATTCACAAAAGAAAGCGGACGGGCTGTCTACAAGGCATGTGTAGCCTTGCTGTGATCCAGCTCTAATCTAAGCATTATATGGAAATTTATCAGAACCCACAGACTTTCACAAAATTGATATTATTTTCAGTATACACTTCTAGCTCTAACAAGGCACTGGGAAGTTGTCTATTAATAATATTCCAACTGTATATGATTTACACACATTTTTCTTAACAGCCACAACTTTTTCAATGAATTGTATCAGCAGCAAGTAGTTATTAGCACTTGGAATTAAGTATAGTACTTAATAAAAAGGTAAAAAGAAGGGTATCATTTAAAAGACACTTAATATTATTCATTGCTATTAATGAGATCTAATTACTACTAATTTGTAATTCAGGTGATGTTTTCATCCAAAGTTACTTACAGTGTTCTTATTGCACATATAGTCCCACTAGGTTCAGTCCCTTGCGAAAGGGCACAATGGTGGTAAAATTGCTCTTTGAGCATTTTGAGCCAACAACCTTTCGATTTACAGTCCAGATCTTTAACCAAGCAATCCCCACATATGTTGAATGAGAACCACTTACACAAAGGTTATACATAGAAAAATTACCTTGCTTTCCTCTACAATGTCAGTGGATACAAAGTCCTGTCTAGAAAGTTCCAACCTGTTCGCCAACAGTTGATTTGGGTGTCAACTGCAATTGGGATCCAGGGAACCTAAGAAGTGGATGTGGCTCCCCTATATTGGTTAGCAAGATAGTGTTAAGAAGAGAGGTGAGAATTCTTCAGAGAAATAAAGAGTTGATAATAGTATGGTTCAACACTCTGAGAGACCGTAGAGATGGATTCGAGCCACACTGGGGCTTTGCAATATGGCCAAGAGTGGCATATCTCTTAGGCCTCATATTCACTAGTAGAAGCAATGTATCTTTATTTGAGCAGAGTCCCTCAGAGCACTGGAACATTTATCTGTGGCCCCTCTCTGGTCACCTTCATTACGCTCTGCCTCAAAACACCTGAGGAAAGCAAAATATCTTTAAAGGTCCACTGAGAAGACAAAAGCTTTGCAAAAAGGATATCTGCTACAGATCATTACGATATGGACTACTGCCCATAAGATGACATCAGCTAAATGTGAATGGGCGTAAGTAATAGCCTATATTTTCCAAAGATCCAAGATATAGTAAATGAAGCAATAATGATTATGGCCATGTCCTTGTCCATTATGTGCTGAAATTTCCCTGGCACAAAAGCTATGCTTTAAGATAAGACTGAAGCGATTAGCTTGAGATTAAATCAACAAAGGAGGCTTTAAAAAAATAATAAAACAAGCAGACTAATCAACTGTCATCTCAAATTAATGAGGTCTCCTACAGTGTGAAAATGCAGGATGCTTCTTTCAATCAGATATCCGAGACTAATAACCTCAGTAGAATTAATGGGCAAGTTGTAACTCCAATAGGCTACAATGCTTCGGAAGAGTTTCCTGCCATTTTTCAACATGGAACATTAGCAAACAAAATTAGTTGCAGACAGAGGTCAATCAAACAAGGCAAAGTCTTTGAGAACTCCAAGGCAATGAAGGTATATGAACACAAATGGCAAGTACACTCATTAGACGCACATAACTGCAGGCGACAGCAAAAAACTTTTACCAAGCTAGCAACACAAAGCTATTAAACAGACTTCAACTTGACTTTAGGTTAAAAATAGTTCTTGTTCTGCTAGCCTCAATTCATCAGAGCTCAGAAACTATAAGTTAAAATGTGTGATGGGGGCTTCACTGGAGAAAGCTGAATGAGCTTCTTATCATTTATTGCGCGTTTACCTTGAAGGCTTAGCTGAGCTCACAAACACGATAGCACTGGAGTGTTGATTGCCTGCTAGAAGCTGATTCCAGTGAATGGAAAAGAGTCATAGAGGCCAAACGAAACAACAAGTCTGAGAACTTTAAACAAAACAGAGTCTGAATTTGCCAAGATTCTTTGCTTCTATCCATACAGGTATGACCTTTGTGCACTTGGCCACAGGAAGGGAAGGCAGCAAGCCAAGGTCTACGTCAGGATTGCACAAACCTTGGCTCACCCACACTATGTATGAGAAAGCGTTCAACAGTGTATATTCTAAAGTACCAGTGCAGAGGTGCACTAAAAACCTGCCCCGGGCAAAAATGACTCAACCTTGCATCCAATAATGAAAGCAGGATATGAACTCTGCAAGAAAACTTGGGCTACATTCTGATTAGCATAAATGTACAGCACTAAAAGCGGAGATGGGTAAGTACACGTAAGACAGTCATTTAAAACATTTCCATCATTGTAGAGATACAGTATATTCAAGAAATTGTTTTGTGTGGATTGCATCTTACTGTATTGTAACTTAATATATCTAGACAAAAAAAAAAAAAAAAAGAGTCATGCAATTGACCCATATGTGGCCACAGAAAAAAGAGTGAAAGAGAGAGAGGGTTAGAATAAGATCTTGAAGTCAACAGTTATTAGCACATTGTGATGTGAAAGGCCAAGACATTCTGGGTCTCTCACATCCTAATTGGGAAATGTCTACAAATGCCAACACTTGCTACACTTTACAATAAGGTTCCATTCGTTAGCATTAGTTAATACATTAGGTATCATGAACTAACAATAAACGATATACTGCATTTTTTTTTACAGCATTTATTCATCAGTTAAAAAAATAAAAGTAAAAAAAATACAATTGTGCATTGTTAGTTTATGTTACTTCATAGTGCATTAACTAATGTTAACTAATACAACTTTGATAAAAAAAAGAAAAAGAAAAGTATTACTATATGTTGAATTTAACATTAACCATGATTAATAAATGCTGTATAAATATTGTTCATTGTTAGTTCATGTTAACTAATGTTAACAAATGAAACCTTATTGTAAAGTGTTACCAAACGAGGAAAGGGGTGTTGGGTACAATTGCAGAGGAGGAATAGACAAAATCTGTCAGACAGTTCAGATAAATGAAAAGTGAAACCTGCAGTCCACAGGGCCCTGCCGATCAGTAGGGTGTCCGACCTAGGTGAGGAAGCCTTCACAGAACTCTCTTTTGCTCTCACAACAAAACTCGACACAATGAATAGACAATTTCTTTCTTTACACTGTATAAAGAACTTGAAACAAATTTTTGCTGCCCGTAAAGCTGAAAATACTCTTTCATCTCCAAATTCCTTGACTGCTTTCAGTGACTATTTATCCCTGACTATTCCAGCAGGGTGATGTCTGAAGAAAGATAAGACAGAAGATTCCCAACAACGCAGGGCTTCGGGGAGTTTAGCCTCCCTTTCCTGTCGCTACAGACCTGCTGCAATAATACATTTACCGCTTTCTTTATCCCTCTGTGGAATAGTGGGATGAGTGTCTTTTGCACAGGCAGATATAGATATATGCATGTCATTCTGCTGCACAGACTAATGGCTTTTCTCTATGTGTTGTACAAGAGGGACATTTTGGTACAAGTGTGGTACATGTCTGTGTGTTTAAATGCCTACTTCACTGAAAGGACAGATTTGATGAACTGGTATCTGTGTATATGTGCATGCATTTGCCATAGTTTATGCAAAAATGAAATTTCTGTTATAATGTTGTTTAAATTTCATATTACTTTCCTTCTTCCATGGAACACGAAAGGAATAACAAAAGATTTGGAACATAATGTACTAGTTTATTGACTACTTTTATTATACTTTTATGATGCTTTTTCATCCTTTTTGAAGCTTGAAATTTCTGGTCCCCAATCATTGAAATCGTGTGGAAAAGTGTGACCAAAATGTTTCCTTTTATTGTCCATGACAGAAAGAAAGTCATAAGTGTTTTTAGCTAAATGAGGGCGAGTAAATGATAACAACATTTTCACTTTGGGTGAACAATTCCTTAAATCAACAACCATGCTGAATGAAGATGATTTTATCTGCATGTTGATGAACAAGTCAAAGGACTGTCATCAAAACAAATGGAAACCCAATATTTCCTTTCATTCAATTCCTCCCTAACATGATCACATGGGAACTCTGCATGTTGTTTAAGAGAGTTCCAGTAACCTAGGATTGACCGCATTATGCCGACTCACTAACAAGCGGCATTTCCTTTTAGACATTTTTGCATCGGCTCCGGCATGTTTACCTTCCCTTGAGATGACTGGAAGCGCATTGCGTAAGCAGTATGAGACACCCGGGTTCAGATTATGAGTTGAAATCAGAAAGTAATCGTGTTCATCACCGATTATGTGAACGTAATTTCAGTAATTACTTCCTGGTTTTCGACATGGGATCCGAACCCAGGGCTCCCATGCTGCTGACACAACAAGCTTCCTGTTGGACAAATTCGAAGGTTGCATTATCCCCTCTAACATTACATTTTCACTCCACTGTTTAGGTTTGGGGATACAGTTTATAAAAATGCATTCCTCTTCACTGTATTAAAGCCTATACAGCTGAAAACAACTCGCTTTTGGCGGCCATCTGGACATTTCACCAGGAAAATGGAGCTCACACATGCCATACACCCAACAACAATGACTGCTTTGGCCACTGGGGGCAGTGTTTCGAATTTCAGTTAGCACAGACCGATTTGAGCTAAAAAAATAAATAAATAAAAAAGTCGAACTACTGTTTCCAATTTCAATGTGAGATCAGCCTGTCCTTCCTGGCTATAACTGCTGGGAATGATTATTCAAATATAAAGCTGGCAAGGGTACAAATTACCTTGAGACTCAAAGCCAGTAGAAGAGACTTCTTCACAAGACAGTGCTTAAACACCAATTTTCATGTACTTTGAAGTGGATCACAGCTCCCATTTGTGACCACATGAAAACTGCCATCTACTGGCATGAAACCACAGACATTTTAATATTGTAATGAGGTTGCTAAATGATGCAAATACAGGCTAAAGGATCCATGCTTTCATAGGATTATCTCCACTGATTATTTCACTTGCTGTGAACTGAAGCATGTGAGGGAGAGAATTGTTCGATCACACACGAATGAACATAGCTTTAACGTTTTGTATGTTCTGACCTGTGCAGTCACCCTGTGATGAGTCTGAGTTGACATCACCTGAGTGTGAGACACTCATTTCCAACCTATTCCTTTGTTTTTGACTATGTTCTGATAAAGAAACAAATCAACTCTTGATCTAATTAAATGTCAGACACAACTTTAAGGGATAATGCACCCAAAAAGGAACATTCAGTCATCATTTACTCATCCTCGTGTTCTTCCTAACCTGTATGACTTTCTTTATTCCGTGGAACACAAAAGGGGAGGTTAAGCGCAATGTTAGCCTCAGTTACTGAGAACAAGATGCAATGAAGTGAATGGTGACCGTGGCTTGTATTGTGCTTATATTCTCAGTGAATGTCTTACAGGTTTAGGACAACATGAAGGTGAGTAAATGATTACCATTTTTTTTAACTACCCAATTAAGTATTATGCAAATGTAGCTAATTAAATATACAATTTAGTAAAATAACTAGAGATGATCTATCCCTATAAAAAAAGTATTACGTCTCTATGGAATACTTAGTTATTAATAGTCAATCACAGAATTCAAGTATTTTTGTATAATAACCGCTAATCTGTATAATTGACTGTTGTCCCAGGCACCATTCTCCTGATGTCTCTCGTCACTCCGTGATCACTTTCTTCTTGCATAATAAAATAATTCAAACTGAAATCAATATTTCATGTCCATTTATTTACTCATTTGCTAAGTACAAAATAAGCCAAGATTGTGATCACCTTGTGGGATACAGTATATAACATTATATAGAAGTTAAATAAGTCTTATTTGTGTCTTGTTTTGCTGTCTGGTGTCCACTCAACAACATATTCACATTTTTAATAGTACAAGTTCATAATCTATTTTATTTATAAGGTGCATGCTAATCTTTATTATGTTAGTCTTAATAAGGTTTTGTCTTGATGTTGCTTCCGCTTCAAATTGGATATATCACTATCTACTAGAAAATTACTGTACTATCATATCTGAAACAACTGTGAAATAGGATTCTGAGAAGAAAAACTGAAATTTTTTCCACAAGCAAAAAAAGACAATTGGCTGTGCAAGGTAAATGGTTATTTCATGAACAAACTCACTCATAAAAGTGAGTTGTGGTAATCTGGTAATCAGAAGGTCGCTGGTTCGATCCCCACAGCCACCACCATTGTGTCCTTGAGCAAGGCACTTAACTCCAGGTTGCTCCGGGGGGATTGTCCCTGTAATAAGGGCTCTGTAAGTCGCTTTGGATAAAAGCGTCTGCCAAATGCATAAATAATAAATAAATACTGTGCAGTCATTTATTTTTCACCAATATTTTGCAATGAAGAGAGGTGTATGACATAACTGTGTATGATTAATGCTGATTAGCTAAGAAAAATATACGTTAAAAAGTACTACAAGCATCTAGTCTTGGTTTAACTATCGTGGCGTACAGAATTAACACTGTAATAAATTAAACATTTTCCAACAAGGCTGCTTCATGTTCTGTAAGCTACTGTAAGCGTGCAGTGCCATTTCGGCGTGTTATCTGAGTAAACAAACCGTTCCCTAAAGGAAACACTGTTACTGTCCTCACACTGACTATTGCACCTAAGCCCTGGTGCCCTGGGCTTCAACCATCTGCTGTGCAGTAGGGCAAGCCTGCATCTCCCCAGATAAAGCACAAATAATGTTAACCCTTGGATTATGACACGTGCACATCCTCCTCCAATGCCATGATTCAAACACAACACACAACAGACTTCGCACGAAAGGCCACGAGGAATAGAAGCATCTGGAGCTGTTGTGGTACAGGATGGAACAACAAAGCTTTGACCCTAAACAATTAAAGGGATACTGTAGTTCACACAAAAAGAAAACTTATGTAATGATTTACTCACCCTTATATTGTTCTAAAATCATATACTCTTTATTCATTTTTTGCATCTTTTTTTCCAGACAATAAAGGTGAATGGTGACTGAGGCTAAATTTCTGTCTAACATCTCCTTTTGTGTTTTAAGGAAGAAAGTCATGTAGGTTTGGAACTGCATGAGGGTGACTAAATGATGACAGAGTTTTCATTATTGGACCAGGTGAAAATGCAGCATCACACAAGGAACAACTTTGGTATGTCCTTTTGGCTAGTCAGTAACACTTTAGGCTAGCCATCATTCCTGCATAATCTCTGTGTGAATGTAACGCAATTATGTTACATAACACACAAGAACACATCTCAATAATGGTTTTAACGCAATCTACTGTATATGCAAGGGATAAAGCCTAGCTGGTACCACTATTGTCTCAACTGGCAAATCACATTTTAATGGCTGCATTATGCTCTAGCAATAAAGACTATTCTCTTATGTTCTGCATAACAGCTTGATTAAAAATCTTCACTTAGGGCAAAATTTTTCAAGGCTAGTTTCATTAGAAAATAGTACTGGTTTGAAAGTTGTGCTGTTGCTATGGAAGTAGAATATTTTTTTCCTCAATATCATGAGAAGTTCTTCCAAGTAGACCATAAAATCAAATTTACAGTATGAGGAAAAACATGCTGACCCTGTTTTTGACAGAGGTAATAGAATACAATGTATAGAGGATAATGTACTATCTCCAAAAGCACATAGATATAACAGGCTAAACGATCACTAAAAAAAACCCAATAAAGACTGAACAAGATTGTGGCAACAGCTTCTGTAAGATGATTGCTCTACAAAGCACTAAACAAGCATTTGTGTGAGAGGTATCTATTGTTTTTGTCCAAACAACCTGTGGGGGTAATTTAATTGCAGTGTGATGCTTCTGGAGATCATTGATGCCCATCAGAAAGCTGTGAGATATAGCATGGGCCCATCTGGACCCAAGCAAAGCTTCTGTGAAGGGAAATGCAGAGTGAAACCATAGGCAGAGAGGGCAAGCTGTTTTCAATGTCATTGCGTCTATGAAATTCAACATGAGAGCCAATGTTAGGAAGAGTTAGTCACACAGAATAACAATGAACTGACAATTAAATTAAGAAGGATTTTTTTCAGAAATCGTTTTGCGTGCCTTTGCAATAATCTTAATTTTGTGGTTATTATGGCTTTACTATGCAAATACCATAGTTTAATTATGGTTGATGTAGTAAAACCATAATTTATTATATGCAGCCATGGTTTTATAGTAATATTATAGTAATATTATAGGCTATAGTAACCATAGTTTTTTGGCAGAAACCATGGTTTTACTATAGTAATACTGTACAGCACCGTACAGTATGCATACTATGCAGTCTGCATAGGGCACCAACTCCCAAGGGGAGCACCAGAAAGTGCTGCCCTTACTCGCATGTTATATGTTATTCAAGGATCTGAAAGCAGTTGCGGAACACAGACGATCGCTTCATGCTCATATCACTGCGTAGGGCATCAATTTGGCCAGCGGCAGTCCTGATACTGTAGTAAGTGTGATTGTAGTACCCATAATTTTACCAGAAATCATGGTTTTACTATAGTAATATTGTAGTAACTATGAAAAGTAACCATGTTTTTTGGTGAAAATACAGTATTCTATACAGTTTCCATGGTTTTACTCTGGATTAACCATGTTTAATCTAGTGGTTACTATGTTTTTACCATGGTATTTGTAGTAAAAACCATAATAACTACAAAATTATGATTTTCATTAACATAGTTTTCCTTTTCCTGTATTATTATTACTATTGTTTTACTATGAATTTCAAGGTTATCATATGGTTACTGTAGTGAAACCATGTAAACCATTGTAAATTTATTGTGGAGGTACGCAAAACTGTTGTGAGGGATTGCAAACTATTCCCGACCTGTCCTACAGAGCTCCGTAGACTTCTCTTAAAGCTGAAGTATGTTTTTTATGTTAAGAAAAAATGATTTGCTGCACAACGGTTCATGAAGTAAACAGTTCAAGTAAATAATATTGAATAACTTAAATTTTAGACAAAAATTGGCCAATTACAATAGTTTGTGCATTTCTTCTCCATCAGCTAAAATAGTTCCAAAATAATTCTAAGCATCAATCACAACTCCAGCACAACTCCACTCTCTGCATTATTCTGTTTCCAAACAAATAGGCCCCATTTGCACCTGGCATTATCATGCGTTTTCGATGATAGGGCTGCACGATAATTGTTAAGATGATAATCAAGTTTATTTTGGTAAAACAAATTTAAATCATGATTATTAATCACGATTATTCTATCATTTGAGATTTGTTTAGAAACTTGCAATGGCCAAACATATTTGGAATTATGCAAATGTACAATTGAGGTAAATCTGGAGCACTTTTAATATAATGCGGTCAGCGCACCTAAGCAATGTGCACAAACCAAACCAAACCGAACTCAGAACACAGCTGTACAGTGTATAACACATTATCAGAGCACGAGATGGAATTCATGCATATCGAGCACAGAACTGCATTGAGCCTCAAGTGTAATACAGATCAGAACAGCACACATATGAAACATACAATACTTGTATACTTCTGTGGCTCTGTATTTCAGAGCATACTCAAAAGTTAAATTGGTCAGTGCCGAAATTCTAAAGAGGGTGTGATAGGTCAGTTGAGGTGAAAATCGACTTTGAAAGAGTTTGTGATTTGGTCTGTCATCTGTAGATATAAACTGTCATTATATTGCCCTACATGGTTTTACTATAGTAATATTGTAGGCTACAGTAACCATAGTCTTTTGTGCTTCTGTTCAAGTGCTGTGTTGTGGGTTCTTGGATTTTCGTGTTTATTCTGCCATCGCAATGCACAATATCCCATGCCAAATTCCATTGGAACACATTTGTAGTCTCTCGTTCCGCCCTTAAATTCCTGTTAGCGTATTTCTCCTGGTCTGTTTTCTAATCACTACTAGCATCCTTTACTGAATCAGTGTGTTTGAACAAATCTTTTTGTGACAGGGCGGAGGCCGGGGCCAGGTCGTGATTATACACACCCGGTCCCTTATCAGGCTAATTAAGCCTCCGAGAGGGATAAAATCAGATTGCGACATGAGAGAGATCGTTGTGTGTGTTTGTCTTATGTTTAAGTTAATCATTCAAATATTATTTATATCGCCAGGCAGGTTCTCGCCTCCTCCTTTCCATTGAACTGCTTTACACTTTTAATAATTTTTTTTTTTGCTCACTTGCATTTTCCCGTCATGGACGACTTTTTAACAAATCAGTTGAATCAATGATTCAGTGACTCATCAGTAAGCTAAAATATGTTTATTTGTCACCACCTACTGGCATAACAAGATGTAATATGCAGAAAAGGTGTAATCTGAATGAATTAGTGAACCTGAACTGTGAATCAAAACCACTTTTAGGGAAGAAACAAATTGTGAAGTGTCTCAGTTCTGTTCTTGGAACACGGCTCGGCAAATTAGGCCATGTCTACGCATACGCATTTTACTTTAAAATCTTATTGATTTAGCTACATTTACGCATCTCATTCACACTAGAATGGTGTTTTCCTCCATTAAAAACAGAGCGTTTTTAAAAACGATTTCAATCACAGAAATGAAAACAGATTAGTGTGGATGTGGCCTCAGATTCGAGGACTGAAACAAACTATAGTTAAATCTATTTCAGGAATAAAAATCAGATAAAAAACATAAAGTCCACATGCATCATATATACTTTAAAAGCAATTGCCCAAGTGGCCTTGATTAATGATGGCCTGACAGGTACTGTAATCTCATTTATGAGGGCCAGTCCTAGCTCCTTAAGGACGTATCTACTTGCATGCTCAAGACCACATCATACGTCTATGGATTCACAATGCACTGCCACTTCAGTGTTATGCCTCAAGGGGCACACTCGCTTCTGGCGCAGCACCGGAAACTATTTCTTCCTATGCTAATACAGTGTTTCCCCAAACTTTTTTCTGCCACGGCACACTTTTTATGACTAAAACATTCTACAGCACACCACTATCCCACATAGGCTAACCATCATCAAAATGTTTCCTTTTCAAGAACTTGTCCATGTTTTCGGTCCATCATAGCAGTGTGTTTAAAAAATTTGTGTTTGAAATTTGGATGTGCAAAAAAAAAAGTGTTTTCGTTAGACTTTCTTATCGTCCGTCATTTAGATGGAGAGTCGGAATAATTCCGTCACAATCTATTATTACCCATCATATTAATTTTCATATTTTAATGATAATAAGACATTTAATTGGTTTTATTTTATTTCACATTTTCATTTTTAATCATGAATTTACAGGACGAGCATATAGCAGATTATGCATTTATTTATTTGTGAAGAGAACAGATGAATAACAGAGACACCACACGATGCAGATTAATGTCGCTGACGCGAATCATGTGAAAGACCCTTAATGCGTATAAATATCCCTCACTTTTGCACATTAATCATTGTTCTTCACAATCACAAAAGTGAACGATTATGGTTTCAAAATGGAGAATTTCTCCGAAAGGAGAGGAGTTTGGATCCCTGAAAATATTATTCAAATTTTTTTTCATGCATTTATTTATTTTGTGGAATTTTATCATTTTACCATGGCACACCTGACAATCTTTCGGCACACTAGTGTGCCACGGAACAGTGGTTGGGAAACACTGCGCTAATAAATGCTGGCGAGACGACTTGAGGCAGAATTACTTTTCACACACAATATTTACAGAAGTTTCGGAGGATGACATTGGACAGGGGATGGCTGTTGCTCTGTCCAGTAAAATGAAGGGGTTTAATAATGTGTATTTTAAGTTATTTAGACCACAGTGCACGACCACCAGCACTGGCTTAGAAAGGTTCTTATTTCTGACTGTATTACACATGTCATTATTTTGATTCATTTTGCTAAATAAAGTATAGCCCTCTGTGATATTATAAGTTAATATAATATGGCAATTGATGAAAATCCAGATTCACAGCAAATACTGGAGTAAATGATAATATATTTCTTGACATAGTGACTCTTACTTTAACAATACAATTTGTCTAATAGTGATCAATATTAGTTTATTCTATTATAATTATGCAGTTTAATATAATTTTCACCTTCAGTAAAATTTACGTTAATAAAATCATGTCCCGGTTCTGAGAGATTTGTCATGTGTATGTGCCAAACTGAAGAGATCACCGATGATGGACAAATGCTTTTTAGATATGAACATTTTTATTTATTTATTTGCTAAAAAAGGACAGTTAACAATGACGCAGTAATTTGACACAATAAATGTTAAATTGTGTAAATTTTTAAAACACTTTACAATAAGGTTCCATTCATTAATATGCATTAATGTATTAGGTATCATGATCAAACAATTAAAATATACATACATACATACATACATACATACGAAAAGCTATTTGGTTCATTAAATGAAGCTTAACATTGTGTTTGTTTTTGAGTTGCCACATTATGCAATAGACTGGCATGTCTTAAGGTCAATATTAGAGGTTAAAAATGGCAAAAAAAGAAACCACTTTCTCTAGAAACCAGTCAATCAAGCATTGTTTTGAGGAATGAAGGCTTGAAATTCCCAAATAACTGAAGATTTCATACAAAGGTCTTCAAAGACAAAAGGATAACTGGCTCAAACAAGGACAAAAGAGATGTGGAATGTCAGATATACAACTAAACAAGAGGATAAGTACATCAGAGTCTCTAGTTTGAGAAATAGACATCTCTTATGTCCTCGGGTGACAGCTTCATTGAATTCTACCCGCTCAACACCAGTTTCATGTACAACAGTAAAGAGAAGACCTTGAACTGCAAAGAAAAAGCCACTTTTGATACAGAAAAACAAAAATAAATGGTTAAGTGTAAGCAATGAAACACAGACATTGGACAAGAGATAATTGGAAAAGAGTGTTATGGATATTAACCACATTGAGCTTTTGTGGGATCAGCAAGACTGTAAGGTGCATGAGAAGTGCCCGACAAGACAGCCACATCTATGGCAAGTGCTACAGGAAGTGTGGGGGGAAATTTCACCTGAGTATCTGGACAAACTGGCAGCTGGAATGTCAAGGATCTGCAAAGCTGTTTTAAGATTATACACGCAGAAGAACTGAAACAACATGATTTGGATCTAGGAAAAACCCAGCCTTTCAGTTTGGAATGTTTCCATGTGGCCCAGGCGTCCTCATTGGTCAGAAAGGCCCCTCTGCAACCTGACCTCCTGATCTTCCACACAGAGTTAAAGCAGACTTCTCTTTTGTAAGGTTACAAGGACCATCAGATTTGCACAACTCTAAGACATTTCATCTTAATCTAGCCTTGCTAGATAATGCTGAAAATCGCTTTCGACTCGACGTCCCGAGAAAGCTCATCACTCTCTGCGGTTCAAACCCATGAGAAGGCCTCGCTTCACAGCTAAAATCATCATTCATACAGACAATAAATTTGATCATACAGAAGTTATAAACATCGACGGAATGAACTTTAGGCCAAGAACCAAGTAGCAAAAAGAACGCAAGGAAAGACCACAAAGACAAGCAATTCATTCACTTATTAAAGCTAATTTCTTTCCATAAGAGCAAAATCTGTACATTATTCCAAACTTTTAGCCGACAATGTATGTATGTGTGTATATACACTACCGGTCAAAAGTTTTTAAATACTTGACTGAAATGTTTCTCATGATCTTAAAAATCATTTGATCTGAAGGCGTATGGTTAAATGTTTGAAACTAGTTTTGTAGACAAAATATAATTGTGCCACCATATTAAGTTTTTTCATTATAAAACTAAAATGTAATTAAAAAAAAGCTTTTGAAATTGATGACTTTGACCAAATAATAAAGAAAAGCAGCCAGTAAATGCCCAACATAGATGGGAACTCCTTAAATACGGTTTAAAAATCATCCCAGGGTGATACCTCAAGAAGTTGGTTGAGAAAATGTCAAGAGTTCATGTCTGCAAATTCTAGGCAAAGGGTGACTACTTTGAAGATGCTAAAATATTACAAAGTTTTGATTTATTTTGGATTTTGTTTAGTCACAATATAATTCCCTTAGTTCCATTTATGTTATTCCATAGTTTTGATGACTTTACTATTATTCTAAAATGTGAAAAAAAAACATTATAATAAAGAATGAGAAGTGTTTCAAAACTTTTGACCGGTAGTGTATATATATTGCAGTATTTATTAATATTTGTTAATATAAAAAATTGTACATTGTTAGTTCATAGTGCATTAACTAATTTTAACAAATACAACATTTGATTTTTAAAATCAATTAGTATGATGACCTGAACATTAACTGGGATTAATATATGCTGTAAAAGTATTATTCCTTGTTAATTTGTTACCTAATGTTGTTACCTAAATGTTAACAAATAAACTTATTGTAAAGTGTTAACAATTGAGTTACTTTTATTTATGAATATTGTGGTGTGATATTAGATTACATGAATAAAACGAATTAATCCTGAACTGTAGTTTTTTTTTTTTTACTCATGTGTAATCTCATGCTTTGACTAGGGGTAAAATATAGCCTAATAATTTACAAAAAATAAAAAAAAATGTACTGTGTGTGTGTGTGTAGTGTTCTCAGAGATGTTTTGATGCTCTGCTGATGGTGCTAAAACCTCAACAGAGCAACTGTCCCAATAACATCATCTTCTGGTGACTGTTTGTGCTATTTCTCAATTGTAAATCACTCTACAATCACTGGATGTAAATACTTTGCACACAGAGGAAGCCTTGCACAATGATATAGCAGTGCCATTCTGCAAGCTTCAAAACGAATGTATTTACACTTTTGGAGCTCATTACTGAGATTATTTGTATACTTTTCATAAATAAAAATCACATTTGTTGTAATAAATTGCTTTATTTGAGAAAGAATTGTGGTTTTCTACAACTCTTGACACTTTCCTGTTTTCTGGATCTGATACCGGAAGATAGTTAGCCCCCTGAGATTTGACCGGAAATACGTAGGCTTCGTTCCGCATAGAGTCCATAGAATAGTATGAACCAACATATCTGGGCTTGTATCTAAAAATAGTTTTTTCTTACAACTTTGAGTTCTCCACATAGTTCCTAGCTAGGAATTTTTGCTTAAAACCTATTTCACAAAATTGCTAAAAAGGAAATCCTAAGATAAGAGTAAAGCAGAGTTGACCTTGCTGCTATGGATGATGTCACGTTTTATTAATGCGCTCTCTAAAATCGCTCTCAGTGATTGGTAGACAGGGAACCGCTATTTGTCAGCTAAGACAGACAATGGTATACTGCATGTACGTTCAGACAGACAGAATGAACATTTCTTCATCCTGTGTAGATGTAATAAAACGAGCATGCGGCCCGTCAACAGCAAAACACCGGCCCGTGATTGCCGTTATTCTCCGTGAATGCCCCCATTTCTATCTGAAGCGAGCGCACATCCAAAGGAAAAAAATTAGAATCAGTCACATTGTCCTGACTCACCGACAAGTGCCATCTACTTTTTTGCATCGGCTCCAGCATGTTTACTTCTTTGTCGTGATATGGAAGCACCGTGGGAAATCTGGGTTCATATCCCACATTGAAACTAGAAAGTATTAGCATTCCCATAATCAATGGCGAGCACAATTCGGAGGTTGCACTTAATCATTACAATTTCACTCCACTGATGGTTAGGGTCAGATTTGGGGTTTGGGTAGGGGGATACATCATATAAAATATGCATTCCTCTTTACTGTATTATGACGATTTAACATATCCACCATTAGCAAGGCGTGAGCGAGGCGTTAGCAGCGCATTTTCGTTTCGGGTCACATGTTAACAGATTGCAACCTTCACATTGCAAGCATGAGTCATGAGGTGACACGTCCCAGAAGCGTCCCAGCTGCGGCAGAGAGCAGATAGTTTAGATGCCGAGCCTATTTTTGCAGCGCGACTCACGCTGAACTCAGCGGCTCAGAATGTAGCAGAAACCTACAATAATCAGGAGATAATAGAAAAGATGCAAAAGCAAATAAAAAATATTTAAACTGAACCTACTATAAACTACAATTTATAGGTCTGCATACAAAAAAAAATTTTAAAAAATCACAAAATAACTAAAAGGAAAGAATAAAAATTAAAAAATTGCAGGACTTTTGCCCATTTTGTTTGTGATAGTTTAGGATGGACCTCTTGGAGATTGGGAATGCCCGCCTTACAGGTAAAAGAGCAAATCACCTTTTCAATAATGTCAGTCAACTCAAGAACGTGCATGCGCATTAGCTGATCCAGCCTAAAAAAAGTGGTTTTAGCATAATCGGAGGTAAAGCAGCACAATTTTGATACTATTGTTGTCAGATGTTACTGCTGATTTTCAGTATGATTTTTGATCGTAATCATGATTCATGACCAACTGTTTTGGAAATTTCAGTCTTTCCACATTCAAGTAGATAGGAGCTGTACTTTTATGCCACTTGTTTACAAAGAAAATAGCTGCCTAGCCTGCCCGAGAACATTACAAAGATGCCCACAGAGTGGACTGACTTGAATTGAAAGGGGCTTTGATATATTAACCAATCACAACCAAGTATGCTGATAAACAAGTGCAAGTGACTGCCTACCATTGCCGTAGGAACCTAGAAAAGAGACCCAGCCAATGTGAAAGCTCAATTGTGATGCGTTGCTAATGCCTCGCTCACGCCCCTCTCACGGAGTATGTGTGAATCGGGCATCACAGCCTAAACAGCTATAAAACAACTTGCTTTAGAACTCACTTTTGGCGCCCTCTGTGGCCATTTCACCCGAAAAAAGAAGCTCACACTAACCCATACACCCAAAACACTTACCGCTTTGGCCACATTACCATGACATTACTACATCTTGACATTGCATGTACCATGGTAGTACAATGGTTTTCTTTGAAGTACTTTGCATTACCTTGAAAATATACTTTAGTATACAAATATGCAAATAATTCAGTACCAGAGTATTTGTCAAAGTACCATTTCTTACTGTACCATTTAATAGTACTCTAAATACACACAACAACTAGCAATATAATATTTTTCAAATAAATAAGCAGCATTAGATCAAACTGCAACTTATTATTTTTATAATAAGTTAGTTTGAAAGGACAGTTTTACTTTACATTCAAATTGTGATCATTCTATATGGTTTTACAATTTTTAAATGCTAAAATAGTATAGTCAACATGATGTCTGTCATGACAAGGCCTCCTGCTCTTAATAGAGACCAACTTGTCACTAGAGGAGAGGGTGATAAATGTAGTAGTGGCTACATTAATGGTTCATATGACTAATTTATAACGACTAAAATAGAAACGCCAATGATATGCAAGCAATAAGCCGAGTTTAAGCACGTTTGAATCCATGTTGAAGACAAAACTGATTTCATATAGATGGGGTTCTCTCCGTGCGCACATCCAGTACGCGCATCACTCAACCTGCAAGCACACACATGGCATTAGGCATCCCCAAAACGCGCACCAAATTACCTTGGTTAGTTGTGCTATCTTCTTGCTCATCTTGAGGTGCAGGTCCTGCGTATATTCTAGGGTTAAACCCGACGGGAAGGAAGTGGATGTGGTCGTGGATGTTGAAGTGGAGGTGATGTTATATTTCCCCGTTCCCGTCGACGCGTTGCCAGTGGGGTTGTAGTAATGCTGCCAGCCCGTTCCCGTCGCCATGTTCACGATATTATACTACTTATTACTGTAATATATACATATATATATATACACATATATTTTATGACAAACAGTAGAGACAGACACCGGGATCGCCTTTCCTTCGATTTCGATTAAAAATGAAAAAAATAAATACAATGACTGAGAAGGCGTTAATCCATTAAAGTCATTATTTCACCCGGATTAAAATCAGTACATCGTATTGCAGTCCATTAGAACTAAAATTAAAATAATCATCTGAACGGAGAGATACTGCTGTCACCGTTTAGCCCAACATTTTGTTGATTTTCTTGTTTGTCAAAAATGAACAGTACATCTATAGGAGGAATACATCAAATGTTTTGGATTCCTGACATTCCTCGCGAGCCGCTCCGTTACAAACGCCGATGTGCGCGTTGCGTTTAAAAAGCTGACGGCGCGTTTGACAAGCGTCCGAGCGCCGCTCTTCTGTTGAAAGCGAGAGCCGGTCCAGATGAGATCTGGGTTTGAGGCATTTCTGTCGGATTGTGTGTGCGCTTGTGTCTGAGCGGTGTTGCTGCACTGCTGCTGCTGCTCAAAAGTCTGTTACCATGGATCATCTCAACAGTTTACATTATGCTACTGACGTCAGTTCCGTTGGTCACGGTTTCTCTTTTATCTCCTCCTCTCTTTAATTCTCAGCTCTCCTAGCAATTTGAATGTCGTTAAAAATATTGATTCCTTGTCTCCACCTATCTGGAAATCTACCTTCAAGGGCTTTAAGAACAGCTATTGACTCAGTGAAGGTAAAGTAGAATTCAAGAAGTGGTTTTGTCTTCAAATATCTTTAGATTTTTCTCTGCGCTACTTAAAGATATATTCCGAGTTAAGATCAAGCGACAGCATTTGTGGCATAATGTTGATTACCACAAAAAAACAAAAAAACAAAAATTATTTATATATCGACTCGTCGAGGTTACAGTGAGGCACTTATAATGATAGTGAATGAGGCATATTTTTTGAGGGTTTGAAGACAGAATATTGTGAAGCTTATCATTTTATAAACTAATTAATTCTTCTGATACATTTTTTTTTTGTATTTATTATTTGAGATGAAATTTTAGTTTGTTGACATTACATCGTTATGGGAACAAAGTTGTAAAATTTGCTATAACTTAACACAACACAGTTAGTTAGCGATTTGATCACACTAAAATCATGTTAACATGCATATTGTTTATGTCTTGTGGCTACACTTTTGAAAAATTTTGTATTTTAACATTTACGTACTGGCCCCATTCATTTCCATTGCAAGTGCCTCAGTGGAACCAGGGGCGAAAATATCACATAACAATTCTCAAGAGCAATTTTTGAATTTTTTTTTTTTGTTGTTGCATTTTTATTATTTTATTTCTTAAACAATTATTTTAAGAATATATCATTATATTATTTACAATACACATATTTTAATGATATTTTAGCCCCCGTGATTTCCGCCTATGACTGGAACACAGATTTTTGAAGTCAAAATTTATTTTCGTGGTTATGAATATTATGCCACAAATTCTGTCAATTGAGCTTATCTTGTGTTGAACTTGGAATATTCCTTTAACCTCCTGAGACCCCGCGTACACCTATGTTGACATAACATTTTGGCTTCACTATAGGCTATACAATGCATAATTTATTTTAATTTAAACACACTGATCACAGTTCAGGAGACTCTGGGCTGTTAGTTTTTTTTAGAAACACCAACAAAACTACCTCCTGGAGCAAAGCAGCCCCACAACATGATGCTGCAACCCCCATGCTTCACCCTTTTTCCTCCAAACATAACGATGGTCATTATGGCCAAACAGTTACATTTTTGCTTCATCAGACCAGAGGACATTTCTACAAATAGTAAGATCTTTGTCCCCAAGTGCACTAGCAAACTGTAGTCTGGCTTTTTTAATGGCGGTTTTGGACAGTGACTTCTTCTTATCAGGTTATGTCGTCATAGGACACGCTTTACTGTGGATATAGATACTTGTCTTCCTGTTTCCTCCAGCATCTTCACAAGGTCCTTTGCTGTTGTTCTGGGATTGATTTGCACTTTTCCCACCAAACTACGTTCATCTCTAGGAGACAGAATGCGTCTCCTTCCTGAGCGGTATGATGCTTGGTCCCATGGTGTTTATACTTGCATATTATTGTTTGTACAGATGAACATGGTACCTTCGGGCATTTGGAAATTGCTCCCAAGGATGAACCAGACTTGTGGAAGTCCACAATTTTGGAGGTCTTGGCTGATTTCTTTGGATTTTCCCATGATGTCAAGCAAAGAGGCACTGAGTTTGAATGTTGGCCTTAAACTACATCCACAGGTACACCTCCAATTGACTCCAATTAGCCTATCAAAAGCTAATTGGCTAATTGCCTAAAGGCTTGACATCATTTTCTGGAATTTTCCAAGCTGCCTAAAGGCACAGTTAACTTAGTGTATGTAAACTTCTGACCCACTAGAATTGTGATAGTCAATTTAAAATGAAACAGTCTGTCTGTAAACAATAGATGGAAAGCATTACTGGTGTCAAGCACAAAGTAGATGTCCTAAACGACTTGCCAATACTATAGTTTGCTAATATTAAATCTGTGGAGTGGTTAAAATGTGAGTTTTAATGACTTCAACCTAAGTGTATGTAAACTTCCACTGTACATTTGCAGATTTGCACATTTCTTAGGGGCTACTAGTTACAAATCAAAAAGGGTAATGGAAAAAGCACACAGCAGTCGCACAGGGGTCTCAGGAGGTTAATGCAAAACCATGTATAGCCTTTTTGAATAGGTCTTTTGATCTATCTATCGGTCTAGCTGTCCGTCTAGTTGTTTCACCTTTTCTCCAATGAATATTTCTCATGGTGGATGTAGGTATTTCTGTATAGGTACATACCTATACAGATATTGCAGTATAGACTACAAAAAAAAGGTATTGAACATTTCCATCTTAATTGCCCAGGGAAAATAGAAAGATAAATTTCACTGAACACACCTTTACCTTAGTGAGGCATGTTGTCACACTATATGGGGTTAGTTACCACATTGCAACCTGCTTAAAACAAAAGAAAGTTTTGTACTAGATGTTGAAACCAAATTACAACAACAACAAAAATTTTAACTGAAAACAAATTGGACTTTTGTCTTCTAACCAAGATATAGCCCTTGTGACAACTTTTAAGTGTGAAAACTAGCCCCGGAATCAGCTAAATTATTTGCAGCATTGAAATACAAGCAATGGAGCACTTTGAATTTTCATCACTCTTTTATCAGTGTGATTCACAATTTAGCACATGTGCCATGCTTAGAAGTAATAACCTCTACATGCAGTCTTTTACAATGTGGACTATACACCTAATAAAATAACCCACCTTAGTATATTATGCTGGTTATTAAAAAGGTCTGCATGCAGCCTTGGGGTGTTTAAAATTCAAGAGCAGTTTAAAACAAATTATCATCCTTAAAAATGAAAATACATGTGGGCCTTTAGTATGGTTTATAGGAAACTTTTGCTGCAGTAGTGCAAAATGATTTGATTTTGAAGAAAAATATTCTGGAGCACACATAAAAAAGCTAATAGCATATGCATTACAAGACTGACAATATAGTTATTACCAAAACATAATACATTTCTCAACACACAAACAGTTATGTGATTTTATTTAAGACATTTCCAAGCTGTAAAACCAATATATTTCACAGGCTGCAAGGATTACAGTGATATAAAGGCCACATCACCTTTTTCAACATTACCTGATACTTTCACCTCTGGTTGACTCAGAAGAGGAATTAATCACCTGGAGAGTTAGGTATTGTCACAGAAGACATAGTGATAAATGGCACAGTGATAAATGGCTTGCTATTGTTATTCTTCTACAGAGAGAACACTGCATTTCTGTAAATACAATACCATTGATTTGGTGTTGTTTTGGTTGAGTTCTGGTGGTGTAGATTACAGTATATACCTAAAGGAGTTAGCATATCTCACAGGAAGCCATACACATTTAGAATGCAAAATTAACACTCCTCAAAGGCAAAACGATATGTTGGATAGTGCTTGCATACAATTGTAGAAAGTCTAGAATTTGTTCTAAATTATGTGTAAAAGGACTACCATTGTTTTAAAAATGAATTTGAAAAGTTTTATTGTTTTTGTGTTACACATTTATACAAATGTTTGGCAAAATGCAAAGGGAAAACTCTTATAGGCTTTCTTTCTTCCCCTTGTGCTTAACTGAATACTGACTGCACATCAATGGCAAAAATGTTGCCTCGACAGACTTCTGTAATGAGCCGGGAGCCCACTTCACACTTAGAAATAAGCACAAACTAAAACTAAATGAGAAATCCAAAAGAAGCTGTAATTTTAGAACTTACATGCAGACAGAGAAAGTATTACAGTTCATGAAACATAATAATAACAACAACACTTTGGCACTATTTGAGACCACTGAATGGAAATGTGAATTTCTGCTACCTTCAGAAATGCAAAATGTTGATTTCCAAAAAGGTGTTCTAGTCTCAGGTTTATTTAAAACAAAATTGTTAGGCACTTACAATGGAAGTGATTGGGGCCAGTCTACAAACAATATATACACGGATGAGCCAAAACATTATGATCACCTGCCTAATATGCCGTTGGTCCTCCGTGCACTGCCAAAACAGCGCTGACCTTAGCGGACTTTTACAAGACCCCTGATGGTGTCCTGTGGTATCTGGCACCAAAACATTTGAAGCAGATCCTTCAAGTCCTGTAAGTTGCAAGGTGGATCCGCTGTTGATCAGACTTTTTGATCCAGCACATCCCACAAATGCACAGTCTCATTGAGATCTGGGGAATTTGGAGGCCAGGGTAATGCCTTCAGGTAACTACCCCAGGTAAATGGCACACATACATGGCCGTCTATGGGATTTAAAAGAAAACAGGCCCTTTCTAGGTGCTTTTGAAAAATCACTCTGGACCCCATTCACCCTGCCCACTACCAACCCACTACAGAGCACTGAGCGCCAGAACCGCCAGGCACAGAAACAGTTTTTTCCCCTCAGGCTTTCCATCACAGTATATATATATATATATATATGCGGGTTATAAATACAATTATTTATTATTTAATAACTTTTTTAACACAATTCACAATTGTATTTCATCAAACTACACAATGATGACTAAGACATTACAGATATGACAGTTTTATCTTCTGTTAGTCTGATCTTCTGTAAAGCTGCTTTGAAACTATGTGTGTTGTGAGAAGCACAATACAAATAAAAATAACTTGACTATTTATATATATTGTCCTATTATGTGTTTCTATATATATATATATATATATATATATATATATATATATACTTTATTTTCTAATCACTTTTAATTTTTATTATATATATATATATATATATATATATATATATATATATATATATATATATATATATATATATATATAGTATTATTATCTCTGTCTTGTTGCTGTTTTGTATTGTTGTGCACTGGAAGCTCCTGTTACCAAGACAAATTCCTTGTATGTGTAAGCACACTTGGCAATAAAGCTGACTCTGATTCTCATTCTCTACTAACATCATTAAATTGTCTGTTACCTTTGCCACAATAGATCTTCTGTCGGTTAGGACAGATGGGATAGCCTTCGTTGCCCTCGCACATCGTGGAGCCTTGGGCGCCCAACACCATGTCACCGGTTTGTCCCTACTCAGACCACTGTTGGAATGTACTCATCACTGCTGATTGGGAGCACCCGACAAGCCTCG
This sequence comes from Xyrauchen texanus, assembly GCF_025860055.1. NCBI lineage: Eukaryota > Metazoa > Chordata > Actinopteri > Cypriniformes > Catostomidae > Xyrauchen > Xyrauchen texanus. The sequence continues at coordinate 7,814,237 of NC_068303.1, forward strand.
CCATTTCTATATATACATAGGGATAGGATTTCGTAGTTATAGCAGTTATAGAGGCTTAGAAATGTTGGAACATATAAAACCAAATCAAAATCTAACCTTGACATTTGAGTTCAGATATTAAGGAACTACCATTTCTTTATTAAATATACAAATACATCTGATCTGCTTCAAATGTCATTAGCCAATTCTTTGTATTTGCAACAATGATAATTTGTACTGTTCCAGTCACAAATATAGAAAGAGATTTCTCCTGCAATTAAAATGTTATGAGAAAAATAGACTTTTTAAAGCACCGTCCTTGGTAAATTGCATACAAATGAGTAGAGTTGCTAGGCAATGACTGGCTGAATCTCTAAGTCTGCCCATGAAAGATTGAAATGTATGCAGAAACAGATAAGTGAGTGTAGCCTCTCACAATTTTCCGGGTGCTTGAAAGTGTTTCCAAAATTTCTGAAAGAGATGCTGAATTCACTCTCTGACATTTTGAACCCTTAAAGGTACTAAATTATATTTCATAGCATGTTTTTCACCTGCAAGTCCAATTATAATGTTTGTTGAGGTTTCTTGCACCAGAGGCTTCTCTTTGACAACATCAGGGGCTAAGGGTAAAGTGACAGTTTATGGTATTTAATACATACCATTGTATTTACATGATCCTCTAAAGGGACATGTCCAAAAAACCATGGTAATGGTTATTACTGCTGTGCCTTTACATCTTTTTTTTAAAGGCACCCTTTACCTCTATGTACATTGCATTGTTCACACTGCTTTAATCATGATGGGCCAAGTTGGTGATTACTGAATAGGTATTGATATGTAGCCCAAATGGGTCACATGTTAATGGTTGTGTCATCATAACCTAAATCTGCTAAATCTAAGTGTGTAATTTTTAATTTTAATGACACAATATTCTCCAATCCTAGTTTAATACAGTATGTAGTCAACAATAAGTAGTTTTGGGTGTAATCCAATTACAAAGTAACTAGTTACTGTAGTCTAATTACGTTTAAGTCAAAAAAGTAGTGTAATGCTTAACATTTTAAACACTTGTAATCAGATTACAGTCACTGACTTTGAAATAATTTAATTTATTTTAAGTACATCATAGGGTTATACATATTTCTAATATTTATGTAGAATACATTAATTATGGCCCCTTAACGAGTCATTGTCAAGGAGAAATATGAGGAGTGTATGACTTGTGTGTAACAATGAATATAGACATTGTTTAGAATTTGATGAGTGAGAAAGTGTTTTAGAAAGTTACTTAAAAGTAAATAGTAATGTGATTACTTTTTAATTTAGTCATTAGTAAAGTAATCTGATACAATTTTTAATGAAATAATTAGTAATTTTTAGTGGATTACTATTTTTATTGAACTCACCCAACACTGACTATAAGGGTGCTTTCACATAAGCACTTATGGTGTGCAACCGAGTTCGAATTACGTCAAAGGTCGGTTTGTTTGGGTGGTGTGAACGCTGGTTTCCAAACTCAGGTGCGCACCCGCAAACTGCACCTGAGTCCACTTGAAAAGGTGGTCTGGGTTACAGTGTGTCATGTGAACTCCGGAGCGGATGTGAACCCTTATTGATGACATATAATTTGTATCTTTGTAGGCTCACAAACCAGTTATTATGGTTTAACTGACTTCTTATACCAGCTTGTGTCCAAATAAATCACCTTCAGAGAGCAGCTCACATACTCTACTCTTGCAACGCATCCGCTGGCTCGTGGCAGACAAACACCAATATTCTTCACATCATTGCACATTCATTGCATCCGTGGCACACAAACATATTTGTCATTTTGAGCATGTACATTTTTGGTGGTATATCCAAAGAGATGAATACTTCAATATCACAGCGATGCTGATGTCTTCCTGAGTTGTTGCCTAGTTACAGTAGTAAACAGCTGCCTCTTGTACTCATGTTAATGACGTAATATGACCGCGGTTCAGATCAAAAAATATGATGTGAATAGAGACCAGCAGGGGGAAGGGGAGGAAAATGAACTCTGGTTCGGTCCAAACAATCGAACCAAGTCTAAAAGCACTCAAAATAAGTTATTCAGGTACATTTCCTCGAAAATTGTAAAAATAGCTGGGTTACCATCCATGTATTTTTATGCACATTTTGGGATATCACATAAAAAATACCTTTCAGAAAGAAGTTAACTGCAGCTGCTGCACGACTCATGTTCTAATGTTGAACTCAATTAGTCACATCAGACTCTCAACACTCCTGCAATCATGCAGAGTGGCTATTTCCCTGTCATCTGCAAAGCTTTAGGTAAAACTAATTATGGACACAAGTTCCAGATGAGTAGGATTCCTGGAGTCCTGTCAGGATAGGTTGCCTTATGTTTATCAGTAAATATGGTATTGAATTCTCACACAGGTGGTCTGTGGAGTGGATTTCTGCTTTTTAAAATACACAAGGCACAGGCATGCTTGTTAATAGAAATCCTAGTGCTCATTAAGGTTGAAATGGGGAAATAAAGTAGTACTGGAATCTTTGTTGTTTTAAAGTAAAAAAAAAAAAAAAAAAGACAGTTGTAAGGATTTAACCAATATAAGGATAAACCTAAACTACCCCTTTAAAAAATACCCCCAGATGGCTTGCAATGATTCTTTTGCGTTTGTTTTCAATACATGGATTAAATGTATGCACCGCTAAATATATATATATATATATAAAAGAGGTGTATTTGCAAACTAAGTATAACTGTTTATTGTCAAAGTGGTATTTGAATACTTTTAGTATCACATGATATGATTTGTTGGGTTTTAGGATTTATAAAAGAGAAAATTTTACTCAGAGACTTAAGCTGTATATTTAAAAATGCTGATTTATAGAATGCACACATGGGATGCAGCTTTCATTTATATTTTTTTTATATGAGTAATTCAATCTTTGTACTGTTTACATACCTTAATGATATTGATTGTGGAAAAGGAATTCCAATAAGAAGTCCAATCTTGCCACTCAAGAAATTAATGTATAGAATACATTGGGTGTATTCTAATAATACTTCTAAATAATTTTACAGATCAACAACTGTTGATTGAGCATTACTCATATGGTAATATATATATATATATATATATATATATATATATATATATATATATATATATATATATATATATATATATATAAACAGAATGCAAATGTAATACTAAAGTAAGGAAAAGGTCATTAGCTATAGGGGAAAACACTTCAAATCAGTTCATGACACACACACACACACACACACACACACACACATGTTGCTGCAGAGGTTGGATTAAGTCATACATATTAATGTTGAATTCGTTCTCTCTGGTCTGTCCACGTGATCTCTCTTGGCACAGCATCAAACAGCATGGTGATGTTTGGGTGAGTGTCTCTCTTCTGCTTAAAGGCAAGTGTTGGAGCTTTGCTATGCATCCAAATGGAACTCTGAAATGTCTCCAGAGATACAGAACATTGAGTCAGCATCTAAGAACTACAAAATAAGAAACACATTTTCAAAAATGCTAACTTTATTAATTTTATCTAAGTATATGATTCACCAATCTATTTTCAGCTCTAAAGGGGATTTGTGCTGTTAGAGAAATCTGTTTATTTGGCACAATTATGAATGTAATACTGAAACTACCATTGATATCACTTTGAAACCTACATTATTGCTGAAATGTACCTAGAGGTTAATTCCACTGGCACAGAGACAGTACAAGGAGGGGGAGATGGACCACTTGTAGAAAAACGAATGGGATGAAATTGTAATGGCACTGTGTTGTCTCATTCAAAGGGTCAAGATTTGGCTGGTTAGTATGGTCCAGTTAGCCCCTGCTGGTAACTACACCATTATGGGGGCAAAATAATATTTCTCAAATCTAGCCATGCATTTTGATGAAATATTTATTATTTATTTTATATTAGTGTAGAGCGGAGGAGGGCAGGGCCGGGCTGGAACAACGTACGCCCGGTCCCCAATCAGCCTGTTGGGGGTGCACGAGGGATAAAGGTGGCCGGTGACGACAGTTTGAGAGAGAATTTCAGGCAGCTGCTCTGTGTTTTTATGTTATGTATTTTGGTTCAGTTTACTATTAAACTATTATTTATATTGCCAAGCTGGTTCTCGCCTCCTCCTTTCTCTTATACCCCTTTACAATTAGTTTTTATTTTGCGAGCAACATAAACATAAACAAATATTTAATTACATAATAGTATTTACCAGTGCCTGATTTCTTTTTGGAGGGCTCTTAAAGTAATGAAATGGTCTTATATTTTATATAATGAACTTAATTAGTATTAAACCCAGATTTTTTCTTTAAGGGTTTAGGACTTGCATCATTTTCCTGTGGCTTGCCATTTATAGCTCAAGGGTTTGGTTTAAAAAAGAAAACAGCTGAATCCTCAGAACTGAGTGTTGGACCAACCTATAAAATATTTTTTTAGCCTGTTTTCAGCTTTAGCAATAACATCACATTTGCTAGATTTTATTGGTGATTTGAAATATGTTATGGAAACATAAAAGCTCAGCCAACAGTTTTGGAGATTTTGGACTTGCATAACCTTCTTAAACCTCATCAGCCAAATGGTTGAAAATGACCATCATTTACAAACCCTCCCTAAGGCACAGGATAAATTGCACAATTCATTTTACATCTCTGCTGAGATCTCACATCGGGCCCTGACATTATTCCATTCAATTAGTTCTGTTTTCAAAGAGGCATTACCTCCCTCTGGCTAAAATCTCCATCTTCAATTCCACTGATGTATAAACCGATGGTTCTATATTCCTTAAAACGTTTAGAAAAATCAACATTTGGGCTTTCATTCAGTATGCCCTTTCACAATAACAATGACGTGTGTTCCTTTTGAAGTTTAAAGGTTGTTAACCCTAAAGAAATACATGTAAAAAAATCGACTATTTGCTCAATGAATCAGTTGATCTAGTTCACAAAACCAGTCTGAATGACCATTTCATTAACAGCTAGTTAAAGGGATAGTTCACCACAAAATTAAAATTGTCTCATAATTTACTCACTTTCATGCCATCCCAGATTTGTATGACTTACTTTCTTCTGCTAAACATAAATTAAGGTTTTTAGAAGAATATTTCAGCTATGTCCATTAAATGTAAAAGCTCCAAAAATCACATAAAAGCAGCATAAAAGTAATCCATATGACAGTGATTTAATATACAGTATGTCTTCTGAAGTGATGGGTGAGAAACAGATCAATATTTCAATCTTTTCTTTGACTATAAATTTCCACTTTCATGTTCAAATATAATAGAGATTTACGTGGAGAATGGATAATTCTGTGAAGATTGTTTAACTCGGTACTTTGATGCCCCTTAGCTCAGCTACCAATTGACTGTGCACTGCCATTTTGCACACTTTCTTGTACAACAAAAACTGTCAATATTGTACCACTGTTCTACTTTGCTATTTTGGAAATGTTTTATATAATTTTACAGTGTAAGCCAAATTATTTATAAAAATGTTCATCGACGATGGTTTTTTATTTTATATTATTTGGTCAACAATAATGAAAACTAGATGAAAAAACACATGCCTCATAACGATAATTAAACAGTTTTAATTAAAAGACACTTTTTAAAAATAATAATGAAAAAAAAATTATAATGCAAGATATTAAAGGTGCAATATTTAACAATTTTCATGTAATATTCAACTTTTTTTTTTACCAATGTGTGAACGGCTTGTAACGCAACTTGTAAAAGCAATAAAAAAAACATTTATATACTGAATCCCTTCTGGTTTCTGGAGCTTCGTTCGGTTATGAGGATGAAATCAGACCCTGAATTGGCGTTCTTCTGATTGGACAGGTAAGCTTACATAACTGCAAAGCATGTGAAATATATAGTGCCATAAGGATTGATCTGTGTAATTTTAGCTAAACTACAATAACACATGAAATGAATGCTAGACAATGTTCAAGATAATGCTAAATGATCCATTCATCAATGTAATATAACTTGGTTAAACAGAAAATATATACATTCTATTATTATAAAACAATAGCGCATTGATATATCAAAATGTCAGTTGTGATGGAATCACATCGATTACTGAATTGTGTCAACATATTTAGAATGAACAGTCTATTTTATAAACAGCTACTGTCATCATCCACCAAATTTAGCTAACAGCTATTGATAAAGCTGTCTAGCAAGCTAATGTCAACATAGGCTATCATATAAATGCAGTCAATGTATCATGCAAAGAAAAGTGATTACTTCAAACTACAGTCTTGCATATTCAGACCTATATCCACACTTTGTTTTATCCCTGTTCCAGCACTGGAGAGTCAAATATAATATACAGTCTCAAAGTTTGTAATAAAACAATCATAACTGTGTCATTTTAATTATGCCACCTCATATGTCAGCATGATGTTGGTGAATCATGTTCAGTCTCTTTGTATGTTATTTCATTGTTTTGTTCAATGCTTGCCTCCCTATGGAGTGTGTGCACGAGCGTGAGCAACAGGTAGCTGGCTGCAGTTCACTTAATGGCCACAGGTGTCATTAATAACAAGGGTTTCTGAATCTTACATACTGCACCTTTAACAAAGTACTAACGCTGTTTATTTATTAAAAAAATGTATTTAAATAATCCAGTCATAGTACAATTAACTTTAGTAAAGGGTTAATCTCACTCAAACACATTGTACATACTTTAAAGCCTACATTTTTCAAAATATTTAAATATTTGGTAACGTTTGCTCAGTTACAGTTAAATACATATTTTTGTCATTTTGCACATTATTGTCAATGAAAATATGTTATTTTTGTCGACTAAAACTATACATTACATTTCAGTCTGAATAAAAATGTACTAAAATGTATGAATATGACATGATGAAATATGAACTTGCCTTAACTATTGTCTACTAAATAATCTAGGGTAAACCAAAGACAAAAATTATAACTAAAATAAAAATGTGAAAATTAAATATTTTTAAACTACACTTATAGTGTCATTTTCACTATTTTGGCCATTTTTACAGTATGACATGGCTCGTTATAATTGTACATATATACAGGTGAAACTCGAAAAATTACAATATCGTGCAAAAGTTCATTAATTTCAGTAATTCAACTTAAAAGGTGAAACTAATATATTATATAGACTCATTACAAGCAAAGTAAGATATTTCAAGCCTTTATTTGATATAATTTTGATGATTATGGCTTACAGCTTATGAAAACCCCAAATTCAGAATCTCAGAAAATTAGAATATTGTGAAAAGGTTCAGTATTGTAGGCTCATCGTGTCACACTCTAATCAGCTAATTAATCCAAAACACCTGCAAAGGGTTCCTGAGCCTTTAAATGGTCTCTCAGTCTGGTTCAGTTGAATTCACAATCATGGGGAAGACTGCTGACCTGACAGTTGTGCAGAAAACCATCATTGACACCCTCCACAAGGAGGGAAAGCCTCAAAAGGTAATTGCAAAAGAAGTTGGATGTTCTCAAAGTGCTGTATCAAAGCACATTAATAGAAAGTTAAGTGGAAGGGAAAAGTGTGAAAGAAAAAGGTGCACAAGCAGCAGGGATGACCGTAGCCTGGAGAGGATTGTCAGGAAAAGGCCATTCAAATGTGTGGGGGAGCTTCACAAGGAGTGGACTGAGGCTGGAGTTACTGCATCAAGAGCCACCACACACAGACGGGTCCTGGACGTGGGCTTCAAATTTCAAACGTCTTACCTGGGCTAAAGAAAAAAAGAACTGGTCTGTTGCTCAGTGGTCCAAAGTCCTCTTTTCTGATGAGAGCAAATTTTGCATCTCATTTGTAAACCAAGGTCCCAGAGTCTGGAGGAAGAATGGAGAGGCACACAATCCAAGATGCTTGAAGTCCAGTGTGAAGTTTCCACAGTCTGTGTTGGTTTGGGGAGCCATGTCATCGGCTGGTGTTGGTCCACTGTGCTTTATTAAGTCCAGAGTCAACGCAGCCGTCTACCGGGACATTTTAGAGCACTTCATGCTTCCTTCAGCAGACAAGCTTTATGGAGATGCTGACTTCATTTTCCAGCAGCACCTGCCCACACTGCCAAAAGTACCAAAACCTGGTTCAATGACCATGGTATTACTGTGCTTGATTGGCCAGCAAACTCGCCTGACCTGAACCCCATAGAGAATCTATGGGGCATTGCCAAGAGAAAGATGAGAGACATGAGACCAAACAATGCAGAAGAGCTGAAGGCCGCTATTGAAGCATCTTGGTCTTCCGTAACACCTCAGCAGTGCCACAGGCTGATAGCATCCATGCCACGCCGCATTGAGGCAGTAATTAATGTAAAAGGGGCCCAAACCAAGTACTGAGTACATATGCATGATTATATTTTTCAGAGGGCCGACATTTTTGTATTTAAAATCCTTTTTTTTTATTGATTTCATGTAATATTCTAATTTTCTGAGATTCTGAATATGGGGTTTTCATAAGCTGTAAGCCATAATCATCAAAATTATATCAAATAATGGCTTGAAATATCTTAATTTGCTTGTAATGAGTCTATATAATATATTAGTTTCACCTTTTAAGTTGAATTACTGAAATTAATGAACTTTTGCACGATATTCTAATTTTTCGAGTTTCACCTGTATACACACACTTGAACCTGTTGAACCTCACAATGGGAAAAATCAACACTCATTATAAAAATTTTCTCTCTTAGGGTCTTAACTTTTATATTTCACATTTTGTTATACACAAAGTTATTCATAGTCAGGTTTGGGGAGTAACGGAATGCATTCAACAGGATTACGTATTTAAAATACAAAATATTAGTAACTGTAACTCTAACTGTAACCACTCTTTGTATCTCTCCACTGGCTGCCGGTTCATGCACGTACTAAATTCAAGGCTGTGATGCTGGCATACAAAACAGTCACTGGGTCTGCTCCAGCATACCTAAAAACATTTATGCAGAGCTACGTTCCCACCAGAAACCTGCGGTCGGCTAAGGAACGTCGCCTTGTCGTACCAAAACAAAGAGGCACCAAAACACTTTCCCGGACTTTCAGTTTCATCATACCACGGTGGTGGAATGACCTTCCCAACTCAATCCGGGAGGCTAACTCACTCTCTATCTTCAAAAAACGGTTAAAAACACATCTTTTCCAAAAGCACTTAACCGGTCACATAAAAAAACAAACAAAAAAAAGAAATTATTTACATTTCTTGTTGCACTTTAATCTGTTTTGAATACTTCGTACCACTGTCTCCTTAAGATGATTCGCTTATGTTTTCCTCTTTTGTAAGTCGCTTTGGATAAAAGCGTCTGCCATATGAATAAATGTAAATGTAGATTACTTTGTATTTTATTGTCATTTGTTTCATTTAACATTTAGTCGTTTCAGATGGAAAACATTTATACATATAAATGATGTGATCCAAAGTGCATTTAAACAGCGGTGAAACACTTTCTTATGATGTGTTACATTCATACGAGCAGACAGAGAAGTACGTTTGAAGAAAGTTTGGAGCAGAAGAAATAGAAATAAACCTTGTTTAAATTGTCAGTTTTACGCTTAGCTAATGCTAATTCTAGCCATGTTACATGCACAAGTTACCAGACATTATCATCTTTTTTTTATCAAGAAAATTCACGATGGATCATAATTTTCTTTTTTTCTAGTAAGACCTTTGATATTATGGCAAAAGTCCTACTCTTGATAATAATTTTTGTATTGTTTTCTGGTCAAAATATAAAAAAAATTCTTAAAAAAAGTTTGTGGCATTTTATTTTGAACATGTGTATTTTGTCTTACTGCACTGGCAGAGTTTTTATAGTCAAAACAAGTGGAAAAAAAAATCTACCACTGCCAAGGAAGTAATACAAAGTATTTAGAATATGTTACTGACCTTGAGTAATCTAACAGAATACATTAAAAATGACATTTTACAGCATGTACTCTGTAACCTGTTGTGGAATACATTTCAAAATGATCCCTCCCAACCCTGTATATATATATACATAAAACAGGTGAAGATGTTAGGCCTACTGTTTGTTTTCAACAACTGGTTTTACAGACATGGCATGATTAAACATAGTAAATAAATCATTATAATATAATCGCTCTGGATTCCTCACATCAATCAAGAGAGGTACTATCTGACTACATTTCTACTTAATAAATGAATTTAGATCTGTAATTTTAAAGTCACACTACTATCATTTTGTGGTAATTTGCTGCCATCTAGTGTAAAATTATGGCTGTTCTTGAATGTCATTGACGCTGTTTAAATGGGATAGATTTTTTTTTTAAATAGAGAAAAATAGTCCTCTGATCTATATATATATATATATATATATATATATATGGCTGGAGTGGGGTCCCTCCTTCATTGTAAATCTATAGGAATATTTTGCCCATTTTATTGTCCATCAGATGAAAATAAGTCAAATTGCTTAGAAAAGTACTGTAATAGCGCATCTCTTGCCAACAAGGCACACAATTTAATCCATGTTTATAGCACCAATGGTGCCAGAAGAATTACATGTCAAATTGTAATATTAACAGGTGTTTATTAAAATCCCTAACACTAAATTTGAGCAATAAGAGTAATGCGTGCCTAAGCAAGCACCACTTTGTGTTTATATTTGAAATACTGTAGCAATATAAATGTCAGATGATCCATTTCATCCAGTGTTAAGTAATTAGTCATTAACTTAGTAATCATTCATGTTGCCTAATAAGATTTCACTGTTCTTTCTTGAGTAGCTAACAGATAATGCTCTTCCTCACATATAAACTGTGGCATTTTACTTGCCCAAGGGCCTTACTTATATCTTAGTTTTGCCATAAATGATTCCTAACTAACTGGCAAAGCTTGTGCAGTGTAATGTGTCCATGTGTTTGGTGAGAAAAAAGCCAGAGTCCATTTTTAATGACTTGACTGCTTTTCATTTATAGACGCAAATATTGCTTTTCATAGCATTATGAAAGAGCAAATATGGCTATGTATTTTCTTAAGTGCAGTTTTGTTTTGCTGTATCATTTAAAACATCAATCTATTGTCCTATGTAGGGTTGCGGGAGGTGCTGGGACCTATCCCAGCTGTCTTGGGCCAAAGACAAGGAAAAACCTTGGACAGGTGGCAAGACATCACAGGGCTAACACACACAGACATAGACATTCAATTTTTGGACTGTGGGGTAAACTGGAGCACAAAGAGGAAACTTACATGAACACTGGGAGAACATGCAAACTCCTCACAGAAAGGACCAGGTTGAGCTGGGACTCAACCCTTCTTGCTGTGAGGCGACAGTGCTACCCACTGAGCCATTTTGCCACCTCATTTAAAACAGTACAGCTTTATTGCACGTTTATTGGTACTGCTCATAAGTTTTCAAAATATACCAGAAGAAAGACTGCACTATTAATTGTCCTTATTATGCCCTTGAGCAAAACATTTAAACTCAGGCTGCTCCAAAGGGAATATACCTGTTTTAAGTGTATTGTAAGTTTCTTTGGGTAAATTTGTCAGCTAAATGACTAATTAGTGGGAACTGAATCAACTCATGCTCAACGAATCTTCTTAAACTTAGTTTGCATTTATACAAGGAGCAAAAAATTGCTCACTTGACATATGACTTATTCATTTTTCTTTTTTAATGCCTCATTACCTTGTGTAATCGATCTAAATTGCAAAAGAGCTTCAAGCTTTGTTAAACTTAAGAGGTACTTTTACATTTAAACTTAAGGCTTGAATAAAAGGATATTTGCTGCTGGTGTATGGTACAGATTCATGGTTTGTTTTGTGTCCAGAGGTCTGTGGTATCTATCACTGAGTGCAGCATTCCATATTTGCTGGACTGAAGGTTTCGATTTTAAAGGATTAGTTTAAAAATATAATTTATGGCATTATACTCGTCTTCATGTTGTTCCAAACCTGTATAGCTTTTCTTTCCTCAGTGGAACAAAAAAGGGGGAATTTGGTGTTTGCTCTTTTCCATGCATTACAATGAACGGGGACTGAAGGTTTCAAACTTCAAAAACAATGCAAAAGCATTATAAAAGCAAAATAAATGTGATCCATTTAACTTGTGCACTACATTTCAAGTCACTGCACCTAGATAATACCTGTAGGGTCCTGTATAAAATATGTGGTAGCCTGTTTTCAACCGCATGGCATGCTGATGTTTCAGTTGATATATTGATTAATTAATAATTATGTTAAACTTCATGAAGACTTGTGGAACTTGCATTTGTCAAAAGGAATTTATATTTCTGTTGGATGACAAATAAATGGAAAATACTCGGCATGAAGCGAGTTGACTGGATACTGGCTGGCACAAATTTGAAAACTCTTAAAACAAATGAAGACCCAAAAAGTGTGAAAATACTTAGAGAAATTTGAAGATACACTGCAAGACTTTAATAGTGTTCACAGTCAGGTGCAAGCAATGATGTCAATAGAGGAAAAGGATGAAGACAGTAAAAACTGGTTTAATCCAAAAATGGTGTACTTTCAGGATTTCTTATTTGAGACTGAAATGTGGCTGAAAGATCAAGCAGAGAAGCACCCAAATGAAAGGGCCGAGGACATTGCAACACAACTTGAAAGTATTGTTGGACCTGACGATAGTATATTAATAGTCACCAAGGCTAAATTTAGATCAAACAAGTCTCAAATCACACTAGTCATTCAAATCGAACATCAAGATCTTCTGTGTCCCTACTGCATCCACGCACACCTGAAAGCTGAGTCCAGAAAAGTGGTTTTGATGGCACGTGCAGCTGCCCTAACAAAGAAACATGCTTTAGAGTTAGAGGAGGCTAAATGAATAAGAATGAAAGAAAAATTTAAACTGACTTCCCTCAAGGAAATCCAGTTGATGAATTTAATACTTCCCTTAAAGAGCAGCAAAGGCCTTCTCAGGTATACATTACTACTGAGCATGAGCAATCTCCAGTAGATTATGCACCTATAAATGTAAAGTAAGCAATTCTTGCAACAGCTGAACACAGTAGCAGAAGCAATTCAAGTGCAGTTTGATGGTGCATTCATAAATCAACAAATGAATGATCAACCAACAAGTGAAAATATTCTTCTCACATAATGAAACAACAGACTGAATTGACTGAAATGCTGCTTAGACAACAAAGCTTGGCTCTCCAGCCAACAAGAGAAATTTATGTTTATAATGGAGATCCTTTGAGTTTTATTCCATTCATTCAAGCCTCTGAGTACAGCATTGAGAATAGAACAAAAAATAATAAGGAACGTCTCTTCTATCTTGAGTAATTCACATCTGGACAGGCCAGAGATCTAGTCCACAGCTGTATGCACATTTATCTTAGTAGAGGCTATAACAAAGCAAAACGCCTACTTCATGATAATTTTGGAGATGACGTAAGAGTGACAAATGCCTATATTGAAAAGACTCTACTATGGCCTAACATTAAGCCAGAAGACTGTCAAGCTTTGCAAAGATATGTCCTTTGTTTAAGAGGGAGTTGCAATGTGATGCATGAGTTACATTATAATAATAATAAATAATAATTGATCAATTGTCACACATTATATATACATTTCTGCATATACATGGTGAAATTATTTATTTTTCACATATCCCAGCTAAGCTGGGGTCAGAGTGCAGGGTCAGCCATGATACGGCGTCCCTGGAGCAGATAGGTTCAAGGGCCTAGCTCAAGGACCACACAGTGGTGTCTTGGTGGTGTTGGGGCTTGAACCCCTGACCTTCTGGTCAGTAACCCAGAGCCTTAACCGCTGAGCCACCACTGCCCTAATTATATAAAGGAATTGGATACTGCAGCCAACCTATGGGTACTTCTCTCTAAACTACCTTATAAGATTAAGGATAAATGGAGAACAGTTTCAAACAACATCATGGAGAAAGCCAATCAGAGAGTCGGCTTTAAAGACCTTGTTACCGTCCTTGAGAGGCAGGTTAGAATAATTCCAGACCCCCGTTTGGTAACATTCAGGATAAACAAGGAATCAGAAAGTCTAGCAATGCTGGGTCAGAATTACCCATAAAAAGGTAGAAACAGCAGCAGGAATAGCTTTGCAACAACAGTATCACAATTCCCTTTACCAAACAAGACGGAGGATACTAGACAGACAGTAACATCAAGCGTTCTGCATATTCCATGTCTGTATTGTACAGGTGATCACATATTGAAATCATACACACAAAGAGAAAAGTAATTCTCACAACTCAGCAGATCTAAACGTATTTAAAAGTGCCCAGATGTCTCTAGTAGATAAGCCTGTAAGTAGTGCTCTTGTTTCACTTCGATCCGGTGAAGATACTGGGGTTGGGAAAGACTGCACATTAGCAATATTACCAGTACAGATTAAAGTGTCAAATGGAAAGAAATCGGTATCCACGTATGCCTTTTTGGATCCAGGCAGCTCTGCTACTTTTTGTACAAAAAATTGGATGAGACAGTTGAAAGCACAGGGAAGAAAGACTGAGATCCTACTTAGAACAATGTCTCAAGAAAAACCTATTACCACCTATGAAATTACCAATCTGGAAGTTGGAGATATAGATGGTAATAACTTCCTTTCACTGCCAAAGGTTTACACCCAAGATGCAATTCTGGTTTCACGAGAAAACATTGTTTCAGTAGCTGATGTCAAGAAGTGGCCTTACCTCTGCTATTTTGCAATGATGATGTAATGATGCCAAAGAATAGCGAGCTGGCATTCCAGCCAGCAGGACTTCTGCTCACTGGAAGGAAAATTTGCACAAGGAGTACACAGATTTATAGAGATGCAGAACAACTATGCTGAGAAAGTACCCTTAGAGCAATTGCATACTGATGAGAAAAAATTCTGGTACCTACCACACCACGTTTATCATGTTTATGTGTTTATCATAAGCACAAGAAAATGTTACGTGTGGTATTTGATTGTTCATCGCCATTCAAAAATACATCCTTGAATAGGGAATTACTCCAGGGCCCAGATCTAACAAATAACCTTCTAGGAGTCCTCATCAGATTTCGTAAAGTACAAAAAACATTGCTCTTATGGCAGATATAAAGGCAATGTTCCACCAGGTGAGAGTTCATGAAGATGATAAAAATTTTCTCTGATTTGTATGGTGGCCAAGTGGAAATCTTGATTCAAACCTTAAAGATTATCGCATGAAGGTACATCTCTTTGGTGCTGTTTCATTTTGCATTGTAAAAAATAGCCCAAGATAATCAACACAATTACAGTAGAGAGGTTGTGGACACACATTCCAACACAATTTCTATGTAGACTATGGTCTAAAATCTGTACCCACAGAAAATCAAGCCATTAACTTGTACAAAGACCTCAATGAAATATGTTCAAAGGGAGGATTCAAACTTACCAAGTGCAAATAGCAAAAAGGTGATCACATCAATTCCAGCGGATGACGGGAGAACTAGGATAAGATCTGGTTCTGGACAGAAAGGGTCCACAAATTGAAAGGGCACTTGGTATTCAGTGGAACATAGAGAATGACACATTCAATTTCAAAATTGCTGTGAACAACAAGCCAATGACAAGAAGAGGAATTCTCTCCATGCTGAGTTCTGTCTATGGTCCTCTTGGATTTCTTCAAACACTCTGCAAACTTGGGTATGGTTGGGATCAAACCCTTCCAGAGACTATTCTTCAATCATGGCAATGGTGGCTTGTGGATCTCAACAAACTTTCTGATTTACATATTGGAAGATGTACTAAACCTGAGAATTTCAATCCAATCCAGACTTCACAGCTTCACCACTTCTGATATGCTAATGAAGTAGGATATGGTACTGTTAGCTAGCTCAGGTATGTAAATGACAGAAATGAAATTCATGTCTCCTTTGTTATGGGAAAAGCTAGGGTAGCCCCATTGAAACAAATCACCATTCATTAGGCAAGAACTACAAGCTGCAACACTAGCAAAAATTGATAAAATGTTGAGAAGAGAACTGCAAGTGCAGCTGGAAACTTCAGTGCTGTGTACTGATAGCCAGTCAGTGTTGAAGTATATAAACAATGATCAGACAAGATTTTGTACTTTGTGGCCAACTGTCTTTCTGTCATCAGAGACCTAACAAAAAAAGATCAGTGGAAATATAGAAGTACAGACAATAACCCAGCTGATAAAGCATCCCTAAGTTTGCATGTAGATGCATTCTTGAGATTATAATTGTGGTTTAATGGTCCAGACTTTCTCAGCAAAAGATTAAAGCCAGTGGTCCCAAGATACCAAAGAATTGTTCTCCATAGACTCCATTGACCTGGAAATCAAAAGAATTACACAAGTGAATGTTGTAACAATTCTGAAAAATTCCATAAGCAAGTTAATTGAACACTTCTCACAGTGGAATGACTTGAAAAGAGCAGTGGCATGGCTGTTGAATTTGAAAGACATCATAAAGCAAAATTGAAAGGAAAAGATGAGGATGAAAATGTGGCTGCATATCATGTGGAAACTAACCGCCTTTCTGTAAAAGATCTAGTCAGGGCAGAACAGGCAATAATCTCCCATGTACAACAGCAACATTTCAAAACTGACATTGAATCCTTGCAAAGAGAAAAGACGGATAAGACCTCAAGTAACCTTTCAAGCTTGGATCCATTTCTCGATAAAGATGGAATACTGAAGGTAGGAGGTCGTCTCAATAAGTTGGCTATGCTAGTTACACAACAACATCCAATAATCTTGCCCAAAGACTCTCATGTCGCATAACTCACCATGAAACAATTCATCAATATACAGGTCATTCTAGAAGAAACTATGTTATCTAAACTCCGACAGCGTTTCTGTATAACTTGTGCAAATGCCCTAGCCAGTAAAATGATCAGTAACTGTGTCATTTGCAGATGTCATCAAGGAAAAACAGGAGAACAGAAAATGGCTGCTCTACCATATATATATACAACTTCAACTTCTACACACACAACTTCTACTGGTCGGAGATGAATACAAAAGGAGATGAATACAAAAACCACTAGTGTAACTACCCCACAAGGCCATTTGATGATTGCAGCTCAAGTTCAATAGATGCTGTTTACTGCAGAGGAAGTGATGTGTTCTGAAAGTCACATTATGTGTTCATAATACATTCAACTATTTTTATCTCAGAAGATCAAGAGAAGTGCATAACTTATATGATCCTCTTTTAATAAAATACAAGTTTTTAATAAGAGTTTTGTGGTTAAAAAAAATCTTTCTGTCATAATTTACTCTCATTCATGTTGTATGACAGCCCCAGTCCCCATTTACTTTCATTGCATACTTTTTCCATAAAGTGAAATTGAATGGTGACTAAGCCTGTCATTCTGTCTTGTGTTCCACTGAAGAAGGTAATGTAGGTTTAGAACAACATGAGGGTGAGTACATAACAATTTAAATTTTTGGGTGAACTATCCCTTCACAGTAATTCAGAAAAATGTATTTTCAGTTCTGTTAGTGACCATCAGGGGGCACACACTCATCACAATCAAATTGTTTCTTTAGAAAGTCTGTCTATGAAGTTTGGATAGACTGATGTAAATGAATGATGATCCTAAGAGACACACAATGAGCCATCCTAAATGTTTGTCACATGTCAGTCTCACTCTCTGCTCCACCAGTAAATGAAAATAAAGAGCATAAAGCCAGCTTGCCATCTGATTAGCCTTTTGCTCCATTTATTCGCTTCTTTTCAATGGCAGATTGACTGATCTTTTGTATTCATCCAGATTATTATCTGGAATTTAAGTTATAAATTTGACATAATGCAGGATATGAAAGATTTCAGACCATCCAGGGATTTAAAACTTTAAGTCTTATATTGGTCGTAATCAAAGTTATGGTCATTTTATCAGATAACAGATTCCATTCGGTGCTACAGACCGTTGTCTGCATATTGAGACTATATATACACCAATTATATACACTTTTTATTTAATGTTTTGCTTAAAACGTGTGCATGTGTGCTCTTTAAAATAAATGCCACTTGGTTTGATTGTATTTTACTAATGCAAGGTGCATCTGAAGTTCCCAAATACGTTTTGGGGTCACTGTATACAGTACACACTAAAGCATATAGAAAGAAGTGTTATATTGACCTAAAGCACATCTACACACTATAAACTATACACACTATATTCCATATCACTTACTACTGGCCTGTAAGTCTTTGCTATACCCCTGAAACATGTCCAGAATGCTTCTGCCTGAATTGTGTTCAGTTTCCAAAAAGTCTCCCTTTACCTCTCTGATGTTTTAAACAAACATCAACATTTTTGTTTAAAGTTTAGATGAATGTATAATGGAAAGTGTATTTTTTAGCTTGAAGGGATATTTTTTTATTAATTGTTAAATTGTTAAAAAGGATTTAAATATTGATCCGTTTCTCACTCAAACCTATCATATAGCTTCTGAAGATATGTATTTAACCACAGTAGTGTTATGGATTAATGCGCTGCCTTTCTGTGATTTTTGGAGTTTCAAAGAACTGGTCACCATTTACTTGCATTTTAAATGACCAACAGAGCTGAGATAAGTTTCTATAAATCTTCAATTGTGTTCTGCAGACTTTTGCCTTCACCATTTCACTTTAAATGGTCCTGTGACAATAATTTTTTTTAAATACAAATATGTCATGTGGTCTCTCAGTTAACGTGAGGTTATAAAAGCTGTATGTATAATAATTCAAAGACTAAGCAAAAAGCTGTTTAAAATGTTTGTTTTAACATCTCACATTGCAGGACATGTCAACTTCCCCAAATTATTTAATATCAGCTCTCTCTCTATATTTATATTCAGACTCAAAGCAGGACAGACTTGAACATGGTCTTGAATCCAAACCTATCTACAAATGGATAGTTGCACCCCTGATATTGCTTATTGATACATTATTTTTCTTAGTTGTGAAGGTTAAACTATGCTTAAGATATTGATGTGTTGGCTAAGAGTTGAGTTTACAGTAGCAAATACTATTCAGATTCATAAACAGATTTGATCTGAACAGATTGACTGATTAAAGGTCAAAGCCCAGCTGCAACAAACCCCTTGAGTTACTAAAGTCAAGTTATAATTGTAGGGGTTTTGTGACTTCTATCAGGAGATATAAAAAGTGTGTATAAGAACGAGTAAATAAAGTAAAATAAAAATAAATAGTAGAGAGTGTACAGTATATAGTATGTGTGTGTTGGCCTGGTTAGTGGGAGGATGTGAATCCAGTGCTATTTTGCCAGTGGAGAGATTCAGTATTAATAATGCAGTGTTGTGATTGGATGCACTGAAGTCTCATTACTCATCGCTCGGCTGATGTAGCTCATCAGGAGTGTGAAGGTCACTCCACATAATTTGCTGGACGTGTTTGCCAATAAAATGTGCTGTTTTGTCACCTATAGCCAAACTGTGACTAGTTTTTCCCCACAGTGTGGGGTATGATTTAATGCCTTAATATAAGGTCCCTGTCTGGCTGTACCAGTTCAACAGCTATATGTTATAGACAAATCCCTATACCAGCCCAAACAATCTCCCTAAAATACACTCAAACACTTCTTATGATTATGAGTCCAGATAGGTCAAATTATCATGTCATGACTGATAATATATCTTGGAAGTTTAACTCAGCAGGTGCACAAAGTCACTCATGAGCTACAAAATTACTATCCATAAATATTACTTATTGGCCATGAAACTGTGTTATGGATTATTATCCATGGGCATTTTTGCAAATTTTATCGACAGAACAAATGACCTGTGCTGGATTCCAGCTCTTTCAATTAAACATATTTTTGTCCTGATTTTTGTCCATGACTTTTTTACCTCCACACAAACTTCTGCCTGGGAAAGAGTGAGAGATATGCAGGTTAATATATCTAAAAAATGAATATACAGTACACTGTATCATTTGCAAAGAAATGGCTCTATCCTTTTTACTGTAACAAATCAGTGGAATAGGTCAAACAATTCCCTTTCTCAACGAATCAGCCCGGATTACTCTAAAAACAAAATAGAGAGGCCAGTTACTCTGTTAAATGTGAATTTTTTGAATGCAACATAAATTAAGCAATATCACTCAAGCAAGAGTGCAATATGGCCCTACATCAGCACTGCATGCAGGCACGAGGCAGCAGGCTGAGTTACGTAGGTAATCACAGCAGTGCTGATTTAGGGCCATATAGCATGTTTGCGAGTGTGATTATTGCTTATATACAACAGTTCAATTAACAAGTACATTTAAAATAATTAGGAAAAACTAAGTACGGTCATAAAAACACATTTGTGCATCGAACAATTTTCTTACGCGACGGATCAGAATCTGCCGTTGCTGGTTCAAAACAAATGATGCATCCAAGCCTAATTCAAAAATGTCACTTCAGAAATAGTATCATGGCTTGTGCTTTTGTGTGTGTGTGTGTGTGTGTGTGTGTGTGTGTGAGTGAGAGAGAGAGAGAGAGAGAGAGAGAGAGAGAGAGAGATGGAGCATGTCTGATAACTTGTTGCTACACCCAAGCAGAGATGCTGTCAGGTTTCTAAAGATCAGCTTTCTCAGTGGAAAAATAGCATCCAAGCGGGGGTATTTCTCCCTATTTTGCGGTACCCGGCATGCAAGAGACGATCACTATAGAAACCTCAATGTCCTCCACCATATTAACCAGCACTCATTGTGTAATTAATCAGTCTGTTGTGTCTCTCAGCTGTGATGAGCTGTAATGCTGAAGTTGTTCGTTTAAAGCCATTTAAAGCTATTTCCTAGCTTTACTAGTAGTAATACAAGCAATAACGAAGAGCTGTTTTATGTAAACACTAACTTACGCAAATTCACTTCACGTCACCTAACTGGTTCATATTACACATAAAAATTATCTTTTTCCACCACCTGCTGGCTAACATATGTAATGTAAAAAAAACAAAAACAAACAGAAGCTTTTAACACATCTGCACTGCTCTTACACTTTAGTTTAGAACAGCACGAACACAAGTGGAGTGATACACACAGTGAAGCGTTGGAGTGCTGATAGTTTCAGACCATCTATGGAACTTCTCTTGTCCAATTCGAGGTCTGGAACTAACTATTGTATAAACAAATATTGTAAAGGCTAGTGAAACGTATATCAGTATAACTGACTGGATGTTAATATGGCATGAAGAGTTTTGTTGTAATAATGTTAATTAAAATATATAGTATATTATAATAATCATAAGTATTATTCACGAAAAAGAGAGAGATCTTAGTTTAGAGTATGAAACTCTGGATTTCTGAGCAAGATGCAGAAAAAGTGCAAAAGAAGGAATGATTCATGAGTTCCTTTTCTTCTCCCTCTGTTTTGAAGTTCTGCTTTTCTCTAATTATTTATTCATCTCCTTCTAATCTACATTTTTAACATGGCTTTTATCTGTTTTTATTATGTATTAAAAAAAATATATATATTTCTCCATCAATTAAACATATCCCTTTTTTAACCATTACGGATCTTATGAAACATAATAGCGCTCAAAGGAATAGTTCACCCAAAGAAAATTCTCTCATCATTTACTCACCCTCTTGTCATCTCAGATGTGTATGACTTGCTTTCTTCAGAATATTAATGACTATTTTAGCTTTGTAGGTCCTTAATGCAAATGAATGGTGACCCAGTGCCACCTAGCACTCTGCAAACTCAAGAAAGTGTAATCAAGCTTGAAATCATGATCCTGCCTAGATCCTGCAATGGCAGAATTGACAGAGAATGGACCTACAGAATGGAGATATTCTTCTAAAAATCTTTGTGTTCTGCAGAAGAAAGAAAGCCATACACGTCTGCGATGGTACGAGGGTGAGTAAAGAATTTTCATTTTTGAACTATTCCTTTACCATTTCTACAGCACGAACACATCTAAAATAAAATAATACAGACAGATTATAAGGCATGTAAAAAGGCTTTTGACATTGAATAGGTTTTAAGCAAGGGGAAGTATAGCAATTAGTCTCTTTGAAATAAATGGTGCACCTGTCACTGTCACCCTGGGCAACAGCAATCAGCCAATCAAAAGGACAATTGATAAAGGAGCAAAAATACCTGCAAGAGATTATATATAATCATGGAGGGTACAAAAGGGCAGGCAATGTGATAGAAATGTAAACTTACTGTATTCTCCAAACTGCAACTAGCCATGAAATTGTAGTGCGAGAATAACTAGAACTTTTAGAAATGTTAGGATTTTCTCAATTTCCATGACTTTTCCAGGGCTTGAAAACACAATTTCAGAATTCTTCATATTTCCAGGTTTTCCATGACCATGGAAATAAAATTACTTGTAACAAAATGGTCTTTGAGTGAAGCTGTTTTTAGTGATCCCTCGTTCTGTGCACCTCCATACCATCATGACACCTGCTGTGTTTACAAAGCAGCAGATGTCTAATGATCTGAAAATATGGTAGCTATTTAAAATACAGTTTGTAGTAACCATTGGCGAATTCTCAAGGCCAGCAAAGCCTTCTTTTTTGGCATAACATGCCATATAAATACATATTTTCATCCTTTCATTATCAATCACCTTTTTGTCCGTGTATTTTTAATTGCTTTCTACAACTTGATGCAGAAATTCTCAACTCCGATTTCACAGAGATGCAGGTGCATGATGTCACACAAACATGTCCACACTAAGGGAGATGTACAAATTAATTGATAAACATTCACTTTTTTATGTAATGTCGATAAATGAGTTTCCACATTACATGATATTAAAGCTTGTTTAACAAATGCCTACAGAAACATGTATAAAACATGGTCAATTATAATCTCTTTCGATAATCGTACACCTGAAGCACAAATGCTAGCACAGCAGCATTGTTTATCAGTTGGGTTGCTAGGAGACATCTCTAATGAGAGTCAAACCTCTGCTAAGCTAACGGGAGCCTTGCAGTTCTGAATATCGGGGAATGGAATGCATTTATAATCATGTACCCAGACGAAACAAAATGTATTGCAAGCAACATTTAAATCTCCTTTTCCAGGTATTATAGACCTCCTACATAGAATCATATGAAAAATTATGATTTTTGAATGTCTGTTCGGGAGACGTTCATTTCACAAAACAGTCATGCTGCAGTTAAAATTAGGCTTGCTTGAGCATTAAGAGTCATTTCAAGTTCTGGCTTTTGTACGTGGACGTGTTTTTAAAATGTCAATTGGTATTACTAGTTAGCTGCGACATAATGTATGATGCCCAAAGGCATAGGGTGTCTTATACATTGTGCAAGTGTGTTTTCTTAATGGTATGCATCACACTGAAGACCTAGACTTTAAATGCACGGCCCGCCACTGGTAGTAACAGCTAAAAGATAAATTAAAGATGCTTGTTGCTTTATATTGTAGTTACTAATTTTTTTATGCAATAGATACCTTAATAATTAAATGGATTGCATCTTTGATTTGACTTGGTTTTATTAGAATGTACAAAAATATTATGTTGTATGATTGTTAAAATTGTAAGTTAAAAGGTATTCCATATGCCTTCCCATATAGAAATCTGATATATGACCAAGAACATACAGTATCAAACTATAGTTCATATATGATCATTGCAAAGTTAAACTGAAATTACATGCTTCCTAACAAGTTTGGCTGCACCTTTCAAGCAAAATGTCCAGCAGGGAGAGCCAAAACTGAGCTAAATGTAGTTGTAATCAGACGAGGTTTTTAAGGTGAACTTTAGATAGAGGTTTTAATAAAACATGCATCCCTAACCTAAAACTTTACCTTAAATGTAACCAATAGTGTCTAAAAAGAGAAATGAGAGTTTAACAAAACAGACATCCTTACCCTTAACTAAAGTGTAAGCTTAACCAATATTTTTTTTAAATGCAGAAGCAAAATTAAAAGCAAATTTTCTGAAGCAACTATGCAATGTTGTGCTACTTCTATGACTTTGTTGAGTCATGTGTCAACTTGAGTCCTTGTCTGGTTTAGAATCGGGGTCCTCCAAGTCCAAAGTCCAACGAAATATGAGGTATGCTACTGCACAAGCTAATCATATTTGAATAAGTATATGTGCAGGTAGGTCTACAGAAGCGTTAAAAATGTATCATTTTCAAAACATTCGTTAGAGTAAAAGTGTGTCGATATCATAACATAGCAGGGTCTGAGAAACAGGGAGAAAAATTTGTTTATAAAGTCAAAATATGCCATTGCCAAGTCATGATTTGAGTGAAAGTTAATAAAACACACAGTTGTTATAAGGGATGGGCATTCATCAATAATTTGGAATTTGAATATTTAAGCTCATAAAAAAAATATTTAAATGAAGGTAATTAATTAGAAAGGGACATGGTAAAATTATATTTTTAGTTATAAAGGAACCATTAAAAAAAAAAAACAAGCTTCTAATTTTATTAAAAACAAGCTTATATCATGTCCTGTGTTATATTATATATACACACACACACGCATCATGTTTTTGTTGAGAAAAGCAAACATTTCCACATGCTGAGTAAACTACTCATTTATACACACCGGTTTAAATGATGGAATGTCCCTTACCTCACCTAGCAAAGTCTTTCTCGGATGCCATGTTTGTTGTTTACAGATGTGTTGTGGGGATTACATTGCAATGGGACGCTGCTTTCTGACAAGCTGCACATATATGAGAGTAAAGTGTACACCACTTATCCAGTACATTTAAACAGGAACCTTGCTTTCTCACAGTAAGCCACATTCTCGCAATAATCCGCATTTCTGGTGTCCATCTGAATGTGCTGAGTGACAGAACCGTTTGCTCAACAAATGTGATCAACTTGTGTCCAAACTCAACAGCGCTACCCAGTGCATTCTGTTATAACTGCCAGTTTCATTTTTTGTGTTCAGGATTTAACATGCATCTCACTGTATATATCACCAGCAAAGCAAAACTTAGTATTTTTACTATTCGAATAATTATTGCAGAACAAATATTAAAATATTTGACTACTCGTGCACATCCCTAGTTGTTATAGCACCTCTAGTGTTCATTTCATCTGGAAACTGCAGATAATTGTACCAGGGTATAACGTGTAATGCAAAATATATATAGAGTCACATTTCATTATGAGACCAGGTTGATACTCAAATTCCACTGTAATTTGGGGAAATATACAGTATATATGAACACAGACATTTTGTAGTATTTTGAAATATATGTTGCTTGATATATGTGTAAGTATGTGACTATTTATATAAGTGAAAACCATTCATGAACATACAAATGTGTTTTACACATATTGCGATTTATCAGATTTCTGTATAGGAAACTGAAAAAGAAGTATAGTCGGTTATCCCTAATCCCCCGGATATTTGGATGTTAGTCAGACATATCAGACCACTAGATCAGAGGTGCCCAATACGTCGATCGCGATCTACCAGTCAATCGCAAAGGCAATGCTGGTAGATCGCACAAAATTGTACTTTCGTAAAATTTTTATAAAAATAAATATAATGTCTTTCCTTCTTTTAGTTTTCAAAATCGAAATTGCGATGCTACTGCCCGGATTAGGCAAAACTGAATGGAATCAGACAGTTCTCAGAAGTCCTTGGAAGGCGCGTATGCGCAAACCTAGTTGTCATGGCAACTGAATAAACAAAACCTGGCCTGGTCAATATTTACTCGTCATCAGAATAAGGTAAATGCCCTGGATATTGTAATCTATTGTGCTGTAGGTGTTTTGGGTTTAGTGTTAAAACTGAATGATATCAACATTGAACATTGTTATATATTTTTTTATTAATTAGAAGATGAATTCCATGTAGGGATACATGCAGTAGTCCCAACAAGCATTTTCTTATTTTAAAAGAAACTGTGTTTTTTAGTTGGTAGATCTTATTGAGTTGGTCATTTAAAAGTAGATCATCACACAAAAAAGAGTGGGCACCCCTGCACTAGATGGTGCCATTGAACAATCAGAATTGAGTATTCCAGAGACTCATGTAATAAGTTTCAATAGCATTTGTAACATCACTGATAAAACACAACAAAAATTTGTCTCAGTTTTAGAGAGTGACAAGAACAAATTTTTCTAAAGCTTGGCAGTGATCAGCTGACTTTCTTTGGCACTACAAGAGAATAAATGAACAAGGTGAACCCAATTAATTACTTTCTTCTGCCTGTAAGAGTTTAATCAGGAGATGCACTCTACTGCACTTTTGAATGATTGTGGTTCTCTAAAACAGTAGCTAACAGTTTGCAGTACTTAGTCTTTAAGGCTGCAAAAAGTACATTACATTTTTATTTGACAATATGATATGCTCACACAACATCCTTCATCATCCCTTAAAGAGTCCAACTGCATTTGTATGGCAATGACCATGTTTATATACAAAATCAATGTCTATATTCTGGTTAAGCCTTTATTCTGAAAAGACGGAATATACATATATATATATATATATATATATATATATATATATATATTATTTATTTTTTTTTTTTTAAGCATTCTACACTTTGAAATACCAAAGATGCTTGCTTTGTCCTTTTATTATACTGCATTTTTTTTTATACTTCTACACAGTAATTTAATCAACTCATTGAGTCTAATTCATATCCTTGATGAAAGCACACAAGATAGCAATACATTGCAAGATGCAAGACAAAAATGTATGATTATTTCTTTCAGTGTTTTTGAAAATAAATACCAAAAATGTGTTTCCCATATTGCATGCCATTGAACAACTGCCTGTATCTCATAGCACCTACTGTAGAATTACTTGTGCTTGAGCAAGTGCAGATATAAATGAATATTCCAATACAGATTGTCCGAATAAGGTGTTTATATGACAAAGAAATCCTATTCATTCTGAATAATACCAGTTGTCTTATTCAGATTTCTAGAAAGAATAATGTGTTATGGCAATCAGTGATATAATTGAAACAATACATATACAGTTCATAATTGAAATATAACCAAATTCTGGAAATATAGGAATATTCTTGTGCATTTAACCACAGTCAATGCAACCTCCAGAATATGCCATTCAAACACAATGGCATTACTCATGGCATTGTCCTATGTACTGTAGGAAATATGGTTGATGTAGGTGTACACGGTATGGATTAAAGTGCTGTGTACCTCCACCATTATATGTAGAATTTTGTTTATGTGTGAGCTAGGAATTAAATTAAACTGTCCTTATTATATATTATAATGTAAGGAAATTTATAATGGAATTAGTTGCGTTCGACAACCACTATAAATTAGATAAATGACAAATAACTAGATTATTTGTCTGAATAAAATTCTCCACCATTAAACCGTAACACAACATTTAGCTTTAATAAGGGAATTATGATTAATTCATTATTGGAGTAATATTATTCTCATTTCTTATTGAAAATAATATTACACATATTTAGGTACAGCTTTGAAGCTAAATCATTTAAAAACAGGGATGAGATTATTTGTCAAAATATTTCACAGTCAAATTATTTTTGAAAACAGACAAATTTTATTGCTATTCTAACATAAAACTAATCTAACACATACAACATGAAACAGGTACCAACGGTGAGTAAAGTGATAGAATGTGATATACAGAGAAAATGAACTTTATGGAGTCTGTAGACAATGCCTTAACCTGTTGATACGCAATTCTCCCGCACGCCTTGGTGACGTCATTCTGTTTATATTTAATATATAATTTACCGTCTATAAATTTAATTAATGTCAACAAATTAGACATCTTTTCAATGGTCTAAGGTTTCAATCCGATCTCAGTTTCACAATAGCAATGCTCCAGAAACAGCAATTTAGTTATTTGTGCCAGGAGTACAAATGGAAAAATGCAGTATCAAAACAGGACTTCATACCTTTTTTATGAAAACGCCAGATGAATCCAGTTCACCACACTTGGGTCAGTTGTCCATGACAAGTGTTCATTGAAAAACATCCAATAGCACTTTTTTTCCATAAAAGTGATAAATCTGAGAAATATTGATATATTCTCCATTGTTTACATGAGATCTTGCCTGAAAGAATTACCCTTTGTCATCGTTCTTCAACAAACTATGCAATCTGAGCAGCATTCGTGTTGTAAAACTGTATGTTATCTTATATATTAGAGTCCTGTAAACAAAATGAACCAGTCTCTAAAGTTTATTTTTTTTAATGTGTTGTAGTTTTATTCATTATATCCAAGCAATGCAGTCAGATTTTATGTCGTCTTTAAAGGCGGAGCCTTTACTCAATTTTGCAGAGAAAAAAGCTTGCAGATACCTAATTTTTTGTTACATAATTTTTTGAAACATAACTTCTCTAGACTTGTGTCTTTGAGAACATTGTATTTCTGGGTTGTCTTGGCACTTTTATTATTGTTTTTTTTAGATTATAAAAACATGTACAGCACAAAATATTTCCATTACTATAAACTTCAGCTTCTCTAACTTTAAAAAAGAACAACATATATTCATTCTAAGACTTGGGAAATAAAGCCCAAATTGTCTTCTTACAATTTATTCCAATGGGTCCAGTAAATACAACCATTTAAGTTCAGGTATGTCATTTTCATGGTTTGTGCTCAAAAAGGGGGTGCGTATCAACAGGTTAAGAACCATTTATCTTTCTTTGAATCTAAATTGATTTGCATCGGATCGGATTACCCAAAATATTTAACTAATACACCAGCACTTTGAGCAAATTCTGGAGGGGTACTTGCATGTCGCTGCGTTTCCTTGCGTGGTGTTCTTTGTGTTGCTTGGTTCTTTGGCTTTTTGTCGAAAGTTCGTTCTGTCGATGTTTTGGACCTCTGTTAGATTGTTGATAGTTGTTGTCTCGATGGATGATGAGGTGGATTTTAAAGTGAGGCCTTCTGTAAGGAAGACTCGCGACTCCCGTTAGTTGTGTGAACCATAGAGCATAGAGTGAGAGGCTTCCTTGGGGCTTTGTCCCAAGTTTTCCTTGGACTCTACATAGCACGGAGGATCTGGAAGAAGCAAGCAATGGTTCAGAATAGAGAGGGATCAAGAAAAAAGGGAAGAGAGAGAGCGTTCTTCCTTGGGTAGGGAAGTTTTGAATTGAAATTGGCTGCACCCCAAAAGTGTCCTGAGCCAATCAGAATTGACTTTCTGGAGTCACATGGTAGACTGGGCTATCCTTTTCAAAAAGGTGATTTATGGTCCTTTGTGGAGGATTCTTACAAACTCCTGCTCAAAAATAGTGCATGTTTAATCATGAACTTTTATATCTCGAAAACGGTACAAGAGACATGACATTCATTGTCATCAACATTCTCTACGTAAACAAGCAAGCAAGCATTTACATACTAAATATGACATAATTTCATGAATATTATATGTGTAATTAACAAAACATGAAAATCCCTGATTACAAATCATACAGGTTAATTCATTAGTTTTACAATATTGATAATACATTTCACGTTATGAGAAACCTGAGTGTCGGGGTGTAATATCCAGTTGTATCTTGAAGTTACCAGACAAGATTGAAGATTATAATCATCGATATGTTTGTTAGAAGTGATTACAAATCACTAAACATTTTAAAAAGGTACATCGGCTATAATCATTAATTTTTCAGTTAAACAATTGATCACAGGTCATATTCATCATTCTGGGAGCTGGCAATGGTGTAAGTTGAGCTAGGTGGCACTTTGAGAGACCAGTTATTTTTGGGCTGGAGCAGGATTAAAAAGAAAAAGCACATTGCCTCTGCTGGGACAATTCTGGTCAAATCGTTCTGTCAGGATTATGAGAGCAAGGCAGGACCCAAATGCAGGTAGAGAAAGATATGGGCTTTATTTACAATAACCAAAAAGTACAAACCAAAACACCCACAAGGGTGAAAAACTTGAAATATACCAGACACTGACTGTGGCATGGGGGGCGTTGTCATGTGTCTGTCTGTGGGAGAGGAAGATTGGTATGTCTCATCACCTGGCTCATTATTATCTCTAAAACCTGTCTCTCATTTTAGTGATGGCAGAGGGAGACTTAAAAGGCCTGCTATTGCATCAGAGGGGGAGAGAGAGTGACCAGAAAGCTTCATCAGACCGAGCTTCTGAGTTTATTTGATGATCATCATGACGGTACCGTCGTAAGTGTGAAATAATACTGTTAAAAAACGAACTGCCCTTGAACCTGCTTCTTGTCTCCTGACTCCTCATTGCCCTGAACAAAGAGTCTTTCTACACCGACTGAAGTTAGCGATAGGAACCAACAAAATGGAGACAAATCTTTAACAGCAAGAACAACAAACGATTCGACACGTGACTCAACACAAGGGGGGCAGGTGCCATGATGGAATAATTGGAGAACGAGCTGTTGTCCGGGTAACAGAGCTTGCGTTCTCCACGTGGCACCAGCAAAACAAAAGAGGGAGAGACGGACAAAACCAACACAGGAAAACACTCAGACAAGACAAACTGACAGTCAGAGTGGGCACAGTCAGGCCTGACTGTGACATAACGATTTAAGGATCACCTAAAAACCTGTCCGTCACACAGCATGTAAACAGAGCAATCTACAGAGAATTGGAGGCAGATCAGAGGTCAGCCTGACATTTACTTATGTGTCTCTGGCCAGTGGCCACATCCCTCATACACGGAGCAGCATTCACTGAAAGCATACAGCGTCTGTCTGCATACTAGCACATCTCAGCTGCCCTATTCTGTATCTTCATCCATAAGTGCTCCCTCCCTGACATTCCTCTTCCTTGCCATTCTTACACAACCTGATGACTAATTAGTGTGAGGAAATGGGAAAAGTGTGAAAAAAGGGTTACATTTTTTTTAGAAAATTGCCGATATTTTGGCAAAAAAATATCTTCTTTTGTGCTGAAATATTGCCTGTGTCATCAATAAATGAATTTGCCCGCCCGTGTTAAGAGCCATAATCTAATTGGTTGCAGATTGTTTGTCTGTCTCATTAAAACTTGAATAATTCTTGCTTTCTCATTTAAATAAATGGCAAAATGGTAAAAACTGATCAGTTATCTGCTCAGTTAAAAATGTATTAAGAACATGTGGGTGAATTGGTAACACTCCACACAGGCATTTGTCTAGAAGATTACAGTTTTGATTAGCTGTTATGTGTGATGTGGATTAAAATAATGCAGGATGGATAACCCTGCTTTATTAGTGGTGTAAGCATCACTACTATTATTGCTCATATTAAACATAAATAGTCCCACACCATCTGGGCTACGGGTACGAATGATACTAGATAGAAATACTACAGTATATATACACACAATACAGTGGCTTATTGAGAAGTGTGCTATTATTACTTTTCCGACTTAATGCCTAGAGGACAATAAAACAGGTGAAAATTCCATTGAAACAGTATACATTGTAGGGATGTGCCCAAAGCTGACTACCTTATTCGGAATGGCACGAATAATGACTTCAAAATGAATAAAGAATTAATCAGAATAATAGAAAGAATATTCAGAAGACTAATCCAATGAGCACAGGTATTAAGCTATATTTTAAATAAGCATATTGAAAATTACAAGGCAATGATGAGTCTGTAAAGCCTAAATTACTGCAGTGTAAACCTAATGAATGAAAATCTTCATGGTGTGATTTCAAGTTCATCGGATTACCTGTTTCTTTTTACATTTATGCATTTGACAGACACTTTTATCCAAAGCGACTTACAGTGCATTTATTACAGGGACAATTCCCCCCCAGAACAACCTGGTGTTAAGTGCCTTGCTCAATGACACAATGGTGGTGGCTGTGGGAATCGAACCAGCAACCTTCTGATTAACAGTTATACGCTTTAGCCCACTACACCACCACCACTCCTTTGATTCAGTCTCTGATAATTGTGCACGTCTCTGAAATCTAATCTTGTCAAGAGTAACATTAACTACGATACTGTTACGATCCCTTGTTGTCTGCCCCGTGTTTCTCTTGTCACCTGTTATAAACTACAATTCCCACAATTCCCGGCCTTCATCACTGCCAGCACTCAATCATTGTTCTCACCTGTTTGTCGTTTGATCATCACTCTCCCTGTGTATTTAAACCCTGTTTGTTCCCCAGTCCTGGTTGATCGTTGTTTGTAGATGTCTGGAAGTCAATGTTTTGCCCTGTTTTACCCAGTTCATGTACCCCTTTGAATGTTTTCATGTTTTTGTTTCATTTTTCCCATCGTGGATGTTTTTCACTTTGATTAATAAAGACCCACATTTAGATCCACACTCCTCGTCTGCCTCCTACTAACGTTACAGATACTATATCATACACATTTTCCACTTTTTAAAATTTCTGTTAACACATCAACACCAAATGTTTCACACATTTCACACGTAAGGATTAAGAAATCAACCTGAGCGCGATGTTGAATTCCTGACCATAGAAGAGATGATTTTATAGTGGAGCTTGTCTGTGTGTCTTTTAAAGCTGACCACATTTATATCCACATCACCAATTAAGGTAAGTGCATGGTTCATCCTTTATTCAACATTTTAAAAGTTCTGTTTTCTTCGAGAATGTATAGAAGTAAGCTCTTGTTATTTATTCCACTGCATTTCACTAATTCTGCACATGTTATTTAACTAAATAATTATGTCATCCACATTGTTAAAATATGTGCACACAAAATGAGCCTCGAGAGTAGCCTATCATAAAACTTTCTGATATAGATTAACGGTGCTACCACCTGTTTTTGGGCTAAAATGTTCTCATTTCTTTTAATGTTTGTATTTAATATTCATTACAAAATGTGTGCTTTGGGGGCAACTCATTAGACCACATCAAACACTGTGGTTCTCATAAGACCCACTAGAGACCACGTCAAAACCATTAGAACTCACTAGACCACATTAGACCTCATCAGACCCCGTGAGACAACATCAGACCCCATTAGGACTCATCAGGCAACATTAGACTTCATCAGACCCCATGAGACCACATTAGACCTCATCATACCCCCTTGAGACCAGATTAGACCCCCATCAAAGCCCCTAGAGACCACATCAAACAGCATCAGACCACATTAGACCTAATCAGAGCCTATCACACCTCATTATACCACCCAGAGACCTCATAAGACCACTAGAGACCACATCAGACCCTGTTAGACCTCCTAAGAGCCCATCAAACCTCAGTATAACACATAGAGACTACATCAGACCACATTAGACATAATCAGACACCTAGAGGCAAAATGAAAATGAGAAAGTCAAGCCAACACATCTAAACACATAAAAGATGTACAGAATTGTAGAATATACAGTTTACATCAGTGAAACGAAGCCTTGAAAAACAAACAAACTGAAATCACAACACTTTTGATTACCTGATTCTGAAGATGAAAAATTACCTTGACCACTTGTACTGAATAGTTTTTAAATGCAGATTGATGGAGCAGAATATTTGTTTTAGAACCAGTGAATACTTGATTGGCAACAGAATGTGTGTGAGGTGTTTTTGAGGAGTTTTATTTATTGTTTCAATAATGTTAAAGACCACTCATCACCCCTAGATTGAATTAGCATTCACTCAATGAAGTCACAAAATCAAGGCTACTACATTTTCTTTTAATGAATCTTGGTCATCTTTCACAAACTGGTACAAAGTTAAAAAATGTCCCATGCCAAAGTTGAGAGGATAGCACCTTGATCAAAGGCACATCAATAGCATTTAGAAGAGTTTTGAAGCATGCTCTTCTCATTCATGGAGTGCTTACTCATCTACACTGAGCTCTCTGCTCTCCTGGACTATTACACATTAATGTGCCTCTGCACTGTCAGTGCCTCTGATGTGCTCTTCACTGGAGTTTGTGTTCTGTTATGCAACCACTGAGCATTAATCAGTCTACCATCAAACCTACAGGCGTTATTTAATCTACACATACTGTAATGGATACCCCTCCTACAACTGGGGCTTGAATGCATGAATTTGAACTACTAATATAATGAATTATATCATCATACATTTGGCAATAGTGTCTGGATCAGTGTCTAAATACACAAATTTTGCTTTCCATTTACTCATAAAGCAAACTATGTGATATTCACTATGAAGTAAATAATATTAGCAAGTCAGTGTACAAGCCAGTGGTTTTGGACACATTATATGCATGAATGCTTAAAATCCATCAGTCGCTTATGTCCTCCCTTGTGTTAAGTACCGCAACAAATGTCAAGATATAAATGAGCAGAGGTCAAAGTTATCAGCCTCTCTTTCTACAATGACTCTTGTGGTCATTACTTTGGCAATCAAGGCAGATACCGTAGATACTGACTACACTCTCTGAACAAGTAAATGTTATCAATTAATTTTATCACTTGCAAAATGACAGTGTGAACGGTAAATCCAAAAGATTTTGAAAACCAAATCAGACGTTTCCAGGATGAGCAAAGCCTATTAATTGTTGTTTCATCTATTATGGATCTTATAGCAAAGCGCTAGAATTGTTCTTGGAGAAATTTCGAAATTACAATTGTTTTGCTGTCTCATCAATTAATTTGCGACTCAGTCCTGACTGTTGTTATAATATCTTGCCACGTCTATACATCTGTTTGCTCGGCAGCCTTTCAATGTCAAAGACAGCCAGCTGTTCCCTTCACACATCTTCAGAGAAGTTCTGTTCACATGCTTTATCCATTCTGATCTGGACTGATTAGCCCATGATTAGAATGCAAGACTTTGTTCTCCCTGTCTGCTAACCAAAAGCCCTATAGCATCAACAACAGACCAGCTGTGGGTTCCTACATCAGGTGGATGAAATTAAGGGAGACACTTTGTGCTCGCCTTAGAATAGAGAAGACTTCGGCCAGAAACATATACCGGTAGTAATATTTTTTTCCCTTAAAGCTAAAAGCGTTTATTTTTCTGACCCCATTGGCAAATATTTCTTTCATGTTTTAAGCATAAACTTAACTACTTCATGGTCGTAAATTTGTAAAATCGTATGGATTACTTTTATGCTGCCTTTATGGGATTTTTGGAGCTTGAAAGGTCTGGCGCACATTCACTTGCATTGTCTGGACCTACAGAGCTGAAAGATTCTTCTAAAAATCTTCATTTGTGTTCAGCAGAAGAAAGAATGTCATACACATCTGGGATGGCATGAGGGTGAGTATATTATGAGAGAATTTCTATTTTTATTTAATTAATGATTAAGATGAGTTTTTGTTTTTTTGCTGCGCTCAGCCGTCTGTCAAGCAGGTCATTGGTGAAATGAAATGACCCCACTGGGGTTAATGATGGTGTAGGGCAGATCAGTGAGGTGAGAGTGTTTTATCTTGTCTGCAGTGGTGTGTGACATACATACTCTGACCCCATGTGCTTTTGCAGGACTGGACCAGACTGGGTCAATAGCACATAATAGCATTGGGTCTTGTTTCCAATTCCACCTCTGAACATTCTTTCTTGGTCCATCTTAATTCTTGTCTAGTCTGGCATTCTTTCTATTCTTCTCTTTATATAACACTCTCTCTCTCTCTCTCTCTCTCTATCTCTCTCTCTATCTCTCCATTCTGCCAAGTTAAAGAAAAGTACAAAGTCCAGTCAGACAGTTTTGCATCAATTCAAATGTTTTGACCTTTTTCTGTGGCACTACGGGTAGCTTGTTTAGTGAGAAGCCTTGGTGAAATGGGTTTTGGTCCCTTGGAAACCAGAAGTTAGTAAACATAGTCAATGATGAGCACACTTCTGAGGTTGTATTTTCCTTCTAATTATTTTTTTTACAAAACTGATGGTTAGGTTTAGATCTGAGAGAGCATATGGTTAATAAAATATGCATTCCTGTTGACTGCATTACATCAATTACAACTCAAAACATTTCACTCTGGGGGCCAAACTGTGGACTTTCCCCTGGAAACAGGGGTGGATTTACAATTGAGGTACCAAGCAAAATATTAAAAAGTAATGTTATTATTACTTTTAATAATAAAAGATTTGTTATATACAATAGTAATATATTCCTGTCTTATTTACTTTCACCTTATATTTCACGCTTATATTCTAATGCTGCAGTGTATTGTTCATCATGTTGCAAATTGCTGTATTTTATGTAAGCATCATAGGCAACATTCATAACAGTAACAGTAAACATACATTTCATAGCAGCCCCTCAGCACACTACAGCAGAAAGGGAAAAAAATACATTTATCAAGCACTGAAACTTTGCTTGGTCCAGAATAATATGGAATAATGTTAAAGGTGCAGTATGTAAGATTCAGAAACCCTTGTTATTAATGACACCTGTGGCCGTTAAGTGAACTGCAGCCAGCTACCTGTTGCTCGTGCTCATGCTCTTGCACACACTCCATAGGGACACAAGTGAGCGATCATCAGCCAAAACAATGACCTAATGCACAAATAGACTGAACCTGATTCACCGGCATCATGCTGACAGATGAGGTAGCATAAATATAATTATACGGTTATGATTGTTTTACAATAAACTTTGAGACAAAACTAAAACTACTTGGCAGCTAACGTAGCAAACAGATACACAGATACAGCTACATACTACCAAACTATACCAGACAGTTCACTTTTGTTATGTTGCACTATTGTATCTTTTGCATGTTGTACTAGGATCAAGAAACCAACGTATTTGCTTAAATTTATCCTGTATACCTGTCTTTTAGTATAAAGAGATGATCACTGAATTTATTTGAAAGTTATGAAGCAAGGTAATTTGCAATTTGTCAGCGTTAGCAGGCAAGATCAAGTTAGCTAAAATAACACAATCAATCCTTATGGCACTGTATTTCACATGCTTTACAGTAATGTAAGCTTACCTGTCCAATAAGAAGAATGCCAATACAGGGTCAGTTTTGGTCCCAAAAACCGAACGAAGCTCCCTCCAGGAATCAAATGCCCTGCCGATGTTCACTCTAGTTTTCGTCCAACCATGATCATCACATTCCCGCTTAACAAGATGGGATTCAGTAGATAAATGTTTTTGTTTTTTTGGCTTACTCTGAGTTTGAGTAGGAGTCGGTGTTGTGCTGCGAGCCAGACGTTTGCTGGATTCCATCTCCAAGATAACGTTACCTAGTGCTGCGGACTGAACGTGTTCATATGAACGGCCCCATCTCGTGGGTGAAAGAAGTTCGAAGTCCTGAATATTTTTTCATAAATTACAAACCCGAACACAAAGTCCTACTTGAAAAACGGACCCGAACCTGGCAGAACTCTAATGTGAATCACTCTAAGAGCACTGACCACAGCGTATTCATGCATGTACCTAGAACATATACCTACCGGGGATGCCCCCCGATGTCCGGGGCCCCACACAATTGCGTGGTGGTTAAAACCGCTACTGCCTGGAAACTGGGGCTCACATATGCCCATACGTTCAACTACGCTTCCAGCTTCGGCCAATGGGGGCAGTAGTTCAAATTTCTGTAAGCACAGACTGATTTCATTGGCAAAACTTTCGACCCTTTGTTGCCAAAGTAAACATTTTAAATTCACACTTACATTGAAAAATTTACAAAAACAGTGCAAAGTGTAACAAGAGATACAAACGATTTACATATTAACTAGAAAATACTGTAGTCATGTAAAAAATAGGACAGAATTCCATCAGATTGTCTTTGGGCTTTCTATTTGAAAAGGAGATTAGAGACTTGTTAACTGCCTTGCTGTTAGGTAAAAAGTTAATGCACTGCATTCATCAAAATTTAAACACTGGGACCCCGTGATGATCTCAGCAAGGGACAAGTGTTAAACTTTAATTAGAATGTCACATTGCTTATAAGCCATGTAGTGTAGGACAGGCCACCACTTCTTCCTCATGGCTGAGGGCCTCTACAAGCAAGTCATGCTCTGGGACAAGAGTCATAATGACAAGCCTCAACAGCATCACACAAAGACAGATCAATTGTTGGAAACTTGTTACATGGCAATCCCCCTAGGCAACAGCCAAGCACACAGTTAAACTGGCATCTGCAGCATAAAAACTATAATATTTGATCTATTGGCCTCAAGTGAGTCACTGAACATTTGGCATTTATTTTGTTTAAGGATCAACTTCAAGCCTTCATGGGAGAGTACAACCAAAAAAGAAAATACTGTCATAATTTACTTGTTACAAACCCATGTGACTGTCTTTCTTCTGTGGCAGAAATTCAAAGTGGGTATTGAACTATGACACTTGGTGTTGATTCACACTGTCAAGCTCAAAAAGGACCAAAAAAACCATAAAATACACTTTTATGGTTCTTTTTGAGCTTTTCTAAAGTCATATGATAGCTTTCTGTGAGGATGAGACTGAAATGTAAGTCATTATAGAAAAGAGCATTGTCAACAGAAAAGAGCATCTTAAACATTCTGCAAGGCTGGGTAAAATAATGACTACATTTTCAATGTGTACATATTCCTTTGAAAAAATATAAGTGTCATTAAAAATGGCTTTAATGTGGATTTCAATTGCATACTGGTTTATTGCATTAGAGTGCCTCTCTGTAACCAATATTACACATTAAAATTCCCATCCATCTGATATTACAGCTGGATTGGATGGTATAAAACATTTAATCCATCACGTTCTGTGGGTAAAAAAGGTAACCTTGTTTTATGTGGAATCACAGAAAAGTTAGAATCTTTTTCAGTCTCAGTTGGAAAGAACAAATCTGAAGCAAACTTTTCATAGCTCAAAGGTCACTTTTGGATAATCTTACAAACTCTGATTGGTACAGATGTTAACTGTTTGTTGTCCATCAATGGAGTTCATACGGAACTGCAAATAAAGTATTTAATGGCTATGTAAAACTTAGGCATCAAATCAAGATTAATTAATGTAAATTTAAGATTAAGAACATGGCCGGGCACACATTGTGTGTTAAAACTAAAATTAATTAAAATGTTCTTTACATTTTCTCATGAGTTTTAAATACAGCATTCAGGATAAATAAAATGTATTAAAGGAAAGAAACATTACAATTTTATCCAAATTGTGGCATTAAATTACTTGTACCTTGCATTTCTGCTGGCAGGGGTCCCCTTAGTGCAAGTGTGCATACGCGTCCAGGACAGGCGTTGATTCAGGGCATGCATTTGTTGGTCCAGATGGACAACACTGCGACGATAGCATATATAAATCGCCATGGCAGTTTATGCTCGCATCGCATGTCGCAACTCACCCGTCGTCTCCTGCTCTGGAGCCAGCAGTGACTCAAGTTGTTGCAAGCCACTCACATCCCGGGTGACCTCAACAGATGTGCTGACACGGCAGGTCATGCTCAGGGGAGAGAGGAGACTCCACCCCTAGGTGGTCCAGCTGATTTTGAGTTGATTCGGTCAAGCGCAGGTAGATTCTCCCACTGCCTGCTCTGGTACGCCCTGACCGAGGCTCCCCTCCGCGACAGATGCGCTGACAAAGATGCAAGTATGCATTCCCACCAGTGAGCCTTCTTGCACATACCCTGTGAAAGGTCAGGGAGGACGAGGAGCAAGTCAACTTAGTAGCATCCTACTGGCCCACCAAGACTTGGTTCTCGGACCTCACACTCCTCATGACAGACCCAGCCTTGTGTGATGATCTTCCATGAGACAGTTTTCCCGTTGGTAAACCTACATCTTCCTTGGGCAGAGTTCCCCTCTTCAACCGGTCGCCATGTTTGTAGAGCTCCATCCCCTCTGGGTGGGACCTAACATGGGGACTTCCCCATATGCAACAAGACTCGGTAAGACCATGTGATGTATTTCCACACAATTGCCTCCCCTTCGGACAGGCTGTGGTCTCTGCGGTGTCTTCCTCTTGGGAATGGACACCACCCTCCGACTCCCACAGCATTGTTTTTTGGGGAGAAAAAAGAGAATAGTCCACGGCTGGGGCGGCCTGTCCCCATTTTTTGCAGTCGACTTGTCCCCGAGGTGCGGGGGACCATGCAGCGCTCGTAGGAGTGATGGGGGAGGTTACGTGACATCCAGGTGCGTTAGCTATGAGGCACGCAATGGTATAGGGACCCCTAGCGTCACTACATCGACACAACGTAGACTGAGTGACAGATCGTGAACTTCTTGGTCACTTTCGTAACATCCGTTTCCTGATGGAGGGAACAAGACATTGTGTCCCTCCTGCCCCAACAATGAACTACCCACTGAAATGGCCAGGGCCCTGTCTCGGCTCCTCAGCACAAAACCTGAATGAGTGGTTGTGGAATCACTGGCCTGTTCTCAAAGATCAGAGGTGTTTGGGGATCCCAAGGATGACCCCTAGTGTCATTACACTGACACAACATCTTGTTCCCTCCTTCAGTGAAGGGAGGTTACAAAAGTAACCAGGACATTTTCTTTCTCATTTGCAATCTGTTAATCAACACCATTAAACAGTGTGTTTACTATAAGATTATGCTTATTGAACTGCACACCTCACTTCATACTGTATTTACTGCAGCAATCAGCACTCAATGAATCTAGTTGACCTGCACATGAAGACATCATCATATGAGCAGTGTAAAAAAACAGTATGCCTGTGCTCTATGAAGCAGGAAGGCTTTGGAAGTGTTTACCTTCACACTCTCAAATTGATCTGACTTAGATTGACCTTATCATCACCTGCAATCATTCGAAGCCCTCTGAATGGCAATATGGCTCACGCCTGGCCTTGGTTTGTTTTCACAGACAAATCACCTTGCTTCCGACTAACCACACCACTGGTGTGTGTGTGCGTGTGTGCGTGCGTGTGTGTGCGTGTGCGTGCGTGTGCGTGTGTGCGCAGTCTTGCTGTCAGCAGAATTAGATGGTCTGATGGTGAAGGCTGCACTTCCCATGATGGATGTGTTTCTATCACACTCAGTCCTTACAGAGGGTAAAACCGCATGTCTATATATTATGCTGAGATAGCGGTCAGGACTGTCTGCACATGCTGTGGTGCTACATTACTGTATTTTTGTACATGTGTTTGCGTGTAATCTGAAGTGACAGAAACGTTTATGATGACTTTGACTGTCTGAATGTAAAATATTGCATGTGTTAGACCATTCTGACATACACGATGGCTCTCTGCTTGCTATAATTGATTGGTGGGAGGAGAGGGCATCATTATTTCCATTTATCAGCCGGATACTGTAATGACAATGAAAGAACATTCTGTAAGCATGAACCCAGTGACAGGTACATTTAACTCTACTGTACTTCGACTGGCACCAAAGACTCCCCATATCTTCCCTTAACCCAGTGGTTCTGGGTTAAGGGAAGGTGTTAAGTGTGGTGTGTGCCTTGCAAAAGTATTGTAAGTGTGGCCTGAAGACTGACCTGTTCTCAAATCACTTTCACATATAAAAAAATATTGACAAACACATGCAAGAACCAATGTACCCAATATCTTCACAACTGCCTTTTCTCCTGCCTTGTTTAAACTTTAGGAAGGCACCACAGCGTGAAGGGCACAAAGCATGTAGCAGTGTCAGGTGCAGTCTTAGCTGCCTTATGTAAACAAAAACGTCTCACGCGTGCCAGTTTCAAATGGGGGAAATGGTGAATTAACATTTAATATTTCGGTCAGTCCTTCACACAACACTATTGAAAGGCTTCAGAAGAATTGATATTTAAGGCTGTAAAAGGGAAAGGAGGAGGCAGGAAATGGACGAAGCATCAAAGTAATATTTAATTAATCAAAAAGAAAAACACAAACTCCCTCTCGTGGGCTTGATTAGCCTGATTAGGGCCCTCCTTGGCACAAAGGCAAAAGAGTTAAGGATGACTTGTATGGTGCTTTTTGAACTTGGAAAGCCTATCACCATTCTCTCATCCCTTAGGCGTGGGGGCAAAGTTTTTGTTGTTTCAAAAGGGGGCATGACCAAATCAATTTGAGAACCACTGCCTTAACCTGCTGTGAAGAACTTTTTATAGATGTGTTTATACATAGCTGTCATTACAGCATCATTGTGTCACACTAGTGCCATGAGCGCCGCTTGTCATGGACTTAGAAATCAACAGTGTCAGCCACAGAATCATACATGTTTATGTACACAGGGAAAATAGAATTTTATGTTTAGAGGATATTGTTTTGATGTATGGGGTTTCTGTCACACGAATGTAAAATCTCTCAACCAACTGGCCCAATGTAATAAAAATATGAAGTGTTCATCCCAAAGAGATTCCTGTCAGGAATGCTTAAAGGGGAAAGTGTTTATCCAGAACATTCCCCCTTATTGCATTAGTTAGTCAAACAGATAGCCCCGCCCCAAACTCGCACCATTGTTTAAGATAATGTTGCCATGTTGAAAAGAAAATAGCTTAAACCATTTTAAACTGTTTTGCTGGTCTTAGCTGGTTTAAGCTGGTCTCCTAGCTTGGCCATGCTGAAAAGTGCCCTAAAACTGCCAAAACATACATTTATGCATTTGGCAGACACTTTTATCCAAAGCGACTTACAGTGCACTTATTACAGGGACAATCCCCCCAGAGCAACCTGGAGTTAAGTGCCTTGCTCAAGGACACAATGATGGTGGCCCTGGGGATCAAACCAGGGACCTTCTGATTTACAGTTATGTGCTTTAGCCCACTACACCACCACTACTACACCACCACACATAACTAGTTGGAGACCAACTAACCACCCTAGGTTGGTTTAATCTGGTTTATTCAGCAGGGATAGCACTAAAGAGCCACTTTTCAGGGAATCAAACTACAAGTCTATAGAGGTTTATACATTTTTGCATAAAAACACAAGGTTGCTTGTCACTGTCTGTCTATAGATCCTCACACAGGTGAGAAAAGACAAAAAATATCAGCTTGAAATAATTTCTCACATATTATTTTTTTTAACCTGTGCAATCTCTGTTGAGTATGGCTCTATGTTATTTTTCTTTTATGAGAATTTTCTTTTTTTCAGAAATATGTTTACCTTCCCTTGTGGAGCATCCTGAAGTGTGTTGCATCAGTAGCGTGGGAGACATGGGTTCAGATTTCACATTGAAACCAGGAAGTAATTGCGTTTGCATAATCCCTTAACCTGCTGTAGAGAACAAGTCTTTATATATGTAGGTATCATTACAGCAGCATTGTGTCCCTGTTGATCCACAAGCACCACTTGTCAGAAAAGCAAAATTGTCATCTAGAGCATCATAAATGTATGGGTACACAGGAGGGAAAATATAATTATATGTTTACAGGATGTCAATAATATTGGTGGGGGTTAATAATATATAATTATAGTGTATGGGGTTCTGTGACAAAAATGAAAAATCTTTCAACCAATCCAATGTAATGAAAACACAAAGGGTTTATACTGAATACATTCCTTACTGGGATGCTGAAAGGGGGAAGTGTGTGAATTCTGAGCCACCAGCATTGCCAAATGGAATTCTAATAATAATCTTTGTTTTTAAACAATTTTCCAGAACAAACCGCCATCTTCCCTTAATTAAGCAAACAGATAACCCCAGCCACAATTCACGCCAGTCAGTGTTGCTATGTTGGGATGCTTAAAACAGAGAAATGATTTGACCCCTTCTGAAAAAGATAGCTT
The DNA here is from genome assembly GCF_025860055.1 of Xyrauchen texanus. Classification (NCBI taxonomy): domain Eukaryota; kingdom Metazoa; phylum Chordata; class Actinopteri; order Cypriniformes; family Catostomidae; genus Xyrauchen; species Xyrauchen texanus. The sequence continues at coordinate 7,857,617 of NC_068303.1, forward strand.
AAACTATCCTAAGGTGGTTTGCTAGTCTTAGCTGGTTAAAACTGGTCTCCCACTCTGGCCAAGCTGATTTTTAACAGTTTTATTTAAACATTTGTACCAGTCGGGCAGGTGAAAAGAGCCATCTAAAACATCACAATAAAAAAACATAGCCAAATTGGCCAGCTTAGAGAACAATAAACCACCTTAGGTTGGTTTAAGCTGGTTTATTTAGCAGGGGTGGCGTTATACAGACCCTTTTTCAGGGAATCAAACAGCAAATGGCTCACTTGAAGTTTAAACTAAATTATGAGAAAGAACTTTAATATCCAACAATTACATCCACAAGTTTAGAATTTTCAGCATAAAAACATCAGACTGCTTGTCAACATCTGTCTATAGACTTCACACAGGTGAGAAAAGAAAAATAGCAGCTTAAAATAATTTCTTACTTGAGTACTGTATGTACCTCTATTATTTATTTTTATCAGAAAAACGATTCAAAAGAAACAATTCAAAGAAACTGACTTCAATTTGCAGCTAATCCAACACTCTCCGTGCATGGTATGGTTGATGATGGCCACAGAAACTGTGTTGAAATGAAGCAGGTTGTTATTCTGAAGGTGTTTGTGTAGGTGTGATTTAAGAAAATGCATGTTGTTATTGATCCTTGAACTAACAAAAGATGAGACCTTATCCTTGAAACCAATGTTTACTAGATTATGTGTCGGAACAGAACTTTTCTTACTTGCTTATATTAAAGAAATAATCTAGAAGACTGTGATTTTACCACAGGTAATAGAAGTTTTTAGGCATAATTTAGATTTAATGCGTTAATTCATTGCAAATTATTATATAAAATAACGGACTACTTTTTACGACTAGGTAAAATTGTTATCACATTACTTCATTTTCCATGGCCATTCAAAATAATAGTAATAATAAATCGTATCAACTATTTTATTTTAGTACATGGACATTCAAAAGAATGTTGGAAATGTATATTTATACTGTATATATATATATATATAAATCTTGATTAGTGATGAATTGCTTTAATTAAGTTAGAGTAAATAGTTCACTTTATGTTAGAGTTAATATAAAAATATGTTGCCATGAGTTATTGATCACAGTTTTTACAGTGGTTCATTGTAATTACATAGTGTTTTCCAATTTTGTACACTTTTACATAATACACCATGCTTTTACCTCTTCCCAAGCAAGTGCTGGCTGAAGCATGTGCAGTAAGTGGACTTTTTCTAACTTTTTCCATAAAAAAGAGAAGAAAGCGCAACACTTTGTTGTAATGCCCATTTGTTTCCATTGCACAGGACAGTGAAGAAACCCTCTCAGATGACTGTCCTTTGGAGGAAATACCTGTAAGTGCATAAATAACTTTTAAATACTCGTGTACTTATTATTTCTGACTGTAATATAAGTTTCAGGAGTCCACATCCACAGAAAGGCCCACAGAAGTGTCTGCACAGAGGTGGGAGGAGTTGTACTTTTCCTTTTTGTTTTTGTTGCATGAGGCATGTATTCATTGTTTTGTCCACAAATGGCACATGGGGACATCTGTTCTCTTCAACACAAAATAGAGTATTTTCCCTGAAAAAAAAGAAAAAAAAATTAAGGGGAGAAATAAAACTTTACCACTTAAGAAGAAGAAACTGGCACTACTGTTAGAGCTGCTTCAAAAGGAACTTCAGACTAAGTGCTAATACACCATTTCACTCAGAGTACTATTGTTTACCTTACATAACAATGTCTCTTATTGCAGGCAAAAGATGACTGATTACTGATTACTTTTCTTTACAGAAATAATATAAATAAAACTCTCAAGGGACTAAGCATATTTGTATTTTCTTTTATTATATTATCCAAAATTATGCTCCATAATTCTGTCTCGCGCAGCTCTGCCACTAGGTTGGTCCGAGTGCACTGGCTGGAGGTGGTCATCGGGCTGCACCTGATGCCATGTCATAACTATCCATTTTATAAAGTATCCTTCATGCATGTACTCTGTTGTAATATGTTTATTTACTGCATAGACTTTGCCACAGAATTCTGCATAAACTTCTGAAGGAATCATTGACATTGTATTTGGCACACACTCAAAAGCAACTTCAAGGTATAGCTACTCCAATAAAGGTATATATTTAATCAGTATGTGTGTTCCCTGGAAATCTAACCCATGACCTTTGTTAGTGCATCTGTCATCATTTAACATGGTTGCTGGCACTGGCAATGACAATGACGTAAAGAACCCAAGTGCACATTTATTTAAAATCGTGATATCCATAAACCCAAACTACAAACATGAATAAAACATGAACTTGAATTAACAAACTAGACTTGACATTGACTTGAACTCTCAACCAAAGTTACATACAAACACATATAATACCTAACAAGGGACAATGGAAAACACGAGGGCTTAAATACTAGACATGGGGGAAAATAAACCAACAAACAAACAGAACATTAAACAAGATAATCAAACAATAAACCAATGAAAACAAGATACATGAACATGGAGGGAAAACAGGACACCACATGACATGAAACAGGATCTAAAGTTTTCAAAATAAAAGACATGAAATACATGAACACACACATTAAACATTATACATCATAGGGACACCTGGCTGCACAGAACATACTATAGTCCCACTAAATATTCTCTAGCATACTGATGAATCACTGCTGCATATTCTCTTTTTAATCAACGCATTGATGTGACTTGATTGAAGAAGGTTATGAACTGAATATTAAATGGGCTGAGGCCAGGACCTCTTTCTATCACAGGGATTCATTTGTAATACAATACGGCTATGACACAATTATTTGAATTTTCCTGCTTCAAATCAGCAGCTCATCATATCATACAGTTTGGTTCATGTCTGTCTCTTTCTCAATTCCAGTCAAAACACAACAATAAAGAGGATATGAGCTTTGAGGGTGAGAATATACAATGCGTGAAACCTCGACCCAAATCCCATTGAGCCACATTTGTGTTGGAGGCAACAATTAAAAGTTGCATTGCACAACATCTCACACAAATCGGCGTGTATGTCAAACATGAAAAGGCATAAAAATACATGACATTAATGCTGGAAAAATCAATTCACCCAAAGAATAACTTCTGTGGTACTTCAGTGGTGCACAAAAGGAGATTTTGGGCAGAATGTCAATTTCAGTAACCATTCACTTTCATTGAAAGGAATAAAATCGCATCAGTAGTAAATAGTGACATGCTAGCATTTTTCCTAACATCTCCTTTTAAGTTGCATGGAAGATGGAAAGTAATATTTGTTTGGAACAACATTCATTTTGGGGTGAAATGTCCTTTAATTGAATGTGTTTTGCTGTGTGCTTGATGCTCAGTGAAAATGGTAAAATGATGCAAAACACACATGTTGAGTTTATTTTGCTATCACTGCAGTTAGTCTATTAGAGGTCAATCTGCATCCAAACACTACAATACATCTTATTAATGAGACCTTTGTGTATAATTGTCAGTCTGCGTGCTTTTGCTCCCACAGCATCTTATTTTGAAACGATTGCTACAGGGGATCTCTGCGAGCTTGTTTAATTGATTGTCTTTTTGGGGATTTTGGACAGCAGGAATTCCTGAAGGCAGTGTACTCCCTGTGTGCTGTGAGAAAACTAGCATCCCTCTTGTCTTATATGTCGATTTACAAAGAAATTATATTTGGTTCTTCTGTGTTTTTTATGGTTGAAAGACCACTGCTTATGGGAACATGTTTTGTATTCATTCTTCGAGAGGGGATTTTGTAAGTATATATTGAGTATTTATTTTGCAGTCAATCTTTTTTTATATATAGATTTCAATCGGTGAACTTAAGAACAATAAATAAATAAATAAAAAATTAAGAACCACTTAAAACACAACTGGGCCCTGCATTATACTGAATGCCACGGCCTCCACTGGTGTTTTTTTTTTAAAGAGCACAATAATGTAATTTTCATTTCAAACATGTCACAGAGGTTTTACTTCAAACAGAAATATGAATTTAAAAAGTAATGGTGCCCAGGGGTGTCTAAATCTATTGTTTAGATAGACAAAAAAATTATTCAAAATCATACAGTGTGACCAGTGTAGTCTGGTTCCTGAACGAATGATTCTTATGCATCTATTTATTTTAATCTACACCTCAAAAACATACATTGTTACTGATGTAGTCTGATTCCCGAACGAATGAATCTAATGAGCCAGTCCTTTGGAATCTACAGCATGACCAGCATATCCCAATGGCACTTGAAAGTCTGTTCTTTCGAATCTACTCCGTAAAATATATGGTGATATGTGAGGAACGAATGACTCTTACGAGCTGGTTCTTTTTAGTGAATCAAAAACGTAAATGAACTGTAAGTCATTCATTAAGTCTTTCTTGTCCGACTCAAACTGAACATATGAAAATGTTATCGTATCTACACAAGAATCTTTCTCCACTGATAACCATTCAAAAGTAGCCATGTATTCTGATGAAGTATTTTTTTTTCCAAGCATCATATAAGCATAAATTCTTTGCAAATCAATTAACAGAAGGCAGAGGCCTGCTGTCAGATGGCGTAATGAAGTGTTCCTGCAAAGATGCCCACAACATATAGGAGCACTTTCTAAATGAGTTCCATTAAAATTTTAAATGGTTTCTCAGCAGTCTCCATGGGAGCGCAGTGAAGCTTACTCACGGGTTTTACATAAAACAGGTAATTATGAAAGATTTATGAAAACAAAAGAGGTAAACAATGAGCTCTTTAGACCCATTACGCCCCCACAGTATCCAAATGACAGTGTCTTGAAGAGAGTATGAAGAATGCTTCCTCTCTCTCCATCTCTCTCTTTCTTGAACACACGTTCATACACAAACACAGCAGTTCAGGCAGATACCTGCTGGTAGTTTTTTAGCTGACTCTTTGGAGTCTGTTGGAGAATATATCTGGTGGGGAAGAGTCGCTGTGCTTTGTAGAGCTGAGTTATGTGATAATTTGGTATTCCGAGTTCGGCTACATTCTACACTACATGAAAAACACATTCTAAAAGGAGATGTAAAGTGATTCCATCAGACATTTGAAAAAAAGTTTGAACTTTTTCTGTGCATCTGCAACCATTCTTTTTTTTTTACATTGTTTTTCTATGTAAACGAGCTACATGGACACCTTTTCTATCAGAAAGACCAGCATGCTTCTCAAAGTTGACATGACATTTATTTGATGAAATGATATAGAACCACACAATATAGTTGCTGTTTTGCCATAAGCCCTGTCTGGCGGTCCGATGAGATTGATACATGAACCACCAGATCCTGCCAGAGATAGGAGGCAGGGGGCGAGGAGCCTACCCCCGTGCTGGACGGGACTTGACTGGTGGTGGTGGGGAGGTGGAGATTGCTGTGTTGTCACACTGAAACAGCAAAGAGATAAATTGTGAGCAGGCTTTTAAAGCAATGGCTGATGTATGATTGGCTAGGAGCTAACTAGATGACGGCGTGACTCCCGCTAGAACTACGCTTATGCTTACATTTACCGCTGTGCTGAACTCAGCTGTTTTTTTTCAGCATCTTGTGCAGGAGCACCATGTTTTATCATTTTGTGTCAAGGATAAAAAAACATCAACTTTTAAAAGTGTGTCTCAAGACTTCCTGTTATATGGGCTCTGCTGCATCAAATTTTTAGTGCGAGTCTGAACTACGGGTGTGTAAAAATATAGAATATATAAATAAAATGATAGAGTAGTATAGTGGTGTGATCCTTTCACTGTGTGTTGAGAGTAAGAGTTTGACTCATGTCGTGTAATGTGTGTCCAAATTTGAGATCCACAATCCAGCTGTCATTAAATGTTGTCAATTTGAATACCCTTTCCGTTTTTACAGCTAGTTGCTGATCAAAAACAATGAAAATCGGCCGGCGGAACTTTGGTTTGGTTTAAAAATGTGATTTGCACAGAGCGTTTAATGGGAATTGTAGCGAATGTCAAAGGAAGGTCAAATATAAAACGAACTTTACCGCACTCACAAATAAAGGGCATATGTGATTTGGATTTGAAGCTTGAAGTTACTGCAATGATCAAACGTCAATATTAAAAAATAAAAAACAATGACAGCAAGGGTAAGAAACCTGCACAGAGCAAGCACAAACCAATGAGTCAGAAAATGAGCACATTGGACGAGATGAGGTAAACGCATGACTGATGTCACAGATCTGGGAGATCATTTTGTAATTTCTTTGTAATGAAATTAGTTAGATTGTTTCATTCAACAGAACCACCGGTTTGGATCGATTTGGAGTCACAGTTGCAGTTTTTTTTTTCAACAGCACAAAACAGCACAAATCAAGCACAAATGAATGACACCGGTTTGGAACAATTTGGACAACATGGGGTGGAAAGTGACGTCACAGCCCCGAATCATATTTGTTATTTCTAAGGAATGGAATAAGATAAAATGTTCATTTTAACGGCACAAATCGAGCACAAACGAATGACACTGGTTTGAAGCGTTTTAGACAACATGGGGTGGAATTTTTTTTTTGCTATATCTAAGGAAGGGAAATAGTTACAATGTTTGTTTTAACCGCACAAACCGGCACAAATGACCAGTACCGGTTTGGATTGATTTGAGCGAGATGGGGTGGAGAGTGACGTCACACAGCCCAAAAAAGAATGCTTAATATCTCAAACACCAAACCAGCACAAACGTGAATTTTTGCTGCACAAATCAGCACAAACACCGCACAAACGAATGAAATAGTTTTGGTGATTATTTAATTATATGGGGTGCCAACTTCACGGAGGTAGCGTCTCGTGTTAGTGTGCTCATCAACCGGCGGAACTTTAAATCTCTCCCGTTTTCGACTCCCGCTCAGATTGTGTCTCTTCCGCGACTGGTTGAGGCAGCTCTGACCGCACAGAGAATGACAGTTTTCGAGTTTATTGGGCTTATTTACATGGCACGCTCCCGTATTATATTAACTTTAATTATTGATGAAATAAAGATATATTGCCAAGCTATGATCTGTGTTATTTTTTCTGACCACCAGTTCAGTGTCGGTCTGCTCGGCATCCATCTTCACCTGATTTCCACGCTGAACACCGGAAAAATCACATGACATGACCACACGTGCCACATCTTAAACTGAGACTGACTGGTCATCTTTTTATTAGCGGCGATTAATTTATTCAAAACTATCAGCACGAAGTGAGAAATATCAATGAATTTTGACCTAAACTTTATTCTAAACACATGCTACTTCTGTAGTTTAGACAATTATGAATGAAGAAGTCAGAAATGATTGTTTAGATTGCTAATAGATCACAAAAAGCTTTTGTAATTACAGTAAATGTGTGATTAAATGTGTACATGTGCGATTTTTTTCTGCACACGCACAACCTACATATTTAAAATCACATCTTCCAATTTACTGAATTATGTTGATGTTGCTGTTAATTATCATAATAATATGAAAAAGTATTTATAATAAATCAAACTATTAAATAACACTATTCATAATAAACACAAATTAATATAATCATGAATTTCATTGAAAGCTGATAAACAAAATCACACACAGTCATATCATTCTGAGGTAAAATGTTGGTAGCTTCTTCCTCAATGAATAAAATCGATTGCGAGCATATTGAAAGTTCATCACAACTGCCATTAGGGGAGAAATACGACAGTGGTATGTGAATGTAAAAGACAGTGAAAAGGCGGCCAGACTGCCCATCATTTACAAAGTTCAAAGGATTCCACTCCCCAACATGTTCATTCATTTATTATTTTGTCAAATATTACAGAAACGCTCAGTTTACAAATTTTAACTGATTTAATTCTGTTCCACATTTCGGCAGATTTTCCCTAAAATCCAGGCATAAAATAAAAAGGCAGATTCAGTCTGGTATTTACTATAAATAAACCATTCACACAGTAGCTTGAGTTCCCAGAAGGTAATCACAGTGTGCCCCCTACCTAAAAATCACATTGACATTGATCTGTGACAATAGTTCCACCCATTCAGCAAGAGTTGTGGATGCCACATGTCTCCCATTCAATATCAATTAGTTGAACAAACCACCAAGGGGATCATTGACAGGTTTAGATTGCTGATCTGACAGCACAGATGCATTTATAGTCATGCATGATCAGTATCAGCTCACACAACCCCACTTTAATGAATGCATCATCTGCCACTTGGAGATTGAAGGATTGCACTGCCAGCCTCGACTCTGCTCGTGTATGGCACTCAGTCAATTCAGTTCAGACCTTTTGCCAACTGCCTTGGGATTCCAGCTTCCTATTTTTAGACAGGCTAAATCTTAATGCATATTCATAATTATTTCTATAAAAAAGCAGCCAACAAAATTAATAATCGTGTCATATTTTCTTGGGAACTGTAATTCCATCGAAATAAAGTAATTGCTTTATTAAACAGGTTGTAAAAAAAAATGATACATTTAATAAACCTTTTGGAAATAACCACTTAGTGGAAATAAGGAAATTATAATTATAGGAAATTATTGCCAACAAATAATTAGATTGTTGTGGTTTAGATTTATGGTAAATTGTTTCAATTTAGCAGGGCTCCAGACTGCGACTAAAATGGTCGCAAATGTGACCAAAAATAAATGATATTGACAATAATTTAAAATCTAGTCGCCATTGACGACAGTGGGGTTGTTAGCTTTCGTATGCGGTTTTGTCTGATATCATCTTGTGAATACATCTTTATAGTGCCACTGTGTCTCGTGACATTTTTCACCCTTTCTGTTGATGATATGAGCTCCCTGGCTGCACGCAACAACAAACACATCGCGAGCCATGATATCTGATTCATGAACAAATTACTCTTTTGATCCGGGTCTTTATAATGAACCACCTGACAAGAGCTTGTTTGAACTCAGGAGCTCAGGTTAGCTCAGTTCTTAGTGAATTAGCTTTCAGTGAGATCACAACTGGGAGCACAGACATTTCAAAATAGTAGTCCCATGTGTATTTTAGGCTTATTCATAATGAAAAGTTCAGTTATGTACCAATTCTATTTATGTATTTATTTATGCATTTGGCAGACGCTTTTATCCAAAGTGACTTACAGAGCACTTATTACAGGGACAATCCCCGCGGAGCAACCTGGAGTTAAGTGCCCTGCTCAAGGACACAATGGTGGTGGCTGTGGGGATCCATAGGCTGTGGGGATGTGTTTGTGCCATCTGGGCAAGTTTATATATATATATATATATTAGTGTCGGGCCATGCATAAGTCAAGGCCATCAGTGTGATTCATGGATTTAAAAAACACAGTTTCACAATGAATAAGACAACCTTTGCCTTTGGGCATCATACATTATGTTGCAGCTAACAATTGACATTTTAAAAACACGTCCACGTACAAAAGCCAGAACTTGAAATGACACTTAATGCTCAAGCAAGCCTAATTTTAACTGCAGCATGACTGTTTTGTGAAATGAACATCTCCCGATCAGATATTCAAAAATCATAATGTTTCATATGAATCTATCAAGGAGGTCTATAATACCTGGAAAAATCTATCTAATAATATTTGCAATTTAAATGTTGCTTGCAACAAATTTTGTTTTGTCAGGGTACACGGTTATGCTGCATTCCATTCAAGTTGGATGTGGGATATTCCTACTTGATATCTCCGACCATAAATGCATTCCATTCCCCGATATTCAGAACTGCAATGCTCCCGTTAGCTTAGCAGAGGTTTGACTCTCATTAGAGATGTCTCCTAGCAACCCAACTGATAAACAATGCTGCTGCGCGTGCTTCAGGTGTACGATCAGGGCCAGACTGGACACAATTTCAGGCCGGGAAATCCTACACCCATCCAGGTCATCCTATGCACCCAAATAAAATTTAGAAACACGGACAACCTTGTTTTTTTTCTCCCTAAATTACATTTATTTCACAGTATAACCATAACATAAAAACATAAACAACCAACCTAGAAGTAAAGCAGTCCTAATATCAAATGGGTCTGCACATAACGTACATACAAGCATTTACTCTAGAAGTTCAAAGCTGTTTCTACTTCTCTACTTCTCACTCATAAGTGTGTAGGAGAAATTTGTATTACCTTATTAAATGTATGCATCATCTTTCATGTCAAATTCTTACATTTGATCAATAAATTCAGTTATAATAATAAGACACTATAGGGCTATTACCCATCAAATTAAAAAATGTGCACTGCAATTACAACTGCAATAAATGATGTTATGAGATTGATGTTTTAAATAAATGTTTGAATATAAAAAAATGCAATACTTAAACATTAAACTAAACCGCCAATAGGTGGCGGCAAGTGACCGTCTTAATTATTGAGTCATTCATACAAAAGATTCGTTCAAAATGCAGAATCATTCAAAACACCCGCTGCTGTGTATTGTATATTGTGTGTATTGTTAACTGTACATTGTATATAATTATTGTGTTGTGTATGTATGTGTACATTTGATTTGTAAATTGTGTTGTGTAAGTATGTTGTTTATTGTAATTGGTATATGTCTCGTCACTGTCATGACTGGTATGTTGCTCGGAACTGCACACAAGACTTTCACCCACTGTTGCACTTGTGTACATGGTAGTGTGACAATAAAGTGATTTGATTTGATTTGCTGTAGCTTTCCTTTGGAACTATTTTAGTCGGTGAAATAGAACAAAAACAGTTAATATGGTTTGTGTGTAAAAAAAAACAACACTGAATAGGATATTTAGGTTTTCAGAGAATGTATTTTTAACATGTATATGAATGTATATACACTGGTGGCCAAAAGTTTTTTTTTTTGTACAGATTTTATGCTTATGGAAAGAAAATTTTATTCACCAAAGTGGCATTCAATTTATCTTAAACTGCTTCAAAGAGTTCTCATCAAAACATCCTTCATGTGCAGCAATGACAGCTTTGCAGATCCTTGCCATTCTAGCTGTCAGTTTGTCCAGATACTCAGGTGACATTTCACCTGAGAGCACTTGCAATAGATGTGGCTGTCTTGTCGGGCACTTCTCATGCACCTTACTGTCTAGCTAATCCCACAAATCTCAATGGGGTTAAGATCCATAACACTCTTTTCCAATTATCTGTTGTTCAATGTCTGTGTTTCTTTGCCCACTCTAACCTTTTCTTTTTGTTTTTCTGTTTCAAAAGTGACTTTTTCTTTGCAATTCTTCCAATTAGGCTTGCACCCCTGATTCTTCTCTTTACTGTTGTACATGAAAGAGATGCACAAACTGACTATGAATGTGTGCAATGTTATGCTGAAAAGCAGATCTTTGTGTGTGTATAATAAAAGATGATGTGGTTTGTTCACCTGGCTCCTCTTTCAAGAAGAGAGTTAAAGAACCTGTCACCGTGGTGCCGAAATCCGAGAATTTGGAGGAAGATATGCCGTCATGGAGTTGCCCAACTACCCGTCGCCATCCTCCTAGGGTATCAGGACTTGAAGAAAGCCATCTTGCAACGGTCAGCCATAGCACAGAGCAGCACCTCGCTGATGCCTGGCGAGCTCGGCCACCCATTTGACTTTGCCCAACAGCTCCGTGAATCCTGCCGGCGGTGGCTGCTGGCAACTGAACGTGATGCCGTGGCAGTAGTCGACCTGGTGGTACTGGAGCAGTTGATCAACTGACTTCCTAATGGGGCTGTGACAGGGCGGAGGGTGGGGCCGGGTCGTGATGCTGCACACCCAGACTCTAATCAGGCTAATCAAGCCTCAGAGAGGGATAAATGCCGACTGGAGGCTGCAGTGCGAGAGAGATTTACGGGCAGCTGTCCGAATATAATCAAGGCGGTTCTCGCTCCTCCTTTCCATTAATTATTTTTCAGGGATTACACCAGATCCGGTTCAGTGGACAGAGCCGTGTCAGCAGGCATTCACGCAGGTGAAAGCTGCACATTGTGGTGGGCTCTTATTGCACTCTCCTGACTTCCCCCTCGATCTTCCCCCTTCACGATCTAGGACAGTACCGCTCCCATTTATCTTTCAAATGGACACATCAGACGGGGGGTGGAAGCGGTACTGTCCTAGATCGTGGAGGGGGAAGATCGCCCCGTGCTGTACATTAGTTGTCAGCTCTCGCTGAGAGAGTAAATAAAAGACTATATGGATTGTTTACCTGGCTCCCGAGTTCTCCTTCAAGAAGAGTGTTAAAGAACATCTCATTGTTTTTGAATTAATTTGAATTGCTTAGATTCACTCACATATTTGGCAACAGCAGAAGAAAGTGTTCATATTTTCAACTGACAACTGATTTTTGCCTGCCAAATTATCAAATAAGAGGAAAAAGGCATATCTAGTGACCACAAGAGGCTTTCTTGACTTAGCCCATTAAGCAAACATCTAGCAACCACCCAGAACACCATAGGTGCGGCAAGGCAACCACCACAAGTGCGACCATCTCAGATGCGCCTTCCACAGCTTAATGGGCCTCATGCAAACAATTTTATGACAAAAGTCTCATCAATAAGTTCACACTAAAATTGATCAAAACTTCATATTCATCAACATAAAAGGGATAGTTCACCCAAAATTGTAATTATTTCTTCTGCTGAACACAAACGAACATTTTAGAAGAATATCTCTGCTCTGCGGGTCCATACAATGTAAGTGAATGATGACGAGAGCTTTGAAGGCCCAAAACGCTTTTTTTACTATTAATCTCCACTTTCACATTGTTCTTTTTAGTTTTTGGCAATTCACATTCTTTAGGCATATCGCAACCTACTGGGCAGAGAGGAGAATTTATAGTGAAAAATAACTTGACCTGTTACTCACCCGCACCTATCATATCGCTTCTGAAAATATGTATTTAACCACTGGAGTCATATTAATAAATGTTATGCTACATTTATGTGCTTTTTGATCTTCAAATTTCTGGCCTCCATTCAGCAGAAGAAAGAAAGTCATACACATCTGGGATGGCATGAGGGTGAGTAAATGATTAGAGAATTTACATTTTTGAGTAAAAAAAATTATCTTTAAAACAAAGTTAAGAACCAATATATGTGTGTGTAAATCTTGCTGCAGTTTTGCGTAAGTACGTTTTATTGTGCTTGCATGGATGATTCTTCTGAAACCTGATAAGAACATGGTGCTGATATTATTTTGCTACAAAATCAAAAGGCATATTTTTAGGTTCATTTGAATATTTTCATGACAGTTACGGAAATTTTACCCCCAAATTCTCATTACCACAATGCGAAAAAAGATGGTCAGTATGATGCTCTCTTTACTGCAGTGTGAACTACAATCTAAATTGTAAAGTATTTATACATCATAGTAGTACTGCTATTGTACTTACTTTCATTTTTGCCAAATTTTAAGTTAAAAATAATTGTACAACAGCATCTTTTTTATTATAATACAGTGTTGTGGAAATGAGAATATCATTGAAAACAGTAGAAATAAAACATCTGGTCATGTTACAGTAATGAGAATTGGGACTAACATTTGTTTCAGTGTCTGTCACAATGTTCAAAAACATTAATGGTCCTCATTGTAATGTTTATTTTCTTAATGCAAAATAACTTTTTATATTTTCTTTGCATTGAATTGGGGTTAAATATGTCAAGGGTATTTTCGTTACAAGTTTTGTGAGAATCACCCACATAAATACACAACATGTTCGCATTTATAAGTGAACGAGACACATTGTGTGTTGCACACAAAACTAACCACTGGGCCATGGCTTTGAAAGGGTTCTAATTTCGAAATGATTTCAAAGACAATGCTTTTTGCTTTTCAAAGGAAACATTCGATTTAATTTTTATGGTAGCTGTCAAAACAATCATAGGCTGCACATTGTGTTTCCTGATTAGAGTTGCACTTGACATCTAACATATTGGTGGAGAGCACATCAAATTGAGAAAGAAAAAACTGCAAAGCGTAAGACAAATTATTATACAGTATTTACAAATACGTACTCTTCGTAATACGTATTTTCATGACTATCACGGGTAAATAATAAAAACACTGATGATTTCCCTCAGTAATAATAATGTTATAAAAGCTTTCATAACATTACATTGGAGTAATGTTAATGGGAGCTTTGTGGTACAAGGATTTCTGCTTTAATTGTAGACTTTCGATGGCAGGCCTAATTGCAGTCTTCTCTTCTGCCACTTAGCTTTTGCCTGCTTTATTTTGAGGTTATGTTAATTTCTATTACGAAGTGCCTCAGGCTTGTTCCCACTTGAGACACTAACAGGTGTGCTAATGGTAAACTACACTCTTTCCTCTGCAAATATCTCTGTCAGTTGTTCGAGTGTAAAAGGAAGAGATGATCTTCACATGTCAATGGAGAAAAGCCACAGGAGAACCGTTAGACATCAATGGAGTTGGACGCTAATGTACAGCCACATGTCTAAAGGTTTAGTTGATGTCTAAATGCTTATTTAAATCATATACAGTTTAAATAAAATAAACAATAAATAAAAAGAGGGATCCAGTAGGAAATAAACATGAGATCTGATGTAATGGAGAGTCTCCTGCTACTTAGTCTTTTCGCCTGATAAAAGACCCCATTAATTGCTCCATGTATTCTTTAGAGTAAAACATTGGTCACTGGTAAAATATCCCCTTTAATATAATACAATATTTATGATTTAAATGTTACTTGCAAATTGTATTTCATGTATGCATGGCTACTTTTTATTGCAGAAAGTGATTTTGTCAATTTATAGTCAAAGTTGCTTTGTTACACAGGACACAGCGAATGGACACAACACATTAGCATCACGCTTATTTTCTGCACAAATTAGCTTCGCCCCAAGAGTACCGTCACACTCCATACCATTGAACTTCCCAATAAAATCTTAAATAAATGCACCTTGGGGTAAAATTAAGTTCTAAAATAAATTCTCGCCTCATTCTTCTCACACAAATTGCACGTGCTAATGCAACTGATTATTATTATCACTAATTATCCTTAAAGACTTTGTGCTGTGAGTGAGCAACACACACTAATTGATTTCCTAACCACATGTTTGCTGCCACAACATAAAAGATGACAGAACGCAGGCCTATTACTCAAAAAACGACAGGAAATTATATAATTTGATTGGCTAATCAGAGCAAGTGCCTGTGTTTACAGAACATGTCTCTAAAAATTAAGCACATATGTTTGTCAGGACAGTGAAGTTGGTAAAAGTCAAGGTGTGGAGGACGATGGTGATTTTGCTGACTCAGATCCTGTAGGGATTCTTTGTAAATGTTTATTGAGTCAACCCTTCTGAGTGTGCGTTATTAAATAATAGTCTTCTGTTGAGAGCAAGAGCATGCAGCTAGCATTTGGAGTTGTCTCCACTCCTGTTTATTCAACACCTAAACCAATAGGCAGTGCTTTTTTGATACCATCCACTCAGAAACAGAGAAGTGATCCATTAATGATTACAGCAAGCTTGGAGAAGAAAGAAGGACAACAGGTTTGTCTCTCACTCTCTCTGCCTCTTCTTGAATTTATTGCCTTGACATTATACGTCTATACGACGACATTAGACGAGTGCATTAGCTGTTTTATTGGAATGTTCAAACAGTACTGCCATCGACTGGTTATGTTAAAAATCTAACCTCCGTTCCCTGATGGAGGGAATGAGACATTTTGTTGATGTAGTGACACTAGGGGCCACTCTTGAGAGCCCTGAACACCTCCCATTCTTTGAGAAAAGGCCAATGAGAATTGCATGGAATTTGCATGCCACACCCCGGACATACGGGTATAAAAGGAGCTGGAATGCAATTCCATTCAGGTTTTGTGCTGAATAGCTGAGACAAGGTCCGTCAGGGAACGGTGGTTACGACAGTAACCAAGACATTCCCCTTCTGTCACTCACTCGACGTTGTGTCGATGTAGTGACACTACGGGTCCCTATAGAAAAACGCCACAACAGCTGAACCGTGTTACGTGAAATACTGATACAGGTGCAAGCAGGCTGCTTCGTGCATAGTAGCAGGTGCATCAGACTGTACGTAACCTCCCCAACACCCCAAAAGACATCATGTAGTTCCCTGCCAGCCGAGGCCTTTTCTCTCTATGTTTTCTCTCCACAGAGTATTAGATTTGGCTGGGGCCATCTAACGCTATCATACGCAACGGGGAATGTGTTCTTTTCCTTTCCTATTCTTTCAGGGGGAAAAGACCCCTCGGAGACCACATCCTACCCAAAAGGGGAGGTCAACATGTAGCAATACGACACATGGGCTCAGCAGCCGCACATGGAAGAGGCGCGGAAGGGGGGGGGCTCTACAAACACAGCAACCGGGGCAGAGAGAGCTCTGCTCAAGAGAGATGTGGGTCCACTGACAGGGAGACTGTACCACGGAATATACATCACAGGGGTTACCGGAGTAATCGGCACCTGTGGAGCACCTATCCCAGTACAGGGCATATTAGACCCCGTAGTGGGGCTGGCTTTGAACTCTACCGAGTTCGGGAACCATAGGGATAGGGAGGAAGGACATCCAGGGTCCACGACTTCGTGAACTCAGCTGGGGGTAAAAGCGCACATTTTCACCTCAGTGGAAGGGAAAGGCTCTATACGCAAGTGATACACCCGGCCGGCTGTTCCGCATTACCGAACTCTACCTGTTCGTACCATATAGAACACAGGACGAAACTGTCTCAACCCGGAGATTGTAAAATCTTGCGAAGGTATTGGGTGTTGCCAGCCCGCTGCTCTGCAGATGCCTGCTAGAGAGGTGCCATTGGCCAGTGCCCACGAGTACGCCACACTCATTGTAGATTATGCTCGAAGCCGCAAGGGGGCAGGATCGGCCTGGGTCTGGTAGGCCAATTCAATGGCATCCATGATCCAGTGGGCAAGCCTCTGTTTAGAGACAGTGTTCCCTTTCCGCTGTCCACCAAAGCAGACAAAGAGCTGCTCAGAGTGTCTAAAGCTCTGCGCACGATCCAAGTAGGTGCGCATTCCAAGTAGAAATCGCATTCCAGCTCCTTTTATACCTGAATGTCTGAGGGAGTCTTTTCTTAAAGAATGGGAGGTGTTCAGGTCTCTCAAGAGTGACTCATAGTGTTACTACATCGACGCAATGTTGAATGAGTGACAGAAGGGGAACTGGAAGTATGAGATAACAGATTATTGAATTTGAGTTATGACAAAGAGACAAATCTTTCTATGAAGGAAGGAAGACTCACAGATGAGTTCTCTCCAATATCTCATTCAGTAGTTTGCAAGTTAATGTAATGCTGCAATGAGGATAGTGTAAATGTGTTTGGCTCGCTGTTCCTGGTGGAGGGCTCGAGGCTCGAGACTTGACCCGAGTACGAATACCCCCCAGACTTAGTTTAGATATTAATTAATAGACAGGGGGAGTTGGGGTGGTGGAGGTATACCTGTAGAATCGGTGCAACATAGAGGTAAGCAGCTGTTTATACACGCTTACTCTGGCAATGTGATAGGTCGGATTAAATGAACATGCTCCTCCCAAACTTTGTTATGAAACTCTGTTTCGTTTCTTCTAAACAGTAAGAAAATTAATAGGACCACAAATAGTGACTTTTATTTAAGTGTCCTGCTTGTTAGATATTTCTCCTGAGAAAGACCCCAGATATCTGATAAGTGTTTCCTCCAGAGTTCTAAAAGAGATTCCAACAATGTCTCAAACTGTGCTCAGATTTGTCTGCAATCAAAATGAGATATGTTCTTCCAAGAAGAAATTAACTGAGTGAATGTGAATATGCAGATCTATAATCTTACTGTAACTTTTAGCAATTCAAGTTTTCCTTTAGGTAAAATGACAAAACTTGATCTGTTAAATTCTCTGTCATTTATTGTAGAATTTGACCAGCCCAGATGAAATCTGGAGATTTAAACGATTTTGAGAGTAGCTACTACACTCATTGATAGATGAAAGCAATACTAAAGTAATAAAGTCTAAATATTTAAGAAATTACTATGCAAAAATTTTGTGATTGGGTGCTTAAATTCAACAGAAATCTGTGAAACTTTGTCTGTGTGCATAGATTTAGTGTAGGAAATAAACTATTTTCTGTTTGTGTTTTGTGCTGAAATATGTTTTCATATGATGCATATTTTTATTTCCTGTAAAAGCCCTATAAATACTCTTCCAGCTCCACTCCCATGACAACCATAAAAAGCATTGGCCATTAAATACATGGAGAATAAATTTACCATGCTAGCACCACAACATCCATTTTCTGCTCTTGGCTGCTGATCCAACAAGGATTATTTACTAGGATTATTTGTTTTGGGGTAATTCAATATTTTGAAATATATTACAAAAGCTCTCATAATCACGGGCCTCATGCGCTACTACCTTATGTGGTTCCCAAAGACTCCCAGCTGCTATGATTCATTATAAGCAAAACAATGTTATAATACTGCATTACAACTGCAGAGATCCTTTGCCAGATTTGGCAAATTTCCACTTAATCTTAAAAGGATTTTGAATCAGTGTTTGCATGGATATTCCATTTAGATTTCTTCTGTATTTTTTTTTTTACCAACAATTTATTAACTAATTATCTGGATAAACAAATAAATACAATAGTTAGTAATGAAGTGACAAGTGTAAATTGCAGTTAAAGGGGTCTGGGGATAAATAATCCTCCAGCAAGGAGCTCTGTCAACAGCAGATGTGATGTGGCTGCAGGTACAGAGTGTTGGCAGGCATCTCCACTTGTCAAGGGGGAAAAAAGAGAACTACAACTCCAATACCACCAGGATGGCCGTTTTGTGTACTGCTATTTTTTTTTATGTATTACAAAAAAATTACAGCCAGGGACTAAAGGTATGCCCAATACACATACTTCTGAACTATTCTGCATTTTACAGTATAAGTAGTGTGAGTAGTGTGTTTACACTGAAAAATGCAACAAGGTGTAGTGTACTACGAGTACCTGAAAAATAATGCGTGAAATGTTCTACACTTATACACTTAGCAACTGCAGCTTTCTTTAAATAGAAGGCATTATCAAGAGTTCTCAAGCCGATTTTTGCCTGACAAAAATGGTGCACAAACTATCTACAGAACTAACATCTGTAGAAAAAACAGCACCTTACAAATGTGAATTGAATGCTTTACTATCACCCCAAGCTGTGTTATGAATTCATCAATATTTGTATGTGTACAAATAATAATAATTCCCATTTGGGCACTCATATTGGACTCGACTCAGGTTAGCTAATATGCTAAAGCTAGCATTAACATCAAGTGGACATGTATTTGAAACATAATTTCCCTCAAGTGTAAAAATGGGTGAATGCTTCCGTGTTTCAGTCACCATTCATGTTCATTTTATAGAAATGAGGGTGAGTAAATTATGACAAAATTTAAATTTTTAGGTAAACTATACCTTTACATTTTCTTGACTTACATGAGTGCTTTTACCTCCTATCAAATGTATTACAATTCAATATTCATATTGAGATTCTGAGCACTGTTTTTTAGAAGAAAAAAAAATGTGCTGCCTGAAACTTTCCTTTTCCTACTGCTTTTGACAATGTCCTACTGCTGTGTCTTCTGAGAAAGGCTTTTAACAAAGTTCACAGATTGCACTCAACAGAGCAAAACAAAGATGCTAAGGCCCGAAACACTCCAATTAAAGCCCTTTCAGGCTTTAATGCTTTGTCCATTAACGTTTACCTCAGCCTTTTACGGAAACATAAAAGAATGTGGAGAAACTCCAAAAACCAACACTGTGGTTGGTACAGGTAGCCATATAAAAGGACCTTATCAGGGTTTTGAATGTCTTTTGTCGTGGAATGCAGCTATTTCCAAGTGATCTTTTTAATGTGATGTTTGTAATGTCTCCTACACTAGCATCACCAAACTATATTGCTAAAATTATTATTACTTTCAAACAGATTCCCCACTTTCCATTGGTTGACCATGTCAGTGTTTTTGGGGAGGATACGTTGTCACATACAGTATGTTTTCAATCATCAAAAACAATGGTTTTATATTTTTGCCCATTACACTTTAAAGTTACAGTTTCATTAATTGTTTTGCATTTCATAATTGTATGACTTTTTACATTTAGATAAAAATCTATAATATGTTATTTAATGACATGTTCCATTGTGACAACTTACCCAATATAGAGTGACAACATGCACTGCTGTTGGGGTATGTTGTCATAAAAAGTCAATATGTGTTTAAAGCATTGAATCTTTTTGCCTGTGCAATAATGGTAGAAATCTTCATATATTTTTTGTATGCAAGACTTAAGACAAATTTACTTAAAAAAGTGAAACTACCCAAATTAAATATAAAGCATGACATCAAGCTCCTATTCTGGTAATTATTATTCCATTCCAGCTGTTTTTGACCTAAACAATGCATTAACAAAATTACTAGTTACACATCCTGTCGGATAGATGGCACTGCAGTTGTGTTAATGCCTGATGTGAGCAGCTGCCAAATTCCAACCTGACAAAACAAATAATGTACACATTGGGGTCAGGATTTAGACCCACTGATCGAAGCAAGACAGGAACAAACCGTCACGGTGGGATGCATCTGTCCCTAGGCTCCAATGACAGTGCATTTCTGTCATCCTTGATATCCCTGATCTTTAGGGGCCATTTTTTTCTAAGAGTGATATCTAGAAAGAGGAATATAACACCTGGAGAGAGCTATCCATTAACATTCCAATTCATCTCAATGGAAGTTTCTCAGCTGGCACATTAACCCTGAGAAATATGCAACCTAGACACTGACATCTTTGCTCTTGGGAGCTCAGCACAGTTTATTAGAGCCATAACATCTATTTTATAGTGAACTATTTACAATTTATAAGTTGCTTTAAAAATATATATAATTCATCAGAATACCCGGCTCCTTCTGAATGTCCGTCAATTGAGAAAGATGCCATCCCATGTTACAGCATCTACCAGGAGGGGCAAACTGGACCATGCTAACTAGCCAAAGCATGAAACCCCTTGGTCTAGATAGGAAGTAGAATTTAATTTTTACTTTGCCTTAATTTTAAATCTTGCACTTTGCTTGAGAACACTTAGTAATTTAAATAAGCTCTGTGCCAAGAATTACAATTCCTGTCAGAGTGACCTCTGGACCTCTGACAAATTCAGAGTGAAAGACTTTCCATACAGCATAAATATTATCTGATTAATAGTATTATGACTTTTCGACCACCAATCTAATGCTTTTCTGAAGGGAACAAGTATTATAATCTTGTTCAGCAGAGGTCTCTGACTCTCTCCACCATGCCTCCGGTTTGTATTGCCCACTTCAGTGTTTAATGTTTTGTTATAATGGTATTTAATAAGTGTGTCTGTTATGCTGGAGTTTAGGGTTACCACCATGGTAAAGATTGGCGCTTGTGCTTGTTTGAGGATGGACTTTTACTTCTGAGTTATACTTGATGTGAATGCTGCTTAGCACTATATACGATTGCTGTTAAATTGATAGTGCAACAGTTTCACAGCCCTTAAATTTGTTCATGTGGCATGCCTCAAAATCCCATTTTAGTAATAACAGCATCCAATTTTGCATTGGACATCAAATGAGTCACCAACAGAATACAAAACCTAAACTTATATTTAATGTAATCTGGGCTGTATTATATGTAATTTTTTCAAGTTTTATTCATGGTTTTTTAGAAAGACATATCACACAACCAATTCATCTTGGCATCTGTATAATTTGACTAGCCTCTACCAAGTGACAGATTAATTTGCATTGAAATATTGTAGAGTTAGTAATTCTAGGGTTAGTTGCATATTAATTGCATTTAGCATTGTATCAGAACAGAACCATTCCATTTGTTTTCATGTGTCTGTGTTTGAATCTCCAGGTAGACAGAAACAAATTTAGACATTGTTTTGTATAATTTGAGAAATTAGATCAGTTATTCTGGTAATCTCTTTAACATTTATCTTTTCTTTGCCAAAGCAAAGTGCTGACAGGAATATCAGCTTCTGTTTGTTTTCATGAGATTTTCAATACTTTGCTGTGTGCCTATTGATTACTGTTAACTATTCTTCAGTAAAAAATACATCAGGTCAAAACATGCAGAAACATTCATTTATAAAGAACAATGCTCTTCAAAAGTTCCCTTTACACAATAATGAAAGCTGAGCAACATTATGTGAGAAAGTTTTTACCCTTTTGTTTTGTTATCCCTCTTCCGAAAACTTCCTGATTTAAATAAATATGGTGCGAGTGAGAATTCTCCCTCTGAGAATCCTTCATTTGAAACTTGAATCAGTGTGGCCAGACACTGCAGCTGTCATTCAAACTACTGGAGTAATAGAACTTTTGACATTTCTCATCTGGTTTGACATTGAGGATTGCCTTTTCATTTTAATACTCAAATAGTATGATTGTTTTGTGTTAAAAAACATGATAATTGAGGAAAATTATATTAGTTAAAGACAGTGCAGGTACCAAAAGGAAAGAGCTCTGTTAAGAAAATAAATGTTCCCAATATTTTTTGTGAAAGTTGGAAATATTTACTATGCATATTTTATTTATTTATTTTCTGTTCAGTAATACATAAATAATAGAGGCTCTAGTATATACTTTCACTTTGATCATTCTGCTCGCCTCTGTGATGCTCATTACTGAGGCTTACAATGATTAGGGTTACTAATTTAGCCGTCTACCAAATGAAAGCATGTTCCTGTTCATTTAAAATGGCCTTTTCAACTGGACTGCAGATCAATAGTGTTTTTTTTTTTGTTTTGTTTTTTTTTTGCTTTGATAATGGTGCAAGATGTGTTTTTAAAGGGATAGTTCACCCAGAAATTAAAATTCTGGCATCGTTGATTCACCCTCGTGTCATTCCAAACCCATATTACTTTTTCTGAGAAACACAAAATGAGATAATTATGGCTCCTCTGTCTTTGATTTTCTAAGCAAATCTTGACACATTGACCAAAGTAGGCTTTTACAGCTGCTTGCAAACAAGTGTGTCACACCTTATTGTGCAGTCGATGTCAAGTGGACCATTGTTGATTGAACAGAGATAAGTTTAAAGAAAGTGTTTATTTATTCTTCAGTTCCAAAATTCCATGTGCCTAGATCTCAAACTTCAGCGCATCACAAATCATTAGCAGTAGAGTTCATTTCTGTCATTCTTTATTCATGAAGCTTTTGTAGATGAACAAGGCCCAACATATTCTAATATTTACAAGAGTAATGTAACAATGTAACACTACATGTCTGCCTGATATAATTTGCCTTGTCTATGCTTAAACCATGGCTTTCACTGATGAACAAGCTGGATTTGTTTTATCAATCATTTCTTTTATTTCAATATGCTCTGAGGTGCTAAATAATTTCTTGCAAGGAAAGTGGAGCTTCAAAATGATCGTCCCCATATTTCCAAACACAGTGGCTCCAAAAAGTATTTTGACGCGTTTGGAAAAAACATCAAACCAAATAATCAAACCTAGCAAACATTTCTTAGAACTAACTCAAGGTGATTTTTAGTGGATGTATGAAGTATGTTCTCCTCAAAACCTCACAGAACATTCAAACTCGCAGAACTTAAGTTAAAGTTTGACAATCAGAAAGTCCCACAGTACTTTCTGTCCTCATTTTTAACAGCTTGTATGATGTTTTATAATTTGATCCCCAACAAACATCTTTGTTGAAATGATCTTTTTGAAAAGTGTTTGTGCTGTATTTCTTTAAAACTCGAATTTGTCTTTGTAAAACGAACACCTTGTAAAAAGTGACTTGCCCATTCAAGTGTTTAACATTGGCTGCCCCATGTTTTAAAATAGATAAATTTAAAATAGCCACAAATGGCAATGTCAGTTACACCGTACCCCATTTGATCAAAGAGGAAATGCACCAAGACCTGATTATGGCCGGTTTTGAGTTTAAAGAGATTCCCACAGTGCAGCCTGACCCAGATTTACAAAATGAGAGACTACAAAAGTCCTTCATCCTCCTTGTCAATCAGTCCACCCCTCTTCATTAGGCCTTGTAACGCTTGGACCGGATAACTCGAGAGAAATCGAGGGAAGAAAGAGCTTGAAGGCTGAAAGGCTGTATCACGCACATTTAATGATAAGTGCACAGGCAATGCAATCCCCTCATACATGAGAGCTACTCTTCCTTAGCGTCACAAAACTTATAAAATATACAGAAAAAAAAGGTAGAGCACGTCTAGCATCTACAATGTCCTCATCTCATCTCCAACTATGTCATCACGCATAGTACACGTCATGA
The DNA here is from genome assembly GCF_025860055.1 of Xyrauchen texanus. Classification (NCBI taxonomy): domain Eukaryota; kingdom Metazoa; phylum Chordata; class Actinopteri; order Cypriniformes; family Catostomidae; genus Xyrauchen; species Xyrauchen texanus. The sequence continues at coordinate 7,881,816 of NC_068303.1, forward strand.
GTGACGTAACCATCTCTCTTAAAGGGCACACTGCCCCATAATGTGACAAACATGAACACACAGCAACGATCATTACAGCCTGTGGTGATCCCTTATCTCTACTTTCTATAACAGAACTTTCTATAATGCCTAGAATATATACATTATATATAAATAGCACTATATATTTTAACAATCATAATTATTTACGATAACATACAACCAGGGTTGGGGAGTAACGGAATACATGTAACAGGATTACGTACTTAAAATAACAAATATAAGTAACTGTATTCCACTACAGTTACAATTTAAATAATTGGTCATTAGAATACAGTTACATTCAAAAATATTTTTTTACTGAAGAGATTACTTTGCATTTTATTGTCAATTGTTTCATTTAACATTTAGTCATTTCAGATGGAAAACATTTATACATATAAATGATGTGATCCAAAGTGCATTTGAACAGAGGTGAAACACTTTCTTATGATGTGTTACATTCATACGAGCAGACAGAGAAGTAAGTTTTGTCACCTTTACGCTAAGCTAAAATGCTATTTCTAGCCATATTACATGCACAAGTTACCAGACACAATCATATTTTTTTATCAAGAAAATTTAATTTCGATCACAATTTCTTTTTTTCTAGTTATACCTTTGATATTAGGGCAAAAATTATATTCTTGATAATTTTTGTATAGTTTTCCTGTAAAAATATCTAAAAATCCTTAAAACAAGATCAATTTGATTGATCTTGTTTTAGAAACAACAATGCATAAGATATTTAGGTTTTTCAGAGAATGTATTTTTAACATGTGTATTTTGTCTTGCTGTACTGGCAGTAAGTTTTTATAGTCAAAACAAGTGAAAAAATCTGCCAGTGCCGCAAAAGTAATCCAAAGTATTTAGATTACATTACTGACCTTGAGTAATCTAACGGAATACGTTACAAATGACATTTTACAGCATGTATTCTGTATTCTGTTGTGGAATACATTTCAAAAGTAACCCACCCAACCCTGCATACAACTGACATTAATAATACATTTATAATGCCTATAATGCCAGTGGCATCAAAAACTACTTGGATACTTAAGACACACTTAATATGTATAAATGTCATTACATATATGTTTAAGGCTTTGTTCAGACTGCAGGCAAATCAGATTTTTTCAAGCAGACTGTCTAACTGCAAGTGATCAAATCAGATTTGCGCATTCAGACACAACCAACCTATCTGCATGGGTTGCTTTGCTAACGATATAGGGGTACCCACGTGATGATGCTTTCAAAACAGATGCAGGAAAAATGGAGGTGCATCATCTCGTGCTCCAAATAAGCGCCCTGTCCAGTCGTGGTGCAGAACTCCTCCGCTGAACAAGAAAAACTCAGCGACGGAGGAGACTTGTAAATATTGTGATGTTCCGTGCTGCAGTCACCGATTTTTGACGTCATCGCTGTGTGTTGCTTTAAGAGTGACGCAAAAGACCATTTGAAATCCGAATTGAGCAGCCAAAGCATCCGGACTGAGACACGCATCTTAAAAAAATCTGATTTCAAGTATTTTTTTGCTGTCCAGACTCAAATCAAATCAAAACTCATCTGGATACAATCTGGATATGCAAAAATCTGATTTTTAGTGGCAGTCTGAACAAGGCCTAAGTGTCCAAATTCTTTTTTGGGCCACTGACTACAATTTATTATTACATTTATGCATTTGGCAGATGCTTTTATCCAAAGTGACTTACAGTGCACTTATTATAGGGACAATCCCCCCCAGAGCAACCTGGAGTTAAGTGCCTTGCTCAAGGACACAATGGTGGTGGCCGTGGGGATTGAACCAGTGACCTTCTGATTAACAGTTATGTGTTTTAGTCCACTACGCCACCGCCACTCATTATAAATGTAATTCACATATACAGGCTTCTTAGAGGGTTTTACCAAATTATCACAGCATGAAATTTAGGGCAGCTGTATCTGTATTACTGAGCTCAATTGAAAGTGCACAAAGCATTTAACATTGTTTAGCATACAGTGCAACACCACTGGATATAACTGAAAACTTCTCAGGAGAAAGAAATAGAAACATACATAGTTTTGAGTTTGTTAATTATAGCTCAATTCCTTGGGTGCTCGAGAAGTCCACATGGTGGTATCCACTCTGAAATATAGTCGATTAAAAATATTTATGCTCTAATTAAATTCCCATCTTCCCATCAAGCTCTATTTTCATGCAAAATTAATGACAGTGAACAATGAGCAATAAAATGAAGCACTTGAACTGCAACCATTCAGAATGTACTGTATATAACCCTGACATACTGTGCCATTCCAGATTATATTCAGTAGGCTAAATTAATGCCATTTCCTTTGTTTCTGTCTCCATAATTTAACTTAATATTTCAGATTCTGTCCAGTCGGTTATTTAGTTGAATACTGATGATTTATTAACATACAGCCATTGAAACCACCAAATCATTTATCTTAACGGGTGCAAAATACACTGTTGTCCCTATGGGACAAATTTACTTGTCATACAAATCATACAGTATGCAGGAACTGTGCATAATTAGGCTCTTTGGTCATGAAAATGGTTCCAAATTCATATGCATGTAATTCTACATTGCATTCTGCATATAGCTGAGCTTCCAGGAGCGCAGAATCGGTTCATTCAAAAGTCCATAGTACAACTATTTTATTTCAAATGGTTACTGACACTCATGTAGCTCTTTCCTTTCGATGTTCGATGTGTTGTGCATATTCTGAGATGCTATTCTGCCTCTACAATTGTACAAACTGCTTATCTGAGTTACCATAGCCTTTATTGTCAGCTCGGACATGTCTGGCCATCCAACCTCTCTTATCAACACGGTGTTTCCGTCTGCAGTATTTGCCGCTCACTGGATGCTTTTCAAACCATTCCGGGTATACTCTAGAGACTGTTGCACGTGAATATCCCAGAGATCAGCAGTTACAGAACTACTCAAAACAGCCATCTGGGACCAACAATCATGCCATGGTCAAAATCCTAGAGATTACATTTTTTCCTTATTCTGATGGTTAATGTGTAAACGTGCCTTAGGCATGCTGTATGGAGGCATGAGGACTGCAAATGTTGCCAGGGCAATACATTGCAATGTCTGTACTTTGAGATGCCTAAGACAGTGCTACAGGGAGACAGCTGATCATCCTCATAGTGGTAGACCACGTGTAACAACACCTGCACAAGTACGTCCGAACATCACACCTGCGGGACAGGTAAAGGATGGCAACAACAACTGCCCGAGTTACGCCAGGAACTCAGTGGTAGAGCGGGTCGGCCAATAATCGCAGGGTTGATAGTTCGAATCCCGGCCCACACGACTCCACATGCCTAAGTGTCCTTGGGCAAGACACTGAACCCCAAGTTGCTCCTAATGGCAGGCTAGCACCTTGCATGGCAGCTCTACCACCATTGGTGTATGAATGTGTGTGTGAATAGGTGAATGAGTCACAGTGCAAAGCGCTTTGAATACCGTTAAGGTTAAAAAGGCTAGCGCTAAATAAGTGCATACCATTTACCATTTAGACCATTTAATAAAGTGCTCTGTGAGTGTAAATGATAGAGACATAAAGATGAACTGCATTGTACCAATGATCCATGTATCTCATCACAATCGAAAAGGGGGTTGTTGTTGGATTGATAATAGTTGTTTTAGAATCCATTTTCATGAGGCAACTAACAACATCAGGATTCTGTTCAGAGGTTTCCCGATCCACCCTTCTCGCCCCCTTGTTTTTGTCTCAAGTGCTTTGTTCTCCTGAATTTTATTATCATGCTCTCTGTTGTTTTTTTCACAGCCACTCTCATACTCCCTTTGTTTTCATCAGAAAGGCCTTTCTCGAGACCCAAATCAAACAAGTGTTTTTTTTTTGTTTGGTATGCCTGCTAATTACCCTTCTTGTAATCATGCAGTAGTCAAAGCATTATTTTCTGCCTTTCTACCTTTGAACTTCAACATCTCTTTTACAATGTTTGGTTGTTTACACACAATGTTGAAGAGACTAATGCAGTGAGTTTACAAAAGTGTTGCATAATTTAATATGGAACTTTAGCCGTTTGCCACTGCCTTGAACCATTGAGAAATTTAAGCCAGAGTTCTTACGCAGGCATGAAATATTACATCCTAGGAAGAAAATGATCTTCATAGCTTTTTGCTGTTGCTGTATGCGAGGTCTTAAATGCACAGTTTTTGTTGACCACAGTTGCTAACATGGTATTTTTGAAGTCTGTGCCTCCTCTTCTTCTGGAGTTAAAGCCAGTAATGGCCCTGACAATGTGATCAATGATGATTCATTTATGAGTTCTCCTCTCTCCTGCTCAAGGCCTCTGCTAGGTATTTACATGTAGACGCAAGCTATAAACCTAGCCAGCTCTGAGAACAAAAGCAGCATGATTGTAATCACATGGTGCAATATAGAGGTTGCAGACTACTGATTTTAAATAATCAACTAGTCAAGCCCTTTAGTTAAGTCGAATTCGACTAGTGGTAACACCCCTAACACACACACACACACACACACACACACACACACACACACACACACATGTTGGTCTACCTATCATTATGAGGACTTTCCATAGACATAATGACTTTTATACTGTACAAACTATAGATTCTATACTCTAAACCTAACACAACCCCTAAACCTAATCATCACAGAAAACTTTCTGCATTTTTACATTTTCAATAAAACATTGTTTAGTATGATTTTTAAGCGATTTGAATTATGGGGACACTAGAAATGTCCTCATAAATCACATTTATAGCATAATACCCTTGTAATTACTAATTTGTAACTTACAAAATTGTCCTCGTAAATCACAAAAACACGCACACACACACACACACACACACACACACACACACACACACACACACACACATGAATGGGGCAGAAATCCGACTCCCTTATGTATTGAATAATACAGTGTACAATAGTTAGGTTGTGCGCGTTGTGGCGAGTTTGTGGTGGAGGTTGCTTTCAGGTATGTCTGGTAATTACATTTTCTAGATCGCATATTGTGGAGGTATTTATTGTATTGTGTTGTTTATTGTATTGTGGGTGAATGAATGATGGTCTGTACACTGAACCTCAGATTTTCATTGTGAACAATCATACAACTTTGCGTCCGGTGGTTACTCAACCAAATTGTAAGTACGCCTCTCCCTTTTTCACATCGGGGTTCGTTGGATGTAATATAACTCTGTCTTTTTGTTAAGGTAAGTATGGGGAGTTTAACCTCAACAAATCGCTAGCTGAAGACTTTATATGTGACGCTACTGCAGTTTTGCTTACGGGTATTTTGTTTTGCTTACGGGCATTTTGTTTTGCTTACGGGCATTTTGTTTTGCTTACGTGTGTTTTGTTTTGCTTATGGGTATTTTGTTTTGCTTACGGGCATTTTGTTTTGCTTACGGGCATTTTGTTTTGCTTACGGGCATTTTGTTTTGCTTACGTGTGTTTTGTTTTGCTTACGTGTATTTTGTTTTGCTTCTTTAATTTTGCCTTTTTTCAGTGTTGCTTACGGGCACTTTATTCTGCTGTTTGCTCACTGGCAATCGTGTTGCTGTTATGCTTTGCAGCTCGCTTGGGCTTTCCGGTTAAGCACCTCGCGTTTGCTGTGCTGCATATCAGCTCCTATTCGTGTAGTTCGTTTCCCCCTTTGTGCTGTGTTTTTGTCCTTTTTGTTTGTCTGTGTTAACTGTTGTTATAGTGTGACATTATCTTGTGGTTATTGTTTTGATTTAAGTTGAGTAAATTTGTAATGTGACCATATATAGTGTGGGAGGCAGATTGTTAAAGGTTGGTATTTCCCACACTGTCACATTATACCGGATGTGGTATATGCTGTGTTCTTGTATATTGTTATTTCTGTGAAATCTTGTCTAATTTGAGTCTCTCTTTTCTCCAGGAGCCAGTGAGGTCTTTGTGGGGAGCAGGGGAGGCTAGCTGTCGTGATTCAGTGGTGTGCTTCACAAGTGTGCTAAGTGTGCCGACACAACTTTATGGTGTGTGTGGTGTTTGACGATTTGGCGTGAATTTGAGGTGGGTTTGGATTATCTCCCGAGTCGGCTGGCCTGCCTTGCTCCTGCTAAGCCTGGCCCTGGAGAATTGTTATTTGTTTTAAATATTTATTGTGCTTCAAGGGAGAGAGAACCTATAATTGTATGTAGTTTTAGTAATACTGAAGTGTCAATAAAAGCTATATTTTTGTATTGATACTCACGTCTCCCTTTTCGCTTATTTCTTTGCCTTCAGTTGGTAAAACTTGTGTGTCCTTTATTGGGACTATTTCCCTGGCTCTCACCCAGGGTGGCGTAGTCAGGTTTAATTTACGTTTCCCTCCAGTTGGGAATGCCACATTTTGGCGTATAGTCGGCAGGATTTACCTGGTAAGGCAAAGATTTATTTTGTGAGACGTGGGTGTAATTCTGTGTGTGATTTAATATTGGTTGTAATTGTAGTTTTTTTCAGAAGCAAAACAGCAGTGTGCATTTTGACCTTTTTGGGGAATTTGTCCGTTATCCTGTTCCATTGTGGGGCGAGCGTAGTGGTTCCAAGTATGGAGGAGGAGATGCAGGAGTTGCAAGAATTGGTAATGCAATTGAGAGCAGACAATGACCGTTTGCGTCGTGAGCAGATACCGGGTGAGTTAGCTGGTCCTAGCACTGCTCCTCTTGTTCCCACCATGGCAGCGCCTGACCCTCCCCAACCAGTCGACTCTGATTCTGCTGTGCCGGATTCTGCTGTGCTGGTTTGTTTTTGTGCCTAGGGACAGACGATGTCCAAAATTTAGTGGCAAATCCGGCACAGGCATTGAAGAGTGGGTGGAGGAGGCTCAGGCATGCATGCGGGCTCGTTATTTGTCCAAAGCTGACAAGGCATTCTTTCTCTTCGATCATTTGGAGGGTGAAGCTCGTGAGGAGATTAGATACCGACCCAGTGAGGAACGGGGAGATCCGGATAAGATAATCATAATTTTACGTGAGTTGTACGGTTGCTCTCAATCATATGTAGCGCTTCAAGAAGCCTTTTTTTCCAGGAGGCAACAGGATGGAGAATCCCGCTTCTGTTTTTATTGGAGGTACGTGGTGAAGCGATTAGGTGGGAGCGGGAGGGAATGTCCCAGGGGGTGCGAGGGGCCGGAGTCAGTCAGTTCCAATGGCTTATGGCATCCAGTACGGGGTGCAAGGGCAGTCTCAGTCAGAGTTGAGGGAGCTGCGGGAGATGTCACAGCAGCAACAGTTAGATCAACTCACTCAGAATGTTGCAGGTATGCGGTTTCCTCAGCACGTACGTCGGTCATCCCGTACTGAGGTATTACTCTGTCGTCGTTGTCAAAAACCAGGCCATTTTGCTCGTGAATGTGATGGCGAACGTGTTCTCCCTCATCCCTCCCTAGCTCGTCATGAGATTCCTCCTACGGTAAGGGCTGAGCAGACGTTCCCCCAACCGACGGAAAACTAGGTCCCGCCGAACTGCAGAGTCACAGTTTGGTAGGGAAAGACCATGGCTCGATGACTTTAGGTTCATTAGGCCCCCTGTCGTATTTAATGGCGTTGTGTCCACACTTCATTGTTTATGGGTGGGGTACAGGTGCCCTGTTTGATTGATACTGGCTCCATGGTGTCTACGATCACAGAAAGTTGTTTTTTAGAACAGTTTGAACCATGGGGCCAGGATCGTCTCAGGGCATGTCAATGGTTGCAGCTCCATGCAGCCAATGGGTCATTGATACCGTATATTGGCTATATGGAGTTGGACATTGAGCTCTGTTGTCAGGTAATTCCAGGATGTGGCGTGCTGGTCGTCAGAGATCCTCCCGGTGGTACAGGTGCTCGAGTCCCTGGTATTCTGGGGATGAATGTGTTGAACCGTTGCTATCGGGAGCTCTTTGGGCAGCATGGTCCCGCCATTTTTGATGTACCGTCGGTGTTCGGGGCCTCTAAATCGGTGTTTCAAGCATTGCAACACTGTCATCAGGTGAGTGCAGTCCCCCAAGCTAGTTGTTCAGGCAGGGGGTCGTAAAGCGTGTCGAATTCCGGGTGGCCCAATGAAAGTAGTAGTCGCAACTTGCTCAGGGCATTTTGCTGCGGAAACTGTGCTCTTCGAGCCCCCAGAGTTTGGGTTGCCGGCAGGTCTTTTGGCATCATCTGCACTAGTAAGAGTGACTCGAGGTACCGTTTATGTACCGGTCGTCAATGTAGGTAAAACAGACGTAATGCTTTTTCGGAACTCCAATTTGGGCACGCTGCACAGTATATTTATTGTGAGCTTGCCCCGTGGTGTCTCTGAAGTGAAATCGGTTTCTGCATCAGTGAATCTTCAGATTCCTTCGGTTCTTGCTTCAGTGCAGGAACAAATTAAGAGCCTTGATTTATCTGTGTTGACAGTGACAGAACAAGAACAGGTTAAGTCTCTGCTGTTAAAGTTTCACACTATCTTCTCTGCACATGAGGGCGATTTGGGATGTACCCGACTCATTTCTCATGATATCCCATTGATAGACACGGTCCCAGTTCAGCAAAGGTACCGGCGGATACCTCCGTCTGAGTACGATGTGGTAAAAACACATATAAACCAGTTGCTGGAGACAAGCATTATTAGAGAGAGTTGTAGTCCTTATGCCTCCCCCATTGTGCTGGCCAAAAAGAAGGATGGTGCGTTGCGGATGTGTGTAGACTACCGCCAGCTGAACTCAAAGACGCGGAAAGATGCTTTTCCTCTGCCGCGCATAGAGGAAACATTGGACTCCCTGTCTGGGGTCTGTTGGTTTTCAACCATGGACCTCGCCAGTGGGTACAACCAGGTTCCTGTCACGGAGGGGGATAAGCCTAAAACTGCTTTTTGCACCCCATTCGGCCTTTTTGAATGGAATCGTATGCCGTTTGGGCTCTGCAATGCCCCAAGCACTTTCCAGCGTTTGATGGAGCGGTTGTTTGGGGATCAGCAGTGTCAGTCCCTGCTTTTGTACCTGGACGACATAGGGGTGTTTTCCTCCTCCGTGACCCAACATCTGGAGCGGTTGGAGGTGGTTTTGAGCCGGCTGGAGCGAGAGGGGTTGAAGGCTAAACTATCTAAATGCATGTTTTTTCAGCCTGAGGTAAGTTATCTGGGACATTTAATTTCTGCCGAAGGGGTATCAACAGATCCAAGCAAAATAGAAGCAGTGACTCGATGGCAGTGCCCTACAGGGGTGGCAGAACTCCGGTCATTCCTAGGGTTTGCCAGTTACTATAGACGGTTTGTTGAGGGTTTTGCCAAGTTGGCAGCTCCTCTGCACCGGCTGGTAGCTGAGGTTGCCGGTTGTAGGCCCAGGGCCCGAGTAGAGTCGAGTTTTGGTGCAGCGTGGACTGAACAATGCCAGGCAAGCTTTGAGGGGTTGAAGAGTAGGCTCACCTCTGCCCCTATATTGGCTTATGCTGACTTCTCCCTTCCCTTTATTTTGGAGGTAGATGCTAGCCATGGGGGGTTGGGAGCTGTTCTGTCCCAGGAACAGGGGGGGAAGGTGCAACCTATAGCCTATGCTAGCCGCAGTCTTCGGCCCACTGAGTGCAATATGTCAAACTACAGTTCCATGAAGTTGGAATTCTTGGTGCTCAAGTGGGCCATGACTGAGAAGTTCAGAGAATACCTGTTAGGGCAGAGGTGTGTCGTCTTCACTGATAACAACCCCCTCAGCCACCTGACTACCGCCAAGCTCGGGGCCACAGAGCAACGGTGGGCTGCGCAATTGTGGGCATTTGATTTTGAGCTGAGGTATCGCTCTGGAAGGAGCAACCGGAATACGGATGCCCTCTGAAGAGTAGGCTCACCTCTGCCCCTATATTGGCTTATGCTGACTTCTCCCTTCCCTTTATTTTGGAGGTAGATGCTAGCCATGGGGGGTTGGGATCCTGGACTTCCTGACTGGGAGACCTCAGTCAGTCCGGATCGGGAACAGCATCTCCACCACCACCACACTGAGCACTGGGGCCCCCCAGGGCTGTGTGCTCAGTCCACTGCTGTTCACTCTGCTGACTCACGACTGTGCAGCAATGCACAGCTCGAATCACATCATCAAGTTCGCCGATGACACGACCGTGGTGGGTCTCATCAGCAAGAACAACGAGTCAGCATACAGAGAGGAGGTGCAGCTGCTGACCTAACTGGTGTAGAGCCAACAACCTGTCCCTGAATGTCGACAAAACAAAAGAGATGGTTGTTGACTTTAGGAGAGCACAAGGTGAACACACTCGCTGAACATCGACGGCTCCTCTGTGGAGATTGTCAAGAGCACCAAATTTCTTGGTGTTCACCTGGCGGAGAACCTCACCTGGTCCCTCAACACCAGCTCTATCACCAAGAAAGCCCAGCAGCGCCTCTACTTTCTTCGAAGGCTGAGGAAAGCACATCTCCCAACCCCCATCCTCACTACATTCTATAGAGGGACTATTGAGAGCATCCTGAGCAGCTGCATCACTGCCTGGTTTGGGACTTGCACCGCTTCGGACCACAGAAGCCCTGCAGAGGATAGTGAGGACAGCTGAGAAGATCATTGGGTCTCTCTTCCCTCCATCAAAGACATTTACAAAAACACTGTATCCACAAAGCAACCAGCATTGTGGACGACCCCACACACCCCTCACACAAACTCTTTACCCTCCTCCCGCCTGGCAAGAGGTACCGAAGCATTCGGGCCCTCACGGCCAGACTGTGTAACAGCTTCTTCCCCAAGCCATCAGACTCCTCAATACTCAGAGACTGGTTTGACACACACGTGTCCTGAGTTGCACTTTAATTACTGTCACTTTATAACTGTCTGCTACCTCAATAACTGCTATGTGCATAGAACATTATCTCATAGTATGTTATGTTTACATTTTTAGAAACTGTCATCTTTTGCACTACTGAGTACTGGTCGGCGCTGCACTGTCTATTGTCCTGTTCATTGTCAGTAATTTGTTGTACTGTCCTGTACTTTTTGCACATGTTTGCACGCTGCACTTTATATAGGTAGTTTATATAGGTATTTTATTTCGTTGTGTAGTCTCATGTGGTCCTATGTTGGTCCTTTGTTGTTTTTATGTAGCACCATGGTCCTGGAGGAACGTTGTCTCGTTTTGCTGTGTACTGTACTAACTGTATATGGTTGAAACGACAATAAAAACCACTTGAGTCAAGTCACTTGACTTGACTTGACTCTCCCGGCAGGGTCCCCCGACCCAGGGTGAGTTAGAGTTATTGCCCGGTACAGTTCTCCCTGCCAGCGTAATGCAGGCTGGAAAAACAGGGGTGGTTTCTCAAGCAGTAGTGACTGCACTGCCCAGTCTGGCTGTGGATATGCAGTCCTTGCAGGAAGAGGATCCTGTTATAGGTAAAGTTCTAATGTTTTGGAGGCGTGGGGTTCCTCCTAGTGCAGAGGAGCGCCGGCAGCTGCCCAAGGCTGTTGTGAATTTGTTACGCCAATGGAGCCGGTTGTGTGAGCAGGATGGTGTATTGCATCACCGAGTGTTTCGCTCTGAGGGGGGCGAAGAAGGATTTCAGCTGGTGCTACCATCGTTACTGCAGGAAGAAGTTTTAACACAGTTACACCATGAGCATGGGCACCAAGGTGTTGAACGCACCACTGAGTTAGTGCGGCAGCGGTGTTATTGGCCGGACATGACATCTGATGTGGCACAATGGTGTCGAGAGTGTGAACGGTGCCAGGCCGCCAAGGACACACAACCTTTCCATTATAGCTTCATGGGCCATCTATTGGCCTCTAGGCCAAACGAAAGATTGGCAATAGACTTCACTGTGTTGGAGCCGACTCGTTCAGGGTTGGAGAACGTGCTGGTTATGATGGACGTCTTCACAAAGTACACGTTGTCTGTGCCTACACGGGACCAATGGGCAGAAACGGTGGCCCAGGTTTTGGTTGTGGAATGGTTTTACAAGTTTGGGGTCCCTGGGCGTATCCATTCAGACCAGGGCCGCAACTTTGAGTCCTCCCTTGTACGGCAGCTTTGTGCACTGTATAAGGTTGAAAAGTCTCGCACTACCCCTTACCATCCTGCAGGTAATGGTCAGTGCGAGCGCTTTAACAGGGCATTGCATAATCTTTTACGTGCCCTCCCTGTGTCTAGGAAGACTGATTGGGCCTCGTGTCTCCCACAGGTGCTCTTCTGCTATAATTCTACCCCTCATCAGACGACTGGCAAATCTCCGTATTTTTTAATGTTCGGGCAGGAGCCACGACTTCCGGTGGACTTCCTTTTGGGTCGAGTCCAGGAGGTGGGTGATGGTAGTGTGCATGAGTGGATGAGGGAACATCGGGTTAGGCTCCAGGTGGCTTTTGAGGGAGCACGGGAACGATTGGAAGCTGCCGCTGGTCGCCGTAAGGCTCAACATGACTCTCACGTCCGTGATGCACCACTGGGGGAGGGACAGTTAGTCTATTTACGTGAGTATGGTGCTAGGGGTCGTCATAAAATTCAGGACCTGTGGAGCCCGGTGGTGTATCAGGTTGTGAGGGCACCGAAGACTGGTTGGTCCGTATATACCATTGCACCAGTGGATGATTTGGGTAAGGTTAGATGTGTTCATCGTTCTGCCTTGAAGATCCGGATCCAGAAGGATTGTCCAGCTTCAGCCTCGACAGATCCCCCAGTTTTGGAGGAAGAGGTGCCTTCAGTAGAAGTGTCAGAAGATGTTGACCTGCTGATGTTGGTACCAGAGACTCCTCCGGCAAGTCGGGGGCCAGGTTCTCAAGTTCCTGTGTCTCTAGACCCTACTCCTTCACATGGTAGGATGGTAGGTGTTGGTGAGGGGGCAATGGTATCTGGGGGCCTTGGGATTCCTGATTTTGTATCGTTTGTACCATCAGGGCATGATGGTTTACCAGAGGGCCGGTCATGTATAGACGGCATCCCCTTGCGGAGAACTGGGAGGGCCACCGCGGGCCACCATTCGAACCCGCACCGTCTACCACGGGCCGTTGAGGAGGGGCTTATGAGCACTGCCATGATACCGGGCCCAACATCCAATAGGATTTCGGTTTTGTTTAGGCCATGGGACGTAAGCCAGCAGTAGTCTAGGGGGTGTTTTGTTTGATTATCGTCGGGAGCCGATTTAAAAAATAAAATGGGTTTAGAATGTGGCAGGATAAGTGATTTCACCATCCTATTGGCCTGGTTGGAGTGTGGTTTTGGCAGCCCAATGAGGTGGGAGCTGCCATACCATTTAAGGACCCTTATTTTGACGGGTGTATACATGTCCTGGTGAGTCTGGCTTCCTCACTTCCTGGCATTTCCGTGTTGTTTCCATTCAGGTAGGTTGAGGTGTTGCTCACTCTTTAATGATGTGAACATCTCGAGGCTAAAAATGCTGATCTACCATTTTTAATAGAGCGGTGCTGGTGGCGTGCGCGTTGTGGCGAGTTTGCGGTGGAGGTTGCTTTCAGGTATGTCTGGTATTTACATTTTCTAGATCGCATATTGTGGAGGTATTTATTGTATTGTGTTCACAGTAGCAGCAGCCTTAGCAGGTGGGTGAATGAATGATGTTCTGTACACTGAACCTCAGATTTTCATTGTGAACAATCATACAACTTTGCATCCGGTGGTTACTCAACCAAATTGTAAGTACGCCTCTCCCTTTTTCACATCGGGGTTCGTTGGATGTAATATAACTCTGTCTTTTTGTTAAGGTAAGCATGGGGAGTTTAACCTCAACAAATCGCTAGCTGAAGACTTTATATGTGACGCTACTGCAGTTTTGCTTACGGGTATTTTGTTTTGCTTACGGGCATTTTGTTTTGCTTACGGGCATTTCGTTTTGCTTACGTGTATTTTGTTTTGCTTACGTTTATTTTGTTTTGCTCACGTGTATTTTGTTTTGCTTCTTTAATTTTGCCTTTTTTCAGTGTTGCTTACGGGCACTTTATTCTGTTGTTTGCTCACTGGCAATCGTGTTGCTGTTATGCTTTGCGGCTCGCTTGGGCTTTCCGGTTAAGCGCCTCGCGTTTGCTGTGCTGCATATCAGCTCCTATTCGTGTAGTTCGTTTCCCCCTTTGTGCTGTGTTTTTGTCCTTTTTGTTTGTCTGTGTTAACTGTTGTTATAGTGTGACATTATCTTGTGGTTATTGTTTTGATTTAAGTTGAGTAAATTTGTAATGTGACCATATATAGTGTGGGAGGCAGATTGTTAAAGGTTGGTATTTCCCACACTGTCACATTATACCGGATGTGGTATATGCTGTGTTCTTGTATATTGTTATTTCTGTGAAATCTTGTCTAATTTGAGTCTCTCTTTTCTCCAGGAGCCAGTGAGGTCTTTGTGGGGAGCAGGGGAGGCTAGCTGTCGTGATTCAGTGGTGTGCTTCACAAGTGTGCTAAGTGTGCCGACACAACTTTATGGTGCGTGTGGTGTTTGACGATTTGGCGTGAATTTGAGGTGGGTTTGGATTATCTCCTGAGTCAGCTGGCCTGCCTTGCTCCTGCTAAGCCTGGCCCTGGAGAATTGCTATTTGTTTTAAATATTTATTGTGCTTCAAGGGAGAGAGAACCTATAATTGTATGTAGTTTTAGTAATACTGAAGTGTCAATAAAAGCTATATTTTTGTATTGATACTCACGTCTCCCTTTTCGCTTATTTCTTTGCCTTCAATTGGTAAAACTTACTTGTGTGTCCTTTATTGGGAGTATTTCCCTGGCTCTCCCCCAGGGTGGCGTAGTCAGGTTTAAATTAAGTTTCCCTCCAGTCGGAAATGCCACATTTGATTATTTTGCATCCTGTCTCTGGCCCTCTGTCTGAAACGCTCAATTTTGGCCACAGTGCCTCCTTTAATCTTCAATATAAACACCCACTGTTCTGATTGGCTAACATTGTGTAGCCTCTCGAATAGAGACATTTTTTAAACTCAATAGGAAGAGAATGAACCAGCTCAACAACATTATAAAACTAAATATCAGTGTTAACACATAACACACGTCCAACACATTGCATCCGAATATATTAAACTGTTCATCTGAAGCACAACTGTTAACAGTCACACTCTGGATTTGAGAGTTGAGTTCCGTTGTGGTGTTTCACTGACAGTAAACAGATATCCCATTCATTATGTGCAGCACACGGTAAACTGTTTAGAAAGCTCCTTGTCAATACGTCCGGTGTAGATAGCCTCATGATGTTACATTGCGTTGTTTCAATGGATGCTCCTGGTGTAAACAGGGTGTCAGTGGTGATGTTTCATAATGGCTTGCTCCATTTGGGTTTTCAAAAATAGATCTTCTTGGTTATCAGCCTAGATCTCCAATAAATGTGCCTCACCCCCACCAGCACCACCCCGCTGTATTCTAAAGCTGTTGACAGGACATGCAGAAACATTTTTAACCAGATTCTGAACCATCTTTCCCAGCATGCATAATGCAAAACACTACACTAGAACAAAACAGCAACATGAGTTGCAGAAGTAACATTAAGCTTATAGTTAAGCTTTACATTAATCTTAGAGTTAACAGTAAGTTGAAATGGAACATAGAGCAGGCTGGAAACCGATTGCGTATGTTAAGGGAAGGAGCTTCTATGGCTGTATCAGATCAATTAGTATCGTGTCACTAAAATAACCTTAAATCAACCTTGACAGAGCAACAGTCACAAAACAACACAGGAGGGTAAGTAAGTTTAGATATATTAGTGTTAAAGTAGATCAGCATTACAAATGGATTGACCCTTCTCAATAATGATTGCAATATCATACTCTGTTTACCTCAGTGTGATTTTTACCCACTGGAAAACCCTTACAGTATATTTAGGCTAACTCAGGTCCTTGATCTTGGTACAATAGAAACTCTATCATTGAGAACTCAAAACTTCCTCCCCAGTCCAAGAAAATATTGAATCAAAGCCATAAAAAGGTTTGTTTCTTTCAATAAAAAAACAAGACTTTTACACATGAGCAATGGCTTTTGTTCACCTTAGCATTCCAACATTAAGGAGAGGAAGGAGAGGCTGACGTTTATTTGTATCTAGGTCCCTGATCGCATCAGTCCAACAGTTTATACAGCAGATTTCAGTACAGATTGTTATGTGAACCTATATTAAACCTTAAAGCAATCAATCAACCATTCAAAAATTCTCATTACAATTGCGAGCGGGGTGTTTACATCAGTCTTAAAGGTATTGAAAAATAATTAAACAAAATCTCTCTCTCTCTCTCTCTCTCTCTCTCTCTCTCTCTCTCGTGCGCATGTGCGGTGTGACTGTGGGGAGCGTGTGTTTGGAGTGAGCGTGTAGTTGCTGTGTGAGGTACGAGTGTTTTTTTCTCTATCTCTTCTCTTTTCTTTATTTAGTTGTCATTCTTTAGTTACAGTTTGTGGTTTTCTTTTCTTTTTTGTGGAGATTTATTTTTGTAAAAAGGAAAGTAAGTGTTGTGTCTTAGCCTGGGTGTCAGCCCCGCTTGTCGGGAGCATGGCTGCCCCAGGCAGCGGAGTTTTAACTCCTGACAAGGCGTCATGGTGTCAAAATAGATTCTGCTGCTGGTGTGGAGGGATGCAGTTTAGCGGTGGGAGAAGTAGTTGGTTGTGAGAACATTGTATCGGCGTCCCGTATGAACAGCGCTGTTGTTGTATTTGTGAAGACTGTTGATCTAGCAAATGAGTTAGTGCAAAACGGTGTTGTGATTAACGGTATTTTTACACCAGTGCTGCCGTTGTCTACACCTTCAAAAAAGGTGACGTTATCTAACGTGCCACCATTCATCCCAAACGAAGTCTTGATCAAAATGCTTGCCCGCTATGGTAAAATAGTTTCTCCGATTAAGATGATTCCGATTGGTACCAAATCCCTCTGTTAAAACACGTTGTGTCTTTTAGGCGATACGTTTATATGATCCTGCAGGACAACCTTGACGAACTAGATTTGTCGCTTAATTTTAGATTTGAGGATTTTAACTACGTTATCTTTGCCACTACGAACAACATGAAGTGTTTCAACTGTGGCGAGATGGGGCACTTGATCCGTGCGTGCCCAAGTAACGGTAGACAAGATAGGCCAAATGAGGGACCTGTACAGGTGGTAAATGACGGAGATGCTGTGAATGTTACCGAAAATCAGAGCGTTGTTGCGACTGTCACTGATAATGAGGTAGCTGGACCAAGTTCAGTGCAGACAGCAGCTGCTGTGATTGTTGCTGAGGCAGTGGATGTAGAGCAGGTAGTTCGCTCTGAGGAAGATGAAGCTATGATGGTTACTGTGGGCGAAGAGAATAAAGTGGAGAATGGAGACGCTGTTGCTGATGCCGCGGACATTCTTTCTGTTAATGATGATGAAGCTGCGATAATGACTGAGCTGGATGAATGTGTTTTTAAGACGCCACAGAAGCGAAGTTTAGGGCAACGTCCTACAAAACGGCAAGCGAAAAGAGGTTTCAGTTGTGATCTGAGTCAAACGGACACTGAAAGTGAAAGTGATCTCTCGGATTTTAGTGTTACGTGCAGTTTGCCACTAAGTGGTTTTTCTAATAGGGATTACAGTGCGGAGGATATCAAATCCTTTTTAAAGATAACAAAGAATGCAAGGAATGTCCGTATTGAAGAGTACTTTCCTGATGTTATACAGTTCATTGACAAAGCAAAAGTTTATAGGAGTGAAGGGTGCTTTAGCAATGTAGAAGTATTTCGTCTGAAGAAAATACTTGCTAAACTTAATGTTCAACTAGGGTCCAATACTAGTAAGGAAAAATGAAAAGTACATTCATGTTGGCTTTTTATTTGAGTCTAATTGTTTTTTGCTTTCTTCATTTATGGGAGAAATATGCATTGCTTCTCTGAATGTTAATGGAGCAAGAGAGGGAAAAAACGTTTTTATCTTTTTGAAACCTTTAAACAGAAAAAGGTTGATGTTTTATTTGCTCAAGAGACTCATAGTGATGAGATAAACGCAAGTGATTGGGCAAGAGAGTTTGATGGATTATCTCTTCTTAGTCATTTGAGCTCCACCAGTGGAGGCGTTGCTATTTTGTTTTCCAAAGGTTTTATTCCTCTTTCATATCATGTGGAAGAGATCATAAAAGGCAGACTTTTAAAAGTCAGAGCTCAGTTTGAGAATTGTTTTTTGTATTTATTTCTGTATATGTTCCTACCAGGACAGTTGAAAGAATGTGTTTTTTAGATACTTTGAGTCAGGTTTTAGCAAACTGTAACACAGAGGATGTTCTGATTTTAGGGGGATTTTAATTGCACAGAATGTTTCTCTGACAGAAATCATGTAGAGCCGCATATGCCATCACAAAAGAGGCTTATCGAAATGATGAAGTCTAATGAGATTTTTGATGTATGGAGGAATTTTAATCTCACTCAGAGGCAGTATACTTGGGTTCATGTTCGAGATAATTTAATATCCCTAGCGAGGTTGGACAGATTTTATGGCCATAAACACCAACTTAATATGTTCAGGGGTTGCTCTATCATCCCAGTTGGTTTTTCTGATCACAGTCTAGTTAAGTGTGCTGTGACAGTGAGTTCTGTTAAACCAAAAAGTGCTTATTGGCACTTGAATAATAACCTGTTGTGTGACCATTTTTTTCAAGGTCTTCTTAAGGAATTTTGGGTTGACTTTAGATCCCAGAAATCATCCTTTCAATCTATCCAGCAGTGGTGGGATTTTGCTAAGATACAAGTTAGACAGTTGAGTCAACTTTATACCTTCAATGTCACAAGAGACAGAAACATTGAGATTGAAATGTTAGAAAAGGAACTAAATAATTTGCAAGAACTTGCCAATATCACCGGTGATTTGGCCATTATTAAGAGTTTTAGACAAAAAAGAGCTTTTTAAATGACCTTTTGGATGTAACCACACAAGGAGCACTGGTCAGGTCAAGATTTCAGAACATAGAGCTGATGGATGCACCTTCTAAGTTCTTCTTTAATTTAGAAAAAAGAATGGGCAAAAAAGCTTATTCACTCTCTACGCTCCGAGTCTGGAGTTCTGTTGTCAGACCCCTCTGAGATCAGAAACAGGGCAGTTTGCTTCTACAGAAAATTGTATGAGAGTGAATTAACTCATGTTGAAACAGATGTGAGTTTTTTGCTAACTTACCTCAAGTTCCTGATGAAATCAACGCCGAACTTTGTAAAGCTATAACACTAGTAGAACTAGAAAAGGCACTTAAAAACATGGAGGGTGGTAAAGCACCGGGAATCGACGGGCTACCAGTCGAATTTTACAAAACGTTTTGGACAGAGGTTAGCCCGGATTTACTGCAGGTTTTAAATGAAAGTCTAGTTAATGGGCAGCTACCTCGAAGTTGTAGAAGGGCAGTCCTCACTCTTCTACCAAAGAAAGGTGATCTAAATGAGATCAAAAACTGGAGACCTGTGAGCTTGTTGTGCTCTGACTACAAATTACTCTCTAAAGTTCTAGCAAATAGACTAAGTGAAGTTCTTGGCCGAATTATTCATCCCGACCAGTCTTATTGTGTTCCTGGGAGACGAATCTCTGACAATATCTCCTTTATTAGGGATATTTTGGATATTGGCAAAAATCTAAAATTAGACTTTGGTTTACTGTCCATTGACCAAGAAAAAGCTTTCGACAGAGTGGAACACACGTATTTATGGAATGTTTTAACAGCTTTTGGTTTTAGTAATGTTTTTATCTCCTTGATAAAAGTGTTGTACAATGATGTTGAAAGCGTCTTGAAACTTAATGGAAACTTGTGTGCCCCTTTTAGAGTTTTTAGAGGAATCAGGCAAGGCTGTGCCTTGTCTGGTATGCTATATACATTAGCTATAGAGCCCCTCTTAAACAAAATTAGAGCAAATTTGCATGGTTTACATGTCCCAAGGTGTACTCATGTTTTTAAGCTATCGGCATATGCTGATGATGTTGTTGTTTTAATTAATGGACAAAGAGATATAAATGTTTTGTTGGGAATTCTGAATGATTTTAAAAAGATTTCTGCCACAAAAGTTAATTGGTCAAAGAGTGAAGCAATATTGGTGGGTAATTGGGCCAATATGGAGCCAAGGCTCCCAGAAGGTTTATCTTGGATCAAGGATGGCTTTAAATACTTGGGAGTGTATCTAGGGGACAGAATATTCATGCAAAAGAATTTCGAAGGAATTGTCGAGAAGTTTAAGGGTCGCCTCAACAAGTGGCTTTTTTACTCCCTAAAATGTCCTATAAGGGACGAATCTTGATTATTAACAACTTAATTGCTTCTACTCTTTGGCACCGATTAATTTGCGTGGATCCTCCACGAGATATATTGCCAAAGTTACAGTCAATTTTAGTTGATTTCTTTTGGGACAAAATGCATTGGGTACTGAAAGCTGTTCTGTATTTACCTAAAGAGGAAGGGGACATGGCCTAATTCATATACAGAGCAGAATAGCAGCTTTCAGGGTTCAATTCGCTCAAAGACTCTTGACTGGACCAATAGACTCAAGCTGGAAATTCAGCTGCTTGCGTCATTCTGAGGAATTTCAGAAATCTGGACTTTGACAGATCTTTATTTTTGTTGAACCCACAAAAAATGGATCTGTCTAAAATGCCCACCTTTTACCAGAACCTTTTTAAAGTTTGGTCTTTGTTTAAGGTACAGAAGCTAAGCACCACAAGCTCTTTGTACTGGTTACTGCAGGAACCTCTGATTCTTGGGTCACGTTTGGACTTATCCAGCGAAAAGTCCTTTCCTGCAATTTCTGATATTCTTATCAGAACCAGGTTGTTGACACTTGGACATTTGCTTGATCTGGCTGGACCGGCTTTCGAGGATATCGATATAGTTGCTGGACATTTGGGGGTAAAGTCAAAGCGCGTCACGGCCAAGCTACTTGAGGGGTGGAAGTCAGCACTTACGTCAGAGGAACTCATGCTACTGGGGAATGCACTGAAGGCTCGGTTGCCCCAAATTGCGGTGACCCCTTTCCTGATCTGTACCTATTGGCTGACTTTGGAGAATGTGAAAGTGTTTTTTGCAAACCAACACATTGATGTTAATGGGTTCGAACCCAGTGTCTGGAAAACTCCTGTACAAAAACTGTGTCAAAATTCTGAACAAACAGTCTTTCAACAAAAGAGTCGACACGCCTTGGCGCTCTGTCCTCCATCTGGGAGAAAGTATTAAACCAGAATGGAGAGCATTGTACAAATCACCTTTGCCCAAAAAGGTTGGGGACTTACAGTGGAGAATCCTGCATGGCGCTATTGCGGTGAATGCACTTGTTTCAGTTTTAAACCCTGGTACTAGTGACGAATGTCCATTTTGCTTTCAGAGAGAAAATGTTTTTCATGCCTTTCTGCATTGTAACAGACTTTTACCGTTATTTCAGGTTTTAGAGAGTTTATTTGATCATTTTGACGAGATTTTCACTTTGGAAATGTTTATTTGTGGTTTTAAATTTACTCGAGTCGTCGATTTTGTTGCCAACTACTGAACTTTCTATTAGGGCAGGCAAAAAGGCTATTTATGACACTCGGAAGATAAAAATTGAACGAAATTCAAGCATCAATTTACCTATTATGTTTTTTAACCTTGTGAAATCTAGAGTCTTAATTGACTTTCAATATTATAAGTCTATGGGGGATCTTATGTCATTTGAGTTGATTTGGTGCTATAAGGGAGCTCTGTGTGAAGTTATTAACGAGAGTTTACATTTTGTACATGCTTTAGAATGATAGTGTGAAAATATTGCTTTTTACTTGTTTTTTGTTATGAATTGAATGTGTATAGTACTTTCCTTTTAGGTAGGAACTGATTGTGTTTGTCCCGGAAAATTGTAATAAAGGTGTGTTGAAAATTCAAATTCTCTCTCTCTCTCTCTCTCTCATCTCTCTCTCTCTCTCTCTCTCTCTCTCTCTCTCTCTCTCTCTCTCTCTCTCTCTCATATATATATATATATATATATATAATACAGTATATATATATATATATATATATATATATATATATATATATATATATATATATATATATATACACTCAGAAAAAGAAACCTCCTCTCACTTTCAACTGCTTTTATTTTCAGCAAACTTAACATGTGTAAATATTTGTTTGAACATAAAAGATTCAACAACTAAGACATAAACTGAACAAGTTTCACAGAAATGTGACTAACAGAAATGGAATAATGTGTCCCTAAAAGTAACAGTTTGCCAGCTGCATTAAGTACTGCAGTGCATCTCCTCCTCATGAACTGCACCAGATTTGCTAGTTCTTGCTGTTAGATGTTAGCCCACTCTTAAACCAAGGCACTGGCAAGTTTCCGGACATAATGGCCCTAGCCCTCACCCTCCGATCCAACAGGATTGAGAGGATAGGATTGAGATCCGGGCACTTGGCTGGCAATGGTAGAACACTGACATTCCTGTCTTGCTGGAAATCACGCACAGAACGAGCAGTATGGCTGGTGGCATTGTCATGCTGGAGGGTCATGTCAGGATGAGCCTGCAGGAAGGGTACCATACGAGGGAGGAGGATGTCTTCCCTGTAAAGCACAGCATTGAGATTGCCTGCAATGACAATAAGCTTTGTCCGATTAGACTGTGACACACTGCCCCGGACCCTCCACCTCCAAATCGATCCTGCTCCAGAGTTCAGGCCTTGGTGTAACGTTCATTCATTCGACGATAAACCGACCATCACCCCTGGTGAGACAAAACCCCCTAAAAAACAAAGTCAAATTAAAAAAAGAAGGCCAACACGGAGTGCCTGTGAGAGAGAGAGAGAGGAGAGAGAGATGAAAAAAACAAAACAAAACACTTACTCGGCAGTTCTCCGATAAGCCGTAGCTTGGTCCTCGGCCACTCCTCCACCCTCTAACGGATGACAGCCGCGCCTTGGCCGAGGACCAAGCTACGGCATATCGGAGAACTGGTAAGTGTTTTGTGTAGTTTTTTTTCATCTCTCTCTCCTCTCTCTCTCCCTGCCGCTTCGTGTTTGCCTTCTCTTTAAAATTTTACAGTGTTTTTTTGGGGGGGTACTACACTGTTACAGGAAGTACCCCCCCCCCTATTTTAAAAATTTTTGTTTCCCTCCCCTTGTCCCCTCCCTCATCCAGGTAGACAGGGATGACATGCTGGCAGATGGGGCAGAAGGCATGCCCCTCCCCAGGAAAAGGGGGGGGGGGGTACGTCATGCTGAGGGGCTCCTCAATCTGAGAGAATGAGGGAGGAATGTGACAGGGTGGAGGGCGGGGCCGGGTCGTGATTATACACACCCGGTCCCTTATCAGGCTAATTAAGCCTCCGAGAGGGATGAAGGCCGACTGTGGAAGGTGGTGCGAAGAGAGAGAGATCGTTTACGGTCAGCTGACCATCGTGTGTGTTTGTGTCTTTTGTTTAAGTTTCTCATTAAACTATTATTTATATTGTCAAGCCGGTTCTCGCCTCCTCCTTTCCCCTATTCCCGTTACAGATCTTTAAAATACAGTGTCCTGAAAAAGGTTCCGAGTTTATATATACATTTTGCTGTTGTTTCGGAAGGAAATTGGTACTTTACTCACCAAAGTGGTATTTAACTGATAAGCTGACTTAAGCTGTGTCTCATTTCAAAGGCTGCATGCCAGGTAGGACGCGTCATTTGAAGGCTGCAAAATTCCGAGTCTCCTCCTTTAAACAAGCCTTGTTTAAACAAGATGGCTTTCGTAGGACAAATGGAAAAGGAACATAACATGGTTGCTATGACAGCATGCCACTCTTTAACAAGCACGAGCACTGTGAGAGTGAGAAGGGAACAAAGTCAATTTAGAAGGGTATATTTAGGAGAGTTATAATGATGTAAAGAGAAAAGGAATTAGATTTTACAAGTGTACTTTTAGTCTAATGCTTTATTTAAATTATATATTAATATAATTATACATATTATATACTCTGCACCCATCAACTTGTGAATTATTATTATATTATTATTTGCATTTGAACATTATATTTACGGCAAATTGGCATCATTTTATTTTTGTAATTTACATTGAAGCAAAGAATTATGGGTTGTGAGTGCCCACGAAGGATACACCTCATGCATCCTCCAAATTCCTGTAAAAGAAGGTCGCATTCAAAGGCTACATTCGAAGTGTCCTACTCGCTTTTCTGAAACAAGACAGCCTCGATGACGTATGCGGCCGACAAATGCAACCTCCGGAGGATGTAGCCTTCCAAATGAGACACAGCCAATCTATAGTCAGGACATTACTGATGTAAAAAAACAGCACCATCACTATTTCACTATTAAGTAATTTTTTATCAACTCTAGACAGGCCCCAATTCCTGCAGCCATCACTCTAACACCTAAGTGAGTAATCATGCAGAATTGCTAATTTGGTACTAGAAAATCACTTGCCATTATATCAAACACAGCTGAAATCTTTTTGGTTCTTTAAATGAAGCTTAACATTGTCGTTGTGTTAGTTTTTGAGTTGCCACATTAGACTGGCATGTCTTAAGGTCAATATTAGGTCAAAATGTGGTGACCAAGAACCCAATGGTCACTCTGACAGAGCTCCAGCATTTCTCTGTGGAGAGAGGAGAACCATACAGAAGAACAACCATCTCTGCAGCACTCCTCCAATCAGGCCTGTATGGCAGAGTGGCCAGACGGAAGCCACTCCTCAGTAAAAGGCACATGACAGCCTGCCTGAAGTTTGCCAGAAGGCACATGAAGGACTCTCAGACTATGAGAAACAAAATTCTCTGGTCTGATGAAACAAAGATTGAGCTCTTTGGCATGAATGGCAAGCGTCATGTCTGGAGGAAACCAGGCACTGCTCATCACCTGGCCAATACCATCCCTACAGTGAAGCAAGGTGGTGGCAGCATCATGCTGTGGGGATGTTTTTCAGTGGCAGGAACTGGGAGACTAGTCAGGATCGAGGGAAATATTAATGCAGCAATGTACAGAGATATCCTTGACCTGCTCCAGAGTGCTCTGGACCTCAGCTGGGGTGAAGGTTCCTCTTCCAACAGGACAATGACCCTAAGCACACAGCCAAGATAACAAAGGAGTGGCTACGGGACAACTCTGTGAATGTCCTTGAGTGGCCCAGCCAGAGACGAGACTTGAACCCAATTGAACATCTCTGGAGATATCTGAAAATGGCTGTGCACTGACGCTCCCCATCCAACCTGATGGAGCTTGAGAGGTCCTGCAAAGAAGAATGGGAGAAACTGCCCAAAAATAGGTGTGCCAAGCTTGTAGCATCATAATCAAAAATACTTGAGGCTGTAATTGGTGCCAAAGGTGCTTCAACAAAGTATTGAGCAAAGGCTGTGAATACTTATGTACATAATGAAAATAGGAAAAAGGAAAATAATGAATTTAATCAATTTTGGAATAAGGCTGTAACATAACAAAATGTGCTTTGAATACTTTCCAGATGCACTGTATATATGGTAAATGGTCTGCACTTATATAGCGCCTTTTTAACCTTTACAGTATTCAAAGTGCTATACACTGTAACTCATGCACCCATTCACACACACATTCATACACCATGCAAGGTGCTAGCCTGCCATTGGGAGCAACTTGGGGTTCAGTGTCTTGCCCAAGGACACTTCGGCATGTGGAGTCGTGTGGCTCAGTTGGTAGAGTGGGTTGGCCACTAACTTCAGGGTTGGTGGTTTGAATCCTGGCCCACATGACTCCACATGCTGAAGTGTCCTTGGGCAAGACACTGAACCCCAAGTTGCTCCCAATATATATATATATATATATATATTTTTTTAATTTTTTTTCATTCACACACTACAGACTCTAGAATTTACTCCAAATTGTGCCAAACACCAAAATAAAACATCCAGGCAGAATTCTGGGGACGGAAATGCATTTTTCAAGAGAGAGGTTAACAAAGAATGGACAGACTGGTTCAAATTGACAAAGTCTACCGTAACTCAGACTGGTTTAGAACCTCTTACACTTTTACCATTGTACCCTTTAGCCAGAAACATACTGGAATCCTAGATTGTTCCATAGGGATTATCCATGCTGTTGTTATGCTGTAAATTGCTCTGAATTAAATGCATCAACTATGTGACAAGTATCCAAGGTAACCTTTGTGTGCAGTCTTCTATGGAAATAGAAAAGCAGTGCAACCTGTTTTGTATTGCAAACATTGCCTGGTTCTGAACCAAAATCAATACAGTCCATGCTCCCAGACTCCACACCTCTTCGTCTAGACCCCAGACTGCATTGCCAAAGAAGCTCCAACAGTAATTGTCTGGAGCCTGGACTCTCTATGGCTAATTTCTCTTCTCAGTACTTCTCTTTACCTCATTTGCTAGAATCCTGTTGAGGGAATTTTATGATTAGAATTGGGGGTTTGAGAGTGCAGACATAGCAACGTGTCTTTCTCCCAACAGGTGTTGGAGAAAAGTGCTCTTGTTTCAGAGGTGTTGGAAGAGTAATGAGTATATATTTGAAGTCCATGCTGAGCCATAAACTGTCACAGACTGCAAGGGGCTTTGAGGACAAACCTGTGGAGAGCACTTCTCGAGATTGCTGCAAATCTATTGATGAAGTGCAGGCCGAAAGGTGATTTTGAAGAGGCCAAGTTTTAAGAACTCAAACTACAGTTAGAGCCCACAGACTGAACTGCGAACTTCAAATGGATCATTTAGCAAGTGACTGCGTCTAAATATGTCCACTCTACCACTCAAATCATTCCCTTAGTGCATAATTGACATTCTCATCATTTTTAACAATAAAGGATGACAAATGCTGCCTGTTTTTCTGTCTGCTCTACCTGTTCATTTGCAAACTCTTTGATATTTGCAAAGCATTAATTCCTGCTTTTGATTCTGTTTTTCTTTGCAGGATTGTCAAATCATACAAAAATCCAATTGTAAATACACTATATGGCAAAAGATGAAATGTTAATTATTTGTATTAATTAAAATATGTAATTATTTTTTATTAATATGTTTTTGTTTATTCATAATTTTTGCTTTGGAAAAGTTTGGTTTAACTTTTCAATTTCTTTCACTACTAGGACAAGTTGTCACAATAGTTCAATGCATGTTTAATGAACTTATACGTTTTACCGGGCAATAACAATGGAAACAATTTTTTAGCTAGGGCTTCAAGGTATGAGGCTATACAGAAAATAAAAATAAACCTACCCTGAGAAATATTCACTAGAGTAAAAAGTGTGACAGCTAGCCTTGGTCTTCCCTATACAGTATAAAATTACGTTGAATTCTGGAAAAATTATAATTGGAAACTGGTACCGCACTGCATGTTTTATTAATGTAATGTGCTTCAAACACTGTAAAAAATGTCTGTAATTTTAACTGAAAAAAAAATGTATGGTAGCATTTATAAGTTACCATAATGATATGCCATTATAATTTTAATGCAATTTATGATAGCATTATAAGGTTCCATTTGTTAACATTAGTTCCCTTCTGTCACTCACTCGACATTGTGTCAATGTAGTGACACTAGGGATCGATCTTGAGAGCCTTCAGATCTTTGAGAAAAGGCCAATGAGAATTGGAGAGTAGAATTTGTATGCCACTCCCCCAACATACGGGTATAAAAGGGAGCTGGAATGCAGATTCATTCAGATTTCTTCTTCGGAGCCGAGAGCTTGTGTACAGTATCAGCAAGCTGAGTACTACTACTATTCCATTCACCTCTTCAGAAGCCTGTGCTGTTGGATATACACCACATTCCAGCGGCTTTCTCACCACTCTGCACTCCACTGCAAACTACAGCCCTGGGCACTTTGACAGTGCTTTAAAAGAGTATATTTCCTCTAAAGAGTATATTTCCTCTATTAGAGCAGGAACATTGATGTTGAATGTCTTTTTAAAGACGTGTCTTTTTAAAGATGGCCCTCCGTCTCTGTGCAGTTCCTGGATGCGGCCGTTACCTCTCTGCCTCTGATGGTCACGATCACTGCCTCACGTGCCTGGGCCAAAATCACGTTGAGGAAGTGTTTGTGGATGGTTCATGTTCTCATTGCGAGAACATGACCATGGCAGCATTGTGGCTTTGCTTTTTTGAGGGAAAGCCACTTCAGCTGTCCCCCCC
Organism: Xyrauchen texanus; assembly: GCF_025860055.1. NCBI lineage: Eukaryota > Metazoa > Chordata > Actinopteri > Cypriniformes > Catostomidae > Xyrauchen > Xyrauchen texanus. The sequence continues at coordinate 7,909,840 of NC_068303.1, forward strand.
CCCCGCCGGTCTTTCTACCTATGGGTAAGAGGCCACCCTGGTTGATGCTGAAGGCGATTCAGGGGCTTCAATGGGCACGGTTACACTGGGTAATCTCACACAGACCGCCCATTCCACATCTCGATTTTACCTCGACACAAACCATTCCTGCGGTTCACGTTCGATGGTCATGCGTATCAGTACAAGGTCCTCCCCTTTGGATTGTTCCTGTCCCCTCGCATCTTCATGAAGGTCGCAGAGGCAGCCCTTTCCCCATTAAGGAAAATGGGCATTTGCATACTCAACTACCTCGATGACTGGCTGATTATAGCGCACTCTCAAGAGCTACTGTGTGAACACAGGGACCTTGTGCTCATGCACCTCAGCCGTTTAGGGTTTCGGTTCAGCTGGGAAAAGAGCAAGCTCTCCCTGGTTCTCAGCATGGAGTTAGACTCAGTGTCAATGATACTTCAGTGGAGGAATTCATAGTCGGACCCTGTACGTGTGCTAACGTGCCCTTTACTGGGGTAAGTGCCCCCACAGGTCTCAGTTACCCCAGTAGCCTCCTGTGATGTATCTTCTGTGGTACAGTCTCCCTTTCGGTAGATCCGAGTCTCCCTTGGCGGAGTCCTCTCTGCCCCGATCGCTGTGTTTGTAGAGCTCCTCCCCTATGAAGGGCAGGACCTAACGCTGCACCTCTTCCATGTGCGGCCTCGGCCCACATGATGTATTCACCACTTTTTACCCTCCCCTTCAGGGCAGGGTGTGGTCTCTGTGGGGTCTTTTAAAGGCCCCAGCCGAATCAAATATTCTGTGGAGAGAAAAGGCTGGTGCTGGTGCGGCATGCTCCCATACGAGATACTTCTCCCCCACCCTTCTGGGGCATCTGGGGAGGCTATGTGCAGTCCGAGTGCATCTGTTCCTACGCTAACAGTAGCTTGCCTATACTTGCATCGGCAGTTCACGTACACAGTTCAGCCATGTGGCGTTTTGTATAGAGACCACTAGTGTCACTACATCGATACAATGTCAAGTGAGTGACAGAAGGGCAACGTCTCGGTTACTGTCATAATCTCCGTTCCCTGATGGAGGGAACGAGACATTGTGTCCCTCTTGCCACAGGCAGTACTACACTGCTGTAAAGGCAGGAACCTTGTCTCGGCTCTTCAGTGCAAAACCTGAATGAATCCGCATTCCAGCTCCCTTCTATACCTGTATGTCGGGGGACTGGCATGCAAATTCGACTCGCCATTTCTCATTGGCCTTATTCTCAAAGATCTGAAGGTGTCTGGGGCTCTCAAGATCGACCACTAGTGTCACTACATCAACACAACTTCCCATTTCCTCCATTATGCTGCGTTCACACCGGACGCGAATAGCGCGTCAGGCGCGAGTGATTTCAATGTTAAGTCAATGCAAAGACGCGTTACGCGCGTAAAAAATTCCTGCGGCGCGAATGAGGCATAGAGCGCGGCGCGGTAGATGCGAATTGAGCGTCTGGCGCGTTACGCGCGAATGGTGCATTTTGTGCATTCACGCGTTTGACGCGAATTCGCGTCTGCCGCCCGAGTTGAAAAATCTGAACTTTGGCGTCAATTCGCCAGCGTTAACCAATCAGGAGCCTAGCTGCCTGCTGTCACTCAGGAGGTAAAGTGACGTAAACTTTCATTATTATTGTAATGTACAGACAACCAACATTAGTGTCTGGACAGTGTTGAATAAGGAAAAAAACACTGGACAGGTTAATTACTTTTGGAGGCTGGCTCCATTTATCATCAAAACAAAAATAAATAAATAATTTAACCTGATATACTACCATGGAAAACCTGACATTTTTAAAAAGTCTCAACTTAATAAATGTGCATGTTGTGGACCTGACATCCTGGAACTGGGGCTGACAACCTGGGAAAAAAAATACAAAATATAATAATAATGGACTATTTTTAGATAGTTTAGCTCTTTATAGGTTTGTGGGTGGCTCTTAAAAGAGCCGTTGTGGGGAAGTCATGAGGAGGACTTAAAACGCTACTCCGTCGGCTGCCATGGTACTGCTCCCTCCGCCGAGAAGTGTGCCATGAAGACATACCTCACCCGGAGTGCCTCTCTGGAGGAGTTGTTGGCCGCAACCCGACCCAGACCTGGCAGTGGCTCCTCTCCAGCATGTCCCGCGCCCCTCGCTGGTGGACCCAAGTACGGCGACGACGACCCATACTGCTCTCCAGTGCAAATACAGAGCGGTGACTCTCTCCACGAATGCTCGATCAACATCAGCCATCTTGTAAAAAGATGGTCGTCAACGGGTTTCGCCTCCGGAGTTTCATCGGGTTTCGCCTCCGACGCGCGTCACGCGCGTAAATTTCGCTTCAAACTTTTGTTTTTTACGCGCGTCAATTTCGCTCTTGACACGCGAATGGATTCAAAGTGGTCAAGCGTATAACTAGACGCGGTAGGCGCGAATTTGACGCGCTATTCGCGTCCGGTGTGAACATAGCATTAGGGAAAGTTAACAACATTAGTTAACATGAACTAGTAACAATAATTTTACAGTATTTATTAAATTTTGTCAATTTTTATTTCAACATGTAGTAATGCAATTTTAAAAAGTTGTGTATTTTAGCATTAGTTAACGCACAATGAACTAACACGAACTAACAATAAACTATTGTATTTTATTAACTAACATTAACATAAATGTTGTAAAATATAATGTTCATTGTTAGTTCATGATACCTAATATATTATCAAATGTTAACAAATGGAATATTATTTTAAAGTGTTACCAAATGTAAAAATGCTACATTAAAAAACTGTTAATTTGTTAACTGGCAGTTACCTTGCCATATATGGTGAACAAATACATAGAATATAGTTTACAAAACAATACATGTAATTTTACAGGTAAATATTGTAAAATAAACATTTTAAATGTTTAAAACTGATTATTTTACCTTGCAGTTCATTATGAAAATGTAATTAATGTATATACATATATATGTACTTTGATGTTAAACTATTGTTAAATGTACAGTGAAAACAATACTTTAATTGGACGTTATTATATGTCCTTGTGTGATCCATCACATTTTATTATATTAGTTGTTTTTTCTTATTATGATTTCTATTGATCATTTACAGTGCATTCAGAAAGTATTGAGACCCTTTTTTCATTTTGTTATGTTGTATCCTTATGCTAAAATGCTTTAAATTATTATTATTATTTTTTCATATCAATCTACACTCCATACCCCATGATGACAAACCAAACCCAGAGCTTTGATAACTTTGCAAATGTATTAAAAAGGAAAAACTGAAATAGCACATTGACAGTACGTATTCAGACCCTTTGCCATGACACTTGAAATTTAGGTGCATCCCATTTATCGGGATTATGTTTGAGATGTTTCTACACTTTGATTGGAGTCCACCTGTGGCAAATTTACTTGACTGGACATGATTTGGAAAGGCACACACCTATCTATATATGGTCTCACAGCTGAAAATACATATCAGACCAAGAACCAAGCCAGGAGGTCAAATGAACTGCCTGCAGACCTCAGAGACAGGATTGTGTTGAGGCACAGTTTTGGAGAAGGCTACGGAATTTTTTTTTGTCTGCATTGAAGGTTAACAAGAGCACTGTGGCCTACATAATTCTAAAATGGAAGAAGTTTGAAACAACCAGGACTCTTACTAGAGCTGGCCACCCTGCCAAACTTAGCAATCAGGGTAGAAGGGCTTTAGTGATAGAGGTGACCAAGAACCTGATGGTCAGAGATCATGTGTTGAGATGGGAGAAACTTGCAGAAGGACAACCTTCACTGCAACACTCCACCGACCTGGGCTTTTTTGCAAAGTGGCCAGTTGGTAGACTCACCTCAGTGCAAGACACAAAAAAGCACCTAAAGGACTCTCATACTGTGAGAAACAAGATTAGCTGGTCTGATTAAATGAAAATTGAACTCTTTGGCCTCAATTCCAAGTGTCTTGTCTGGAGGAAACCATGCACCGCTCATCACTTGGGCAAAACCATCCCAACTGTGAAACTTGGTTGTGGTAGCATCATGCTGTGGGGGTGTTTTTCAGTGTCAGGAACTGGGGGAATGCTCAGGGTTGAATGAAATTTGAACTCAGCAAAATACATAGACAACCTTTATGAAGGTCTGGTCCAGAGCACTCAGGACCTCAGACTGAGCTGAATGTTCACCTTCCAACAGGCCAATGACCCTAAGTACACAGCCAAGACAATGCAAGTGTAGCTTAGGGATAAGTCTGTGAATGTCCTTGAGTGGCCCAGCCAGAGCCCAGACTTGAACCCAATCTAATATCTCTGGAGAGACCTGAAAATGGCTGTCCACCGACGGTCCCCATCCAACCTGACAGAGCTTGAGAGGATCTGCAGAGAAAATCGACAAATCCAGTAGTGCAAACCTTGTCACATCATACCAAAATCGACTTGTGGCTGTAATCGCTGCCAAAGGTGCTTCAATAAAGTACTGAGTTAAGGGTTTAATAATTATGTCAATGTTGTAGGGCCTTGCCCCAATCAAAATGGCAGCAGAGACCGCATGGCCCATTGTTCTATGATCAAAGGTGAGACATTGATCTCAGTTTCCCAGGGTCCTTCACAGTTTCACAGCTGGATGTGAAGTCCCGCCCATGGACCCAGTCTCAAATGCCATTGGTCAAAAAAACGGCCTATGACCGATGACATCATCTTGTCAACAAAACCAGTGGACAGAGGTGAGTTTGTTCTCTCTGCGCTAAGCTTCTAAGACAGCGGTAAAAAGAGACCTGTATCTACACAGATACTGAAGAGGTTTTCCCTCCTTTTTGGACAAAGAACAAAGAGACAACGATTTTCTAACCTCACCATTTGGCTACGGTAGAGTAAGATTAACTTAGCTTTGTTTCAGTCTTGTAGTATACTTATTACAACCGGTTCATTAATTTTCACTGCAAGACAACAGTGAATTTATTTTGAAAACCGAAAGGCGACCAGCTTCCCTTCTCCCTCGTTTTCTATCAACGTTGACTATCGTCTGCATTTCTCTCCATCACCAGACCCGATGAACAAAGCAAAGACGCGTATTTTCACTGACGAGCGTAAGACAAAGGACCAATTCCAAATCGTTTTCTTCTGACCGCTCAACGCAACAGGAATTCAAACGGACAACCCTGCTGAAATCACACAGGATTTCCCAAGTAAGGCTTGAAATCTGGCCAGATTTAGATTAGAAACTGTGACTTTTTCTTGCACAACTAAATCATATATTTGATGCTAAATGTCTGATGTTTTGTTAATAAGTATGTTTAACTTTGATTGCTGTATCCTGTAATCATCTGTGAGATTGTCAATTTTGGGTGAAATGTTGTTTATTGAGTGATCTGAACTAGCAATTCAGTCCCACTGTTACGAGCGGTTACCCTCAGTTAGAGGCACCATGTTTTATGTCCGAATCAGGCTGGTGTTTCAAATTCTTCCACCTGTTTTTGTTTCTTTGTGTGCCCGCTCATTTCCACCTGCACGTGGTATTAGCTCCGTTGCTCTGGATCTGATCCAGCCATCTTTCTTTCCTCCTTTCTCTCCACATTCAAATGATCGTTGGCTCCGCTATGTGAACCTGGTACTCCATTTTGAACCTGGTTCTCCATGCTGGACCTGATCCTCCATTTTTTATTTAGTTTTCATTTTGAATCTAGTTCTCCATGTGGACCTGATCCTAAATTTTGAACCTGGTACTCCATGTTGAAACTATTTCTACATGTGGAGTCTAATCCACTATTTTGTTTTCTTGTTACCATATCTAGACACACCCCCACATACTCACATACATACACTAGCATATAGCTCCACTATTTAGTTAGGATTTAATGTTATGTTTTTGTGTTATATTCATATAGTATTGGCGGTGTTCATTGCTGTTTGATTATAATAAATCTTGTAATATTATAATAAGAAGTACTCCTAGTTGTTTTGTTTGAATATAGTGTTGAAGCCAGCCTCTGCCACGTCAAGAACTCCCATATTACTTCAGTGTATTGTTATTTTGTTGTTGTTCGAAGCCAACTGTAACCAGATTACTGTTGGATTTATATGGCAATAATTTGACCAGTTTCTCCCCTTCTTGATTATTTTGTTTAATACTCAACCTTCATGGTAGATTTTTATGAGACCTGATCAGTAACTTACTATAATATTTCATTAATTGTGAATTATTTCTGATAGTAAAATTGATCTAAACAACCAGTAGCACCCTACAATGGGATATTTCAGTTTTTTCTTTTTAATAAATTTACATTTATCAAAAATATGGGTTTTGCTTTGAAATTTGGGGTATGGAGTGTAGATTGATGTGAAAAAATTATAATTTAAATCATTTTAGGCTGCAACATAAAATGTGAAAAAATGAAGGGGTCTGAATACTGTCTGAATGCACTGTATGTACATTGGGGTATTTTTTTTTTGTTTGGTTAACATTTATCGCATTATTTTAGTCACATGAGGTACTCTGATGGTGTTTTGTGTTTGTGTGAATGGCACTGTGCACCATCTATCCTGTAAATATATATTGGCCACTGCTCCTGAAATGGCCACTCATGGTGAAAATTAAATATTTTGTTGCTACAGTGATTATCAATACATTGGAAGTATAAAACAGGGTTTTCTGGAAGATGCAAGTTTCCAGAAATAAATTTTCAGGCATTTTATGGTATTTTGTTTCCTATTAATGCTTTTTCCTAAGGGGTGTTACCATAATCACTGTCTCACAGGCAGTATCCATTAAAATTATATATTTTTAGGGTGATTTTCAGCAACACTTTAACAAAACATTTACAAATAGATTTCACCTTTTGGTTGACACCTTGGCAATTTCTGTGTCACCTTTTCTGCAGATGATACAGTTTACCCTGGATCTATCTTTAGGCCAGACCAGTCCAGTAATATATTTGTTGAGTTTATCTGGCCTGGCTCTGACCTTGAAACTCTGACTCATATACCGGCAGCCACCCTGAGCGTGTCATTTCTTACACATGGTTAAATTGGTACGCTGTCAAAGCTGTTAATCAATATGCTTCCGTGGCAGCTGTTAGTTCCAGCATGTTTTAAGTCTCTTGGGGGTGTTCAACTCTATCAAGACTGCAGAAGAAAAAAAAAAAGAAAACAACTAACAAGGCAATACATATCTATGCTTTTCCTCTGCAACCACAATCAACACAGCTGCACAATGTTTAAGGCAGTTTTCTGGAGGTAGGGATTTACTTTTAACTGCATTTAAAGGAATAATCCGAACCTGTGTGTTGCTATTTGCTTAGTAGAATATTAAAGTAGAACCTTTTTGAAGTTAATTGTTACGTAGCTATATCCAAGAGCAAGTTCATAGTGACCTAGGGCTGCAACCTTTTAAGCTCTAAGCTTCAGAAAAGACAAAAAGGCACCATAAATATAGTCTATATGACTAATTAAATTCCAAGTCTAATAATAAGTTAAATAATAGCATTTAGAATGACATGAGGGTGAGAAAATAGGTGAACTGTTCCTTTAAACTGATGAAAATAATTAGATGATTCATACTCACTGTAATCCTTTGGAATTTTCATGCATTTGCATTCAAATTTTCAATCAAAATTATGCTCAAATGCTGGGCCATGCTTTTATTTGAGAGACATACTTTGTGTTTTGTTTAAGCCATGCTTTTTCATTGTCATATCTCTGCTTGCCACACACAACATTCAGCTGCTTACTCTAAAGTCTTTATATCAATAAGCATTCCTAAGTAGAATTTGTCAAATATATCCTTGTTAAGCTGCTCTTTTATGACTTTGTGGTTTTCTTTTTAGCTGGGGAATTAATTAAAAAGATACCAATGTTTTATTAATAATTGCTTTAATTGATACTTTCCGTTGATAATTCCCCCCTTAAAACACATTCAAATAGTAAATGAAACTATTCTGCTTTGTACACAATAGCTCATCTGAAATATTCCCCCTAATATTTGATTAAAATGTAAAGATGAAATGCATCCTGCTGCCATTGTATATCTTCTTACATGTTTTTTTTGGCACTGGAAGTGTTTAAATTAAAAAGAAATTTACATTGTGTAGACTTTATTGCTGCTATCTCTTGCTCGCCTTCTTTTCCCTGACCAATTTAAACTCAAACAATTATGTTATTTGTTCAGCTCTATTAAGATGCCTATAGCGGTACAGTGTGTCATCCATATAAAGATCCCTGAGCTTGTAAAGCATCTGAGAATTATTTAAAGCTTAAAAGTGTCAGTTTCTTGGCTAAGTAAGACCTGTTCTATTTCTTTGTGTTGGCATGGAAGATCTGTAGCACACAATACCGTATACGCTACATAGATTATGTGATTAGCCAAGATTGACTGGTCTCGAACATTGGTTTTCCGAGTCCAACGTCCAACACTCTATTAGGTGAGCTACCACAGAATCTAATTGGATTAAATGTTTAAAAGTGTTTCATTGAAGTGTTAAAATTGTTTCAATATAATAGCATAGCAGTGTGTGAGTAATACTGTTAAAAATAAGAATTTATAGTCATTATCAGCCTTTTTAGTTGTGATTCGTGTGAGTGACAAAAAACTTGTGTATATATATATATATATATATATACACTCACCTAAAGGATTATTAGGAACACCTGTTCAATTTCTCATTAATGCAATTATCTAATCAACCAATCACATGGCAGTGGCTTCAATGCATTTAGGGGTGTGGTCCTGGTCAAGACAATCTCCTGAACTCCAAACTGAATGTCAGAATGGGAAAGAAAGGTGATTTAAGCAATTTTGAGCGTGGCATGGTTGTTGGTGCCAGACGGACCTGTCTGAGTATTTCACAATCTGCTCAGTTACTGGGATTTTCACACACAACCATTTCTAGGGTTTACAAAGAATGGTGTGAAAAGGGAAAAACATCCAGTATGCGGCAGTCCTGTGGGCGAAAATGCCTTGTTGTTGCTAGAGGTCAGAGGAGAATGGACCGACTGATTCAAGCTGATAGAAGAGCAACTTTGCCTGAAATAACCACTCGTTACAACCGAGGTATGCAGCAAAGCATTTGTGAAGCCACAACATGCACAACCTTGAGGCAGATGGGCTACAACAGCAGAAGACCCCACCGGGTACCACTCATCTCCACTACAAATAGGAAAAAGAGGCTACAATTTGCAAGAGCTCACCAAAATTGGACAGTTGAAGACTGGAAAAATGTTGCCTGGTCTGATGAGTCTCGATTTCTGTTGAGACATTCAGATGGTAGAGTCAGAATTTGACGTAAACAGAATGAGAACATGGATCCATCATGCCTTGTTACCACTGTGCAGGCTGGTGGTGGTGTAATGGTGTGGGGATGTTTTCTTGGCACACTTTAGGCCCCTTAGTGCCAATTGAGCATCGTTTAAATGCCACGGCCTACCTGAGCATTGTTTCTGACCATGTCCATCCCTTTATGGCCACCATGTACCCATCCTCTGATGGCTACTTCCAGCAGGATAATGCACCATGTCACAAAGCTCGAATCATTTCAAATTGGTTTCTTGAACATGACAATGAGTTCACTGTACTAAAATGGCCCCCACAGTCATCAGATCTCAACCCAATAGAGCATCTTTGGGATGTGGTGGAACGGGAGCTTTGTGCCCTGGATGTGCATCCCACAAATCTCTATCAACTGCAAGATGCTATCCTATCAATATGGGCCAACATTTCTAAAGAATGCTTTCAGCACCTTGTTGAATCAATGCCATGTAGAATTAAGGCAGTTCTGAAGGCGAAAGGGGGTCAAACACAGTATTAGTATGGTGTTCCTAATAATCCTTTAGGTGAGTGTATATATATGTGTGTGTGAAAAAATTGTTTCACCAAGAAACCTGCGACGGAACATAGAATGCGGCACATAAAACTCAGTTTGCAAAAATGTTGTTATAGTTAAGGTTATTTTATGAGACTGGGTTGAATTTTACCTGCATAATGGTGAGGTTATTGCAGTTACCTTCAATGCTCATGGTCTAGAGTGTTGGTGGCATAGTGGGCTAAAGCACAGAACTGGTAAGCAGAAGGTTGATGGTTTGATCCTCACACCCACCACCATTGTGTCCTTGAGCAAGGCACTTAACTCCAGGTTGCTCTGGGGGGATTGTCCCTGTAATAAATGCACTGTAAGTCGCTTTGGATAAAAGCGTCTGCCAAATGCATAAATGTAATGTCTAGACCTTTTGAAGTTTAGTAAAATATCTGGTTACTCATGACTAACTGCTTTCAGTTTGCGTACTTCTGGGGTTGCATGTGCTTACCAAACAACTGTCGTTGAGATGAATGGGAATGCTAACGGATAGCTTTCTTCAGGCATATTAGAACTCCTCGGAATCACCCCACACAACTTGTGCCTTGCTGCTATTGGTGTCCTCGAATAGTGGTTCATCACTTGAATAGCTGATTTTATCCACAAGTTTAATACCATCATCCATCTAAAAACATATACGTAGTGTGTGTTCGGCTCCTGAGATTTGCTTTCATCGATCTTTGGACAGCTTTGCTTTCCACAAACAGAGGCAGTAAAAGAAGCACATGTAAACATTCACAGTTTCTGGAAATATTGGAATCTGTATTTTTCTGTTTTATAAGGGTTTTTGGTTAATAGGTCCTCTGCATTGAATAAAACATGACCGGATGTCTGCTGGATGAAACTCAGGAGGCAGATATTTTATATATATCTTTTTCTGCTTTTCTGAGTCTTGACAATGCCAGATGTGGTGTTCAGTTACCAGATATACACTATCATATGTACAGTATGTGCAAACACATTAACTTTACAGTCTAGCTGATCCCACAAATGCTCAAAGGGGTAAAGATCCATGACATTCTTTTCCAATTATCTGTTGTCCAATGTTTGTATTTCTTTGCTCACTCTAATCTTTTCTTTTTGTTTTTCTGTTTCAAAAGTGGCTTTTTCTTTGCAATTCTTCCCATAAGGCCTGCACCTTTGAGTCTTCTCTTTACTGTTGCACATGAATGCTGGTGTTGAGCGGGTAGAATTCAATGAAGCTGTCAGCTGAGGACATGTGAGGCATCTATTTCTCAAACTAGACACTCTGATGTACTTATCCTCTTGTTTAGTTGGACATTCTTCAATTGACTGACGAGTTTCTAAATAAAGCTGTTTCTTTTTTTGACATTTTTGACATAAAATTGACCTTAAGACATGCCAGTCTATTGCATATTGTGGCAACTCAAAAACAAACACAATGCTAAGCTTCATTTGACAAACCAAATAGTTTTTAACTGTGTTTGATATAATGGTGATTTTCTAGTACCAAATTAGCAATTTAGCATGATTACTCAAGGATAAAGTGTTGGAGTGATGGCAGCTGGAAATGGGGCCTATCTAGATTGATCAAAAATAATTTTTCAAATAGTGATTACATCAGTAATGTCCTGACTATACATTGTGATCAGTTGAATGCCACTTCGGTGAACTAAATTACCAATTACCAATTTCCTTTTGAAACATCAAAATCTGTAAATATTTCCAAAATTTTGGCCACCAGTGTGTGTGTATATATATATATATATATATATATATATATATATATATATATATATATATATATATATATAACAAATTGTGCCTAAAAATATAAAAGTCATAATCAAAAAGGTAATTTACACATATATATATCACATTTATTTTAATGAAATTTATATTTTTAGGCTCAATTTGCTCAGGTCAGTGGAGTAACCCTAAGAAAACTCCTTGATATTTGAGAGTCAAAAATTCACATTTGTAAAAATGTGTTTAAATTTTGTATATTAATAACATATTAATTAAAATTAATAATTAAGTTGTGTACACTCGTACATGTGTTAAAGATTCAAGGAAAGAGTTTACATGATGGTTAAACCACTTTACATTTTTGAAGTCATAAAAGGTTATTTTTTTTGTTGAAAATGTTATAAATGTTTTTTTTTTAAATGTAAGACATGGACACACAGATGATATTTAAGAAAACTTGACACGTGTTTTAAACTAGATTTCTTATTTTTATCACTTCGGCCAACCTTTATTTGTCAAAGACCCACAAATTACACATGATAACTATCATGATAAACTGTATATACAATTCTAGAAAGCACCATTATTTATATAACTCAAAAACATAGTTATTAACAGCAACACTTAACTTAATTATTTAGAAAAAACATTGTAATAAATGTTATAATATATATATATATATATATATCGCTACAAAACGTTAAATTAATTGGTGAATAATCTTTTAATATATTAAACAAGAAATCCATTCAAAACTAAAATTAATCAGATTTCGAAATGATTTATATGAAAGAAATTACTTTAGATTTAAGGAGTGTGATTTTTTATTACCTCAGCTTATTTGGGTGCAGCTGCATGTAAAAAACAATTAAAAAATAAATGTGGCATTTTGTCTTTTTACATCACAACTTGTTGGAATAAGTAAACGGTTACTTGAAAAGTAACACTATTTTGAAAGCAATCGTCCCAGTCCCTAACACTACATGCTGCCACACTGTATGTAATTGCACATCATCATCACTTTAACATCTGGGAGGATGAAACTACTGCAAATGTAATACACAGTTAATGTCTTATTAGGGCCAGAAATTATTTCATTTACTGTAACTCGGTTAGCCCCATCCTCAAACATTAGGTCAAATTTAGACACTTGAAAAATCAATTTCCTCTGCAATGCAATATTTTAAGTTGAATTATTTTCAATAAATGGGAAACAAACATGCTGAATGTGAAATAGCTCAATTTCATTCAGAGAACTTTGCATGTTAGTGTTGATTTACACTCCAGCAGAATATAATTCAGTGCCTTAACTTCTTATCCACCATGTTTTCAGGCTAGATGACTAGACAGAGGCATCAAATCCATAGCCAACAAATATGCAACAACCAATATGTATCATATATAAGCAATCTCATTTATGCACACGTTCCCATGTTACACTAGTGAGGGAAATATTATTTGATGTCCTTTTGATCTGAAGTAAGCTATTCTGAACTGGAGTGTGACATCAAAAGCAGCAATTCTCCTGGTGAGAAAGGAAATTCTGTTATTAAGGATTGGAGTGTAGTGAAGAACATATTTCCCCACAGATGAGAGGAGATCTTGAGTGTAATGAGAGGTGAGAGGAAAATAAAAAACAGAGAAAGAGAGAGAAATGAAAACAAATAAATTAACACAAAAAATGAAAAAGGGAAGAGAGGGGGACAAGTGTTCTTCTGAGCAGATCTTGACAGTGCATCCATCCATCCATCCATCCATCCATCCATCCATCCATCCATCCATCCATCCATCCATCCATCCATCCATCCATCTATCTATCTATCTATCTATCTATCTATCTATCTATCTATCTATCTATCTATCTATCTATCTATCTATCTATCTATCTATCTATCTCCAGGACATACTCTTATTTTTTAGAGATTTGTCGGCATTCACATCATGCTTCATTTGGTCACCCTAGGGAGAAGGCTTCCCTCAGCTAGTTTCATTTCTTGCCTGGAAATGCAATAACAACACAAGCCACCATTAGATTATGCCCAGAGGCGGCCGACCACATACATATAAGGAGAGACATATGTGTCAATGTTTTCTAAATCCTCTCTCACAGCAGTATCACCTCTCAGGGCCCAAGAGTTTCCACTTCTATTCTTCTTTGAGACGTACTTACAGTACCAACAATTTCTTGCTGAACAAGATACAACTTTCTGCTTCAACTGCAATCAGCAGACTTTGCTGAGGAAACTGCATTTATGCCCTAAAGAAAAGACCACAACAACTCAGAGTCATCCCAAAGTTCTTTGAAGTCATTTCAGTATGACATATGAATAGTGAGAGATGTTCATCCTGGATTTATTTGCTTGTATCCATGGTCCAATGCATGCATAATTTTAGATGTAAATATTGCATTTGCATCTATAAAGCTGTTCAGTTTGTAGTTCTAATACACGGAAGAGAATTTGCAGTTTTAAACCATGGTTTGGCTCTGGAATTTCCTAGCAGTTTTCAGAATAGCAGTTTCTGATTTAAGAGTAAAATAAGCCCTGCACTTTACATTAGTTGCAGAAACGTTCATGTTTATATGCAAGGGCATATAGGGATTATAAAACAGCGGCTTCATAATTCATGTTTGAGGTATAAACAACCTGGTCTCATGACAAGTTGTAATAATAGTATAAAATGGCGAAATCATTGCTGTCTTTTACTCAAATGACTTTTACACGAATAAGGAAAAATAAACAAACCAATGAATGATGTTGTTACGTTATTGACAGACGAGGGATCTACAGGTTATTGACACATACATCAGTCATATGTATTGCATACTGTATATTAATACAGAATGAGTTTCCTTTTTTTTAAAAATTGTTTGATTGGAGGCTAGCTAAAATGTGATACTTGTATTGTATTGATTTGAAATTCTGTTTGTTGATTAGTTGGTCTCTATGGGAATAAAAATACCTTACCTTTTTGCATGAGCCAAGTTGTATGATATTCTATGATTTTACAATCTCGTACAAATTTTTACTAGTTGCCATAAGACTATGCTGTGTACTACTGTGAGCAATTTATGTTGCAGAACCAAATGTAGTAGTCTCTTCAGATAATGTTAACCATAGAATGTAGTTTACTTTTTTTACATTTCAGAGGAAACTCATGGCAAATGAGCTTTTTGGCCTTTTCTTCAACCCTACAAACTGACATTATGATCAAACAGCCATAGCCATTATCAGTATGCTATGATCCACAGGGACAGTGGATGGTAGTTCTTTTATTTGACTCACTCTGTGAGTTTTTCTTGAGCCACATTAATCATCTAACAGTTCTAGGGTCTTGCGAAAAATCTCACAAATACAGCTCCTTGCTGAATCTTCCTTTGCAATAGCACCGCAGTAAAAAGTTAGAGGTCATTTGTCGAGCCGCTGTTTGCATGCCTCGACTCTCTCTGGAGGATCTGCTTCTTACCAACGCATATTAATGTGAAATATGAATGAGAGCAGCTTTGTGCTGTCAAAACGCATCCCGTGAGGATCATGTTCTTTACACCTTCGGTTCTGGGTAAAAACTACTTTTCAGCAATGCTATCTACGAGCCGTGGGAGATGCCGACACCTCAAAAACAGAGATTGAACTGCTGTAGAAGTTGTTTTGTTGCATAAACTTGAGGCTGTGGCTCCAAAGAGAGTTAGAGGCAGTTCAACTGGCATATTGATGCTATTGATTCCGCAAGGTTCTCGGCTGATAATATTTTTCTTCCTGCACTGAAAGGGGTTGAGTCAGACAGGCCTTGAAGGGAGGGCTATAGACAGCTGTTATCAATCTTTACTGCAGACATGGTCCTTGGTCAATGAAAACCCACATTTGTGTACTTTTCAATTCAAAATATATACAGTGTACATATACAATATTTCTACATCATACACTGATGAGCCAAAACATAATGACCCCTCGCAGGTGAAGCGAATAGCATTGATCATCTCCTAACAAGGCCACATGTCAAGGTCTGGATAGATTAATTGATAAGCGAACAATCAGTTTTCATAATCAAAATGTTGAATGCAGGAGAATTGGTCAGAAGTACAGACCTTTGTCTCTGACATGGGCCAAACTGTTATGGCCAGACCCTCTCTGAAACGTCAAGGCTTGTGGGGTGCTCCCAGTCAGCAGTGGTGAGTACCTACCGACAGTGTTCAGAGGAGGGACAAACCACAGACAGGTTGTTCAGCCCACCAGGCTCATCGATGCATGAGGGCAACTAAGGCTATCCCGTCTGGTACGATCCGACAGAAGGTCTACTGTGGCACAGGTCACAGAACATTTTAATGATGGTTACAGGAGGGGTCCAGACATTCATGTTGATGTCAATTTGACCCCTGCCAACTACCTAAACATTGTTGCAGACCAGGTACACCCCTTCATGGCAATGGTATTCCCTGATGGCATTGACCTCTATCAGTAGGATAATGAGCCCTGCCACACTGAAAACATTATTCAGGAATGGTTTGAGGAACATGACGAGTTCAAGGTGTTACCCTGGAATCCAATTTCTCCAGATCTCAATCCAATTGAGCATCTGTGGGATGGGCTGGACCAACAAGTCCTATTCGTAGTGACATAAATTTCTGAAAAACGTTTAAAAGCATTTTCTACAATTAAAAAAAAAATTAAATTATTTTTTTATGTTAATTATGAATATCATTGTAACGCTTCCCACAAGAAGGAGGACAGGGAACAGGTGTTCAGCCCAAGGTAAGCTTTTAATTCTCTCTACTTTTACAACACACAATATTATGCAAGCGCACTGCGTTGGCTTGTCGTCTCTCCCAGACTGGAGGCTCGGTGTCTGCTTTTTATGCCGCTCTCCTCGTGCTCACTGGAATTAGAGACAGGTGTTAGGCATAATTTAGCTCAGGTGTAAGCGCCCTTACCGCTTTCCTCTCCCGGACGGGCGCTTGACCACGCCCCCGCTGCCACATACCCCCACCGCCCGACTCAGGCCGGGGCACCATCCGGCCTGCCTACCACTCCCCCCCATTTCTGGAGAGAAAGTCGGCGACAGCCATCTGCACCCCTGGTCTGTGGACCACCTTGAATTTAAAGGGCTGGAGAGCCAGGTACCAACGGGTGATCCGGGCGTTAGTATCTTTCATGCGGTGGAGCCACTGGAGTGGGGCGTGATCCGAGCAGAGGGTGAAGGCCCGCCCCAGCAGGTAATACCGGAGGGTGAGGACCGCCCACTTGATGGCCAAACACTCCTCCACGGTGCTGTACTTAGTCTCCCTCAAAGAGAGCTTCCGGCTAATGTACAGCACTGGGCGCTCCTCCCCCTCCGCCACCTGCGAGTACGGCCCCCAGCCCTCTGTCTGAAGCGTCCGTCTGCAAAATAAAAGGAGAGAGAAATCAGGTGCATGAAGAAGCGGCCCCCACAAAGTGCGGCTTTAATCTGCATAAACGCCTGTTGACACTGCTCCGACCATTAAACCGGATCTGGAGCCCCCTTTTTAGTGAGGTCAGTCAGCGGGCTGGTGACATCCGAATAATTAGGCACAAACCTTCTATAATAGCCAGCCAGCCCCAGGAACTGCCTCACCCCCTTTTTGGTCTTAGGTCTAGGGCAAGTCGCAATCGCCGCGGTCTTATCAATTTGGGGACGCACCTGGCCATGACCCAAGTGGAACCCCAGATACCATACCTCCACACGCCCAATCGCGCACTTCTTCGGGTTTGCTGTGAGCCCCGCCCGCCGCAGCAACCTCAGGACGGCCCTCAGATGTTGCATGTGCCGCTGCCAATCATTGCTATAAATGATAATATCATCTAAATAGGCAGCGGCGTCGCGGTGTGAGGTCTGAGGATCCGATCCATGAGTCGCTGAAGCGTGGCGGCGCCCCAAACAAACCGAAAGAAAGCGTCACAAATTGGTGTAATCCAAGCGGCGTAGTGAAGGCTGTTTTCTCACGGGACATTGGTGTCAAGGGGATCTGCCAATAACCCTTTGTTAAATCCAAGGTCGAATAAAATCGAGCAGTACCTAACCGATCGAGCAGTTCATCAACACGGGGCATTGGGTACGCGTCAAATTTAGACACCGTGTTGACTTTTCTGTAATCCACACAGAATCGAACAGACCCATCACTCTTGGGAACAAGAACAACCGGACTGGACCAATCACTGTGGGATTCCTCTATTACGCCCATATCAAGCATCGCATCTAATTCCTCCCGTACTATTTTCTTTTTATGTTCGGGTAAGCGATAGGGGCAGCAACGCACCGGTCTCGATGTGGTGCTGTATGATGTTTGTATGGCCCGGTAGAGGGGAAAACACATCCGCAAATTCCTTTTGTAATTCCGAAACCTCTGTGAGTTGCCGCGGTGAGAGTTGGTCTCCACAAGTAACCGGAGTGTTAAGATTGTAGTTTTTGTTTACCTCCGGTCCGAGCTCCACCCTATCCGGAACTACCGTGGCCAACGTCACAGAGGCCGCCTCCTCCCTCCATAATTTCAGGAGGTTGAGGTGATAAATTTGACGTGCGCCCCCTCTATCGGTACGTTTAACTTCATAATCGAGATCCCCTACTGCGTCGTGTGACCTCAAAGGGTCCTTGCCACTTGGTGAGTAATTTAGAGCTCGATGTTGGGAGTAATACGAGTACCTTATCTCCGGTCGCGAATTCCGTAGCCGAGCACCCCTGTCATACAGCCGGCGTTGGCGTTCTTGAGCTTGGAGCAAATTCTCCTGTGTTAGTCAGCCCCAGTGTGTGGAGTTTTGCTCTAAGATCGAGAACGAACTGAATTTAATTTTTGCTATTAGAAGGTCCTCCTCCCACGCCTGCGGATGACGTCAAGGACCCCGCGGGCGTCGCCCGTACAGCAGCTCAAACGGGGAGAACCCTGTGGAGGCTTGCGGGACCTCTCGTACTGCAAACAACAGGGGTCTAGCCACTTATCCCAATTTCTAGCTTCATCGTGTACGCAATTCTACGAATCATGTTCTTGAGCGTTTTATTAAATCGTTCCACTAGGCCATCAGTCTGCGGATGGTAAACGCTAGTGCGAATCGATTTAATGCCCAAAAGCTCGTAAAGTTCGCGAAGTGTTCGTGACATAAAAGTCGTGCCTTGATCGGTGAGGATTTCTTTCGGAATCCCCACCCGGAGATTATCTTGAAGAGTGCCCCTGCAACACTACGTGCGGAGATGTTGCTCAGAGGCACTGCTTCCGGATATCGCGTCGCGTAATCCACTAGGACTAACACGAAGTGATGTCCGCGTGCTGACCGTTCTAATGGCCCGACGAGGTCCATCCCAATTCTTTCGAAGGGGACCTCGATTAATGGTAGAGGGCGCAATGGCGCTTTTGGGGTGGCCGGTGGGTTTACCAGCTGACATTCACAGCACGCCGCACACCACCTGCGGACGTCACCGCCAATGCCCGGCCAATAGAAACGGGCTATTAGACGGAGAAGTGTTTTCCGTTCCCCTAGGTGACCGGCCATAGGATTATAGTGAGCCGCCTGGAAAACCATTTCCCGGCGGCTCCGTGGAATCAATAATTGTGTTACTTCCTCCTTTGTTTGAGCATCCTGCGTCACTCTATATAACCGATCTCTAATCATGGCAAAATATGGGTATGCAAGGGCAATGCCCGGCCGGAGCTGTTGACCATCAATTACTCTCACTTGGTCAAGAGCATGATTAAGGGTTTCGTCCCGCGACTGCTCTAGAGGGAAGTCCCCCTCAGGGAATTCCCTGAGAGGAGGGGCGGCCACCTCGCCCCTTCCCTCGTCATTCCGAGCAGCCGAGGACGGCCCTGGCTCCGCCTCCCCTGCCAAAGCATCGCACACCGCACACCTCTTTATGCAGGACCCATCCGCACAAATACCCTCTAAAATATCTTTAAAATTCAGCCAATCGGTACCCAAGATTAGCGGATGGGTGAGGCGGAACTAACCGCTGCCTCCACACTATGGTTTTTCCCCTGAATTTAATCGCCAAAGTCACCATGGGATACTTGTGAACATCCCCATGCACACACCTCACCCCCACCAGTTTAGCTAAACCCAAAGCCCGGGTTGAACCAAGCGTTGGTGGATGGTGGTCTGATTGCAGCCGGTATCCAGCAAAGCTTGGTAAATACCCCCTGATCCTTACCGAATCCGGTATGCTCCAGCCCGATAGGGGCAGCCTGCGGGACGTCGGAGACCCGCACCACCGTCCCCACCTCCATCAGCGGACACTGATCCGGAAGTGGTCGGGTCTCCGCACCTCCAACAGGCCGGCCCAGGCGTTGCGGCCGCACTTGTGCTGGCGGGCGCCCCACCTGAGGAGGAGAGCGGCTGAAAGACGGGGAATGGGAGGGTACATTCTCCCAAGGCCGGGAAGCTGGTCTCTGGAACCCTCCACGCCTCGCGGGGCAGGAGCGGGCCCTGGGGAGAGAACAGAAGGAGAGAACACAGGGGAGGGGCGAGGGCAGGGGCAGACACAAGGGAAGGGGAGAGAGAGAGACGAAGAAGAGGGCTCGTCCGCCCTCGGGATCGCCGCCAGATGGTCCTCTGCGAGACGAACGGCTTCCTCCAGCGATGTCGGGCGGTGGCACTGGACCCACTCCGCCGTTTTCCGGGGCAGCCGTTGACTAAATTGCTCCAGTACCACCTGATCGATAACACCCTTGACGTCGCGGTCCCCTGCGATCAGCCACCTCCGACAGGCGTCCCGGAGCCGTTGGGCAAATGCGAACGGGCGATCAGACTTTTCCAACTTCATGCCCCGGAAGAGCTGACGATTCTCTTCCGGGCTCCAACCGACCCGTTGCAAAATGGCTCTTTTTAGGTCTGTATAGACCAGGAGGTTAGTTGCCGGCAGTTGTTGAGCCGCGAGTTGAGCTTCCCCGGACAGGAGAGGAACTAGGCGGGCTGCCCATTGTTCATGCGGCCAGCCCCAGATTTCTGCCGTTCGCTCAAATAAATCAAGAAAGGCCTCAGGATCGTCTGCTACCCCCATCTTCTGTAACGTGGGCGGGGGCAGCGTGGAGCGGGTGTCCGGGGTCGCGGCTGTGGCCGGCGCGGCCTACTGGCTAAGGAGGCTCCGGATGGCGTGCCGGTCCTCTGCCTGAGCCCGCATGATCTCAAAAAACCGGTGATCCTGGTCCTGCCGGAGCTCAAGCAGGGATTGTTGGTGGCTCTGGTGTAGTGTCGCGAGGGACTAGAGGACCTCCGTCAGCTGGGAGGACTCTACGGGGCGACCCATCTCCATACTTGGATGAACAAGTCCCGGGTTTCGGCACCAGTGTAACGCTTCCCACAAGAAGGAGGACAGGGAACACTCCTGTTCCCTGTCCTCCTTCTTGTGGGAAGCGTTACACTGGTCCTCCTGTTCAGCCCAAGGTAAGCTTTTAATTCTCTCTACTTTTACAACACACAATATTATGCAAGCGCACTGCGTTGGCTTGTCGTCTCTCCCCGACTGGAGGCTCGGTGTCTGCTTTTTATGCCGCTCTCCTCGTGCTCACTGGAATTAGAGACAGGTGTTAGGCATAATTTAGCTCAGGTGTAAGCGCCCTTACCGCTTTCCTCTCCCGGACGGGCGCTTGACCACGCCCCCGCTGCCACAATCATGAATAGTTGAGTCAAGAATATCAAGACATTTTATCTGGGTTGCTGCATGTAACCTGAACAAAATCACAAAGTCTTTTTATAAAAGTTTCAAAATATTGCTTATTTTTCAAAACCTTTTTTTGGGGGGGTTTTATGATTTTACGTATTTATTTTTTGGTCAAATGACAACAATCTAAATGCTGGCTACACCAAATTACTTTGATTTGGTGGCCAAAGTCTTATATATATTACTTTAAACTCAGTAATTGAAAACATGTTCATTATGGAAGATGTGAATTCATGTAATTATTTTGTGTGCCAATTTTTTTCATATGTTTTTTGAATTGCATTTATTTGAAATGACTATACAGTATGTGTTCTGCGGTCAAGAGGGCAACATCCTGTGCCCTCTTTGTGATAATAAGTATGCATAACATGTCCAGCTCCAGTGGCCCTCTCATTTTCTGGGGTGATGTGATCTGATCTCAGGTTAGACTGTATTAGATAAGTCTAAATCCTCAATATGATGAAGGCCGATTTGGAGATGTGGTTGGCTAACCAAGCACTGTGCCAGGCTTATGTCCTATTGCATTCATTAAAACCTTCCTCCACTCACATGGAATGATTTATGAGCTATTCGAGCCCCCTTTCACCTGATCTTCAGGCCCTCATGACCAGAACAAAGCCACACTCTCTCTGAACCCTTGCCCAACAGTGGAATCTGTGTCAAACAGAAAGTTACGGTTAAAAATTTAAAATTAAATACTTCTATTTATACTACTAACGTTGCAATATTTTATTCCTTCTTTTGACTGGTTTTAAAAATTTGTTCCGATACTTCTATCCCAGCTAACGTGTTTAAATTCTGTGGCACTAGTGCTGCCAAACTGGATTGCTAAATTAATGATTGTTTTCAAATGGCTTTCCCTCCATTCTCTCATTATTTACTCACCCTTATGCCATCATGAATGTGTATGGCTTTCTTTCTTCATCAGAACACATATTAAGATTTTTAGAAGGATTTCTCACCTCTGTAGGTCCATACAAAGTAAGAGAATTGGTGTCAAAAGTTTGAAGCTCCAAAAATCACATAAGTCATCATAGTATTCCATATGACTCCAGTGGATAAATCAATGTCTTCAGAAGAGAATTGATAGGTGTGGGTGAGAAACAGACTGTAACGGGTAAAGGATGGACAAGGAGGCGGGATCTGGCAGAACAGTTAACATAACTTTAATTACATAACTGAACTTAAACAAACATAAAACACACAGACAGCGCGGCCGCGTGAGTCTCTCTATCTCTCAAACTGGTGTCCCCGGCTCCTCTTTATCCCTCTGGGCTGATTCAGCACCAGGCGTCCGTCGTTACGGCCGGTCCCACCCAATTTTTAATTCCATTTTTACTATAAATTCTCCTCCCTGCTCAGTCAATCTCCACTTTTACTTTCACATTCTTCTTCTTTTGTTTTTGGTGATTCACATTCTTTATGCATATGCCCCTACTGGGCAGGATGAAGAATTTCTAGCATACAGTGGATATAAAAAGTCTACACACCCATGTTAAAATGCCAGGTTTTTGTGATGTAAAAGAATGAGACAAAGATAAATCATGTTAGAACTTTTTCCACTTTTAATGTGACCTATAATGTGAACAATTCAATTGAAAAACAAACTGTAATCATTGTGGGGGAAAAATGAAAATTAAAAACCTTACAATAACCTGGTTGCATAAGTGTGCACACCCTTTTATAACTGGGGATGTGGCAGTGTTCAGAATTAACCAATCACATTCATTCATACTCATGTTAAATAGAAGTCATTACACACCTGCCATCATTTAAAGTGACTCTGATTAATCACAAATAAAGTTCAGCTGTTCGAGTAGGATTTTCCTGACATTTTTCTCCGCAGAGAGCTTCCAAAGCATCAGAGATATCTCATTGTTGAAAGATCAGTCAGGAGAAGGGTACAAAAGAATTTCCAAAGCATTAGATATACCATGGAACACAGTGAAGACAGTCATCATCAAGTGGAGAAAATATGGCACAACAGAGACATAACCAAGAACTGGACGTCCCTCCAAAATTGATGAAGATGAGAAGAAAATTGGTCAGGGATGATTCCAAGAGGCCTGCAGCAACATTAAAGGAACTGCAGGGATTTCTGGCAAGTACTGGCAGTGTGCTACATGTGACAACAATCTCCCGAATTATTCATATGAATGGGCTATGGGGTAGGGTGGCAAGACGGAAGCTTTTTCTTACAAAGAAAAACATCTAAGCCTGGCTGAAGTTTGCAAAAACAAACATCAAGTCTCCCAAAAGCAAGTGGAAAAATGTGTTATGGTCTGATGAAACCAAGGTTGAACTTTTTGGCCATGATTCCAAAAGGTATGTTTGGCGCAAAAACAACGCTGCACATCACCCAAAGAACACCATACCCACAGTGAAGCATGGTGGTGGCAGCATCATGCTTTGGGGCTGTTTTTCTTCAGCTGGAACTGGGGCCTTAGTCAGGGTGGAGGGAATTATGAACAGTTCCATATACCAGGCAATTTTCCACAAAAGCATGGCTTCACCAGAAGAAGATTAACGTTTTGGAATGGCCCAGTGAGAGCCCAGACCTGAATCCAATTGAACATCTGTGGGGTGATCTGAGGGCTGTGCACAGAAGATGTCCTCGTAATCTGACAGATTTGGAGCGCTTTTGCAAAGAAGAGTGGACAAATATTGCCACGTCAATATGTGCCATGCTAATAGACTCCTACCCAAAAAGACTGAGTGCTGTAATAAAATCAAAAGGTGCTTCAACAAAGTATTAGTTTAAGGGTTTGCACACTTATGCAACCAGGTTATTGTGAGTTCTCTTACGAGAGGTTCTCTCGTATTGCGTAAACTAGCTTATGCTATGGGAAAGATTCATCTTTTCTGAGATACTGTAAGGTATGGCGGAGGATCAGTGGCCTTAACAGATTCCCGAACAAACAAGAACTTACTGTTAAAAACCCCCCTAATTACTGAAATAGCGCCAACCAGCCTCCACAAGCACAATAAATGTATTGACAAAGAGACAATGAACTATTGACAGAGAACCGCATGTGACATCCGCATGCTCACCACGTGCTTATCATGTGGACAGGAAGGGGGAAACTTTGAACGTAAAAATGTGTGTGTGTGTATGTTTTTCAGTTAAACACAGAACTGCATATTGCTAATGAAATACGTGTAATCCCTGTATGTTGTGTATTTCTGAGGTATATCAAACTCGTTAGAACTGTTTCGTTGTGTGTTTTAAACTCTGAGGCCTCATATTTAATAGCCTCAGTGTATATTCCCTTATTAATTGTACTAAATATACCTTTCTTGGTATCAAATTAAACCTTACGATTTGTCCGAGCTGAATTCGAATATAAGATCTCTGTAGAATGATATTACGCGATGTTTTACTATCTTTTGAGTCATTCAGCCCAAAATCTCTTACTGTCATAAACATGCAAATGAGCTTTGACAAAGGAACTCTCTCATGCCCAGAGTAATGGAGGCCTTTACGACCTCCTAAAGGAATGTTCAGAGAAGTGCTGACCCTCCCTTCATTCTCTTACTGAGAAAGAGAAATGAACCCTGTTAATCCTATATATATATTCTATATATCCATGTGATAAATATTGACATGTATCTAATGTGCCATCTCACATTTTCCCTTAAATGTGCTTGATCTATGTTTTCTTGCAAACTAATGGGTTAATGTTTCAGACTTTGCATACTATGGTTAACCAAAATCATATGTGTGGCATATTTGGTCTCTATAACTTGGTATTTTGAAGATTGAAATGACTGTGTACATGATATGTCGATAACAACAACATATTAGTATTAAAAGTATATTTCCTATTTTCTTTCTTGCACATGCAATGGGCAATTTTACAACAAAGAGCAATAAACCAAATTCCCGCCTAGAACTCAAACCCTTCTTATTGGTCGAGCCAATGAGAGGTGGGACCTGTTTCCCGAGGGTATAAAATTGCTGCGCCCACTTCCTCTTAGTTCTCTATCCTCTCTCTTATCTCTTCGCTCTGTTATGCTCCTCTGGCTTCCTGCCTTTCTGGTTCTCTGAGCCTTGTGCTCTCTCACTCTCTCGCTGAATGATGCCAAACTAAAGGCCCCAAGGACTCCCAAGCATGTGCCAGGCTATGGCCTCGACTGCCCATTCACCAAGATCCTCTGACTCTCACTGGTTCTCTCTCATCAAGACAACATCATCAAAGATCAACTGGAGCCTCAACAAATTGAATCAGGACAGTTTAATTCAAATGGGACATGCAAGTATCAAACTTAGTCTCATTATTTGATACATTAAGTATCCTTAACCCCTTTCTAAAAAGGGCGTGTCAGAACTAATATGATGGTTTGCTCAGGCTGTTGATCTGCTGAACTTCAAACAATGCTATAACTTCTTGCCTTCCTGTATTCTGCTTCAGCCCTCTTTCCCTTGGTAAACTGTATGAATGTATGTATATGTATGTTAGAGTAGTTTAAATGTTTAGTCTAGTTAATAAAGTCTTGTTCATGTCACATGTAAAGTTGTCTGTGTCTCAAGCTCATATCTAAAGTCACTAATCATAGATTTTGACTACTTGCTCTTAATACTTAGTAAGAAAGACATTTCCCTTGCCCGGAAATGTACATTTCTATTAATTAATTAATTAATAACCAAAATTGAGTGTTCACGGGATGAACCGAGTATTTGGTTGTAATGTTAATGTAGCTACATCAAGTTAACCCGATTAACTGATCCAAATATTCATAATTGATTATAACAAGTTATGATTGATTATTAATATTTCATAGAGCTGATTCAGCTACCTAATGGTGGAAGAATATAGAGCTGATTCAGCTACATAATGGTGGAGAATGCGGGCATGATTAAACAAAGGTTATGAGCTTTAACCACTGTCAACTTAAAAGTGTGCATTGAATAATTCCGGTCAGAATAGGACATGACATGCGAAACGGCATTTGCTTCACTAGTTGCTGGCTTGTTTGGATGTGGATAAGGTGATGGCTTGAATTGACATCTCTACTGTAATTGAAAGAGTCTTAACACATTTAAGCATATTTTCAAAAGGTATCAGTGTACGAGTAATATGATTTTAGCGAAGAAACCCTAATTTCAGTATTAAAGTGTAAGTCTGTTTTGATGAAGGAATCTCAGCTCAGCGGCATGTAAACTGTACCAGAATTGATTGCTTAACCTGTTTCTGATGAAGAAATCTCAGTACAGTGTTATATAAATGTAGATTTGGGCGATGCTCCCTTTTCACGGTATAAAGGCCTTACAAATTATAGTTAGATTGATGTCCTTCATCTAAACTTTATCTGTGCATCTAAAAGGCTTAGCTTCCTGGTGATCAAAACTGTGTTTCACTCACTGAAACTCTGAAGTGCATTGGTTCCCATGACAACGACTTGTCACAGGAAGTGCTCACTCCAGATAGCACATGTGTTTCCTTCCGACGCCATTTTGTAAACAAACCAGCCTAGGTGGCTAAGCTAACCCAACTTAGCAGCCCCTTAGCTTAGGCTAAGCTAGCTAATAGCTTCAACAGTTAGCTGCTAGCATAATTTACATGAAGCCTTTATCTACAGCTTGTGTGCATGCAGAGTGAAGTGATCTAAACCATTTTCCTTTAACCCCATTTCTGGTTTCTGAATTCTCACTTTCTCTTTCCTTAACTTTAATTCTTCTCATCTAACTTCACCTGCACCTTTCAGGTGCATCCCTTACTGAACGCTGTTCAGCTAAATTTGCAGTTACTTTGTTAATTAAATCTAAAAACTTAATTACATGTAAACTGTTTAGATAGAGAATAATTTTTATAGTTATTGGGAACTTTCAATGGCACGTTGACTAAACTTTATAGAGGGACAAACACATTGTGTGGTCTTGAACACGCAACAGCTGTGACCAACTATAGAATGATGTCCAAAGCAAATCTAATTGTTAATCATCAGTGCTATTGATTATTCCCAATACAAGGTTATTCTGCTATTTTAATCACTTCTTCAAGTCTTTTTATTATTTTTACTAATAATAGAAGTCAGCTATTCATTTTCCCATTTAACCCTCTTGGTCTAGTGTGGTTTTATTTCCCCATAAAACTGCAAAAGTAACTAGACATACTTTTCTTCTCGATTTTGTGTTTATTTGCAACAAGTTGCTTAAATTTTATGAGCCAGCTACACTAGTAACCTAGACGATTTCTATGGCATAATTTTGAGCACCACTAATAGACACAATCTAATAGGAAAGCTCTTTTCTTCCTCTCTCTTTCTCCTCTTCATGTGTTCAAAGATCAAGCCTGTTGTATGCTATCAGTAAGTGCTGATAAATAAATTGACCCAAAGAAACATCTTAAGTCATTTATTAAATCTAGGCTTACGCTCTTTTAGCAAAGCCACTCAGATCCACACAAATCTGAGCACCCTGCTATTTGCAGCTAAGATAGTAATAATCAGGAACACATTTCAATTGTTAACCACACCTAGCAAAACCTAGCTGTACATTATACACCTTGCTGTCTCACTTTGCCTTTAGCTCCAAATTCTGTTTGATCTTGCATTAGTCTCTTGCCCTTACTCTCACCAGAAGTGTGCCAAAATGTTGCAGATGCTCAGCCTAACTGCCCAGATGGCAGGCCAAAAGGACTGGCTAGGTGTTTTGAGGAACACCCTTTTATCCATGGCTGCTGACGACCTTCAGCAACAGAACAAAAAGCAACTGGAAAACGAGGGAAAAGAACTAATGACAGACGACTCAAACCAGAGGTATGAGCACAAATATCTGACTGAGGTTATCGTCCTGGCCCACAACCTCACAGGTTTGAAACAGGAGGTAAACAACCTCAAGCGCCAGATCACTGAGTCCCAAACGGAGCTGACACATGCTAAAAGCCGCATAGACCAGCTAGAGATGGGGGCTCAGGACAGACACAAGGACCCTGGCAGAAGGGAGTCACAGGAGGTAATCCACAGACTTCAAACGGCTCTGACAGCTGCTAAACAACAAGAGCAGTTGGAAAAGACAGGCAGAGAGCACCTGGAAAAGGTACTTTTTCACAAAGATTCACTGTTAAAAACAGCAAATTCTGAACTCTTGGACAAAGATGCCAGAATCATGGCCTGTGAAGGTCAACTGAATGTGTCCAGAGCTGAAGTTAAAGTGCTGACTCAGCAGCTGGACAACACCAAAGATGAACTTGACATGGTCCAACGAGAACTGAGACACTCTTACCTGCTGCAAAAGGAACCACAACAGGAGAGACATCTCACTCCCCACTTGCAATCAGCAGAGAAACCTCCCCCAGCCAAGCACAGATTTACAAAGGGGAGACAAACCCCACTGCTTAACACGTCATCGGACAGTTTCCTTAAAGCTTCTGCAGCCGTGGAAGGAAAAGGATTGATTCAGACGAATCTTGAAGCGACACGTGTAGCGACACTCAAAGACCTCAACCGAATGGCCAGACATATCCCTGCATTTACACCAGAGCTTGCAGGAGACCACGACGTCCACGCTTACCTGCGAGACATTGACTTTCACCTGCAGTCTTTGATGAGTGTGAACCATCAAGATAGACTCCATCTGATCTGGATCACGTCCAGCCCAGAGTTGCGACGCTTTCTGGCTCGACAGCCAGAAAACATCCAGTCTAACTACCAGCAGCTGAAACAAGCCATCATAAGGGAATTCTCAGAGTCTAAAAGCGGACTGATCGCTGCCCTAGACACCAAACAGGGTCGGCATGAAACTCCCTATGTTTACTACCACAGACTCAGACGAGCTTACTCGGAGCTCGCAACAAACCTGGGATGGAGGAGGACACCAGCTTCAAGAGCCTTTTCCTCCGAAACCTCCATCCTATGGTAAGTCACCATTTAGGCATTATGACCTGCCCCCACACAATGCCTATCCAACAACTGCGTGACCTGACACAGAAGGCCTTTAACAAACACAAGGCCTCACCCAGCAAACACCACAGGACGTCCCACAGCAGTCTACAACAACATCCTCCTGTACACCTTTCAAACAGGTGCCAAACAGAGGCTGCACAAAGACAGCTAGAAACGCCTGTTACTGAGTTACAAGAGCTGCTAGCACTAACAAAAGAGCTCCTGGAACAGAACTCCCCTGAGGAGTACTGGGAAGAACAAACCTCTGACTCTTGCCCAACACCACTCAGGCAAGCTCAAGTCAGCACTGCTGCCAGAGCAGAGTAACACTGCAGACTTCAGACACCTGGTGACTGGGTGCCGAACCAAGGGCTGAACGGCCACCTGCTGCCCTTTTGCTACCAGTACTAGGTCAGTCTGAAACTCTCTCCACACTACACAATGCCCATAACCACTCCCTGCAGCCACAAACAAGCACCTGCCTCAAACGAACTGACTTCATAATGACAGGTGACACACTGTCAAGGCACCTGCTGCCTCTGCACCTGCTGCAGAGACCTGGATGTGGCTACTGTCCTACATCACCCACCGTGGAACAACTACCTGCTACAAAACCCTCATGATTCACCTGCCATCCGCCATTGTGATGATTGTCGATCCGATGATGTCTCCAACAGGGACACCACCTGGCGAAAAAGGGGGACTGTAAGGTATGGCGGAGGATCAGTGGCCTTAACAGATTCCCGAACAAACAAGAACTTACTGTTAAAAACCCCTAATTACTGAAATAGCGCCAACCAGCCTCCACAAGCACAATAAATGTATTGACAAAGAGACAATGAACTATTGACAGAGAACCGCATGTGACATCCGCATGCTCACCACGTGCTTATCATGTGGACAGGAAGGGGAAACTTTGAACGTAAAAATGTGTGTGTGTGTGTGTTTTCAGTTAAACACAGAACTGCATATTGCTAATGAAATACGTGTAATCCCTGTATGTTGTGTATTTCTGAGGTATATCAAACTCTTTAGAACTGTTTCGTTGTGTGTTTTAAACTCTGAGGCCTCATATTTAATAGCCTCAGTGTATATTCCCTTATTAATTGTACTAAATATACCTTTCTTGGTATCAAATTAAACCTTACGATTTGTCCGAGCTGAATTCGAATATAAGATCTCTGTAGAATGATATTACGCGATGTTTTACTATCTTTTGAGTCATTCAGCCCAAAATCTCTTACTGTCATAAACATGCAAATGAGCTTTGACAAAGGAACTCTCTCATGCCCAGAGTAATGGAGGCCTTTACTGACCTCCTAAAGGAATGTTCAGAGAAGTGCTGACCCTCCCTTCATTCTCTTACTGAGAAAGAGAAATGAACCCTGTTAATCCTATATATATATTCTATATATCCATGTGATAAATATTGACATGTATCTAATGTGCCATCTCACATTTTCCCTTAAATGTGCTTGATCTATGTTTTCTTGCAAACTAATGGGTTAATGTTTCAGACTTTGCATACTATGGTTAACCAAAATCATATGTGTGGCATATTTGGTCTCTATAACTTGGTATTTTGAAGACTGAAATGACTGTGTACATGATATGTCGATAACAACAACATATTAGTATTAAAAGTATATTTCCTATTTTCTTTCTTGCACATGCAATGGGCAATTTTACAACAAAGAGCAGTAAACCAAATTCCCGCCTAGAACTCAAACCCTTCTTATTGGTCGAGCCAATGAGAGGTGGGACCTGTTTCCCGAGGGTATAAAATTGCTGCGCCCACTTCCTCTTAGTTCTCTATCCTCTCTCTTATCTCTTCGCTCTGTTATGCTCCTCTGGCTTCCTGCCTTTCTGGTTCTCTGAGCCTTGTGCTCTCTCACTCTCTCGCTGAATGATGCCAAACTAAAGGCCCCAAGGACTCCCAAGCATGTGCCAGGCTACGGCCTCGACTGCCCATTCACCAAGATCCTCTGACTCTCACTGGTTCTCTCTCATCAAGACAACATCATCAAAGATCAACTGGAGCCTCAACAAATTGCATCAGGACAGTTTAATTCAAATGGGACATGCAAGTATCAAACTTAGTCTCATTATTTGATACATTAAGTATCCTTAACCCCTTTCTAAAAAGGGCGTGTCAGAACTAATATGATGGTTTGCTCAGGCTGTTGATCTGCTGAACTTCATACAATGCTATAACTTCTTGCCTTCCTGTATTCTGCTTCAGCCCTCTTTCCCTTGGTAAACTGTATGAATGTATGTATATGTATGTTAGAGAAGTTTAAATGTTTAGTCTAGTTAATAAAGTCTTGTTCATGTCACATGTAAAGTTGTCTGTGTCTCAAGCTCATATCTAAAGTCACTAATCATAGATTTTGACTACTTGCTCTTAATACTTAGTAAGAAAGACATTTCCCTTGCCCGAAATGTACATTTCTATTAATTAATTAATTAATAACCAAAATTGAGTGTTCACGGGATGAACCGAGTATTTGGTTGTAATGTTAATGTAGCTACATCAAGTTAACCCGATTAACTGATCCAAATATTCATAATTGATTATAACAAGTTATGATTGATTATTAATATTTCATAGAGCTGATTCGCTACCTAATGGTGGAAGAATATAGAGCTGATTCGCTACAATATTGAAGCCAAAAAATTATCCTTAATTTTGTATCCATTGTCAACGCAGTGCAGCAACTGCATACCTTGAGCGGGCTAGCTAGCGAGCTCATAGGTTGCTCTGCGGCAACTGCTGCAGCCTATAGAGGAACTTGAGTGAACTTGCGTCCAATGACAGGCGCCCGCGCCGTCACTGTATCAAAGCCCGCCAAAATGGACGTGGCTAGAGTGCATATAAGCGTAAGTTCGTAGGCTGGAACCCTGATTTTCATCTATTCAGCGAAGCTCTTCGCATCTCTGAACTGCAGAAGCCGCGTCGCCGTTCGAGGGGCATCTAGCAAGCTTGGACAGCGCTCGAAGAAGCCGGCCGTCTTCGCCACCTTCAGCCGTCCTGCGAGCTACGCCATCCGGCGACGTATCCTTTTTAGAGCAAGCTAGTTCCTCAGCGAACTTCACAAAAAGAGCAACGAGCATCTTTTTAAAGATGCCTCGCACCACCTGCGCCTCATGCCGCGCCCCTCTCAGCGCCGGAGACCGCCACCTCACATGCGCTCTCTGCCTGGGACTGGAACATGCAGAGCTCGCCCTCGCTGACGGCGGATGCGACCTCTGCGAGGAGCTTCCGATGTCGACCCTGCAGGCTCGACTCGAAGCACTCAAAACCGAAGCCGCCGCGCCGCCTTTCGTTTCGCCGCGCAGAAAGAAGCGCCGCTCCCAAAGGCTGCCGGAACCGGTGTTAGAAGCGACTTCCTCACCGGAGCCTCTCCCTCGAGCCTCGCTTTCACCCTCCCCGCCCCCCCGGGGCGCACAGTTGCTGCCTAGCGGCCGCACTGTTGCCATCTCAGATGACGAGGCGGAGGATAAGGGCTGCTGTTCCATCATGGCTTCGGACAGCGAGGAGTGGTCAGGCTCCCAAGCCTCCTCCTCGGCCCAGAAATCCAGCAGGACCCGCGCCGGAGTTGACGAAGAACTAACGCGCCTCCTCACACAGGCCGTCGACCGCCTCCGGCACGAGTGGTCACCGCCCTCTGAGCAGGCTCCCAACAGACTCGACGGCTGCTTTCTTCAGAGCTGTCGCCACGCGGCACCCGCGGCCCGGGCCGCTCCCTTCCTGCCGGAACTCCACGCCGAGCTCTCTAAATCGTGGAACGCACCTCTCTCGGCCAGGAACCGATCCCATGTCTCCACCTCTCTTGCTTCGGTGGACAGCGCCACCGAGAGGGTCTACTCTTCCATCCCCCCGGTCGAGGATTCGGTAGCAGCACACCTTTGCCCGCCCTCCGCGAGATGGCGGTCTAAGCCAGTGCTCCCATCTAAGGCCTGCAGAACTACTTCCGCCTGTGTTGGCCGCGCCTATGCCGCCGCCGGCCAAGCCGCATCTGCTCTGCATTCCATGGCCGCTTTACAGATCCTCCAAGCGGACCTTCTTCGAGAGTGGGATGAGAAAGGCAGGCACCCAGAGGCTGTTTCAGATCTAAGGAGCGTGACGGATCTCGCCCTTAGCGCCACCAAAGCTGCAGCTCAAGCCCTAGGAAAGTGCATGGCGCGCTGACTGTGACCGAGAGACACCTATGGCTAACGCTAGCCGACATGGGAGAAGCTGAGCGCTCCACGTTCCTCAGCGCCGCTCTCTCCGTCCGGTCTCTTCGGTTCCGCGGTGAGTGGCATTGTTGACCGTTTCTCGGAAGTCCAGAAAGCCACCCAAGCCATGAATCTCTTCCTGCCTCGTCGCGCTAGCTCCTCTGCAGGCCACCCACGTGACCAGCCTGCAGACCTGCACGAGCCTCTTCACAGTGCCCAGCTCAGCAAAGCCAGACTTCTCAGCGTCGACAGGGCGGCCGCCCTAGAACGCGCTCAGACAGCCGCCGCAGACCGCCGCCCCCCCTCGGGCCTCGGCCTAAGATTGCGCTGAAACCTGAGCAACCGGAGTCCTCCTAGCTTTGTTAAGGAAACGACGGCTCAGTCCCGCCACGGCCGGACCACCGTCAAAGCTTCGCCCCCTGTCAGTCCCCTTCTCTCAGGCTACTGCAGTGATGGATTCAGCAGCCAACAAGCCGGTGATACTGCCCGCTTGCCTGCACTCAAATGCCGTTTTCACGGTGACCCAAAGAAATCTTGTGAAAAGCAAACATGCCTTATGTGTAGAAAATGTGCCCACAGTCCAGTGTTCACCCCTACACACAAGCATTACACTTCCCGTGTCCCTATCAGAGCCCACTCACATAAAGCAGGCACAGCCAGCTCGAGTGTTAGAGTCAATAAACAGAAATAGCAAACCTTCTGTGCAAAAGGGCCATAGAGAGAGTGCCACCTTCTCTGAGCGAGTCGGGGTTTTACAGCCGTTATTTTCTTGTCCCAAAGAAAGACGGCGGCCTCAGACCAATATTAGATCTCAGGGTTTTGAACAAGGTGCTCGCAAAAAGACCGTTCAAAATGCTTACAATCAGGAAACTCCTCGCGCATGTGCGCCAGGGGGACTGGTTTATTTCTCTCGATCTGAAAGATGCCTACTTTCAGATTCAGATAAATCCCCATCACAGGCCATTCTTGAGATTCGCCTTCGACGGCCAGGTTTATCAATACACCGTCTTTAGCACCCCGTACTTTCACGAAGTGCATGGATGCGGCGGTCGCACCCCTGCGGAGTCAGGGCTTGCGAATTCTGAACTATTTGGATGATTGGCTGATTTTGGCACAGTCACATACGGAGCTTCTGTCTCACAGGACAGTTCTCCTCAGTCATCTGAACAGTTTGGGTCTTGCAGTCAATTGGACCAAGAGCTCACTACAGCCCAGTCAGGCAATTTCCTTCCTTGGAATAGAACTAGACTCCATGGCGATGACGGCTCGCTTATCTACACAGCGCACGCGCCGTGTTCAGCGACTAGCCAAAAAAATTTCAGAGAATGCTAGGTTACATGGCCTCAGCCGCAGCAGTACTTTTACTGTGCATGCGCCCGCTTCAGCATTGGCTAAACAACCGCGCATCTCGCCGGGCTTGGGCCACGGGCCGCCAGCCGATCAGAGTGACTCAGACCTGTATCTCAGCTCTGCAGCCCTGGGCAGTGGCCGAATGGTATCAGCGGGGAGTGACGATGGGAGCTGTATCTCGCCGAAAAGTCATCTCGACAGACGCGTCCAACACGGGTTGGGGTGCGGTCTGCAAGGGCTCTCTGGTTTTTGGCCTATGGTCAGTTCAGGAAAAGCTCCTTCACATAAATTGTCTGGAAATGATAGCGGTCGAGTACGCGCTCGTGCGCTTCCTCCCGGTCATTCAGGGTCACCACGTCCTGGTCCGTTCGGACAACAGATCTGTGGTATCCTATCTTAACCGTCAGGGCGGTGTCAGATCCAGGAACCTCTTCCATCTGACAAAACGCATACTGAGTTGGTCCCAGTGCCACCTGCGCTCGCTGAGGGCGACGCACGTGCCAGGCCACCTGAACGACGGCCCAGACAGACTGTCCAGAGACAATATTTCCCCAGGGGAATGGTCCCTGCATGCTCAAACAGTCCAGAAGTTATGGAGCATATTCGGCAGAGCAGAGATAGACCTCTTTGCGTCAGAAGAGAACTCTCACTGCCCAGTATTTTTCTTGAAAAGTGAGGACACGCTGGCCCAGGACTGGCCCAACCGCCCGCTTTATGCCTTCCCTCCCGTCTCGCTATTGCCACAGGTAATGCAGAGGATCAGGGAAATGCGTCACTCGGTGCTCCTCATAGCCCCGTGCTGGGAGAATCAGACATGGTTCCCGGAGCTTACGCAGCTGTCACTGACAGCCCCGTGGCCCATTCCAGTGAGAGCAGATCTCCTCTCTCAAGCTCGCGGCACGATCTGGCATCCCCACCCAGAGCGCTGGGCGCTGCATGCGTGGGTGATCAACGACTACCCGTCGCTTTGCCAGAAGGAGTAATAAACACTATCATACACGCTAGAGCCCCTTCCACGAGAAGACTCTATGCGTCCAAATGGTCTGTGATTTCAAAATGGTGCACCGACAGAGACCTGGACCCACGGACATGTGGGGTGTCGTCGCTGCTCGTGTTTTTACAAGAGCTGCTGGATAAGGGCAGATCCCCATCCACGCTCAAAGTGTACGTGGCGGCCATCGCGGCGTTCGCTGAACCCCTGCACGGCCAGTCACTGGGAAAAAACGAGCTGGTCATCCGCTTCCTCAGGGGAGCTAGAAGGATGAACCCCCCGCGCCCCCCATCGGTTCCTATCTGGGATCTTTCCGTAGTTCTCGAAGCTATGAAAGCCCCCCCTTTCGAACCGCTTCAATCCGTGGATTTGAAATACCTTTCACTCAAAACCGTTTTTCTGACTGCCCTGTCATCAGTTAAACGTGTGGGAGACCTTCACACGCTGTCTGTCAGCGCTGCGTGTCTTGAGTTTGGACCAAGTGACTCCAAGGTCATTTTAAAGCCTAGACACGGCTATGTCCCCAAGGTGATCGGTACTCCTTTCAGAGCACAAATCATTTCCCTATCGGCGCTGCCAGCATCCGATAGCGAACGCAACGCCAATCTCCTTTGCCCAGTCAGAGCACTGAGATTGTATACTGCGCGCTCCACCTCTTTCAGACGCTCTGAGCAGCTTTTCATTTCGTTCGGAGGGCACACCAAAGGTTTCGCCGCCTCGAAACAGACACTGTCTAGATGGATAGTGGATGCTATTGCTGCTGCGTACGCATCAAAAGACCTACCATCCCCGTTAGGCATTAGGGCTCACTCCACTAGAGGCATGGCCTCCTCGTGGGCATGGTCCAGCGGGATTTCCATTCACGACATATGTGTGGCAGCGGGCTGGGCTTCCCCCTCCACCTTTGTCAGATTTTACAATCTGGAAGTGCCCGCCCTGCAGGCAAAACTACTAGCGGTTTAATACGCTACAGCTCCCCTGGTGAGCTGCACTGATGGGACACATTCCACACAGACCGGCACCGCCGCTCTGTCTTTTCCTTCCCACTATGTGCTTATGTATTACACACACACTGGCCCTCACTCTTGCCGGCCAAATATTATTCCCCCACTCACAAGGGCTCCCCCGGGTCCCCCCACCCCCGGGGCTCATGCAGTGGATGCTTGGCGCGCACGGCGTTGACAATGGGTTCCCGTAGCGTAAGCTAGCTTCCGCAATACGAGAGAACCTCTCGTAAGAGAACGAATCGGTTACCTTACGTAACCTCGGTTCTCTCTAGCAGAGGGAACGAGTAGTGCGTAGCCGGCCGTGCTCGCGCCACGAGCTATTTTCGCTTCATTCAATGAAAACCAGGGTTCCAGCCTACGAACTTATGCTTATATGCAATCTAGCCACGCCCATTTTGGCGGGCTTTGATACAGTGACGGTGCGGGCGCCTGTCATTGGACGCAAGTTCACTGAAGTTCCTCTATAGGCTGCAGCAGTTGCCGCAGAGCAACCTATGAGCTCACTAGCTAGCCCGCTCAAGGTATGCAGTTGCTGCACTGCGTTGACAATGGATACAAAATTAAGGATAATTTTTTGGCTTCAATATCTCAGAAAAGATGAATCTTTCCCGTAGCGTAAGCTAGCTTACGCAATACGAGAGAACCTCTTCTAGAGAGAACCGAGGTTACGTAAGGTAACCGATTCGTTTTTTTTTTGTCCCTCAAAGATTTCAGTTTGTTTTTCAATTGTTTTACATCACAAGAACCTGCCATTTTAACATGGGTGTGTAGACTTTTTATATCCAGTGTAAATCTACTTAAATATTGATCTATTTTTCAACCACATATATAATATCACTTCTAAGATATGGATTAAACCACTGGAGTTGTATGGATTACTTTTATGCTGCTTTTATTTGCATTTTGAATGGTCACATCTTTTGCCCACATTCACTTGCATTGTGAGGACCTACAGTGCTGAAATATTCTTACAAATATCTTACTTTGTGTTCTGCAGAAGAAATAAAGATATACACGTCTGGGATGGCATGAGGGAGAGTAAATGATGAGAGAATTATCATTTTGGGGTGAACTATTCCTTTAAGAAACTCATTGTCCCACCACCAACTCACGCCATTGGTCTCAATGGATAATTGTGTCTCTCTTGAGAGGGTTATTCAAAACAAACAGAGGAATTTTCATAGTGCCACAGAGATACAGTGTTAACAGTTTTCCAAAAAATTAACTTACATAGGAGAAAGTATTTTAACCTAAAAAAAGATACACAACGCACCAGCTAAAATATGCAGACAACTACAAGCAAAAATAATAAGTAATATAACCAAAAGCACATGTCATCAATATTGTTTGTCTGTTTAACCAAAAGAGAAAGACTCTCTTTTTTATTTTTTTATACAAAATAATTGCTAAAAGTAAATTTTGTCAACTAGCATATACTCAGGCGTGTCCGTACAGCCACAAAACTCCAAATTTGATTCCTTGCAGTCTTTTGAATATACTCCTATACTGCTGAGTAATTTTAAAAAGTTTAATTAATCTGCTGACATATTCCATATGTGAATATAAATTGTGGTTGATTTAAAAAAAAATATTTGTTTTTTGCAACTTAGGAATTATTTGAATGGTCACATTCTTCCTAATTTTTGCTCTGGTGAATAAAAATAATTTATTCCCAGCTGGCAGCTCATCTGTTTCCTCCCCTGTATGGTTGTTCTCTGTGGGAGGTACAATTATTGGGCCTTTCCACATGAGAACAGCTGGCTGCATTTCAGATTGCTCGTTGATAATTAAAGCTCAGAAAATATTGCACCCTCCTGCTGTCTGTAATCAAATATA
Source organism: Xyrauchen texanus (assembly GCF_025860055.1). Lineage (NCBI taxonomy): Eukaryota > Metazoa > Chordata > Actinopteri > Cypriniformes > Catostomidae > Xyrauchen > Xyrauchen texanus. The sequence goes on from NC_068303.1 coordinate 7,948,339, forward strand.
TACATTTCATATTTATCTCCCCTATTTCAGCTCATGTAAATGGTGCCTCCATCACCATCTGTTGATTTGAATATTAACGGCATCTCTTCCTTTCATTAGCTCAGTCTGTTCCACCTGCACGGAGTGATGCTTATAAAACAAAACAGAAGTGATAAGGTGCTAGCACACAGAGATGTCTTTCTATAACCAATGGGATCATTTATTGAGAGACACACCTGTGTTTTTCTATAGGTTAAAGGCTGTCAGTGAAAAACAGTAAATGATAGCACAGAGAAGACTCCTGTATACCCTCATGAATGTATGTTATGGACAGTAAGTAGGCTATCTTAAAAATAGATGATTTATCCATCTAAAATAATTAGACGTTATTGTTACATGGTAGGCTAAGTGTAGTTCAGGTTTTTAAATGTCAAATGGAGACATTCATGACATTCATAATTAAAAATACAAAAAGTTGGAAAACAAAAAAAATGTTTCAAAGTTTCTAGAGAATAATGATGACATATGTAAGGAAGATATTGGATTACTTTTTTCACTTAAAACTGAAGTAGTTACTTCCCCAGTTTTAAAATATTTTCTCCTATCCCAGCTTAATATGAAAAGGCAATTATAAGTGAGTCATATATAAGTTAATTTTCTTTACATATTTAAACACTGTATCTCTGTGGCAGTATGAACATTTTGTTTTGGGTGACCCTCTCAAGAAGAGAGACAAAATTATTGACTCAACCAATGAAGTGAGTTGGGGGTGGGACTATGAGTTTCTTAAAACAACAACAACAAAAAAAGCTGTTTTAAAACAATGTTTATTTTTGGAATTCCGTTTGGTGATGCTTGAGTCGCTGAATTTACATACTTCAGCTTTAAAACATTTTGAGTTACTGAATCAGTTGTTGTTGAAAATATTATACAGTACACATTTTCAAAAATGGATGAAACCAACATTAACTTGAAGAATACATTTCTAAGATTTTTGCTGCTTGTTCAATTTACTTAATCTAAAATTGAGATTTAGAAGAGTTTTGTTGGAGTTTTAGGTTCTTATGGTGAAGTGTTGAGCTTGAGATTTGACCTTTTGAGACCCCATATCCACATGGGTGGACATTACGTTTTGGCTTCACTATAGGCTATGCATCATTTTTATTAATTTAAACAGAGTGATCTCAGTTCAAGAGGCTCTAGGCTGTCATTAAAGTGTTAAGCTTTTGACACACAGAGTCATGTGACAAACCAAGTTTTTACATTAAAAGCTGTTTGGGTCAAAAGAGTTTAGTTTAATCTGATATGCGATTTAAAAAATGTCATAGATTTTTGGCGAAACGGTGCGCTGTTTAAATTGAATTTAACATGGTTGGCAGTGATTGGATCATGCTGGTCATTTCTTTGAATCATAATTATTTATGCTTTCTGATGTACTTGTCGGAGTCGTGCCTGACTATGCATCACCTGATTGTCTGTCTGTCTGGTCTGAGTGGCATGTCTGTGTGTGCAATGTCTGTGTGTGTCGGTGTTTTCCCTCATGTGTTTCAAGTGCTGCTGGTGGGTGATTGGCGTTTCCGTGGGAATGCTGAGTGCTCAGCTAATCCATGATCTGCGTTTCCATGGGAACGCTGATTGCCTAGCTCATCAGCGGACCGAAGACACCTGTCCCTCATTAATAACCTCTCAATATAAGTTCTCCTCATATTGAGCCCTTTGTCAAATCATTTGTTGTTGTGCTTGCTGTTAAATGTTTGTGTCCAGTCGGTTGGATCCTGTTCTTGTTAGTACTTCGGTCGATTTCTGTTTTTTTTTATTTTTCAAGTTATCATTCTGTTTCTGTTTTTCCCCCTCAAGAGTGATTTATTTGTACTTCACGGCCATTAAGGCTGTTCCCTTGCTGCTGCCAATGTTCATGGCCATGGAGGCCGTTCCCTTGCCTCTGTCAGCATTCACGGACAAAGTTCTTCTGTCATTCTGGATTTTTGTGGTGAGTCTCTTAATCATGACAGTACTATCTGTAACGTCTTAAAAACATGAATAACCAACACTCTTGGAAACAAACAATTTGATCAAGAAAGAATTTCTATAGCTTGGTATTATTTAAAATTTTACAACTAAGTCCCACTGTCCACATATGTGGACATACATTTTTAAGAAAACTATTTGGTCTAACTATATGGGGCTACTAGTAACAAATCAGAAAGCGGAATGGAAAATGCACACAGTAGTTATGCTCGTGTCTCAGGAGGATAATGATGAGGACAGGTACTCGCTTCCCTGAACAATAGCTGTGCAAGCCATAGCATAGCTATTGAACTACACTCTGTAGTCTGTATTTTTAAAAGGCACTGCATAACCACATATTTTGAAAAATGATGACGTTAGGAAACAGTTTAGTGTTGACGAGGCCTAAAAAAAGTGTTGTGCTCCTGTGTCATTGAAAAACAACAAACATAGACTTCTCCCTAGTGCATATTTACATAGAAAACAATAAAAAATTATGAAAAATTAGGTTTGTTGTGAATGTCACCTTAGCACGTGTTTTATTTATTAACCATACCGTATATATTTTTAAATAATACTCCTTTTCATCATCTTTGACATCCTTATATAGAATGACTTTAGGCCATATAAGAAAGTCTTTTCAAGGTTGATCCACTATTGTTGTTTCTATAAATTGTCTGAATAGGGGGAATAACTGGCAGTGAATTTATAGTGTTTCTTAATTAATCAGTAGCCATTTTTATGCAGCTGACACCCAATTAAACATGTAGACAAATCCAAAACAACCACTTTGGGTAAAATGACTGTTACATCTCCCTGCTGTTTGTTTATTCCTTGAGTGTGCAACCTCAATTACTCTATTGTGTCAGTCTTTGCATAATTATGTAATTGGAGTCTTTTATTTGGATAGATACTCAAACCTGGTCTATTGGGCTTTATAAAGATTGATTTAAAAATATTTTAGCCAAAAATGTTAAATATTATATTCTCACAGAGTCTGTAGGATTTTTCCTCGTCCATTATAGCTCTGTTTCAAAACACATTGAGGAGCCTCTTTTTCCAGCAAACAAGACCAGCTAAGACCGGAAAAAAAGCTTAATTGTTTTGTACTTTTCAACAGGGATCTCATTCCATTGACTCCACTGAGGTGGTTTAAAGAGGTTTATCAAATTGATCATTCTGGACTCTCCACATTATGAGCACATATAGTGAGACTAAGTGAGCTAAACTTGACCTTAACTTACAGAGAACTCTCACATGTCTATTATAGCTGTCACTGTGTTCAGAAAGAGACTAATGTTCAGTAATGGCTCTTCAGCCGTACTTTCATACAGACCTTTTGTACCTAAGCTTTTTGCTTTGGCAGTTGCTAATCAGCCAATAGGACTCTCTCTGACTCACAAGTCTGGCGTTAATGCATGAGATTCTCCACATCTGAGCCAACAATACCACTCTCTGTATCTCTGCTCTCTCGATTCACATTAAAAGCCTTGTCATTGAAAGAGCTTCTACCTCACTTTACGAAGATACACATAGCTTAGGGTCACAAGGATGCACATTAATGGGATGTGCTTCCATCACTAAAATTAAACATTACTGCAGAGTTTTAGGCAGAATTGTGACTTATTTCCCCTCTGTCAATTTCTGTTCTGCTTCATAATGTGAAAAGGCCAAGCTGCATGTCATTTGGGCAGAATATTAGAACTATTGGACCGTTCTAAATCCTCTGAGCTGCAGTCTGATTGGTCGAGCTAGGAGACCTGGAAGAAAAGTGCAAGAAAGTTGAACTGGCCAAATGAAATGTGATGAGTCAGGTTAATGGATTCCATTACCTGGAATGAATGTCAAAGATGGTAGAAATATGAAAAGGGCCATAAGAATAGAAAGTGCTTTGTTTTATGTGAAACGAATGGTGCTCTTTTGTCTAAAGTAATTTTTCTTCAACCCCTATTTCAATTCTCAATTTCCTGGAGGGATGAATAAAGAACTCGTAACAGATTTTTTATATAGATGTATAATTTTATTTTGTGCTTATTGGTGGTTTTGATTGTTTTTGTTTGTTTTGTTCTTCATTGGCTCTGACATACAGAGAAACAACTCAAATTTATGTATGTGAATTTCTCATTGGCCCTCATTTTCCTAGTCCCTAGCTTTCCATTTACAGCGTTTGAGATTGGATGATGTTATATTGCATTCTTGAATTGGAATTTAGCTTGCATTAAAAGGAAATATTAGTAAGTCTGTCATCATTTACTCACACTCATTTTGTTTCATACATGTTTGACTTTTTTCTTCCATGGAACACAAAAGGAGAAGTTTAGCAGAACCAGTGACGTGCGGTGATGTCTTAAAGAGGCTAGGCACTGAGTTATGAAAGCCAGATTACCTGATTTATTGTTTAAGCTAATAATACGTAATAACAGTGAACGTTACGCACAAGCGCGGCATATCAAGAAATGTAAAAATCAGGATGAATTATTTGTCAATAAAAAAAATAAATAAATAAATAAAAAAAAATCAGGATGTATATCGTGTTCTCTCTCTATCACAGACACACACACATACACACACACACACACACACACACACACACACAGTGAACGTTACGCACAAGCGCGGCATATCAAGAAATGTATGTATTTTATATATGTGTTATAATATATACGATTTTGTTAATATATCTTCATTAGATATTATTATACAAAATTCAGTAGTCAAAACACAGAACATATAACAGAACATAAGTTGTTTATTTTTTACAACATTATGTGCTTATTTTTTTATGTGCAATCTTCATCTTTATAACAGAAGATACAATACAACAATCCTTTACCTTTTCATTGTGGTAGGTTATATACAGCTTCCTTTGCTCGTCAAGTGCAAGGTCGATCCGAGATTTTCCAAAGGTTTTCAGTGTAATTTGACACTGGATGTGAGCTGATGACTTTTCATGCTTGGTTAAAGCTGCGGGCAGGTTGTTCAAATCACAATATCCTGCTGAAGTCCAAACAGTCTGACTGGTTGAAAAAAGCAGGCAGGGATAGCAGTACAGCCGCTGATTGTTAGCACAGCCACATAGCCAATCTTTTCTTACATACCAATCAGTTTGAAATGATCGGATAATTTTTGTGCCCTTTTGCTGTACTAGTCAATCTAAGGCTGGCGTAGACCTCCCTCTTGCAATTAACTCATATTTGGAATTAAAATCGAGCTTGGAAAAAATTCTTAATTCCGTGATTACGGCCGGTGCTGTCATTTTGAATTTGGCGGGGATTAGGCATGTACGCTAGCTGTGGTGTAATGATGTTAGCTACGTAAATGTCCAGGAATATCTCGATTTTAATTGGTCCATGTCTGATACGTAACGGAGATGATTACGGGCATAACATATTTCCGTCAAAAGGCACAGCAGATTTGTGCTTTTTGCCGTACATGTTAAAGAATACAGGATCGAAGTGCGCATGCGCAACATGGGTTTTCCGCTTGTCGTCTGCAATGAATGGACCGTAAAAGCACTGCTTATTCTACCATTTGTTTTTAGTTGATTATGCATAACTGCTACATTTGTCATCATAACGTCTAAACAATTGGAATAACACACATATTGCATATATAAATCACAAGAATAAAAAGTAAAAATACAAGTTTATTATTTAATAAACATTTTATTTTTGAATTTTGGCAGGGTAGGCAGTGCCTAGTTTGCCTACCCAGACCGCACGTCAGTGAGCAGAACGCCCTGTTCTCTGTCATTTAATGAGGATGGAACAGTGCTATCAAGCTTAACAAAGACAAAAAAGCACCATAAAAGTAGTTTATATTAACTTGTACACTTTATTCCAAGTCTAAATAAGCCACACAATAGGTTTGTGAGAGGAAAATACTTACATTTATGTTATTATTCACTGAAACTCTATTTTGACAGCTGTGGTCACCATTTCATTTCATAGGTTATGTTTACATTCTCCATTCAAAAGTATACCACTGGTTTTCTACCTCCATGCACCTTGTTTGAGAGTAAATTTGCACCAGAATAACTATATTATGGGACCACATTCAGCACTAATACCTTTATTTCACACAAGCTCTTAATTCAAATTCACTCAGAAATATAAATCAGAAAGCTTGAAGAGGGAATTAACCAACTTTTAATTGAATGTCTTTTGCTTCACTTCCTTGCAGTATTTGTGAAAATAAATGTGCCCTCATAAGTCCCACTTCATCAAACATTCAATTTAATCTCTCATCTTGAGCACAGAATAATTTGATTTTAAAATTTAGAAAACACCCTTTTTTCAGAACTTGCCAGAGCGTTCTGGGGAATGTTGATTTTAGTCTAGGATTCAATCCAATTATGTTTCTGGTACCCTTAATTAAATAGTTATCACAGTATTGTATTAGTAAGATACACTCACAGATAAAGGCTCTGAATTAACTCTTTTTGCCATTGGAGAGGAATTAAAAAAACAAAACACACACACACACACAAAATAACTAAGTGGGATATGTGATTGGGGAGAAAAAAACACACAAATATTCTGGGTTCAATACAAGCTAAGCTCCATCGACAGCATTTAGGGCAATGTTCTGGATTACTACAAAAAAATGATTTCGAATCATCCCTCCTTTTCTTTAAAAGAGAGATTACAATATAAGTGAATAGGGCCATTTTTTGGAGGGTTTAACTCTCTGGGGTTGATGGACGCCACGGCATGTCATTACAGCGGAAACAACATAAAATACTCCATAATTTTGCGGCATACAGATAAGTGTAAGACATCATTAAAGACTATAAAGGGTCTACTTTTATTTGTTTACCCTCACAATAACAATAAAACCTTGTGTTTTTGTAAAATATAGAAAATAAATGGGGTGAGCTAACTGCAGTCTCTATGTTCACGAGCATATTTCAGAAACACGTCACTAAAATTATCTGAAACTCCGCGAATACTTATCACACAGAAATTAACCAATCAATAAATGTTTATTTATAAAGCACATTTAAAAACAACTGAGGTTGACCAAAGTGCTGTACAGTGAATAAATTAAGACAAAGACAAAAAATTTAAATAAAGACAAAATAAACAAACAATAAACAATCTTTAATATAAAAGACCCAAAAATAACATAGTTAGGGAATGTTAAAAGCCAGGGAATTCTCTTCTTAAGAGAAGATTTAAATAAAGAGATGGATGGTGCATATCTGATATATAAAGAGGAAGGCTATTCTAAAGTTTCGGACCAATGGTAGCAAAAGTGCGATCAACCCGGTTTTTAAGTTTGGCTCTAGGGACAGTGAGTAGGCCATGGTTACGCAATCTTAGCATTCGAGAAGGAGTGTACAGGAGCAAATCAGTTAAGTATTGAGGAGCCAGATTATTGAGGGCTTTGTAGACAAATTATAAGATTTTAAAATCAATCCTATACTTGACAGGGAACAAGTGCAAGGAAATTAGAATAGGTGTAATATGGTCATATTTGTGCTTCCCTTTGAAAAGCCTAGCAGCTGCATTTTGTACTAGCTGCAGACGAGAAATGCAAGACTGAGGGAAAAGTGAGTATTTTAACAATTACAGATTGGCCCATTCACTTCCATTGTAAGTGTAACCCAGATTTGTACTTTTTTTTTTTTTTTTTTTTTAAGAAAAGGAGGGGTAATTCAAAAGAATTTTGTTGTGGTAATCAATACTATGCCACAAATTCTGTTGATTGAGCTTAACTTTTATTGTACCCGGAATATTCCTTTAAGCAATATTACCGAAGAGTTAAATGTTGAGGTTTTAAAGTTTAATGCTCTATCTTGTTTTAAATTCACAATACTTCAATCAAAACCCTAAACTTTTAACATTAACCTCACCAATAATGTCTGAAAAAAAGAAATGAGATGAAAAATGCAATTGCTGAAGCAACTACATCATTTTGTGGTGGTTCTATGATACTCTCGCCACACATGTCGACTCGCATGCTCTTCGAGATTGTTAAAGGGTTTACACTGCAAGTGCTCTTTCAGTTGAGCTACTGTGCAATTTGATCACACCCGAACAAGCTTGCAAATGTAGTTGGTTATGCAATCATTAAATTGTATCATTCACAAGTCATACATTATAGTAAGTGTTTTGATATCATTAGATACCATTGTGTGAGAAAGATGGCAATAGTGTTTATGAACTGATATCACAGTGTAACTTTTTTATTATTTTTTGGGGTTCCTGGGTAGTAAGTGCTATTTCCTAATTGCTTATGCCTCTAAAGAATAGAACATGTTTAGAACCAAACTTTGCTTTTGTGACCAGGAAAAAGTTCATTGGAAAATAGGTACATTTCAAAATATCACTGTCCTGGACAGAAAAGCATAGTTTATGAGGAATAATAGCCATTTTCTATACTTTTGGGGCATAAGCAATTAGGAAATAATGCTTACTACCCAGGAACAAAAATTGTATTACATAGTGTAATCTGCTGTTTTACTCGTGATTTGTGTGAAAGAGAATAAAAGTCATTGTTGTTTTAGCACCCCTAGTTTTCATTTTACAAGAAAACTGCCATAATGTTGCATGGTACAAAAAATAATTTTTTGCTAAATTATCTATGAAACCCAGTGGATGATATCACATGATACGAAGTGATGACTGACTCCAAGACAGCCGACAGCCTCGCCTGAGCCAGACCTTTCTCTCTCCTTGTATTTACAGCCTGAATCTAATCTCCTCTAGATTGTATTACCTCTACAGGACAACCAGTTTTTCAGTGGAAGAGAGGCTAGCTGTATGCATTATTGAATTCCAGACTTGCTGTGAGCCAAAACCTACTGCTGTGTCTTAAAGGACTCAAGCCCTTGAGCAATAACCTTTTAGAACTACAACTGAAATAATGCAGCTTTTCTTCTGGTGAATTTACACTGTAGATGCATTCTCAAAGGTACTATCTGGATGAATATGAAGAGCATTTTAAAAGATCTGAAGTAAAGCTTTTGGAAGAGGTTAGCCGGTCGGTCTTGTCCTCTGTTCTCACAATTCAATTTATTTTTATTTTTTTTGCCTGCTGTCACTCTAATCCACATAACAGGTTTTACTGATTGTATCTAATGCTGTATTTCTGAGATTGAAGTTTAAAATGAGATTATAATAGTCCTCTTAGCCAGGTGTGCACATTACTCCCCTCTTGATTTTGCTGTTATTTTTCCACTGACCTGTACCACTGTCGCAAACGCAAATGTCAGCTGCTTAAAGCCATTGATTTGATTGGAGGGCCCAACATTTTCTCCCTGTACTGATTGGCTTTAGTATTCTGCTGATGAGTGGCTGGATGTCCTTCAAAGCTACACTGTAAAGAAAATTGCTGTAAATTTACATCCAATTCTTACAGCAATCTACTGTGTTTATTAAATACAATATTTTTCTGTTAAAAATGTTAGCAGGCTCACTGTTAACTAACTAGTTTATGGTTAATATCTGTTGTAAGCAAGGCATTAGGAGAAAATTAACATTTATAATCTTGGTAAAAGCTAGTGACATTTTTAAACGTACATTTTAAAACACCCTATGAAAATGTTAATTTGTGGCACATGGTTAGTGTTCATGAAGTTTCTGTTTACAGTCAGTTTAATTAGTGTTGTTGTTTTGTTAACAACAGCTGTGTTTTGTTTGAAGTCACCATCATAGTGATTAGTGTTCTCTTGAGCTGGCACCTTAGACCTTCTTTATTATTATATGTAGGAAATTTGGTTGTATAAATGTACACAGTATGGATTAAAGTGCAGCAATTCTCCACCATTATATGTAGGAACGTTATGTGTGAGCTAGGAATTCAATTAAACTGCCCTTATTCTACATTATAAAGTAAGGACATTTATAATAGAATTAGTAACGTTCGACAACCGTTATAAATTAGATAAATGACAAATAACTTGATTATTTGTCTGAATAAAATTCTCCACCAATAAAATAGAAACATTTATATTGTAAGGAATTCGCTTTAATAAGGGAATTATGATTAATTCACTTATTGGAGTGATATTATTCTCATGGCTTATTGAAAATAATATTACACATATTTAGGTACAGCTTTGAAGTGAAATCTTTTAAAAACAGGGATGAGATTATTTATCAAAATATACCACAGTCAAATTATCTTTGAATACAGACAAACTTTATTGCTATTCTAACATAAATCTAATCTAATGCATACAACATGAAACAGGTTGGTGAGTAAAGTGACAGAATGCTCAATACAGTGAAAATGAACTTTATGAAGTCTGTTGACAATGCCTTGAGAAACATTTATCGTTCTTTGAGTCTAAATCGATTTGCAATCGGATTACCCAAAGTATTCAACTAATACACTTGCACTTTGAGCAGCCTGGAGATGTACTTGTGTGTCGTTGCATTTCCTTGCATTGTGTTTCCTCGTGTTGCTTGGTTCTTTGGCGTTTGTAGAAAGTTTGTTCCGTCGATGTATTGGACTCTGATATGATTGTGGATAGTTATTGTCTGGTTGAAGTGAGGCCTTCTGCAAGGAGGACTCGCGACTCCCGTAGGGGGTGTTAACCATGGAGCAGAGAGTGAAGGCTGCCTCTGGGTTGTTGATGTCCCGAGTTTTCCTTGGACTCTACATAGCACGGAGTATCTGGAAGAAGCAAGAGAGACGAAGAGAAGAGACCATGAGACCATTGCAAGAGCAGAAGATTTCAGAAGAGAGCCAGTTCTTCCTTGGGTAGGAAAGTTTTTAACTGAAATTGGCCGCATCCCAAAGATGTCCTGAGCCAATCAGAAGTGGCTTTTCAGAGTCACATGGTTGACTGGTCTGTCCATTTCCCAAAGTTGATTTAAGATCCTTTGTGGAGGATTCTTACAAACTCCTGCTCAAAAATAGTGCATGTTTAATCATGAACTTTTATATCTTGACAACAGTACAAGAGACATGACATTCGTTGTCATCAACATTCTCTACGTAAACAAGCAAGCATTTACATACTAAATATGACATTCTTTCATGAATATTATACATTTAAGTAACAAAACATGAAAATCCCTGGTTACAAATCATAATGGTTAATTCATTGGTTTTACAACATGGATGATACATTACATATTATGAGAAATCTGATTGTCAGGGTATAATATCCAGTTGAATAGTTACCATTCTTAGTAGAATGAGATGAATCATACCAGATTAAATATGATAATTTATCCAGTAAAGGATATTTCAGCAAAATTATATACAGCAAGTTGAGTGTTTGATGGGCAGATCGATTCTGAAGTATCGATACTTTCGATACTGATGTGGTATCAAGTTATAATCATATTATTCCTAATATATATTTTATTGCATAAATTTTTTTTTAAAATAGTGATCTTATTATTTAAATAACATGAATATTAATGCATCTCATAAGCTTCAATGTGGAAAACATTATATGTGCGAATTGTTGCAAAGTTTTGGCAAAATGGTTTAAGGACAACAAAGTCAAGATATTGGAGTGGCCATCACAAAGCCCTGACCTCAATCCGGTAGAAAATTTGTGGGCAGAACTGAAAAAGCATGTGCGAGCAAAGAGGCCTACAAACTTGACTCAGTTACACCAGTTCTGTCTGGAAAAATGGGCCAAAATTCCAGCAACATATTGTGAGAAGCTTGTGGAAGGCTACCTAAAATGTTTGACCCAAGTTAAACAATTTTAAGGCAATGCTACCAAATACTAACAAAGTGTATGTAAACATCTGATCCACTGGGAATGTGATGAAATAAATAAAAGCTGAAATATATAATTCTCTCTACTATTATTCTGACATTTCACATTCTTAAAATAAAGTAGTTCTCTTACGAGAGGTTCTCTCGTATTGCGTAAGCTAGCTTACGCTACGGGAAAGATTAATCTTTTCTGAGATATTGAAGCCAAAACATTATCCTTAATTTTGTATCCATTGTCAACGCAGTGCAGCAACTGCATACCTTGAGCGGGCTAGCTAGTGAGCTCATAGGTTGCTCTGCGGCAACTGCTGCAGCCTATAGACGAACTTGAGTGAACTTGCGTCCAGTGACAGGCGCCCGCGCCGTCACTGTATCAAAGCCCGCCAAAATGGGCATGGCTAGAATGCATATAAGCGTAAGTTCGTAGGCGAAGCTCTTCGCATCTCTGAACTGCAGAAGCTGCGTCGCCGTTCGAGGGGCATCTAGCAAGCTTGGACAGCGCTCGAAGAAGCCGGCCGTCTTCACCACCTTCAGCCGTCCTGCGAGCGTACACAATCCGGCGACGTATCCTTTTTAGAGCAAGCTAGTTCCTCAGCGAACTTCACAAAAAGAGCAACGAGCGTCTTTTTAAAGATGCCTCGCACCACCTGCGCCTCATGCCGCGCCCCTCTCAGCACCGGAGACCGCCACCTCATATGCGCTTTCTGCCTGGGACTGGAACATGCAGAGCTCGCCCTCGCTGACGGCGGATGCGACCTCTGCGAGGAGCTTCCGATGTCGACCCTGCGGGCTCGACTCGAAGCACTCAAAATCGAAGCCGCCCGCTGCTTCGTTCGCCAGCGCAGAAAGAAGCGCCGCTCCCAAAGGCTGCCGGAACCAGTGTTAGAAGCGACTACCTCGCCGGAGCCTCTCCCTCGAGCCTCGCTTTCACCCTCCCCGCCCCGGGACGCTACAGTTGCCGCTGAGCGGCCGCACTGTTGCCATCTCGGATGACGAGGCGGAGGATAAGGGCTGCTGTTCCATCATGGCTTCGGACAGCGAGGAGTGGTCAGGCTTCAAGCCTCCTCCTCGGCCCAGGAATCCAGCAGGACCCGCGCGGAGTCGAGGAAGAACTAACACGCCTCCTCACACAGGCCGTCGACTGCCTCGGGCTCGAGTGGTCACCGCCCTCTGAGCAGGCTCCCAACAGACTCGACGGCTGCTTTCTTCAGAGCCGTCGCCGCGTGGCACCCGCGGCCCGGGCCGCTCCCTTCCTGCCGGAACTCCACGCCGAGCTCTCTAAATCGTGGAACGCGCCTCTCTCGGCCAGGAACCCATCCCATGTCTCCACCTCTCTTGCTTCGGTGGACGGCGCCACCGAGAGGGTCTACTCTTCCATCCCCCCGGTCCAGGATTCGGTAGCAGCACACCTTTGCCCGCCCTCCACGAGATGGCGGTCTAAGCCAGTGCTCCCGTCTAAGGCCTGCAGAACTACTTCCGCCTGTGTTGGCCGCGCCTATGCCGCTGCCGGCCAAGCCGCATCTGCTCTGCATTCCATGGCCGTTTTACAGATCCTCCAAGCGGACCTTCTTCGAGAGTGGGATGAGAAAGGCAGGCACCCAGAGGCTGTTTCAGATCTAAGGAGCGCGACGGATCTCGCCCTTCGCGCCACCAAAGCTGCAGCTCAAGCCCTAGGAAAGTGCATGGCCATGCTGACTGTGACCGAGAGACACCTATGGCTAACGCTAGCCGACATGGGAGAAGCTGAACGCTCCACATTCCTCAATGTGCCGCTCTCTCCGTCCGGTCTCTTCGGTTCCGCGGTGAGTGGCATTGTTGACCGTTTCTCGGAAGTCCAGAAAGCCACCCAAGCCATGAATCTCTTCCTGCCTCGTTGCGCTAGCTCCTCTGCAGGCCGCCCACGTGACCAGCCTCCTGCACGAGCCTCTTCACAGCGCCCAGCTCAGCAAAGCCAGACTTCTCAGCGTCGACAGGGCGGCCGCCCTAGAACGCGCTCAGACAGCCGCCGCAGACCGCCGCCCCCCCGCGGGCCTCAGCCTAAGATTGCGCTGAAACCTGAGCAACCGAAGTCCTCCTAGCTTTGTTAAGGAAACGACGGCTCAGTCCCGCCACGGCCGGACCACCGTCAAAGCTTCACCCCCTGTCAGTCCCCTTCTCTCAGGCTACTGCAGTGGTGGATTCAGCAGCCAACAAGCCGGTGATACTGCCCGCTTGCCTGCACTCAAATGCCGTTTTCACGGCGACCCAAAGAAATCTTGTGAAAAGCAAACATGCCTTATGTGTAGAAAATGTGCCCACAATCCAGTGTTCACCCCTACACACAAGCATTACACTTCCCGTGTTCCTATCAGAGCCCACTCACATAAAGCAGGCACAGCCAGCTCGAGTGTTAGTCAATAAATGCGCCCACGAATCCGTGCGCGCGCCCCTTCTCTGCCCGCTCTGTCACACGGCCAGCAAACACCTCTCTGTATGTAAGTCCCATGCCCGTGACTATGCTCGCGCATCACTTCACAGATGTGAGTCTTTCCCCATTCACCTCAATCGGGAAGTCACTCACAGAACAGCCTGTCCCTGCTGTCTGCGAGCAGTCATGCATAAGCACAGTAAGCGCGCTCACACATTCTGTTCAGCTCGCTGTGTGCGGCAATCAGGGCGACTTGGCCATTCACCCTCTAGCGTTACGCTTCAAAGCGTGAAAAGCTATCCCAGGGATATCCAAATGGGTGTTAAGCACAATAAAACAGGGCTATTTGCTACAGTTCGATCGCCGCCCTCCCGCTTCAGAGCGTGGCTCGAAACTACTGTGAACACGGAAGCAGCCTGCATGCTTCGTTCGAAATAGCAAACCTTCTGTGCAAAAGGGCCATGAGAGAGTGCCACCTTCTCTGAGCGAGTCGGGGTTTTACAGCCGTTATTTTCTTGTCCCCAAGAAAGACGGCGGCCTCAGACCAATATTAGATCTCAGGGTTTTGAACAAGGTGCTCGCAAAAGACCGTTCAAAATGCTTACAATCAGGAAACTCCTCGCGCATGTGCGCCAGGGGACTGGTTTATTTCTCTCGATCTGAAAGATGCCTACTTTCAGATTCAGATAAATCCCGTCACAGGCCATTCTTGAGATTCAGCCTTTGACGGCCAGGTTTATCAATACACCATCCTTCCGTTCGGCCTGTCTTTAGCACCCGTACTTTCACGGAGTGCATGGATGCAGTGCTCGCACCCCTGCGGAGTCAGGGCTTGCGAATTCTGAACTATTTGGATGATTGGCTGATTTTGGCACAGTCACATACGGAGCTTCTGTCTCACAGGACAGTTCTCCTCAGTCATCTGAACAGTTTGGGTCTTGCAGTCAATTGGACCAAGAGCTCACTACAGCCCAGTCAGGCAATTTCCTTCCTTGGAATAGAACTAGACTCCATGGTGATGACGGCTCGCTTATCTACACAGCGCGCATGCCGTGTTCAGCGACTAGCCGCGTCCTTTCAGATGAACAGCCTCACGCCTCTGAAAAAATTTCAGAGAATGCTAGGTTACATGGCCTCAGCCGCAGCAGTACTTCAGCTGGTTTTACTGTGCATCGCCCGCTTCAGCATTGGCTAAACACCTGCGTCTGCGGCTGGGCCACGGCGCCAGCGATCAGAGTGACTCAGACCTGTATCTCAGCTCTGCAGCCCTGGGCAGTGGCGAATGGTATCAGCGGGAGTGACGATGGGAGCTGTATCTCCGAAAGTCATCTCGACGACCGCCCACGGGTTGGGGCGGTCCGAGGCTCTCGATTTTGGCTATGGTCAGTTCAGGAAAGCTCCTTCACATAAATTGTCTGGAAATGATAGCGGTCGATGCGCGACGTCCTCCCGGTCATTCAGGGTCACCGTCCTGGTCGTTGGACAACAGATCTGTGGTATCCTATCTAAACCGTCAGGCGAGTCAGATCAGGAACCTCTTCCATCTGACAAAGCATACTGAGTTGGTCCCAGTGCCATCTGCGTCGCTGAGGCGATGCGTGCCAGGCCACCTGAACGACAGCCCAGACAGACTGTCCAGAGACAATATTACCCCAGGGGAATGGTCCCTGCACGCTCAAACAGTCCAGAAGTTATGGAGCATATTCGGCAGAGCAGAGATAGACCTCTTTGCGTCAGAAGAGAACTCTCACTGCCCAGTATTTTTCTCAAAGCGAGGACGCGCTGGCCCAGGACTGGCCCAACCGCCCGCTTACGCCTTCCCTCCCGTCTCGCTATTGCCACAGGTAATGCAGAGGATCAGGGAAGCAGCGTCACTCGGTGCTCCTCATAGCCCCGCTGGGAGAATCAGACATGGTTCCCGGAGCTTACGCAGCTGTCACTGACAGCCCCGTGGCCTATTCCAGTGAGAGCAGATCTCCTCTCTCAAGCTCGTGGCACGATCTGGCATCCCCACCCAGAGCGCTGGGCACTGCACGCGTGGGTGATCAACGACTACCCGTCGATTTGCCAGAAGGAGTAATAAACACTATCATACACGCTAGAGCCCCTTCCACGAGAAGACTCTATGCGTCCAAATGGTCTGTGATTTCAAAATGGTGCACCGACAGAGACCTGGACCCACGGACATGTGGGGTGTCGTCGCTGCTCGTGTTTTTACAAGAGCTGCTGGATAAGGGCAGATCCCCATCCACGCTCAAAGTGTACGTGGCGGCCATTGCGGCGTTCGCTCAACCCCTGCACTGCCAGTCACTGGGAAAAAACGAGCTGGTCATCCGCTTCCTCAGGGGAGCTAGAAGGATGAACCCCCCGCGCCCCCCATCGGTTCCTATCTGGGATCTTTCTGTAGTTCTCGAAGCTATGGAAGCCCCCCTTTCGAACCGCTTCAATCCGTGGATTTGAAATACCTTTCACTCAAAACCGTTTTTCTGACTGCCCTGTCATCAGTTAAACGTGTGGGAGACCTTCACGCGCTGTCTGTCAGCGCTGCGTGTCTTGAGTTTGGACCAAGTGACTCCAAGGTCATTTTAAAGCCTAGACACGGCTATGTCCCCAAGGTGATCGGTACTCCTTTCAGAGCACAAATCATTTCCCTATCGGCGCTGCCAGCATCCGATAATGAACGCGACGCCAATCTCCTTTGCCCAGTCAGAGCACTGAGATTGAATACTGCGTGCTCCGCCTCTTTCAGACGCTCTGAGCAGCTTTTCGTTTTGTTCGGAGGGCGCACCAAAGGTTTCGCTGCCTCGAAACAGACACTGTCTAGATGGATAGTGGATGCTATTGCTGCCGCGTACGCGTCAAAAGACCTACCATGCATTAGGGCTCACTCCACTAGAGGCATGGCCTCCTCGTGGGCATGGTCCAGCAGGGTTTCCATTCACGACATATGTGTGGCAGCGGGCTGCGCTTCCCCCTCCAACTTCTGTCAGATTTTACAATCTGGAAGTGCCCGCCCTGCAGGCAAAACTACTAGCGGTTTAATACGCTACAGCTCCCCTGGTGAGCTGCACTGATGGGACACATTCCACACAGACCGGCACCGCCGCTCTGTCTTTTCCTTCCCACTATGTGCTTATGTATTACGCACACACTGGCCCGCACTCTTGCCGGCCAAATATTATTCCCCCACTCACAAGGGCTCCACGGGTCCCCCACCCCGGGGCTCATGCAGTGGATGCTTGGCGCGCACGGCGTTGACAATGGGTTCCCGTAGCGTAAGCTAACTTACGCAATACGGAGAGAACCTCTTGTAAGAGAACGAATCGGTTACCTTACGTAACCTCGGTTCTCTCTAGAAGAGGAACGATTATTGCGTAGCCGGCCGTGCTCGCGCCACGAGCGATTTTCGCTTCATTCAATGAAAACCAGGGTTCCAGCCTACGAACTTACGCTTATATGCACTCTTGCCACGCCCATTTTGGCGGGCTTTGATACAGTGACGTCATTGGACGCAAGTTCACTCAAGTTCGTCTATAGGCTGCAGCAGTTGCCGCAGAGCAACCTATGAGCTCGCTAGCTATCCCGCTCAAGGTATGCAGTTGCTGCACTGCGTTGACAATGGATACAAAATTAAGGATAATTTTTTGGCTTCAATATCTCAGAAAAGATTAATCTTTCCCGTAGCGTAAGCTAGCTTACACAATACTCGTTCCCTCTTCTAGAGAGAACCGAGGTTACGTAAGGTAACCGATTCGTTATCCTAACTGACCTAAGACAAGGAATGTTTTCTATGATTAAATGTCAGGAATTGTAAAAGACTGAGTTTAAATGTACAGTATTTGGCAAAATTGTATGTAAACTTCTGACTTCAACTGCATCTATCAGAAAATAACATTATGTAGCTATAGGCAAACATATTGTCTTTGTTAGCAACACAGATGGCTTTTGCTCAAGCCAGACAGTGCTGTTGCAAATGCAGCATTGTGATCATGCTCACAGCTATAACAAATAATGGAAATGAGCCTGCCCATTAATAGCCTCTCTGGGTTCAGTCTATCTCTTGCTGGTTCAAGTCACTTAAGGGCCTTTTGTGAACCCTTGTATGCATTTAGCTTAATCTAATGCTCACATGCACAATCATTTGTTTGCACACGAATTTGTCTTTATTCATTTATTACACTGACTCTAATACACAGCACCAGAAAAATGCAAATCTGGACTTTAGTAATATATGCTATTAGACAGTGTGTTCCACGAGGTAGACAATGTACAATGACAAGGAAAAGTATGTGAACCCTTTGGAATTAGCTGGTTTTCTGCTATCTTAAAATCCACGATCCCGGTTCCGGGATTTAAAATTACGTCAGTAATAATGTACTTCCAATTTTAAATGTATGCGGAGGAGTTATGAGCTCATATCTGGTACCATTTGAAAGCTTAGAATGTCTACTTTCTTGAGATATGCATCACTTTGGCATTTGTTTTACACTAAGTAACTTATTTACAATAAATTACATAGTTCTACCCATCAAAAGTCGTGTCATAATTATGTGCGTTTTTGAATACATATGTCTCATATCAGCTCAAATATGACGCACATGTACAAACCATGTATCAAATGAAAGCTCTCATTGCCAGTAAGAAGTTCCAATAAGTCTTTTTATTGAGGTATAATCACATATCTAATACACTTCGAATGAATCATGAAGTATACAATCATACAAGTGAAATTATTGAATATTTGCCGTGCTACTTGCACTAGACAGCACAGTTAGCCACAAATGCTACATAATCTTTTATGATATTCAACAATCCAGGAAAATATGTAAACATCCGATCCGGATAAAGCATATATTGCCGTAAAGCTTAGACCCTCTGCTTTCCGGCAATGTCTCTCAAGATCAAATAGACCAATCAGGGGCTGTGATATTGCATCCAGACTGTGACGTGATCACTGGGTAGGTTACGTGCCCAAAACACACAGACGCGTCTCACCAGACACCAGAGCGCATATTTACCACTTTCAACAGTGTTTTATGTAATGACAAAGGGTTTTCTGTAAAATTACACTGGGATTTTGCATTTATAGCACTGTATATGGGTATGGGGAGACTTTAGATTTGGGTAGGCGGAAAGTACACCAAAAAAGTAATATTCCTCCCTTCAAATAAATTGAAATAGATATTAAATAAAACATGATACAGACAAAATTCCTTTTCAGGTATTTGCTGACATCTAGTGGAAACAGCCAAAACTGTCTGCTTGCTGCTAGGGTTTACAGGGCTTGAGTTTATACACTTTCAAAAATGAATTTATATAAAAAAAATCAAAAAGCGCCTCTTTTTTTAGGAGGGTTATTACTGTTCAGACAACATATATTTATTTTTTTTTTTTAATTTTTAGCAGTGTTTTATGCAACTTCAAAGGGTTTCCTGTAAAATGACACCAAAACTGTGTATTTAGGCCAAAGTATGTGGGAATGGGAAGCTTTTTAATTTGGGTAGGCCAAATCCAGGCGGAAATCCCCAAAAATGGCAAGGATCTTAAGAGGTTTTAACTGGTCATAAAATATAATCTCATCGTCATCAAAGTCACAGGAATAGACAAACACAATGTGCTTAAGCTAACACACAAACAATTATAATATTGAATGTCTTTACTGAACACATCCCATTAAACATTCACAGTGTTGTGTAAAAAGTAAGTGAATATACAAAACCACACCTCCAATCTCGTTTCACTAATTGGATGCCAGGTATGCCAACTCCTAATTAGATTTTGTTGACATCATAAGCCTAGGGGTTTACATTTACATCCAAGATACACTTTGAATGTTTGAATTATGTATTCACTATGTACGAGTCCAATTCAATACTTTGTGTTTTACCAGTTAAAATAGATTGTGTTTGTTCATTATTATTAATAAAGACAAATTTATACCTAAATGCAGGTTATTCCAAAGGGTTCCCATACTTTTTCTTGCCACTGTACATACCAGGGTTGGGAAAAATTCAGAATTTAAGAATCGAGACCCTTTCAATTCATGAGTTGGAATTTGAATTAAATTGGCCACACCCCACAGGAGGTTGAATTGGAAATGTAATTGGATTAAAAGTAAGAGGAATTTACTGAATTGTAAAAGTCACAAAATAGTTTACAAATATAGTTTGTTGCAAAAAACTACAAATTTGCAACAAATCATAACTAAATAGTTAATTTTGACTTATGTATTTATTTACTGAATGTAGAATACATATTTGTACGTATCTGACTACAATGTGGTGAACATTTTGGGATATATTTTAATATATGTAATATTTCTGGAAATGCCCCATATGATAACATGTATGGCCAATTCATACTGAAACATAGAATGTATTATTAGAAACTATAATTAAAGGAGTTACATGAATTACATCTTAATTCTACCTCGTTCAAATTACAATTACAAATCTGTACTCTGTTCAATTGAAATTTACTTGGTACAGAAACATAGTTTCTTTATAGACTTTTAATTTACAGTCTTTTAAATTCAGAAGGTGCATCAGCAGCCACATAAAGTAACTAAATATATTATAGGAAAACAATCCTGGGGAAAAAAATTGTTTATCAACTAAAAATACTCTTTATGACATCCCTCTGACATTACACCCTAGAAAATGAATCTCTCACTTTGCCCACTTACACTTCAGACTGTACAATGGTAATCTAGCTTGTTGGAGCCTCACTGGGACCTGTCACAGACATTGACAGTGTATGTCTTTTTAAGGCTGACCGTCTTTCAGGGACAAAGTATGGGATGTTGGGATTGCTGCGAGGACTTTCTGTCAGATGGAATGCTACTGTAGATAACCAGGATGTAGCAGAAACCCTGAGCTACTCTTCTCTATAGTGGTGGAAGAATTATCAACATATCTCAGAATCTGTATGAAGAAATCTCTGCATGAATAGCCTCCAACATTCTATCCCATACTGTGGAGCAACTACAGTAAGTATAGCTGTACAGTAGTAAGGGATTCACTGATTAATCTAACAGGCCAGGAGGGACATTTTAGTTCTAAATACCTAATTCTTCAATTTGAACAGACTTGATTAATATGTTTCAATGCACCCATTACTAACAGGTGTAAGCAGAGGTGGGTAGAGTAGCCAAAAACTGAATTCAGTTAAAAGTAAAAAAAAAAGTATTTTAAAAATTAATTACTCAAGTATAAGTAAAAATACTAATGTTAATAACTACTTGAATAAGAGTAAGAAAGTAGAACTAGAGAATAGTTACACTGCAAATTACATAGCAAAAATCTGATTATTAATTGTAACACCTTGCATGAATGAATCATGTGCCATTCTTCCATTTGTTTGTCTTTTTTGAAAGTGAATGGTGATTGAGGATGTCAGTCCCTAACAGTCTGTCTAACAACTTTTTTTGGTTACAGAGAAGACAAAGACCCAAAGATTTGGAACAAGGACAGAGAGTCTAAATTATGACAGAATATTAATTTATGGGTGAATTTTCACTTAAATATACTATATATATATATATATATATATATATATATATATATTACACTATAAATAAAACAAATTGTATAACATTTTACATTCTTAGTTATGAATCAAAGCAAGATTGTGCCTTATTAACACCTAATGTCGTTATTTCACAACTTTTCAAAGTCCTGCATGGATTCTTACCTTACAGTATACACTGCTGGCCAAAAGTTTAGAATATTGTACAGATTTAGATGTTTCAGAAGGAAATCGGTACTTTAATTCACCAAAGCGACATTCAGCTGATCACAGTGTATAGTCAGGACATTATTGATGTAAAAAAACAGCACCATCACTATTTAAAAAAAAAAAAAAAAAACATTTTTGATCAAATCTAGATAGGCCCCATTTCCAGCAGCCATCACTCCAACACCTTATCCTTGAGTAATCATGCTAAATTGCTAATTTGGTACTAGAAAATCACCATTATATCAAACACAGTTTAAATCTATTTGGTCCATTAAATGAAGCTTAACATTGTCTTTGTGTTTGTTTTTGAGTTGTCACAGTATGCAATATACTTGCATGTCTTAAGGTCAATATTAGGTTTCAAATGGCAAAAAAAGAAACAGCTTTCTCTAGAAACTCGTCAGTCAATCATTGTTTTGAGAAACGAAGGCTTTACGATGCTTGAAATTGCCAAAAAAAAACTGAAGATTTCATACAAAAGTGTGACCTACAATCTTCAAAGACAGGATAACTGGCTCTAACATGCACAGAAAGAGATGTGGAAGGTCAAATGTACAACTAAACAAGAGGATAAGTACATCAGAGTGTCTAGTTTGAGAAATAGGTGCCTCACATTTCCTCAGCTGACAGCTTCATTGAATTCTACCCGCTAAACACCAGTTTCACGTACAACAGTAAAGAGAAGACTCAGGCTCAATTGTAAAGAAAAAGCCACTTTTGAAACAGAAGAAACAAAAACAAAAGGTTAGAGTAGGCAATGAAACAGACATTGGACAACAGATAATTGGAAAGGTATGTTATGGATCTTAACCACATTGAGCATTTGCGGGATCAGCTAGACGTAGTTGAATTATTTTTATTTTTTTTCAAATTGTAATAGTAATTTTATTAATGTCCTGACTATACATTGTGATCAGTTGAATGCCACTTTGGTGAATAAAAATGCAAATTTCTTTCTGTAAGAGCAAAATCTGTACATTATTCCAAACTTTTGGCCACCAGTGTATATACACTGATAAAATAGTGAAGTGTATTAGTAAAAGTGAAGTTGCACATTATCTCTGTGTTTAGCGACACAAAATGATGTGGATGCTTCAGTAAATGGGCTTTTCATGTTGAATTTGCTGTTTTGTTCATCTCTGATTTATCTTTTAGGACACTATTGGTTAGGTTTAGGCTAAAGTTTTGGTTAGGGAGGTACGTTTTACTCTTTAAAATATCCACCTCTTATTCACCTTAAAATACTCGTCTGATTACAACATAATTTTACTCGCTTTTGGCACCCCCGCTGGACATTTCATTGGGAAACTGCAGCCAAACGTGTAATGAAGCCCGTAATTATGGTTTGCAAAAATGTGCATTTGTCATGTAAATTTCATAAGATGTGGATGCTTTTAAGACACGTTTGGGTGCTTTACTAAGCATTAAATTGAGTCACTCTCTACCGTCATTGTACTGAATTCAGCTAATAAACAGTCAATAAATTATTTCCTTTTGTGTTCTGCAGAAAAAAGCCATGTAGGTTTGAAACAACATGTGTAAATGATGGCAAAATGTACCAATTTTGTGTAACCAATTCCTTTAATTACTAAATGAGCTGTAAATTAGTAGAATCAATTCTAAAATTCAAATTATAATTTCTCTTGAGGTGAATCCAGGTGGATTTCTCCCAATATTTTCTGCTGATATTACATCTTTTCTTTTCTTTGTACCCTTGCCTTTGTTTAAATATACTAAAAAGGTTTACATTTTAAGGAAAAGCAAGTTCTCCAGATGTGCTCTCTAAAGACACAGATTTGTCACCATTTACTAACTTTGGGGCATAATGTGGAATGTGAAATATAATTTTATCAACTCACTACAGAGACAAATCAATAAGAAGTTAATAAAATTCAGATACATTTCAAGATTATGAATCCCAGAGATACTTATTCACTGCCTAAGCAATCTGAGGGAATTATTCAACAAATAATTACAATTATTTGTCATATTACTAAGTCTATGATCTAAGACTCTCAAGCAAATGATGGAGATGATGACCTTAGGGCAGTGGAGGTTCTGGCTAACATAGAGCCCTAGGCGAGATCCGACGTGACACCCCCCCTTAACTTCCCAACCCCTACCCTTTAAAAGGGTTAGTTCACCCAAAAATGTAAATTCTCTCATAATTTATTCACCTCAATGACATCTCAGATGTGTATGATATTCCTTCTTCTGCTGAACACAAATGAAAACATTTTTAGAAGAATATCTCAGCTTTGTAGGTCCATACAATTCAAGTGAATGTTAGTTAGCTACAAAAATCACATAATGGCAGCATAAAAGTAGTCCATAAGATTCCAGTGGTTAAATCCATGTCTTCAGAAGTGACATAATACGTGTGGGTGTATTTTTTTTATTCTATACCTTCACTTTCACAACTTAAAGTCACATGTGATGCCGGTTTTGTTTCACTTTCTGATCTGAAATAGTGAGCTGAAATATTCATTTTTGGGGGGGTATAACTAGACAATGAATATAGAAATGAAGTAACTATATATATATATATATATATATATTAACATCTACACTATACATACAGAACTTAAATTGCACAATTAAATTATAGAGTCAATAAATAAAGAAAATGGTAGAATACTTACAGATTGCTGCTTGTGCTATTACACATAATTCCTAATTTCAAATTTAACACTCCCCTCCTAGTTTTCTTTGATGCAAAATCATCAATGTCTTTGTCAAATCTGCCCAGCAATCACATGGTTGATACTTATTTTTCAAGACCACTGAGTCGATCCTGTGTCACGGTGTACCTATACTGTTGATTATGGTTATATTATGTTTGTTCAGAATGTAAGAATGCATTATGAACATTTATAATCCTAACCATTTAGAGCCTTTTAGGCTGAGAAGCCTTTCAACTCGGGGGCACCTTTCCCCCATCATGATCTTGTGAGTAGTGGTGGGAAGTTCGGATCATTTTACTGACTCGGATCTTTGAGTCTCGTTCAGCAAAATGAACGAATCTTTTTTCGAGTCATTTCGTTCATTTCAGCAGAATATAATTAAATGTCATGTTAAATAGCCCAAAACATCAAGTAGTCTACTTACGAAAATGTTGATTCAATTTGAAATAAATAAATAAAAGTAAACTATAGGGTAATGCAGCCAGAGCCAATTTATAAGAAACCGAAATGTTAATTTATTAATTGGGTCCTCTTGTGTCATCGGGTTCGAACTTCAAAACGTTAAAAATACTTAGTTGTTGATGTCGACTCGTCAGTGTCTGTGTGTGGGCCGTGTGGTGTGACACAGCAGCCAATGCACTCACTGACTGCATGCACATGCAGCATACCGGTCCGGATCCGGAAAGATAAATGATTAGTTGAAGTCTCGAGTCTTCGGGTTCGGCCGGGTCCGAGTCTTTCGTTCTTCCTGTCAGTCCCATAGAGACTATGCTGTCATATAAACATGTATGTATGTATGTATGTATGTATGTATGTATGTATGTATGTGTGTATGTATGTGTGTGTGTGTGTGTGTATGTATGTATGTATGTATGTATGTATGTGTGTATGTGTGTATGTATGTGTGTATGTATGTATGGTATGTGTGTATGGTATGTGTGTATGGTATGTATGTATGTGTGTATGTGTGTATGTATGGTATGTATGTATGGTATGTATGTATGGTATGTATGTGTGTGTGTGTATGGTATGTATGGTATGTATGTATGTATGTATGTATGTCCAAATTATATATATCCTACTAAAAACATATTAACAATAAAAAGAGATGGACAGGGACAATAATAAGATGGACCTTTTTTTATTTTTCAGATGATGTTTATTGTACATATATTTTGATAATTGTATGTTAATTCCCAACATATAAAACAATGTACATTCAGACGCAGTCAATAATACGAATCTAATGTTTTATTTGATGCAAGATACCAGCTGTCACGTGACAAAAGAACGAAGGACTCAGACTCGAAAGATGAACTAATCATTTCTGTCTCTGCATAGTGCTGTGCTATGGGTTTGTGAGTCTGACTTGAAGAACGAACGACTCGAAACCGAAGAGACGAACTAATCATTTCTCTTTCCGGTACTGACAGCAGCATAGTCTCTATGGGACTGACAGGAAGAACGAAAGACTCGGACCCGGCCGAACCCGAAGACTCGCGAAAGATGAACTAATCATTTCTGACTTCATGTACCTTATGCGATGTTGCGCGCATGCGCGGTCAACACAAAATGAACGAATCACTCTCTGAGACAACTCGGTAGTCCCGAGTCATATTAAAGATTCGTTCAAAATGAACGAATCGTTCATGAACGACACATCACTACTTGTGAGGTCTGTGCTGCGGCAGGGTGGCATTATTTGGGGCACCACTCTCCTATCGGATCAGCTACTGCCTTAGGGTGCAGGTTAATGTGAGGTTGCCCAGTCATAGCTATGGAGACTTCTATGGATGCTATGGAGACAAATAATTTGGTCTTGGAAAAATGTATGAGAAATGTTGAGTTCATATTTAAATATATGACTTTAGAGACAGCTTGCCACACTGATGAGATGTCTTCTGAAACTCTAAAAGGAGACACATGTGAGAAGTGAATGCAGGAGAGTTAAGAAAATGTCTCCATTCACAAGTTTGTAAAGGATTTTTTCATAAAATTAGTAAGAACTTGGGCAGACTTCAAACTCCAGAAAACTTCCAATAGTGTCTTTGTCCACACAACAATAAGGCGAGTGGGCCCTTTTAAGCAGGTTACAGTAAAAGGCTGCCATGTTGGCAGGCTCTGGCTATCCCAAGTGCCCACAGTCACAAAGCGCACCATATTGTTATTCATCCAGCATTCAGACAGGTCTAAAAAGGGACCCGTGTACAGCAATCTCAGTGCCAGTTATTGAAAGTTTTCACTCCCTGAGTCTTCCCAACATCTCTTCTGTATAGAAAGTGGCTTTTAAGGGCATGTTAAAAGCTGAATTTTGAGTTGCTGTTTCCATTGTGTAGGTGTTGAATAATATGAACAGAAAATATGAGGTTTTTAATATAATTGGGAGTATATTTGTCATGATCCCTTGTTGTCTGCCCCATGTATCTCTAGTCAGTTGTCACGAACTACAACTTCCACAATTCGGCTCTCATCACTGCCAGCATTCAATCATTGTTTTCACCTGTTTGTTGCTTGATCTTCACTATCCCTCTGTACTTAAGCCTGGTTGTTTGTTCAGTCTCCGTCGATCATTGTTTGTGATGTTTGGAAGTAGATGTCTTGCCTTGTTCACCTAGTTCGTGTACCATTGATGTTTTGGTTTAATTTTTCCCATCGTGGACGTTTCCTTTGTTCCAGTCTGGTTTGTTTTCACTTTGCTCAATAAAAACCTGCATTTAGATCCTCACCCCTCGTATGCCTCCTCCTGCTATTGTTACAATATTAAATAGGGGTGTGCATCTGTATTCGGATAGAACTGGGTGTTGGCGGGGCTTAAACCGGAAGTGTGTCTAAACTAAATTAAATGCCCTTTTTTAAAGGTTACTCTTACATTTATAGTTTCTATTATTAAAATATGCCTTGTATATGCCTTTTCATAATAACCTAATTATAATAATTATTATTATTATTATTCAACTGTTATTTAAAAAAAATATTATTTTATTCTTTTTTTCTTACCAGATGAAGCTGAATTTGTAGGCTACATTTACTGTAGAATATGTTGTTAACTGTGGTTTCTCCGGGTATTTCTGATATTAATATCTGCATGAAACAGATGTTTTTGCTTGTCTCTGCAAAACAACATTATTCAGGAGGTTGGAGGTGTCAAGTAAAATGTGAAATGTCAAGCAGACATTTTTGCAGTGAATAATAAATACAAATTCAAACATTAAAAGAAATGAAAATAAAATCAATATAGCTTACAAACAGTTAGAAGTACAGTAAATCTATCAGGAATTTTTACGATAAGACACCATTATTTAGTTAAATAATAATCATTATAATAATACTGTTAAATTTATATATCGCCTTACCAGAGGAAGCACAGTTTAAAGAAGAAGAAACAAAATTGAGCATTTTAATTTAATTAGTCAGTTAATTACCTTAATTGCTGATGTTGATATTTTAAGTATCAATTTAATGAGACAGATAGATGAGCTACGACGTGAAATCATCACTTCAGGTCAGGAATCACACTCCGGTTTAGGCTATAAATGAATACTTGAGAATCACGTTTGAATCTAGTGATACATTAACATTGACATTTCAAGGAGTGGAGAGTATATATGATGTCAAATCTTAGTTAATATTACACTTGACAAGCTCCAGACACAAACAATTAACCGAGACAGCAAACGGAGTCGAGACCATGCCCATTCGATCTGAAATCACAGCGTTCACTGTACTTTTTAGAAATATTGTCTGCACGGGTTCATAAATTCTTTGTAATTCTGTATATGTTTATTTAAAATGTTGCATTATCCTTGTGCCTCTTGGATAATCATCTGAATATTTTTTATATTATTCAGATGAACTTCGGGCACATCCCTAATATTATATATTCATATTATATACAAGTATACATACTAGTATATAAACATCCAAATCCTAAATCTGAGTCATCACAGGTCCAAAATTAACACTATCATCACATAAAAAAGTATCAATTTAATGAGACAGATAGATGAGCTACGACGTGAAATCATCACTTCAGGTCAGGAATCACACTCCGGTTTAGGCTATAAATGAATACTTGAGAATCACGTTTGAATCTAGTGATACATTAACATTGACATTTCAAGGAGTGGAGAGTATATATGATGTCAAATCTTAGTTAATATTACACTTGACAAGCTCCAGACACAAACAATTAACCGAGACAGCAAACGGAGTCGAGACCATGCCCATTCGATCTGAAATCACAGCGTTCACTGTACTTTTTAGAAATATTGTCTGTACGGGTTCATAAATTCTTTGTAATTCTGTATATGTTTATTTAAAATGTTGCATTATCCTTGTGCCTCTTGGATAATCATCTGAATATTTTTATATTATTCAGATGAACTTCGGACACATCCCTAATATTATATATTCATATTATATACAAGTATACATACTAGTATATAAACATCCAAATCCTAAATCTGAGTCATCACAGGTCCAAAATTAACACTATCATCACATAAAAAAGTATCAATTTAATGAGACAGATAGATGAGCTACGACGTGAAATCATCACTTCAGGTCAGGAATCACACTCCGGTTTAGGCTATAAATGAATACTTGAGAATCACGTTTGAATCTAGTGATACATTAACATTGACATTTCAAGGAGTGAAATTTCAAGGAGTAAAAACACAAACAAAAAAAAAATCCAATAACTTTTATCTCATTGGAATACTTAAACGTTGACAAAATTTCCCTTCGGCAGATATACGTATTTAAAATCTGAAGATACTCTCTAACAGCTAAAAAGAGCAGCTGGGAAACTCTGTCCAATCAAATGCTATCTAGAATGAGCTAGCACTTTCCGCCTACATCTGTCTGTGTTCAAACAGGCACAGATGATGCCATCGCAGGGCACTTCTAAGGAAGCACAATCCATTTTGAGAGTTAAGAGCAACCTCTGAGCCATATGATTCCGCTCTAGGTAATGACATTGTGGAGTGAAGGGTAAGCCCTATGAGAAGTGTTGAAGTAATCTTGTCTTGTTTGTGTTTCTCTGCTCAACGATGAAAAGATTAATCTCTTGCAAAACTAGTTCAATGTTATTTGCACAGGCAAGGTTTCAATCACTGACATGGGCAGCCTAGGATTGAACCATTTTACAGAAACCAGCACTTAACTCATAGATGGATCACATATCGATTTCTGCACCATAATTCATTTAACATAACTGCTGGCAAAGCATGTATGTGGATACTGAGTGGGCTGGCTTCTGGAGATATTTTAAAATCATTTTAAGGACTAAAACCAAAACAAACATTGGTTTTCGGTCTTACTTGATGATAGTAACGAATCGGTTACCTAACGTAACCTCGGTTCTCTCTAGATGAGGGAACGAGTATTGCGTAAGCTAGCTTACGCTACAGGAAAGATTCATCTTTTCTGAGATATTGAAGCCAAAAAAATTATCCTTAATTTTGTATCCATTGTCAACGCAGTGCAGCAGCTGCATACCTTGAGCGGGCTAGCTAGCGAGCTCATTGGTTGCTCTGCTGCAGCTGCTGCAGCCTATAGACGAACTTGAGTGAACTCGCGTCCAATGACAGGCGCCCGCACCGTCACTGTATCAAAGCCCGCCAGAATGGGCGTGGCTAGAGTGCATATAAGCGTAAGTTCGTAGACTGGAACCCTGGTTTTCATTGAATGAAGCGAAAATCGCTTGTGGCGCGAGCACGGCCGGCTACGCAATAATCGTTCCCTCATCTAGAGAGAACCGAGGTTACGTTAGGTAACCGATTCGTTCTCTTACGAGAGGTTCTCTCATATTGCGTAAGCTAGCTTACGCTACGGGAACCCATTGTCAACGCTGTGCGCGCCAAGCATCCACTGCATGAGCCCCGGGGTGGGGGACCCGGGGAGCCCTTGTGAGTGGGGAATAATATTTGGCCGGCAAGAGTGCGGGCCAGTGTGTGTGTAATACATAAGCACATAGTGGGAAGGGAAAGACAGATCGGCGGTGCCGGTCTGTGTGGAATGTGTCCCGTCAGTGCAGCTCACCAGGGGAGCTGTAGCGTATTAAACCGCTAGTAGTTTTGCCTGCAGGGCGGGCACTTCCAGATTGTAAAATCTGACAAAGGTGGAGGGGGAAGCCCAGCCCGCTGCCACACATATGTCGTGAATGGAAATCCCACTGGACCATGCCCACGAGGAGGCCATGCCTCTAGTGGAGTGAGCCCTAATGCCTAACGGGCATGGTAGGTCTTTTGACGCGTACGCGGCAGCAATAGCGTCCACTATCCATCTAGACGGTGTCTGTTTCGAGGCGGCGAAACCTTTGGTGCGCCCTCCGAACGAAACGAAAAGCTGCTCAGAGCGTCTGAAAGAGGCGGAGCGCGCAGTATACAATCTCAGTGCTCTGATTGGGCAAAGGAGATTGGCGTCGCGTTCGCTATCGGATGCTGGCAGCGCCGATAGGGAAATGATTTGTGCTCTGAAAGGAGTACCGAAAACCTTGGGGACATAGCCATGTCTAGGCTTTAAAATGACCTTGGAGTCACTTGGTCCAAACTCAAGACACGCAGCGCTGACAGACAGCGCGTGAAGGTCTCCCACACGTTTAACTGATGACAGGGCAGTTAGAAAAATGGTTTTGAGTGAAAGGTATTTCAAATCCACGGATTGAAGCAGTTCGAAAGGGGGGCTTTCATAGCTTCGAGAACTACGGAAAGATCCCAGATAGGAACCGATGGGGGGCGCGGGGGGTTCATCCTTCTAGCTCCCCTGAGGAAGCGGATGACCAGCTCGTTTTTTCCCAGTGACTGGCCATGCAGGGGTTCAGCGAACGCCGCGACGGCCGCCACGTACACTTTGAGCGTGGACATGTCCGTGGGTCCAGGTCTCTGTCGGTGCACCATTTTGAAAACACAGACCATTTGGACGCATAGAGTCTTCTCGTGGAAGGGGCTCTAGCGTGTATGATAGTGTTTATTACTCCTTCTGGCAAAGCGACGGGTAGTCCTTGATCACCCACGCGTGCAGCGCCCAGCGCTCTGGGTGGGGATGCCAGATCGTGCCGCGAGCTTGAGAGAGGAGATCTGCTCTCACTGGAATGGGCCACGGGGCTGTCAGTGACAGCTGCGTAAGCTCCGGGAACCATGTCTGATTCTCCCAGCGCGGGGCTATGAGGAGCACCGAGTGACGCGTTTCCCTGATCCTCTGCATTACCTGTGGCAATAGCGAGACGGGAGGGAAGGCGTAAAGCGGGCGGTTGGGCCAGTCCTGGGCCAGCGCGTCCTCGCTTTTCGAGAAAAATACTGGGCAGTGAGAGTTCTCTTCTGACGCAAAGAGGTCTATCTCTGCTCTGCCGAATATGCTCCATAACTAATGGACTGTTTGAGCATGCAGGGACCATTCCCTTGGGGAAATATTGTCTCTGGACAGTCTGTCTGGGCCGTCGTTCAGAAGTGGACTGACAGGGGGCGAAGCTTTGACGGTGGTCCGGCCGAGGCGGGACTGAGCCGTCGTTTCCTCAACAAAGCTAGGAGGACTTCGGTTGCTCAGGTTTCAGCGCAATCTTAGGCCGAGGCCCGCGGGGGGGCGGCGGTCTGCGGCGGCTGTCTGAGCGCGTTCTAGGGCGGCCGCCCTGTCGACGCTGAGAAGTCTGGCTTTGCTGAGCTGGGCGCTGTGAAGAGGCTCGTGCAGGAGGCTGGTCACGTGGGCGGCCTGCAGAGGAGCTAGCGTGACGAGGCAGGAAGAGATTCATGGCTTGGGTGGCTTTCTGGACTTCCGAGAAACGGTCAACAATGCCACTCACTGCGGAACCGAACAGACCGGACGGAGAGAGCGGCGCGTTGAGGAACGTGGAGCGTTCAGCTTCTCCCATGTCGGCTAGCGTTAGCCATAGGTGTCTCTCGGTCACAGTCAGCGCGGCCATGCACTTCCCTAGGGCTTGAGCTGCAGCTTTGGTGGCGCGAAGGGCGAGATCCGTCGCGCTCCTTAGATCTGAAACAGCCTCTGGGTGCCTGCCTTTCTCATCCCACTCTCGAAGAAGGTCCGCTTGGAGGATCTGTAAAACGGCCATGGAATGCAGAGCAGATGCGGCTTGGCCGGCGGCGGCATAGGCGTGGCCAACACATGCGGAAGTAGTTTTGCAGGCCTTAGACGGGAGCACTGGCTTAGACCGCCATCTCGCGGAGGGCGGGCAAAGGTGTGCTGCTACCGAATCCTCGACCGGGGGGATGGAAGAGTAGCCCCTCTCGGTGGCGCCGTCCACCGAAGCGAGAGAGGTTGAGACATGGGATCGGTTCCTGGCTGAGAGAGGCGCGTTCCACGATTTAGAGAGCTCGGCGTGGGGTTCCGGCAGGAAGGGAGCGGCCCGGGCCGCGGGCGCCGCGCGGCGACGGCTCTGAAGAAAGCAGCCGTCGAGTCTGTTGGGAGCCTGCTCAGAGGGCGGTGACCACTCGAGCCTGAGGCGGTCGACGGCCTGTGTGAGGAGGCGCGTTAGTTCTTCCTCGACTCCGGCGCGGTCTTGCTGGATTCCTGGGCCGAGGAGGAGGCTTGGGAGCCTGACCACTCCTCGCTGTCTGAAGCCATGATGGAACAGCAGCCCTTATCCTCCGCCTCGTCATCTGTGATGGCAACAGTGCGGCCGCTAGACGGCAACTGTGCATCCCGGGGCGGGGAGGATGACAGCGAGGCAGTCGCTTCTAACACCGGTTCCGGCAGCCTTTGGGAGCGGCGCTTCTTTCTGCGCGGCGAAACGAAAGGCGGCGCGGCGGCTTCGGTTTTGAGTGCTTCGAGTCGAGCCCGCAGGTTCGACATCGGAAGCTCCTCGCAGAGGTCGCATCCGCCGTCAGCGAGGGCGAGCTCTGCATGTTCCAGTCCCAGGCAGAGAGCGCAGATGAGGTGGCGGTCTCCGGCGCTGAGAGGGGCGCGGCATGAGGCGCAGGTGGTGCGAAGCATCTTTAAAAAGACGCTCGTTGCTCTTTTTGTGAAGTTCGCTGAGGAACTAGCTTGCTCTAAAAAGGATACGTTGCCGGATGGCGTAGCTCGCAGGATGGCTGAAGGTGGCGAAGACGGCCGGCTTCTTCGAGCGCTGTCCAAGCTTGCTAGATGCCCCTCGAACGGCGACGCGGCTTCTGCAGTTCAGAGATGCGAAGAGCTTCGCTGAATAGATGAAAATCAGGGTTCCAGCCTACGAACTTACGCTTATATGCACTCTAGCCACGCCCATTCTGGCGGGCTTTGATACAGTGACGGCGCGGGCGCCTGTCATTGGACACAAGTTCACTCAAGTTCGTCTATAGGCTGCAGCAGTTGCCGCAGAGCAACCAATGAGCTCGCTAGCTAGCCCGCTCAAGATATGCAGCTGCTGCACTGCGTTGACAATGGATACAAAATTAAGGATAATTTTTTGGCTTCAATATCTCAGAAAAGATGAATCTTTCCCGTAGCGTAAGCTAGCTTACGCAATACGAGAGAACCTCTCGTAAGAGAACAAATGTTCATAGTAAAGATTTTTTTATTACCCTTCCAAGCACATTTGAATATTACTGCTCTTCTGTTGGCTAGAAATCTGGCTAAATAGCCAGTACATGCTTTTGAATGAAATCGATCTTTAATATTTTCATCCCTACTGTTTCATTAAATGAACTTTTGAACTATTTTTGAATTGTGAAAGCATTATCAAGCAATTTAACCCTCAATACACCACTGGCACCAAAAAGCAAATAGCACAACAGCATTCGAGGTAATGCAACAAACTTGTACATGTTTACACAAATAACCATTGTAGTAAACGAGAGAAAGTCAGAGAAATCTTGATATTTGCTTGTCAGAATTCAGCTACTTGAGTGTTTGATCTCTGTGTTGGGTCTGTGTGTTCCTTGGTCTGTTAACACTGAAACTTTTGTGAAGATGTGTATTGTTGTATGATTCCTGCTGCTGTGCGGGCTCTTATAGAGGTGGATGAACACTCTATCGAAATGATAAATGCACTGAGGCACTTCCTGCGTCTCTTTTGTGCTTGTAATCTACGCTGCTCATGACCGTGCATTTTATCAGCATGTTTCCTTTTTCTATGCTTCTGTTCCAAAAGAGACTGCATTGCTAAGGTGTTGAATGGGTTCGTAAAATGTACCATGCTTTGTAAAAAATTATATATATATATTAAAAAAAAATCAACCCACTAATATGTAAGGCATCAATTCAATTTAATTAAAATGAAAGTGGTGCCAGATCATTGCTCTTTTGACCACTTTAATAAAATGTAATTTCTGATGAAGAAAGTCAAGAAGAAAACTCTGAAAATAAATAAAAAATAATTGTGTCAAGTTCAAGGTTCAGTTCACCCAAAAATTTAAACTCTGTAAACATTTACTCAACCTCAAGTCATTCCAAACTCATTTAAATTCTTAGGAATGTTGATGCTGCTCTTATATTCCCATACAATTAAAGTGAATGGTGACTGATGCGTTCAGTCCTAACATACTGCCTAACAAATCCTTTTGTTTTCCACAGAAGAAAGAAAGTCATAAACGTTTGGAACAACATGGTAAGTAAATTATGACAGAATTTTCATTTGTGGTTGAACTATCCCTTTAAATAGACGGAAGATGTTGTTATAACTTTATGAAGAAAACATATTTTTCAGTGTATTAAAGAATCTCTTTGGGATGCATGTTAAATCGACCCCCGATATATTATTGGCAGATAACCAGGAAAGTAAATATATTATTAGTGCACCGATAATGGAATTACCCCCAATATTTCCGCCAATAAATGGTTACAGTTTATTTGTATGTTACTTAGGACAATCATTTTTGCTTATTACGTATGAAACAAAATGTGGGAAATAGCACATTGTTACATACAGAATACCATTGCGATTAAAACAAGCCCAAATACAATCTAACACAGTGCATAGATATAGAAATAACCAACAGATTGACATGAGATGGCTAAAAACACTAGTTTGTGAGTGAAGCGAATGTGTTTGTTGTATTTTAGAAGTTGAGACTTACATTGCGAACCATGACTTGATCTGTATGATGTTACCTATTCCTAATATGATTTTTGTGTTCACATTTCATAAGTTATACAGTGGAACTGTTACAGATGAGTGCTGTAACAATTGTCTGTGAATGAGACACACATAAGCACAAATACACACACACACACAATGACCCACACCACTGCTGCACACACAGACTGGCAGCTATCATAAATATTACACAATGTATACAGAGATTAGGGTTTGGATTTTGTGTTTTGTTGTTAATTGTTTGTTACATACTGTTTATTAATCGCCTCATTTTGGTTTAATGCATTATTACAGCCGTTTAAAGTTAATTATTCTTTCTGTGTGAGCGAGTTATCCGGATTACCGTAAACACTCATATAAATGGACACCATATAATGTATGTAAAATGTATCATTTATTTTTCATTCAAATAAGCATTTATCAGTAATATAGACACATTTTTGGTTCATGTTATATCCGATGAACCTATAATAGTAGTATATAAAAGTCAAAATTTCAAGGTTTTAAATCATATTTTTCAAATGAGAAGCTTTTAATGAATTAGCAAGCAGTTCCAGTTTAAAGGATTACAAATAAGAGCCTTATTTATATATATATATATATATATATATATATATATATATATATATATATATATATATCAACATCATATAGGTATCAGCCACAATGAACTGTGAATTATCGGTTATCGTATCGGCCCATAAATTCCATATCAGTGCTTCCCTACAATCTGTGTCAATAAAAGTAAAGTGTGACTCTGGGCTGTCAAGCTCCAAAAAAGACACACACACACAAAAAATAACTTTTATTTCATAAAACCACAGTAAAAGTAGTCGTTATAATAACATACTTTAAGTCTTCCTTATAGCTATACAATCACTTTAGGTGGTGATTCATCCAAAATGTAAGCTATAATCAAATTATTGATTAACTCCAAAAGGCAGTTATAAGTCTTAGAATATAGCGCTGGAGTATTATCAATCTCTTTAGCTGTGTTTATGTGTTTTTTGTCAGTGTTGAAGCTTGACCCCCTGGAATCAATATTCACGTTCATTATTTGGTAAAAGGTAAAAGATAAAGGTTTTTTTTTTAACATTTTCCTTTTGTGTTACACAGAAAAACATAAGTCTTGCAGGTTTGAAGCAACATGAGGGTGAGTATAAATATTGGGTGAATTATCCCTTTAATCTGTTTCATTGCCTTTACAACCAACAAGTTTGACTTGTAAGGCAACAATGTATCAAATTATGTTTTCAGAAAATATATATTGAGTTAAGTTTATATTGCTTACCTTTTAAAAGGATTTTTGGGATATTTTTTACCTGAGAACAAGAAAAAAATACTTGTTAAGAAAATTCTATTTATTCCAGTGTGCTTTTGTATAAACATTTGTCCATTTTGTGTTTCTGTTCATAATGTGACTGTACGCGAGTGTTTCATAAGTGTTGCTCAACCGGTTTCAAGAACTCTTCACCAAATACATTTGTATATACAGATTTCCATTAGCAGCTCATTAGCAGACAGTGAGCCAAGGGCTTATTAACTTGTGTTTATTACTGTTTTCGGCCATATGAAAAAATTGCCTAACTATACTGAGTTGGAGAGGAAATTAATCATCTTCACCCCTGGCCAGCAGTCATTTGTTTCTGTCAGGTGATTTATTTACTGTAAACACAAGAGCTCCCATGTGCTTCCAATTAGGCTGCAGAATAGCTAGCATGTTAACATGTATGGTGATTGGACTAATCCTTTTAAAACAAATCATTATCTTTTTCAAATTTTTCATGTCACTGCGGCAACATTTCGGTCGCAAGGTTAGTTTGGGTGACCTTCTCCAATTGTGAAGGGAGTTTCTTATATTTGTGTAACTGAACTGATGTGTATGGCGTTTTTTGTCCTTTGCTTTCACTTGCAAAAAGGACATGTACTGTGGTATTAGTACTGTATGTTTTTTGGACACATAATTGTACATTGTACATGTACCATGGGAATACTTTGTTAGTTTGTTTTTAATGTGTACCATGGCAATATCATGATTTAGATATATAGGCTGCCATGATAAAACCTTTTTTAAAAAGCATCTTTTATATACATTTTTATAAAAGTATTTTATACATGTACCATTGTAATATCATGTGTTTTGGACATAGACCTTTTGCGATAAAACTAGTGGTTAATCAATGCAGTGTATAATCTGACTTTATCAGGAATAACTCTAAATCAAGCAGCCAGCAAGCTCTTCATGTTGTGTATGTGGTAGATGGGACAGGTATACATGGTGCTATTAGCAAAACTTTACAGAATGTTTCATTTTTTAGATTTTGACATTAAATCAGATAAAAAAATCTTGATATGGCCAAGTGTGATCATTAAACAGTGGAAGGGTGTTTTTTAATTGAATAATATGCCATCTACCTGTGCTGCACGCTTCAGAATGAATGAGAGATGCTGCTTTGCTCGCTGTCATACTTCACACACACATACACAAACAGATCACATGTGATGACATAATGCTGTATGTGTTCGAGGGGCTGTGAACACCTGCGAGTGTTTCAGCATTTAAATTAGAATGCAGACCTTGTTAAAAACTACCACACAGGAGGAACTCAAATGTCCATCAAAATAAAAATGTTGGTATCAGATCAACCCTAGAGCCTGGTACAAATGGGGTCAAAGTACCACATTATTACCATCTGACACTATCACTGTACAATGGTACCACATAAGTACCGTTAACAACCTGCTACTTTTAAGTATTGATAAGTTAGTTTTAAGTGTTACCAAGAAATCTTGTAAATCTTTTTCCTTGGGTTGGTTATTACTTCACAGAGCTAATAGTTTAAATATAGATCTCATTCAATTTAAGCTAGTTTTAGCTACATGGTTGACAACATAGGTTTCTTTCAGGCAAATTGCAGGGTTGCTCTTTTTAGCCACTAATACACCAGTTGATGTAGCAGCACTAATGGAAAAAAGCTTAAAACTGCATTACAACCAATTTCACTTTCACAGTATACAGTGTTGTAGCTGAGCAGGAACATATTCCCATGATAACCAGTTTCTCAGACATATATTAATCTTAGATAAAGTTTTGGAGAATTACATTTTCATGAACTGTTCTGCTTCCCTTATCTGAACAGAATGATGTAACAAGACAATAATGGTATATCCAATACTGTATGTTTATCTACCACAGAGATGCAAGAATAAAATCATTTTTCACCCAAAATTACTTCATGAAAATGACATCCGCTTACACTTTGCATCACTCATTTTTGAAACTTACACCATTAAATGTCAGGATTACTTTCTATTCAACTAAATGTACAGTGGTTCCAAAAAGTATTTGGAAACTTGCCATATTTTAAAAAGGATGGATGTAATTGCATTAGCTAACAAAATATCAAACCAAGAGGCATCTGCAAATAAATGCTTCTAGGCCTTTTCTCAAAATTACTATTTACACATTTTAACAAACTGGTACTGAGATGATTTTCAGTTAAAATTTTCAGTTTCCCTCAAGTTCAAGGACAATCACACGTACAGTATAAGTGTGGCATAAGCCTAATACTAACCAAAGCTCCTGTGTTTCTATAGCAGATCAAACAATCATCAATGCAAAAATGGCTTTTTATAATACCTGTTTTGACCTGTCAGATTTCTTTGTACATAAAATTACAATGATGGTTCTTGGAAACAATGCTGACACCGAATCCAGTCTGTTATTAACGTAGTCTTCTTTGACTGGCATTTGAATGGAAACAAATTAAATCTGACAGCCGGAAGAGCAACATGTGCTGGCTACAGTTTCATTAAATCACATCAGCATGTGTTCATAATTACCTACTTATTGAAGGATATAAAGAAAATGTGATGCTTTGTGATGGCCTCAAAAAGGCTCTGTAAATAAATAGGTTATATTGAAAAGAAAACAAGTCTTACGATGACAAATGAGCCACCATTCTTTTTTGAAATAAGAGAGCATGTTGCAAGGGCTTTATTTATCATTTCAAACCATTTTAATTGTTAGAGAGTTTTTTGGATAGTTTACCATGCCTTTGTCCAGCTAGCTCATTGAGCCTAAGGGTGCAATTAGTATTGGCACGTGATTTATGCATATCTGTGCCAAATTGTCCATGGAATGGAAAATATTACAATGGAACCAAGCCTTAAGCCCAGCCTAAATGTTGCTATTGAACTTATTCACAGAAGTGCCGTCTTTGATTTTTGATGGGAATGAAAATGAAGCTGTGAGAGATAGACATACTGTCACTTTAATGAAATGCATTGTATATAAAGCTATCAAAAGGCTAATAGAACTAATTTTCCACAACTCATGTTGTCTGAGGTTTTTGTCTTTTTAAATTTCTTGTAAATATATATTTTCAATGTTTCTTCAGCGGAATTCTTGCATCAGCATCCAAAACACTTCAACCCAATGAACAGATTACGTCTATCCCTCACAGCCTTGTTGTCATTCCCATCAAAAATCAAAGAATAAGGTCTATTCATTCAAGCCTTTATAGCAAAAGAGGAATGTGTTTTTCTCAGTTTGCAACCCTGTTCCATGTTGAGAAAATTGGGATTGTGTGATGGTTCTTCTTGTGCTTGACATGGCGTATTGTTATTGTGTTTTCTGCAGTGTTGGGGTTTAAGGTCAGGCCCAGCTTCTGCGAGAGACTGATGGAAGAATAAGACTCATTTCATTCTCACAGTCAAGCTAGACTGCAGGCAGCGGTTCACCAGAGAAATATAACATTTTGAAGCATTTTCTTATATCCTTTGAGAATACAATGTGTTTCGTTATATCCTCAAGAACAGGTGTTTGGCTGAAATATGAAGTGTAGAGATTATGTTCTCTTTAAAACAACTCAAAATATGTTTTCTTGCAATGGTGATATGTTATTTATTAAAGCAATAGCCCAAGACATGCAATGCGTTACACTGATTTTACCATGGTGAAGTACTATAAGGGGTGTTCTTAGGCACGATGCAAAGCTGTTGCAATAGCATTATGTTAAAAGACAACAATGTTCAATAAACAGTTTATCATCAATGTAAGGATATTTGGTATGCGACATTTAGAAGGGAACTTTAAAGTGCCCACACATCATTCTCACAACATTATATGTAAGGATATTTGGCATGCTAAATTTAGGAGGGAATTTAGGATCTTGAAATATGTGAGCTATGAACTAAATTAAAATGTCCTTATTGTTCAATATTAGATAATGAAATGTATAATGGAATTAGTCGTGTTCGACAACCATTATAAATTAGATAAATTACAAATAACTAGATTATTTGTCTGAATAAATTCTCCACCATTAAATACGTAATATACCGTATCTGCTCACAATTTCTAATGTAAGGAATTAGCTTTAATAAGTGAATTATGATTAATTCACTTATTGGATTGATATTATTCTCATGGTTCATTGAAAATAATATCACACATATTTAGGTATAGCTTTGAAGCGAAATCTTTTAGAAACAGTAATGAGATAATTTATCAAAATATACCACAGTCACGTCGTCTTTGAACACAGACAAACTTTATTACTATTTATAACTTTAGAACTTTCTAAACATAAATCTAATCTTACACATATATACTGTATATATATACATGAGACAGGTGAAAAGAGAGACAGAATGTAAAATAAATGATCAATACAGTGAAAATGTACTTTATAGAGTCTGTTGACAATACCTTAAGAACCGAGTCTACATCGATTTGCTATCGGATTACCCAAATTATTTAATGAATACACCAGCACTTTGAGCACAATATTGGAAATGTACTTGCTTGTCTTTGTGGTGTTTCCTCGCTTCTTTGTGTGGCTTGTTTCTTGGTCGAAAGTTTGTTCCATCGATGTTTTGGACCTCTGTTAGATCGTATAGTTATTGTCTGTATGAATGATGAGGTTGGCTTTGAAGCAAGGCCTTCTCATGGGTGTATAAACCATAGGGAGTTATGAACTTTCTCGGGACGTCGAGTCAGAGCTAAGTCTGAGCAGTCAGCGGAGCAGGAGAGATGACAAGAGAGATGACAGAAGAGAAGAGAGGAAGAGGAAGAAGAGAGCGTGTTCTTCCTGTTTGGAAACATTTTAACTGAAATTGGCCGCATCCCCAAAGGTGTCCTGAGCCACCTTTTCAGAGTCACATGGTCAACTGGGCTGTCTTTTCCAACAGTTGATTTATGATCCTTTGTTTCAGATTCTTACAAAGCTCCCGTTCAAAAATAGTGCATATTTAATCATGAACTATATCTTGAGAATGGTACAAGAGACATGATATAAGTTGCCATCAACTTTCTCTGCATACGCCAGCAAACGCTTACATACTAAACATGAAATTGTTTTCATGGATATTATAAGTGTAGGTAACAAAACATGAACATCCCTGGTTACAAAATCATACTGGTTAATTCATTGGTTATACAACATGGATGAAACGTTACACACATTTTAAAGAAGTATATCAGGCTATAATCATCAGTTATACTAGTTACCACAGTTCAAAGCAATTTTCTTAATTACCTAGCAAGACTAGGCATTGTGTGTGGGTCCATACGGTCTTGTATATTTTATAGGATTGATTCAGCAAAGTACTGTGACTTTGTGTGAGATGTTTCTGGATTAAGGAATGTCCTTTTAACTCTTTCCCCGCCAGCGTTTTTTAAAAAAAGTTGCCAGCCACCGCCAGGGTTTTTGACGATTTTCGCTAAACTTTAATGGCCCGCAGAATATTTTCTTCCATGAATATATGAAGATGCTATATATCACAATAAAGATCTGAGCCTCTGCTTTTAGGCAAAAAAAAAACGATTTTATTTTATCTTCATTTGTTCTTTTTTATTGCGACTTGAACAGAGGTCGGTTTTGTCAAAAACAACATTTCAGACAAAAAGCTGATAAAAAGGCATGTTTATGTCTGATATTTTGAGCTTCTCATACTCCACTTCTTCATGTTTGAGACGATCGCAGTCTGTTTCTTTGATCAAAGAGTTGCGTACTCTTTCAAAACATGCGGAGGGGTCTTCCTTACCGTATAACACCTAAAACCCGGAAAATTCCGTGTTTGGCGGGGAAGCGTTTTTTCATAAAACACGGAAAATTCTGTGTTTGGCGGGGAAAGAGTTAAGATGCTGTTTGCTGAACAATGATCATGATGTCACGTGATCTGATGAGCCTAAGTGTAGAAAACTGGTTTATATCGGAGGACCGAACCTTGTGTGTCCCTAGTCTCGCGGGAACTCCAAGAGTGTGTGTTCTGTCTTTTATTGCTTCGACCTTTGGACTTAGGGCCACTTTGCAGAGAAGTCATATGGGATCTAGACAAGCCTCTTTGTTAGTTTTATTGGATAGATGTGAGACTTACTGGCACCTGAAGTTTTACATTTATGATGTTGTGGAATTCCAGGATTAAGATTGGGTAAATCCTAGATTCAAATCATGTTGTTTCAATTCTTCTGCATGTATATTCCAACATCAATAATAATTTTAAATAAATAAC
The DNA here is from genome assembly GCF_025860055.1 of Xyrauchen texanus. Classification (NCBI taxonomy): domain Eukaryota; kingdom Metazoa; phylum Chordata; class Actinopteri; order Cypriniformes; family Catostomidae; genus Xyrauchen; species Xyrauchen texanus. Next base: position 7,991,387 of record NC_068303.1, read on the forward strand.
CATAAATAAATATTCTGCAAAAATAAAGTTCCAACATAAAATAAATATATACAATAAATCCCAACAATAGGAGTTTGTGGCACATTCATTTACAATGTGCCCAGATGTGGCTTTGTAGTCATTTTGCAGTTATTTCGAAAATGGCTCCACCGGACAGAATATAGTCTGAAGTCTGAGTCTGAACTATACGGTAAGTTTTATAGATAACAAACTAAAAGATAAAAAATAAACCTAAAAATAATTAAACAAAATATAAAAATTAAAATAAATTAAAACAGGTGAACACATCTTACCATTCATTTTAAGGCAGCAAAAGAATAGCGTTGAAGTTTTACATTTTCGGCTTGAGATCTGCGTAAATTAAATGCTGCATCAGAGCAACTTTGAAATTTTCATAAAATATTAATCATTGTGCAGTGCACAACTCAGTGTGTAAATAAAACAGAAATTCCAAATCAGTGCAAATATGTTGACAGTTACATTTTGAATGCTGAAAAATCTATCAATGCAAGTCAATGGGAGATTTATGAAACTATGTAAACAGAATCGTACATTTCTTTAAAAGTATCAAGCTAAAATTACCTACAAAACCAAGTATGAATGGAGTCTGTCTGTTAAGTGGTTCGGGCTGAATTAATTGTAAAAACTGAAATTGAATTGTTAAGGGTTTATAAAAAATAAAAAAAAACTTTCCAGAATGATTGAGGAATTTCAATAGAGTGCTGCCTTTCATGCACTCTAAAAAAAATGTCAGAAGTGCACCACACAATAAGAAAGTACACAAAAGAACTGGTGCATCAGTCTGTCTTGGAATGCACACTTTTGTATGAATGTGTCGTCGGAATGCATTATCTATGGCAAAATACAGTTTGGTAAGTATCCCTTCTGCAATAATAGAGTTGAGTTTAGGTTGTTTATAGCCTTGAAAATGCACAATGTATGTGTTTGAATGGAATCAATAAATATGTCCACCCAGTTAACTTACTTGCCTGTAATGCTACATATTGTATGTTAAGAGCCACCTTTCTGAATCTCCAAAAACAAATCAATAGATGGCAAAACCTGTAAAGGCAAATAGAAAAGAAAAATAACCTTGGCTGTCCAGATATTAGTATCTCTAGACACAACAGAGGATTGGTGATTTGAGTGTTCACCCTTTTATTACAGAGCTCTTCTTTATTCACGGATGAAACATATCATGTTATGAGTTTGCAATATAATTTATCTTCCTCTCTCTTGCTTTGAGCTTTTCATCTGTGCTCCAAGGTTGTACTGCAATAAAAATGAGTCTTCAGTGTGTTGCTGTACTAACCCACAACATCTGTGGTGTCTGAACTTTTCTTTTTTGTAATACTCTGAGGGAAAATTGCAGTTACAGTTTGGTGACTTTAGATAAATCCTTACAAATGACTAGGATAATTGCTTTGAAATGCCATGTGCCCTGGCTTTTAAATACAAACCACTGTAGAACTGTAGTTGCAAATAATGCTTAGCGCTTCATCAGGCTTATAGAGTACGCTTAAGTTTAATAAGAGTATGATTAAGCTTAATAGACCTGTTTTATTGTTAATTAAAGAAAGGCTGCAGCTGTAATTTAAAAACTAACTATGTTCCGCTTGTATCGCACATAACACATTCAAAGAGCTTCTGAGGATTCTTGTAGATGTCTCTTCATTGTAAAGTGTATATTAAATATTATTATACAATTCAACACATTTAAACTGAAACAGGGGATCTGCAGCCAGTTTGCAAGAAGCCCCTTAAGTCAAAGCTGAAGTGTGTAACTTTTGCAGTGTAAAATACTTTATCCTATCCCAGCTTAATAGGTAGAGACATAAGTTAGCTATTCACAGGTAAATTTTCTCGAAAACTGTAAACACTGTGTCTCTGTGGAGCTATGAAAATTCCACTGTTTGATTGGAGAGACCAGTCTAGCATTTCACAACAAGATTGACTAGACCAATGGCATGAGTTGGGGCGGGACTATCTGTTTGTTCTATCCAAGGCAGACGGGGGGCTGATTCGGAAAGCTGTTTTGAAAACGATGTTTATTTTTGCCATTCTGTTCAGTAGCGCTAATGGCGCAGAAATTACACACTTCCGCTTTAAGGAAACCCTTAGTGACAACACACTTACAACTAAAACTAAGGGTTTTCTTGCTACTGAGCCCTGATACTTTTAAATGCTAACAATGTCTGTTCAACAACACTGCATGAAGCATCATGAAAGCAAAATTAAACTTTCGTGGCAATTATTTCATGTCTCTTTATTTTGAGGCCATCTATTTGCTAGTGTAATCCTAAAAGTTCACTGTTGGTTGGTGTATTCCTAAACCTAACCATAAAGTCTAATCCCTTTTCCTAATGTGAAAAGATGGTTAGGAAAAGATATTACAAGAAACATTTTATAGGCTATTGACATACATCTGTCATTTGTATTGCATTAATAAATATGAAATCAGTAACCAAATTTGCTCACAGATGCTTTCTTTCTTCTTTATTTGAAGCTTGTTTTAAATTGATTTATAATTTTGATTAATGATTGCTTGGTCTCTATGGGATTTAAAGACGTACCTTTTTGTCTAAACTTGATTACATGATATCTTACGATTTTGCCATTTTGTATGAATTATTATTATGTTGAGCAAATCACGCTTTAACAGGCCAGTGGCACAAACTGAAGGCTTTAGACTATGCAGAAAAAAGGACTCGATATTTCGAACTTTCTACAGCAATAGGAAATACGTCAACACTGGAAAGTAAATAGCATTTTGCTAATTTGTGTCTGTAGCAAGATCCTGAATTCTAGGGAATAGAATTCTTATTTAGTGCCAGAAATTGCAATAAACAGTTAGTTTGTATCACAAAAAACCATGCAAAAGATAGGCTAAACAAACAAATCTGAGAGGCCCAAACAGCATTATTTAAATGTAAGTAATCCTGCATGCTTTAGATACAAGGTAGGAATAGCTATGCACAAAACTGTCAATACTATTGCATACATCCTAGTTTTATTAGAATAAACATATCTCCAGTTACTGTACAGCAATGCTGTGATTTATAGAATTCTGCTACACTGTTGTAGTATACAGATTATCAGATGATCACTGTCCAATCTCTATATCGCTATGATTCATCATCATCCATATTCATGCAATCATTTCAGCTGCTTTGATGAGTTGATGTTTAAGTATGATGCATAAATATATGTTTATTTGATTTTTACTGAACACTGTTCATTTGATGCCTTCGTTGAGAGCTGAGTTTATTAACTCAAGGCAAAGAGGTTTTATTACAGTCATTGATCAAATTTATAAAACAGTCTAAATGATCTGTACTCACATAATCCCAAATTGTGCTTGTGCTCATGGTGTAATAATCTGTGATGGCAGCCAACAAATTGTTGGTTATCCAGATTATATTGTTTATCACCTCCGAAAGTAGCCATAAATTACTTATTTAATTAAAGTATTACTAGATGGGGGGAAAAATTGAACAGACAAGCCGTGGAGCTCTGGAGTGAAGATTAAGTGGCAGGCAAGGAACACAGGAGCAAATTTACTGGGACAGGTTAACAGATCACCTTGTGTTGAAACACCAAGGACAAGCATATAGGAGTTGTGAATTTCAAATTTTAGTTCTAGGGGAAAACAATAGAGTGGTGCAGTCTAGGTCAATGGCAGGGAATTTTATTTTTTCAGAGCAACATTCAACTCAAAACACAGTCTGATCAGGTGTACAGTGATGCATCCTTAGATAATCCCTTCAAATAAATATGTCTTGGACAGATTTACGAATTCAGTTTCAAAATGGATTTGATTAATAGTATTGTATTGAATCGATACAAGTTAACCTCTATCGACAGCATTTGTGAAATAATATTGATTACCACAAAATTTATTTCAACCTGCCCCTCCTTTAAAAAAAATATAAACAAATCACTTACTTACCTTTTCTGTGTATAGCCAATTTTACAACTTCTTTGCCATGATGATGTAATGTCAACAAACCCTAAAACCATAAATAATACATGAGTATTGACAGAAGAATTAATGTAAGTGCTTTTGTTTCCGTCCTTCAGATGAGACATTAAACCGAGGTCCTGACTCTCTGTGGTCATTAAAAATCCCAGGACACTTCTCGAAAAAAGAGTAGGGGTGTAATCCCGGTGTCCTGGCCAAATCTCCCCCATTGGCCTTTATCAATCAGGGCCTCCTAATAATCCCCATCCATTAATTGGCTCTTTAACTCCACTCTCTCCTCTCCACCAATAGCTGATGTGTGGTGAGCGTACTGGAGCACTATGGCTGCCGTTGCATCCAGGTGGATACTGCACACTGGTGGTTGTTGAGGTGTGTCCCCTGTTCACTGTGTAAAGCACTTTAAGTGTAGTGTCAGAAAAGCACTATATAAATGTAGCGTTCATTCATTCACATTTCTGCCTTAAATCCCTCTAAAAATGTGCCCCATTCACTTCCATTGTAAGTGTCTCACTGTAACTTTGATCTTTGCATTTTTTTACGTAGTTACGGTAATCAACACTATGCCACAAATGCTGTCAATTGAGCTTAACTTGTATTGAACCCAGAATATTCCTTTAATTGGCATACCATGTAATTAATTCTATTAAAAAAACATAATTAGTTGACAGCCCTAATATATACTATACATGTGTAAAGTACATACACAATATAATATAAAATCACTTTATGTATTTTGAGAAAAATGACTGACTGACTGTATATGATCACTCACACACTTTATATAAACACTACTGTATATATGTGACATTTCATGTCCCATTTGTTGATTTTCTTATTTTAAATTTTTTCCAAACTAAAGTTTTATATTTGTTCTTTTTGTTATATGAAGGTCTTTTTACCACACCTTCATTTATATTTGGTACTTTTAAAATGCCTTTTAAGTATAGACTTCTCAGTTATAGGCTTGTTCAAGACCCAGACTTTCAATATTAAACTATTTAAAACCATGACAAATATACAAATGACTACATTTTACAAATTATGATAATCTAAACTAAGAGTGAAATGTGTGAAATTGAAAAAGTGAAATTGTGTGAAAATTATTACTATAAATTTATAGAAATTGCGAACGTTACACCACTGGTTGAGCCAAGGTTGCTGTGTTGGTCTAGACAGGCAGTTCAAACAGATAAAGTAAATGTTGGATATCACCAAAGAGCCACAGTGTTACACCTTTTTGGTGAAATCAACAAACAAAAAGCTTACTTATAGTTGACTCTGCATATTAAGGTGGAATACAAGAACACATTTACTTTATGTTGTATGCTATTCTAAAATGCTGTCACAAATACTGTGAATTGATTTTTTTTAAATTATAATCATGTTTATATTATGACCTTGGTGCTTTTCTCTGTTTTACATAAAGTTCAGTTTACTTCAATCTCTTGCTCTACATTGACAATAATTATTTTCTATAGCCTTGAGTTCCTTCAGACTTGTTTTTTCTTCTCTGGCAATGCTCAGGGGAGTTTTGCTTTCTGAGCTGCATCTTTGACATATTGGATGGATTATAAGACAGACTTGAGTAAATCCTGCTCTCGGAGTCCAATTTACATGCAGCTTGTGTTGGGGATTCACAGCCTCTTTGCTGACAAACCCGATTGGTGCAACTTTAAAGTGATTGGCTTTGTGTATGTTGACAAGGCTGGTTCGTCCAAGCCTAGCAGAGTTTGTAAGGTGCCACATTGCTCTTCTACAAAGATGGAGTGACAGTTCTATCCCACCAGCAGACACTTTTGCTATGGAGTGATGATGAACAAGATTAAATCTCACCCTAAAAATGGCAATCCTTCTTCTATCTCCCCACTCTTTGCAATATAAGAAACTGAGCCTCTACAGTGTATTCTGTTAGACACGCATCACTCTGAGGGATTGGGTCATGGCACCAACATAATCTTTAATGGTAAAATTGTGCTTGTCAAATATTGACAAAATCAAACACACATTCTTTTAATTATGATAAATAACCAGTCCTTGGCTGAAGATTCAAATGAATGCTAAAATGCGCTTGACTAGGTTTGAAGAAATTGGATTTCTTTCCTTAGGTGACAGGCACAGACATTCAGTCAAGAAGATTCCAAAATTAATAAAAACCCAGATGCAATTTATTGTGCAACAAAAATCAAACATTAATAACCAGGAATAAAAATTATTTGGTGCATATTTCTACTGTATGACAGTGTCACGCTCCTTTTAGGATTTAGGATGTAGGCCCGTTAATTATAGAGAATGTTACTAGCAAGTAAAGACGCTGACTACCACATCTGGAGTGATTCCACTCAGGCATCCCAAGCAACCAATTTGCCCGGTTGCTAGGGTGGGTGGAGTCATGTTGGGTTAACCTCCTCATGGTCGCTATAATGTGGTTCTCGCTCTCGGTGGGGTGCGTGGTGAGTTGTGCTTGGATGCCATAAATAATAGTGTGAGCCTCAACATGCGCTACATCTCTGCGGTAACATGCTCAACAAGCCACACTGTAAGACGCATGGACTGACGTTTTCAGATGCAGAGGCAACAGAGGTTCGTCCTCCGCCACCCGGATTGAGGCGTGTCACTACGCCACCATGAGTACTTGGAGCGCATTGGAAATTGGGCATTCTAAGTTTGGGAGAAAAGGGGAGAAAATCTGAAAAAAAAATAGATGTTGGCCTATGTTGAAGCAGGGTTGTTGAGCCTGCTATCCACTTTGATAGCATTCTTAAAGATAAATGTTACTTTGTACATCCTTAACATTGCATTTCTTTAAAGGCGACAGGACGTTACTCAGAATTGCTGTCCAGCAGTGGAAGACGATAACAATTGCATTTCAGACCGTAGATGGAAATGGCACAGGGTCACGCATCTTACGCTTTTTTCTGCATGCAGAGTAAGGGGATTTCACCCATTTTCAAATTCAAATTTAACCAGATTAATGTGGACGTAGCATTAAGGGAACTCACCTGCTTATGTCTGGATTACTGGCTGCATCAAACAAGAAACTTTGTCTAATTGCAAAGTGATCATTGTGAGCACACACACTCTCTCTCTTTCTCTTCATTTGACTGCCTCTGCACAGTTCAGACGTCAACAGAGATTAATCAGATCTCATGTTGTCATGGAGATGTTCATGCTGGAGAGTAAAAAATTACAAGTAGGTAACAAATTCATGTTCAGGTTCAGGGAAGGAATATGACTCAATTGCAGACAAGATCACGTCAAAATATGGTTTATTACAAAAATAAAGTCCAAACAGGTAAATAATCAGAAAATATACAAATCTAATCTGAAATACTGGCCACTGGAGACACAGGCAGGGCAGGGGAAAAATAAAAAAAGACAAAGGAAAGGGCAGGTACAAGAACAAACACAGACCGAAGGGGTAATCCACAGAATCTAGAAACCGAAGGGAATATCAGCATGAGAACTGACAAAAGAAACTGACAAACTCTATAGGGAACAGATAAAATATATTGGGAGGAAAATCAGAAGGTCAAACAAGGATAACAGGTGAAACAGATTAATCAATAATGAGACAAACGAGGGGGCGGAGTCCAGAAACAAGACCGAGCACATGGTGACAAGAAATAAACAAAAGTCATGTGCTAGACAGGAAAACCAAACACAAGAACAGGTTTCAGGTTCCCAAAACTGAATAAAAACTTGACCAGTGTCGAGAACCTGACAAGCTCAAGTTACTGTATCCCATGGCAACAACTGCCCACATCCCATTTTCACATGTCAAATGTCCATAGAGAAATCCTTTAAAATAATGAAACCGGCAGGTGGCAAGATATTACAAGTTGAAGTGTGCTATTTCTGCACAACTATTGTCACCAGATGGAACTGCAAAAATAATAGCTGTTTTCAAACAGGTTTCTCAAACACTCACCCCATATCCCATTGGTTGCACAAAGAGATAGTCCCAACCCAAACTTGGAGCCAATGTTCTTCACCCTGGTCTCAGTGAATGACATTAATATACCAACATTTTACAAAAATATTTTTACATGGCTCATTGTACATATTGCGTCAGTTTCCTGGTGAAATGAAAACGACTCGGTTACTAACGTAAACTCGGTTCCCTGAGAGGAGGGAACGAGTATTGCGTAAGTAGCTTACGCTATGGGAAAACTCCTTTTCTCGAGAAATATTGAAGTCTTTATGTAAAACGCATTGCAGCTGCACGGCAGACAGTAATGAGCGAGGCAGCTCGGTCATTGGCTGTGCTGCGGCAACTGCTCAAACCAATGACGGGGCGACTCTGAACGCGCGACCAATGGGCGTGCGCCTCGCGTTCGCGCGCTCAGAGCCCGCCGAAATTAGCATAGCCAGGCTATATAATGGGCACCCCGTCATACGAGTTCCTTTAGGTTCAATCGACTGAAGCGAACTGACCAAGCACAAGCACGGCAGCTTACGCAATACTCGTTCCCTCCTCTCAGGGAACCGAGGTTACGTTAGTAACCGAGTCGTTCCCTATCGAGAGGTCTCTCCTATTGCGTAAGTAGCTTACGCTATGGGAACACCATGTAAAACGCCGTGCGTGCTGACTTCGCTCTATAAAGCCAGAGGCAGATGCCTGAGCCTTAAAGCAAAGTGATTATTCCACGAGCCGGCCAATGGCGAGCTACATAATGGGATAGTATAGAGCGCCCTTCCAAGGTGGTCCATGGTGGGGCGCTCATAGTACAAACACAAGCACATATCTTATGTACTGAGTTTTCTATGTGCTGATATGCATAAAAAATCCTTTAAGTCAGTCAGAGACGGACCTTGTAAGGGAGGAGATAATGCTCAGCATATACATACTCCAGTCCATTCTACAGTCAGGCTGATAGAATGTTGGAATGCATTTTTCTATGTACTGGCATGCATAAAAAATCCTCTAAGTCGGTCAGGGACGGACCTTATAAGGGAGGAGATAATGCTCAGCATATACATACTCCAGTCCATTCTACAGTCAGGCTGATAGAATGTTGGAATGCAATGAGGGGACCTGTAGGTTATAAAACCTGATAAATGTCGAAGGCGAGGCCCAGCCCGCCGCCGCACAAATATCTTAAATGGGTATCCCACTCGACCAAGCCCACGAGGAGGCCATGCTCCTCGTAGAGTGAGCTCTGAGCTTGGCTTCATAAGCTAGTGCTATAGCATCCACTATCCAGCGCGATATTCTTTGCTTTGAGACTGCGAGACCTTTAGTGCGGCCGCCAAAGCATACGAATAATTGTTTACAGGGCAGAACGTTCCAAATATACTCTGAGCGCCCTGACGGGTCAGAGTAAATTAGCGTCACTTTCGTCTGCTGGGGACGATAGCGCTGCCAGAGATATCACCTGTGCTCTGAAGGGTGTGGAGAGCACTTTAGGAATATACCCGTGCTTTGGCCTAAGGACAACTCTGCAGTCGTTAGGTCCAAATTCCAGGCAAGCAGCGCTTGATGACAGCGCGTGCAGGTCGCCCACTCTCTTGACTGAAGCGAGCGCCAGCAACAGCGCAGTTTTGCTGTTTAAGGTGCACGGTTCGGAGAGGTTCTAACGGGGCACTCTTGAGTGCGTCCAGGACCGTGGCCAGGTCCCAGATCGGCACCGAGGGGGGGGCGAGGATTGTTCATCCTCCTAGCGCCTCTTAGGAAACAAATGATTAGATCGTTTTTCCCTAATGAATGTCCTTTATCAGGATTGTGCGACGCCGCTATGGCAGCCACATAGACTTTGAGCGTGGAGGGTGTGCGGCCCGCCTCCAGCAGCTCTTGCAAAAAGGCGAGTACACTTGGTATCTCACACGATTTGGGGTTCAAGCTCTTGGTATCACACCAGTCACTGAACACTTTCCACTTTTGGGCATATAAGCACCTCGTAGAGGGTGCTCGCGCCTCAGTGATGGTTCTCAAAACTCCACTGGGGAGGTTCTCGGGAACCCGTTGAGGGGCCATGCATGGAGGGCCCTCCATAGAGTGCAGGGAGCTCAACCTAAGTCCACCCTGGCGATTTATATACGAAACTACCGTCATGTTGTTCGTTCGGACCAGGACGTGTTCGTTTTCCAGGTATGGAAGCAGGGCTCTGAGAGCCAAGGCGACCGCCTTCATTTCCAGACAGTTTATATGTAGGCGCTTTTCTGGGTTTGACCAAAAGCCGGAGACAGGCCTGCCCTAATAAAGGGCCCCCCATCCTATTTTGGAGGCATCTGTCGTGATCATTTTTCTCTGCGTGTTCACGCCCAGACTCACGCCGGTTTGATACCAGTTGATGGCTTTCCAGGGCGTCAGGGCTTTTATACAGCCGTGATTCGCTCTGATCAAAAAGTGGCCCGAGCGCCACGCGTGAGTGGGGACACGGCTCTTGAGCCAGCGCTGGAGAGGACGCATGTGCAACAATCCTAGCTGGAGTACAGCTGATGCCGAGGCCATGAGACCGAGCATTCTTTAAAATCGTTTCACGTGGCGCAGCGCCTTTCTGAATGATGTTGCAAGGCGTCGAATAGAGAGCGGCGCTCTGATGAGAGGCGCGCTGTCATCTGCACTGAGTCTAGCACTATTCCCAGAAGAGATATTCTGGCTGGGGATAGCACGCTCTTTGCAAAATTGATTCTCAGACCCAGGCATTCTAGATGGCTGATAATCCAAGATCTGTGCGTCGTTAACTGACCCTCTGATTGTGCTATGATTAGCCAATCATCGAGGTAATTCAGTATTCGCACTCCCGCTGTCTCAGGGGAAAGTGCCGCGTCCATACATTTCGTGAATGTACGGGGGCCAATGATAGGCCGAATGGTAGTACTGTGTACTGGTATGACTGTCCCTCGAAAGCGAATCTCAGAAAAGGCCTGTGATGAGGCGCTATCGAAAGTAAGCGTCTTTCAAATCCACTGATAGAAACCAACCCCCGGGGCGAACTTGCGTGAGGATATGTTTGGTTGTTAACATTCTGAACGAGCGAATCATAAAAGCTTTGTTCAGATGTCTGAGATCTAGGATGGGGTGGAGGCCACCGTCCTTTTTCGGGACGAGAAAATAGCGGCTGTAAAAACCTGCCTCGCTCATAGAGGGAGGAACAGTTTCTATAGCGCCCTTCTCTATCAGTTCGAGCACCTTGGTGCGTAGAACATGTGACACATCTTTCCTCACTTTCGTCTCGACCACCGCTGAAAAGCGGGGTGGTCTGCGAGCGAATTGAAGTGAGTAACCGTGTTTTATTATGTTCAAAACACATTTTGGCATGTCAGGGATTTTTTCCCAGGCTTTTGCTCGCACAGATATGGGCTGAATGTTGGCTGGGGCGTGTCGCAGTGACGTATGGGCCCCACCGGCAAATTGCCTTGTGCTAACACTGAGTTTACAGCTCCCAGAGGCGCAGGTGCGCGCTGAGCAGCCGTGTTGAGTGCCGAGTGCAGGGGTGCGTGTGAGCTTACAGGCACGCATGCTATCTCCGTAATGCTTGCATCGTGAGCTGGAGAAATGTTTGAAACTGTATAGACAGTGTTTACAGGTGGGGGTGCATACATTGTAATAGGCACGCGCGCTACTTTCATAAAGCTTCCCGCTCTTAGCGGGGAGTTGCATCTGTGATGCTTGCGGCATGAGACAGAGAACTGTTTGAAACTGTATGTGCAGCGCTTATGGGTGGGGGTGCATCTACTGTAGTAGGCACGTGCGCCACTTTCATAAAGCCTCCCGCTAGCGGTGGGGTTTTTGGCCATGCATACAGTGTTTGTGTGTAGGGGTGCGTGCAGGACAGCAGGCACGCGCACTACATTTATAGTATTTCCCGCTTTTACTGGGGAAGTGTTTATAACTGTGGGAACAGTGCTTGTGTGTAGTGGTGCATACATGACAATAGGCACACGATCTACATTTATGGGGCGTCCAGCTCGAGCTGGGAAAGTATTCGGCACTGTTTGGACAGTATTGATATGTGGGAGTGCGCACTTTAGTGTGGACACGTGACCCCTTAGTGACACAGGCAGAAAATGACTCTTGTGATTTCTGTGTGTTGCCGTTAAAACGGCGTTTGATTGCAGGTGAGCGAGTTCTGTGACTGGCCCATTGACTGCTGTACAGACATTTCCAGCCGCCTGTAAGGGGACTTTTGCTTGCTGCAGTGAAGCATTCAGTGAACTCTCTTACTGTGCTGGTGCCCGTGCTCGTGTCCGCTAATGTCGAAGACCGAGCCCGGCCAGTCGTCGGATGCAGCGCCAACTGGAAAGGCTGTCATCCTTTTCATCCAAAATTACATGGTTGCTTCAACATTTTTTCATGTTACATTGCTTTTTATGACACTATTGTTTAGGTTTAGGGTAGGAAGTAAGGATTTGTTGATTTAAAACTTGATAGAGCATTAATCTTAACCTGTTAAACTATTTGTTTAGGAGAACATTTAACTCGCTTTTAGAGTCACAGTAGATATTGCACCTCAGACCTGCCAAAACACGTGTAATGCACTGTGTAATTCATTTAGCAAAAATATTGTATTTTTTTATGGATCATCAGACTGGCTAAAGAAGTTGAGTTACTAGTTGAGTTTGGCCTGTAATGTGGTGGTGATGTTGCATTGCTTAGCTGAGCATTGCGTTGGCTTCATGGGCTGTTAATACATAGATGTGGACAAGAAACATGGATTTTTCGGATTTTAAACTTTAAGCTTTTCAGACTTCTTTAGGCCAGTTACCATAAAAGGTTATCATTTCCAAAAGGTAACCAGTTAGATCAAAATAAAAGAACAGTTAATAACATTCTTTTTTTAAATGTCAGTACTCGATAAGGGGGTGGGTGAAATACCAATTGCAGTGTTGCCAGATCTCACAAGAGAAACATGCAACATGATCAAGTAAAACAAGCACAAAGTAAGACACTTCCAGTCCTGTTTTTTTTTTTTTACATCGCATGGATGGCCGTGTATGTGTGCACTGTTTACCTGGGGAAGTGATGGCACCAGGATGCAATTTGGGAAAACAACAAGCCGGTGGAGGGAGCGGGATCCTGTAGGCAATGTTCTGCTGGAAAACCCTAGGTCCAACCATTAATGTGGACATCACTTTGACACGTGCCACCTACATAAGCATCATTGCAGACCAGGTACACACCTTCATGGCAATGGTATTCCCTGATGGCAGTGGCCTCTTTAATATAATGTGGCCTACCAGACTGCACACATTGTTCAGGAATGGTTTGAGGAAAATTATGAAGAGTTCAAAGTGTTGCCCTGGCCTCCCCAGATCTCAATACGATTGGTCATCTATAGGAAGTCCAATCCATGGTGGCTCCACCTCACAACTTACAGGACTTAAAGGATCTGCTGCTAATGTCTTGGTGCCAAATACCACAGGACACCATCTGGGGTGCCTCTGCAGGTCGGCGCTGTGTGGCAGCACAAATAGGGATAGCATATTAGTCAGTTGGTCATAATGTTTTGGTTCATCAGTGTATATAAAAAAAACAAAGTTCAAGCCAAATATACACCCTTGGTTTCATCTAATGCATTTATGTGTGTGACTTTTGACCCCTGCTGCTAAAGAGCTGACTCCCTTGCCTTGCTCTCCTCAAAAACCTTTTATGGTAATTTCACATGGGCCTTATCTGTGTTCTGCACCCCTTTCTTGCAACTCAGTGCCAGATAATTCAGCCTAAACTTGCTGAGGTTCATTTCAAAACAAATTAATGTGTGTGGTTTGTGAACAAGAGAGAGAGAGGAAGAGTTTGAAACAGCAAAACGGACTGAAACCGTATCATTGCATCACACAATCTTGGTTTTGTTTCCCGTTTCCTGCTACCAAACAGCAATGCTGATCATATTTCTGTGAGCAGTTTGCTAGTGATTTGTTACAAGCTTTTAGTCTATCCATGTCTGTTAGCTTTGATGCCATGCTGTACAGAATATGCTAGTTTACTTCCAAAAGTTAAAAAGATTAACTTTTTGCAGATATACACGTTTAAAATGTCTCCCAGATAGCAAAATTGTTGTTGCCCAGATCTGGCCCACACTTGACACTTTCATCTGGCCCACATACCGCGTGGAATGATGGCACTTGGGCGGTCCGCTCCTGTTTGCCAGATTTGGGCCACAATCAAGCCGTAGCAATGCCGCATGTCAGCCATGAACAAAACAAATGAAGCAGAACTGGCCCACATCTGGGCAACAGGTTATTTTAATTCTGGCCCAGACCTAAAACCTTGCTCTGGCCCACATACCGCATGGACTGATGGCACTTGAGTGGCCCACTCCTGTTTGCCAGATATGGGCCAGAATCGAGCCATTGCAATGCCACATTTCAGCCATAAACAAAACAAATGAAGCAGAACTGGCCCACATCTGGGCAACAGGTTATTTTAATTCTGGCCCAGACCTAAAACCTTGCTCTGGCCCACATACCGCATGGACTGATGGCACTTGAGCGGCCCACTCCTGTTTGCCAGTTATGGGCCACAATCGAGCCATAGCAATGCCACATTTCAGCCATAAACAAAACAAATGAAGCAGAACTGGCCCACATCTGGCACAGACACCAAAACTGTTGTGGCCCAGATCCAGCCCACACTTGACACTTTCATCTGGCCCACATACCCCGTGGATTGATGGCACTTGGGTGGTCCGCTGCTGTTTGCCAGATTTGGGCCACAATTAAGCCATAGCAATACCACATGTCAGCCATAAAGAAAACAAATGAAGCAGAACTGGCCCACACTTGACACTTCACAGGGTATGCCAGATGAAAGTGTCAAGTGTGGGCCGGATCTGGACCACAGTAATTTTTCTGTCTGGGCCAGTTCTGCTTCATTTGTTTTGTTTATGGCTGACATGTGGCATTGCTATGGCTTAATTATGGCCCATATCTGGCAAACAGGAGCGATCGCCAAGTGCCATCATTCCACGCTGTATGTGGGCCAGATGAGAATGATGGCACTTGGGCGGTCCGCTCCTGTTTGCCAGATTTGGGCCACAATTAAGCCACAGCAATGCCGCATGTCAGCCGAGAACAAAACAAATAAGGTAGAACTGGCCCAAATCTGTGCCACAGTTCAATTCAATTCTGGCCCAGATCTGACAACTTACTCTGGCCCACATAACACATGGAATGTTGGCAATTGTGCAACCCGGTCCTGTTTTCCACATTTGGGCCTCAAGAAAGCCTTAGCAATGCCACAACAAACCAAATAAACCACACCTGGCCACAGTTGATTATACAAACCCTGGTCTTTCCCAACATTCCTCATGTGGGCCACATGCAGCATGGAAAGGTGGCACTTTTGCAGTGCACACCTGTTTGCCAGATCTGGTCCACAAGCAGGCCATTTGTTTAGCCACATGTTAGCCAAGAATTAACTAAATAAACCATAACTCTGTGTGTGTGTGTGTGTGTGTGTGTGTGTGCGTGCGCGCATGCTGTGCCATTAAAACTATGGAAAACTCAGTGGCTGACACTAAGTGAACTGCATCAACAACATACAGTAAAGAGAAATGGCCCCTCTTTATGCTAAGATAAGTTACAACAAATGATCTAAACACATTTCTGAAAACATTTGCATAATTTATTAATATTGCCAAAGAACAACCCACTGCAAGTTTACATTTTCAAAACTGGAAACCAATTAAAAAAAAAACAATAATAAACAAACACAAAATATGTGCATAGAAAGCATTGTAGAAACTAAATAAAAACAAAACATATTTCCAGTAGCTTTGGTCATCCAAAAAAACAAACAGACAACGCAGAAGTGAACACACTACAAAACCTTGGCAAATGGAACCATCCAAAATTATAGAATTTGACCTCCTTTACTGGGCCCATCTGCGTCATGGCAATCTTGCAAGCCTTTATTGGATACACAAATGAAAAAAACTGTTGACTCAGTAACAGAACGCTGATTATACAATAGTGTTTAAGTACAAAACACACACACACACACACACACACACACACACACACAACTATTCAGAAGCCAAATTAAATAAAAAACTCTAAACAAAATATAATTTAAAAAATAAATAAATAAATAAATAACACAAAACAAAAAAAGCTAGGCACTGTAGTGAGAGATGCATTCAGGAATTACCTGCGTCTGTGCACCGTCTTTTTACTAATAGTGAAGCTGCAAGTTTTAAAAACTTTAAAAACAGCTGTCTCTGTGCTTTAATGAAAGCAGCACATTAATATTGAATGGTGAATAAATGGACTGGAACTATCAGTGCATTAAACGGTTTGGTAACACTACAAGGTCTTATTTGTTAACATTAGTTTATTTATTAACTAGTAAATGAACTACATTATTTATTAAGCTTTTTTAATGTTACAGTAGGGCAGGGACGGTATGGATTTTTTTTAACCGCGGCTGAAAAGAAAGAAATTCCCGCGGAATAGCAGTAAATATCCCACCCCCACATACTTTTGCACACACACCAGCGCACACACCAAAGGTCGTTTTTGTAGACAGGCTTTAAATATTGTTACCTACATCCGGAAAAAACCAAGCACACTTTGAAATAGTCAAATTTTCATCAGGCAGTAATTTGGCATGGACCAATCACCGAATAGATTTCCTTATTTAAGAATATTCTCAGATACATTCGCATTGAATGTTAAATTCCTAAGAGTTTACATTCAGTATACATTTGACAATACATAATTTTCAGGAGAATACATTATGATGTTCACATTGGAAATGAAAGATAAACACCTTTTCCAACATGTCTTAATTACTAAAATTATATTCCATATTTATGTTTACATAATATAATGTTATTTTTTTATTTAATCTATGTTGATTATATGAAAAGTGAACAGCATGAGTAAGATAGGATCATAAGATGATCAGACATGATTTTGACCACTTTATTAAGTTTTGTTTTGTAGAAAGCCTTTCTTTAAATTGAATTTCGTTTTGTATAAATTGTATCTTAATTTTAATCACTGTTTCATCAACCAATTGCCTGCAATTAATAAATAAGAAGCAAATACAGCAGATATAATCAAGACATGGAGGCACCAGTGCGATCTCTTGCATTGCTCGTGAACTGGAGCTCGTCTCATAAATGAAACGAAACTCAGCGTATAGGCTACTTGCTTCACAGACATGAGAAATAAATAGAAAGCTTGAAATGTCTACTTTTAAACAAAATTCAAAACGAAATTATACAATTGCACAGTATTTATTTTTGTGCCTGTGCTACGATCGAATTCTGGGGATACAACATAGCCAATAGGCTATGTTAGCCTTTAAATATCTTTGCTGCATTGGATCAGTCTCCTTTCTAGAACAGCCAAGAGCTTTCTAGCCTTGCGGCATGTTAACTAAAGTAGTTAACTAATGCTAACTTGTAAAGTGTTACAAATGTTTTAATGCACACCTTGCAGCCAATCAAAATCAAGTATTCAGACACACCATGGTATTATACACGTATAGTAAAAACACAATGTAACTGACTTACAGGTGTCTTGGACCCTCCTCCGATTCTCTCTTTCTCTTCTCCCTCCGTCTCGGTCACTTGAAAGATGAAGCCATTTTTTAATAAATGATTCGATCTCTTGATCGGTGGCCTCAGCTGTCAGTCTGTTGTTTCTGACAGTTCCTAAAAAAATATAACATTGTAAATGCAAGGATGGATTACACAACTTTTAAAATCTTAGAACACAGTTAGGGAACACAAGCTGGGTGACTCTTTTAACAACCCTTTTCCTTAAATTGCTGTGAGTGATATTCCACTTTTCTCTCTCCATGACACAGTAATTACACCTACAATTACATGCAGTACAGCCAATAACCAGGTGAGCATTTTACATTGATACTTTTTTATTTTGTACCACAGCATGAAATGTATTAGCAGCTTACCTTAATGGTGACACTGAATTTTAAACTGTAGGCTATTTTATTCCCACCAGCAGTTTTCTGTAGCAAATCACATTGACACATGTTATTAAGGTGAAAAACATCCTGACTCAAAACAGTACATGACAAAAAAAAAAAAAACACAGGCTAATGCATGCTAAATAATTCTATAATTCCTGTATAATAAAAATGTGAAACAGAATAATCCCTGAACAAACTTTCATATTCTTTCATAAAAAAAACAAAAAAAAATAAAAAAATATAAAAATATATATATATATATATATATATATATATATATATATATATATATATATATATATAAAATATATTTTTATTTGTAGCAAGTTTGTTCAGGGATTATTCTGTTTCACATTTTTAATGTAAATATATATACAATAAAAAAAATATAAATATATATATATATTTTGTAATCATCTCAAAAGCTTTTATTGTAAGAAAAAGCATGTAGTAATTTGTGCATTATTGCTAGGGTTAATGAAACATTGCTGTTACAAAGTAAAACAAGTAGTTCAGTATTATGGCCAATGTATAAACATGAATGTCAAATTACAGTACACTATATTATATTTACTTTTTAATTGTTGTGCCAAAATAAGACATGAGTTAAATGATTTCACCATGCAGAACTGATGGTTGGGAGACAAGAGTTTTAGGGAGCAACATGAGCAAATCTAAATGTAGCCTAATGGCGCGCAGCTCAATCGATACTTGTTCATTTCGCATTCGTGACAACATAGATCTAGCTTAGAGTTGAACTGCCAAAATAATGTAACTTCGAATATAAATTATTCCATCAACTCTATATATCACACAGCATGCGGACTCCAACTAGATATAACAAAGCAATCGCTAACAAAAAGAAACATTTATCGATTATATCTTACCTTGACTTTATGCAGTATCCATCCTCCCTTCAACTGACAATCTTCTGACGTTGTGGTTTTGAGCGCCTTTTTCCGGCTACGTTTAAATTTAAAGTGCGCGAACAGGAAAATCGTCAGTTAGATTTTTTTTCACAGACAACTACAAATGCAGTAAATATTTTATTTAAACAAAATAGAGATCTTATTTCGAATATAGTAAGCTGAAGAAGAAAAAGTGGAAAATTTTGTCATGAATGCAGAGGGGTGAAAAAGTTCATATCAAAATAATAATATTTTCTCAGCTTCTGCTGATTTGTCGTACATTTATTCTATTAGTATTATAATTTTTTAATCTACGAAAGATTATTTATAGCCTAAAGATGTCAGTTGTATAAATGTAAATTACAGGTGAAACTCGAAAAATTAGAATATCGTGCAAAAGTTCATTAATTTCAGTAATTCAACTTAAAAGGTGAAACTAATATATTATATAGACTCATTACAAGCAAAGTAAGATATTTCAAGCCTTTATTTGATATAATTTTGATGATTATGGCTTACAGCTTATGAAAACCCCAAATTCAGAATCTCAGAAAATTAGAATATTACATGAAATCAATTAAAAAAAAGGATTTTAAATACAGAAATGTCGGCCCTCTGAAAAGTATAATCATGCATATGTACTCAGTACTTGGTTTGGGCCCCTTTTGCATTAATTACTGCCTCAGTGTGGCGTGGCATGGATGCTATCAGCCTGTGGCACTGCTGAGGTGTTATGGAAGACCAAGATGCTTCAATAGCGGCCTTCAGCTCTTCTGCATTGTTTGGTCTCATGTCTCTCATCTTTCTCTTGGCAATGCCCCATAGATTCTCTATGGGGTTCAGGTCAAGCGAGTTTGCTGGCCAATCAAGCACAGTAATACCATGGTCATTGAACCAGGTTTTTAGTACTTTTGGCAGTGTGGGCAGGTGCCAAGTCCTGCTGGAAAATGAAGTCAGCATCTCCATAAAGCTTGTCTGCTGAAGGAAGCATGAAGTGCTCTAAAATGTCCCGGTAGACGGCTGCGTTGACTCTGGACTTAATAAAGCACAGTGGACCAACACCAGCCGATGACATGGCTCCCCAAACCAACACAGACTGTGGAAACTTCACACTGGACTTCAAGCATCTTGGATTGTGTGCCTCTCCATTCTTCCTCCAGACTCTGGGACCTTGGTTTCCAAATGAGATGCAAAATTTGCTCTCATCAGAAAAGAGGACTTTGGACCACTGAGCAACAGACCAGTTCTTTTTTTCTTTAGCCCAGGTAAGACGTTTGACATTTGAAGCCCATGTCCAGGGCCCGTCTGTGTGTGGTGGCTCTTGATGCAGTAACTCCAGCCTCAGTCCACTCCTTGTGAAGCTCCCCCACACATTTGAATGGCCTTTTCCTGACAATCCTCTCCAGGCTACGGTCATCCCTGCTGCTTGTGCACCTTTTTCTTCCACACTTTTCCCTTCCACTTAACTTTCTATTAATGTGCTTTGATACAGCACTTTGAGAACATCCAACTTCTTTTGCAATTACCTTTTGAGGCTTTCCCTCCTTGTGGAGGGTGTCAATGATGGTTTTCTGCACAACTGCTGACTGCTGACCTCAGCAGTCTTCCCCATGATTGTGAATTCAACTGAACCAGACTGAGAGACCATTTAAAGGCTCAGGAACCCTTTGCAGGTGTTTAGCTGATTAGAGTGTGACACTTTGAGCCTACAATACTGAACCTTTTCACAATATTCTAATTTTCTGAGATTCTGAATTTGGGGTTTTCATAAGCTGTAAGCCATAATCATCAAAATTATATCAAATAAAGGCATGAAATATCTTACTTTGCTTGTAATGAGTCTATATAGTATATTAGTTTCACCTTTTAAGTTGAATTACTGAAATTAATGAACTTTAGGCACGATATTCAAATTTTTCGAGTTTCACCTGTATATTTAGCCAGAAATGTAAGAAAAATTAAAGGTTTATTTATTTAAAATAAAATATTTTTTTATTTTAAAATATACATTTTTTTTTATATTTAAAATATTTAAATATTTTAAGGGGGTTTAAAATATTACCCTTTGTGGGGTCACTTGACACACTAGGAACAGTGAATCGCAACCTTTTTGACTTCAATGTCCCCTTATATTTTCCACAACAAATCCTGTACATTTGTTATAAAAATAGCCAAATAATAAGAAATATCTTGATTTTTGGTGGTTTTAGTTTTGTCATCATTTTAAGTCATCCTGAGGCCCCATTGGAAATTTGTCCGGGTCTGCTATAGAAGTTAGATGACACAGCAAGCAAGCAAGGTTTCAAGGCTACATGTTCCTGGCTCAACATCTTTGTTGATCCTGGAACAGCATTCAAATCGACCAATTAGTTTTGAAGTTTGCAGTTAAACCATGTTTCTTGATCAGATTATTTCCCTCTGATTGTAGGTTTAGGGGTAGGTTTAGGGGTAGGGTTAGGGTTAGGGCTATTTTTATGGACAGGAATGTTGTTCCAAGATCAACAACATATGTTGATACAGGAACATGTACTTGGCATAATCACTGTGCCCCAAGCTTTGCACAAACAGCAACTAAAGTATCTTCTTGCACATCCCAAAACCATAAACACTTTTCATAAGTTTAGACACTTGAACTTTTCTAGAAACTACA
This sequence comes from Xyrauchen texanus, assembly GCF_025860055.1. Taxonomy (NCBI): domain Eukaryota; kingdom Metazoa; phylum Chordata; class Actinopteri; order Cypriniformes; family Catostomidae; genus Xyrauchen; species Xyrauchen texanus. Next base: position 8,012,809 of record NC_068303.1, read on the forward strand.
GAACATATTTCAGCAATAGCATAGGCTATAGATGTAAGTACATGTAGCCTCACATCCAGCCTAAGTGTCTGCTGCATCCATACCAAAATGTATTGTTAAATGTTTAAAAATAAATGTCTTAAAAAATATTCAGTCTATTACAGTTTCAAACTCTGTCCTTTTTAAGCTAAGCCATTGTCAGAAGTGTTGCATCCAAGCCAGAAATGGACTTACCCCGTAGGTTTTAATTGTTTTGGGGCATTTGCCACGTCGAATGTGGGCCAAGTTAGGCTTACACCCTGATTAGCCATGCTGACTGTGCCGTATATTTCCCAAACGTGGCCCAAATTGTTATGAATTAGGGCCATATTTGCCATGTCATAGTCAAGTCAAGTCACCCTTATTCATATAAGCTTTTTACAATACAAATTGTTTCAAAGCAGCTTTACAGAGATAACAGGAAAATAATGTTGTAATAGTATTGTTAAATTCAAAATGAAATGTCCTCAATGGGGGCCACTTTCGGCTCACACCTAGATGAGCCAGTGCTTACTTTACCAAAAGTGGCCCAGATATGTTTTAAGATAACTGGGCCACATTTGCAGCATTATATGTGGGCCACTTTTGGCTCACATCCAGATGAGCCGGTGCCACTAAGCCACATCTTTGCCAAAACTGGCCCAGATATGTTTTAAGATAACTAGGCCACATTTGCAGCATTATATGTGGGCCACTTTTGGCTCACATCCAGATGAGCCAGTGCGACTGTGCCATATCTTTGCCAAAACTGGCCCAGATATGTTTTAAGGTAACTGGGCCACATTTGCTGCAACATATGTGGGCCACTTTTGGCTCACATCCAGATGAGACAGTGCTGACTGAGCCATATCTTTGCCAAAACTGGCCCAGATATGTTTTAAGATAACTGGGCCACATTTGCTGAACATATGTGGGCCACTTTTGGCTCACATCCAGATGAGCCAGTGCGACTGTGCCATATCTTTGCCAAAACTGGCCCAGATATGTTTTAAGATAACTGGGCCACATTTGCAGCATTATATGTGGGCCACTTTTGGCTCATATCCATATGAGCCAGTGCGACTGTGCCATATCTTTGCCAAAACTGGCCCAGATATGTTTTAAGATAACTGGGCCACATTTGCTGAACATATGTGGGCTACTTTTGGCTCACATCCAGATGAGCCAGTGCGACTGTGCCATATCTTTGCCAAAACTGGCCCAGATATGTTTTAAGATAACTGGGCCACATTTGCTGCATTATATGTGGGCCACTTTTGGCTCACATCCAGATGAGCCAGTGCGACTGTGCCATATCTTTGCCAAAACTGGCCCAGATATGTTTTAAGATAACTGGGCCACATTTGCAGCATTATATGTGGGCCACTTTTGGCTCATATCCATATGAGCCAGTGCGACTGTGCCATATCTTTGCCAAAACTGGCCCAGATATGTTTTAAGATAACTGGGCCACATTTGCTGAACATATGTGGGCCACTTTTGGCTCACATCCAGATGAGCCAGTGCGACTGTGCCATATCTTTGCCAAAACTGGCCCAGATATGTTTTAAGATAACTGGGCCACATTTGCTGCATTATATGTGGGCCACTTTTGGCTCACATCCAGATGAGCCAGTGCGACTGTGCCATATCTTTGCCAAAACTGGCCCAGATATGTTTTAAGATAACTGGGCCACATTTGCAGCATTATATGTGGGCCACTTTTGGCTCATATCCATATGAGCCAGTGCGACTGTGCCATATCTTTGCCAAAACTGGCCCAGATATGTTTTAAGATAACTGGGCCACATTTGCTGCAACATATGTGGGCCACTTTTGGCTCACATCGAGATGAGCCAGTGCGACTGTGCCATATCTTTGCCAAAACTGGCCCAGATATGTTTTAAGATAACTGGGCCACATTTGCAGCATTATATGTGGGCCAATTTTGGCACACATCCAGATGAGCCAGTGCGACTGTGCCATATCTTTGCCAGAACTGGCCCAGATATGTTTTAAGATAACTGGGCCACATTTGCTGCAACATATGTGGGCCATATTTGGTTTACATTCAGATTAGTCATTGTCGATTGTGCCACGTTTTTGCCATAGGTGGCCCACATTTGGTTTGTGATATTTGGGCCATATTCTTTATCTATCATATGGGCCACTTTAGGCTCACATTCAGATTACACATTGCCATGAGTGCCGCATCTTTGCCTAAAAAGGCCCACATGTGATTTAAAATATTTGGGCCATATTTGCCATTTTACATATGGGCCACTTCAGGCTCAGATACATTTGGTCCGGGCCATAAGAAGGCCTGCAGTGCCGCATCATTGCCTGAAGTGGCCCACATCCGTCTGCTATCTACCAGGAAAACAGACAAAAAATATTGATGACTCATCTTGCACTCATGGGCATTTCCAAATTTTTCTCCAATAAAATTCTCTCTAGAATGAGAATTACCCTTTCAAAAGCAAGTAGAAAATGTAACATGTAGACCAGCTTTCACAAGATAAAGACTATAATTAACCAGCTTGGACCAACTGGAGTCCGTCACAACCAAAAACATATGTTATGCCACAACATTCCAGATTTAAACACATACAAGTTTAGCCTGAGGGCAAAAGGAAAAATCTTGGCACCCTATTGGTCTGTTTTATCAATCCTGCAGTCAATTCCCTACTTTCTAGAACATATTAAAGTTTTAAACACCTTACAGAAAGTAATCAGAAAAGTTTGTGCTGAGACTGTGATCTTCATCCATTCGTGATTGCAGCGCTGCAAAACGGATTTGTTTTTCTTTCTTGAAAGCCCTTGGATTAAGTCATTTGTTCCAGCTCTTACTCTGTAGGCAGAACATTTTATGAGAATAACATTTATTTGTTTGTTTTACTCTCTCCGAAATGTCAGCAGTAATGTAATATTAAATAGTTCAACACTGTTTTATTATAGGTTATGGCAAGTTTTCTTTATAGTTATTTGTGTTTGCCATTTTCCAGTAGGCTATTTTATATTTCTAAATACATGTAAATCATTTGTCTAAGAAAATGTGTCCAAGTAATTTTTGTTTTAATTTTGAACAATAAGTCTATCAAGGGCATAGCAGCCATGTCCCCTACGTCCCTCGCACTCTTTAAAAAGGTGATTTTTGTCCATTGCACTTTTCCGAGCTAAACCCATACCGAGTCCAAATGGAGGATTTGTATACAGTATTCTTTGTGTTTTGTTACATTGGGCTGATTAAGCGACCATCCAGCCAATCACAGGTGAGCTTCATGAGCTGAAACAACCCTTGTGTAATAGGCTATCAGTCAGAGAGTCTAATCAACGTGGCTCTGTCAGAGCTGGACTGGGAAGTGAAATCGGCCTGGAATTTTACATTGTAACTGACCCAACTGTTGAATTTATAAGATGGTTCCACTCCTGATCGGCCCCAAAGGGCATCGGCCCAACAGGAAAATGCCCGGTATGCCAGATTACCAGTCCAGCCCTGGGCTCCTTTCATTTCTACAAAGTTGCTTTCAACAATGCTCATTTATTCATGTATTATATTGGCATTGAACTCATTGATGTGATTGAAACTCTAAGAGACTATTATTGTTGTCTTTTGATAAAAGTCATGCTCAGCAGCTCACAAACTGTAGGGAAATTATATATTTGCTTTGTTCTTATAATGCTTAAAACCTCTACTGAAGTCTCTTTGTAGGTCTGTAAACATACACATTTTAAAGGATTACAATTTTCTTTTGATTTGTTGATAAATTCAAACTAAATTCATACAAGACACTAATTTCTCACCACCTTCTGGTATTACCAGAAATGGTCACTGAATCATTAAATGGATCTGAATTAATTTTGGTGAACATAATCAAAACACTCGAGCCACTTGGATACATTTAAATCCCACAATGCAAAAGCACAGAGTATAAAATAAAGTTGGCCTCATGCACGATTGACATTATTGTACTTGATTAAATAATTTATTCAGGACCAGCTTGTGCTCATTCTTTTATAGTCTTCTGGGAAACAGAAGGGCTATTTTTGCAGCTAATTTGCAATTTTGCAATACTTTAATTTTTAAAACACTACAAATATTAAAAGTAAATAATATGTATATATTAACATAATACTTATATAATACTTATGTATTAATATGTAATACTGGTAATCAGAAGGTCGCTGGTTCGATCCCCACAGCCACCACCATTGTGTCCTTGAGCAAGACACTTAACTCCAGGTTGATCCAGGGGGATTGTCCCTGTAATAAATGCAATGTAAGTCGCTTTGGATAAATGCATCTGCCAAATGCATAAATGTAAATATGTAAGTGTTGGGTCTTTGCAAGCCACCTACTGACAACCTAAAAACGTTGAATATAATTTCATGATGGGTTAAAATGCTACAAATATGTTCTATGTTCCTACAGTTTAATTAGCCCTTGAAATGATGGGTTTCAAATTATTTCATAGTGAGAAATGCATGTGTAATCTATTACACATCAAGAGGTTAAGAGGTGTTCACTTGCCTGTTTATCCTATAGGGGAAGCTCTAACGGTTTTCCTCATTTCACATAAAAGCTGTCTTGTTACCTTATCAGTCAATGACTCAACAGACAGCGTTCGTGTATGAATGTACCTGTAGAAACTGGTTTTGGACATGCTACTGAGGCAGCATAATGTCACATTGCACTCTGTCAGAAGTAATTGGCAAGATGGCGCCTGTGTTCGGCTTTGCCTCTGCTCTCACTCTTTTCTCACGTGTATCTGTGGTTTTTCTGGTGTTGTTTTTTGTCATATCAGCCCTGTTAACAAGTAGCTGTGTCTCAGCTGTTTTAAAATACGCCACACGTTATTCCGCATCAAGAGGTCCATGAACGACTTCTCTGTTACCTGGGCCAGGACTACAGAGATTTTCCCTCCTAACTTGGAATATTCCACGTCATCGCCAATGTACCTGCTAGTAACGAAGCCTCGAGGTAGGAGAAGGAAGCGGGGTTCCAGGGCTGGTGTCCAGGTCAGGCTGAGGAAACAACGTGGCCTGCCTCCATGTCTGAGAGGTCCTGGATCTTTCTGGATTGAGCGTTGCCTAAGGTCGGTTCCTGTCAGCAAGCCGGGCATGAACACGTCCTGTGCACCGCCGTCCTTTTGGATCAGTCAACCTGTCCGGACTTTTCTGTCTCGCCGGCTCCGAAGTTCCCCGCGAGAGCGGTTTCTGTGTCCTGTGACATGCCAGTTAGCGAGTAACAATCACGACCTATCAGAACGTGCCCAGCCGGCTCGATTTGCTCTGTTTAACACACGCTCCATTGCTAACAAAACGTTCTTCCTCAATGATTTATTCACAAAGGAACATATTGACTTTATGTTCCTAACTGAGACATGGCAGCGAGAAATGGAGTACACTCATCTCAACGAACTTTGTCCTCCGGACTGTTCTGTGTTCGGGACACCGCGGGTGTCGCGGCGAGGTGGTGGACTCGCGCTCGTGTACCGGGACCGTTTCTGTTGCAGGCTGTTGAACTCGGACTTTTTCGATACATTTGAGCTACAGATGACTAAGGTTGGAAATATTGCTCCATTTTATTGTGTCTTAATTTACCGACCTCCTGGTCCTGCTCACTTGTTTTTAGAGAATTTTTATCTTCAATTATCAAACTTGAAAATGTTCTGATACTCTGGGATTTTAACCTCCATATTGACTCTTCTTGTGCTGTGGCATCTGAGTTCATAACTCTCACTGAATCATTTCATTTTAAACAGTGTGTTTCTGGTCCCACGCATATAAAAGGCCATACGTTGGACCTTGTTTTCTCTTTAGGCCTGAACATTGACCAATTGAGTGTTATGGACATTAATGTTAGTGACCACAGCTGCATATTTTTTAACCTGTCATTTAATATTGATTGTCCTCCATGTACACCTATGCTGCAAAGACACATAATTACCCAAACCACAGTTGAGAAATTTTCTGAGGCAATTGACCCTAGTTCTTTTATTGAGTGTAGTGACGTTGATTCATTTCTTCAGTCTTTTGATAGCCATTGTCTGTCTATTTTAAATAATGTTGCACCTCTGAAAAATAAAAGCACATCCCCTAAGAATCCATGCCCTTGGTTGAATGAAGAAATAATGTCTTTCAGGAGAAAGTGCCGTAAAGTTGAACGTTTGTGGAAATCAACTAGTCTGGAAGTACATAGACTGCATTTGAGAGAGCTTATCACAGTGCTTAATGTTATGATAAAACAGGCCAGGTCAGTTTATTTTTCGAATCTTGTAACCCTGAACAAGAAAAATCCTAAAGTCCTGTTTGATACCATATCTAAGATTGTCTCTCCTCCTGCTTCCCAAGTGCCTGTGCACTCAAAGTCTGACTGTAATAGGTTTTTACAGGTTTTTGTAAATAAGGTGCGAGATATTAGAGCTACTATAAACCCATCCCTTGAGTCCATATCCTGTGGTTTAGCTGCCTCATACTCATGGGATACTTTTTCACCTGTCAATGGAGAGGATATTAAGGGCTTATTAAGCAAAGTTAAAACATCTTCAAGTCCGCTTGATGTATTGCCGACTTCGTTGCTGTTAAAAGTGTTTGATTTAGTTGGTCCGTATGTTGTTAGACTGATTAACCTTTCCCTTTTATCTGGTTCTGTGCCTATCAATTTTAAACAAGCAGTTGTCAGCCCCATATTAAAGAAACCTAATTTGGATTCTTTTGAACCGACTAACTACAGGCCTATATCTAAATTGCCCTTTCTATCTAAAATTCTTGAGAAAGTGGTGGCGGGGCAGCTGACTTCATTTCTAGAAGGAAAAAATGTTTATGATGTATTTCAGTCAGGTTTTCGCAAATTCCATTCTACTGAGACTGCTCTTCTAAAGGTATCAAGTGACATTTTGATGGCTGCTGATTCTGGACAATACACTGTGCTAATTTTACTTGACTTATCTTCGGCATTTGATACATTGGATCATGGAGTGTTGATAAATCGTCTACGTAATGAATTGGGTTTTTCTGGGTCTGTTCTAAAATGGTTCACTTCATACTTGAGTGATAGATCATTTTGTGTGTCCGTAAACAACATCTTGTCTGACATGACCCCGCTTTCATATGGAGTTCCTCAGGGTTCGATTTTAGGTCCAATTTTGTTTTTATTGTATATTAGCCCCCTTAGTGAAATAATTTGTAATTTTCATAATGTGTCCTATCACTTTTATGCTGATGATATTCAGCTGTATTGCTCTTTTAATGAGTCAGAATTAGGTAAATTAACCGATTTATTAGAATGCCTGTCATGCATTAAGACCTGGTTATATAATAATTATTTACAACTAAATACAAAAAGACTGAAACATTGATCATAGCTCCAGAACAAAAATTACCCCAAATTAAACAACACCTCTGTTCCTTGGACTCGTCCTTCCAGATGAGTCTAAGAAACCTGGGTGTTTTATTCGACCAATCTATGTCTCTGGATGGTCATTCTAGACAGTTGGTCAGAAGTTGTTTTTTTCACTTGAGAAATATCTTTAAACTGAGATCTATTTTACCTAAAGCTACCATGGAATTGATCATTCACTCTTTTATCTCTTCACGGCTTGATTATTGTAATTCTCTTTTTACCTGTTTTAACAAATCTTCTCTGAACCATCTTCAATTGGTGCAAAACGCTGCAGCCAGGCTAATTACATGAACTAACAGAACGGCTCACATTACTCCCATCTTATTTAATCTTCACTGGCTTCCAGTAAAATATAGAATTGAGTTTAAAATTTTAGTCTTAACTTTTAGAGCACTACATGGACAGACCCCACAATATATCGCCGACATGCTGACCTCATATTCTTCCGGCCGCACTCTTACGTTCTTCAGGTCAAAACCTCCTGATGGTCCCCAAAACACGCCTTAAAACTCGGGAGAGCGCTCATTTTTTGCAGTAGCTCCTAAACTGTGGAATGCCCTGCCCTCGTCGATTGCGGCGTGGCCGTTTCCGTTGACTCTTTTAAAAAACAGCTAAAGACAGTACTTTTTAGACAAGCTTTCAGTTGACTGAGCTATGTTGTTTGTATGTTTTAAGTTTTATTTTATTTCTGTATGATGTGTCTAAATTGTTATTATTTTGTTAAACTTGCTATGTAAAGCACTTTGTGATTTTATCTGTGATAGGTGCTATATAAATAAATTTTACTTACTTACTTACATTGTTGCTAGGATACCTGCAACTGATTATCACCATCTGGTGTCCACAAAAGATCATTAATTATTTTCCCCCTTTATTTAGGGGTACAATACATTAACCTTAAAATCTTGTTTGGGAGAACATTTTAGCAACACATAGTGGATATTTCACCTCGGAATTGCCGCAATATGTGTAAGGTACCACGTGATATCATTTTGCATAAGCTTCACCACAGTCGCCTAATTTTCATACGATTAGGCTAAACAAAACTTTTTGTGAAATGTTCTGCTCGAAATGTGTACTTGTGCTATCTTTCTATAAAATAAACACCATTTTCTTTTTTATATTGTTATATAATGTATAGGCATTCATACATTTTTAAGTATGGTGTAGGTGTCCAAATACTTTTGGGGCCACTGTGTACTTACTGCTGCCATAGAAACAGTAAGGGGGAGATGGTGAATCAAATCATCATTCATGCTGATGTATTCCCTTTCTTCTTACATCAACCGTTCTGTTTGATCCATGTCTTTTGGAGTACTTTCTCGAGTTTGCAAATAAATGAACACATAGTCTAATAAACATCTGTTGTTGCAACTGCAGCTAATTCCCAAAGGAATATCATCACTAAAGTGAGTTTAAACCTCACTACACATTTCCATTTTTATTTCCAAAAAGGCGGTGAGTTGACATGCTCTTTGTGCCCACGCTTTGGCTATCAGATGGCTTTCAAAAGATCTGGGGAACGAATGAGCACTAATTAATGTGCTTATGATTCAAGTGGGACTAATTACATGAGCCAGTTAGTTTTCAGACATGGTCAAAGAGATGGTCATCAACTTTTTATTGATTTATATATTCTAGACACAATGTAAGCCAGCCTGGGTATGAAATGCATTATGAGTTGATTTCTATACCCAATGATTGGGTTATTTGAAGGAGAGGCATTTGAATATTGAAGGCACAGGTTTCTGATGCAACAAATGCTCCAGTTCCAGGATATAGGGTGTGCCATAGGTCTCTCGTTGTGTTGGTTGGATGGTAAGTTTAAGGCTGGAGTTTGGGTTAATGGTTAAGAGTAATGGTTAAAGAGTTACTGAAATATGCATAAAGCCCTATGATTTCCACAATGTGGAAAACATGGACGGAATCGCTGGAATAATAATAATAATAATAATACATCAATAATAATGACATTATATATATAGCATTATCTTACAAGCAAGAGCTTCTTGCCATCATGATCCTCCACCAAATTTCATAGTGGTTGCAACACTGTGAAACTGTGACACTGTGGCTTGAAGGACTCTCCAGGTCTCCGTCTAACCATTAGACGACCAGGGGGAGGATCGGTGATGATCTGGGGGTGCTTCAGCAAGGCAGAAATCAGGCAGATTCGTCTTTGTGAAGGACGCATTAATCAAGCCACGTACAAGGTTTTCCTGGAAGAAAATTTGCTTCCTTCTGCTCGGACAATGTTCCCCAACTCTGAGGATTGTTTTTTCCAGCAGGACAATGCTCCATGCCACATAGCCAAGTCAATCAATGTGTGGATGGAGGACCACCGATCAAGACCCTGTCATGGCCAGCCCAATCTCCAGACCAGAACCTCATTGAAAACCTATGGATTGTGGTCAAAAGGAAGATGGATGGTCACAAGCCATCAAACAAAGTCGAGCTGCTTGGATTGGCATAAAGTCACCCAACAGCAATGTGAATATATATATATATATTTACACAGATTTTGCTCTTATGGAAAGAAATTGGTACCTTTATTAACCAAAGTGGCATTTAACTGATCACAATGTATAATCAGGTCATTAATAATGTGAAAATATCAAAATATCCTTTAAGTGCAGCAATGACAGATTTGCAGATCCTTGCCATTCAAGCTGCCAGTTTGTCCAGATACTCGGGTGGCATTTCACCCCACATTTCCTGTTGCACTTGCCATAAATGTGTCTGTCTTGTCGGGCACTTCTCATGCACCTTACAGTCTAGCTGATCCATTTGGATAACCTTTTTTTTGTTGTTTTTTCTGTTTCAAAAGTGGCTTTTTCTTTGCAATTCTTCTCATAAGACCTGCACCCCTGAGTCTTCTCTTTACTGTTGCACGTGAAACTGGTGTTGAGCGGGTAGAATTCAATGAAGCTGTCAGCTAAGGACATGTGAGGCATCTATTTCTCAAACTAGACACTCTGATGTACTTATCCTCTTGTTTAGTAGTACATCTGGCCTTCCACATCTCTTTCTGTCCTTGTTAGAGCCAGTTGTCCTTTGTCTTTGAAGCCTGTAGTGTACATCTTTTTATGAAATCTTCTTTTGGCAATTTCAAGCATTGTATAGCCTTCATTCCTCAAAACAATGATTGACTGATGCGTTTTTAGAGAAAACTGTTCCTTTTCTGCCATTTTTTACCTAATATTTACCTTAAGACATGCCAGTCTATTTCATACTGTGGCAACTTAAAAACAAACAAAAATCAAAGTTAAGCTTCATTTAACAAACCAAATAGCTTTCAGCTGTGTTTGATATAATGGCAAGTGATTTTCTAGTACCAAATTAGCAATTTAGCATGATTACTCAAGGATAAGGTGTAGAAATGATGGCTGTGGAAATGAGGCCTGTCTAGATTTTATAAAAAATATTTGACTTTTTTCAAATAGTGATGGTTTTTTTACATCAGTAATGTCCTTTTGTACATATACTTTTGATCAGTTGAATGCCACTTTGGTGAATGAAATTACCAATTTCCTTCCAAAATAGCAAAATCTGTACATTATTCCAAACGTTTGGCCACCTGTGTGCATATATATATTAATAACTTGATAGATTTGACTTAATATGTTTGATGTTCTTTTTATTTCAAGTAAAATGGGTAATAATTTATAGTTAGTTTTAATGAATAAAACAAATATAATATGTTATAAACTGTTAAGCAATGTATAGCTAATATAAGTGTTCTAATATTCACTTTAACAAGTTATATTACTGTATACATAAATATTATTTACATGGTTTTCCAACTTATACATTTAATTTAAGAAATATACATTTAAATATCATAAGAAAAAAGGCACCACTGACAGCATTAAAAGGCCGAAAAAAATGACATTTGATATAAATATGGAACAAACCAGTTAACCTGTTGATACGCACCCCCTTTTTGAGCACAAACCATGAAAATGACATACCTGAACTTAAATGGTTGTATTTTCCCATTGGAGTATGGACACAGTTGTAGTATGTGTGGGGGAATTGCGTATCAACAGGTTAACTGGTCCAGCACCTGGGAACAGCATTTAAAACTAGCACGGGTACAGTGACACATAATATTTTCACAAGTTTAATTGTGTAAATGTCCCGCCCCTTATTGAATTGTAAAATTATTGGTTAGTAAATATCCAATCGTGTCTGAAAAGAACATTCTGATTGGTTGGTCAACTTAGTCGGACTGTATATCTTGCCAATGCCTTCAGTTGCGCTCCTGCCTCCCACTGGTCCATGCAAGTTTAGAGAGGATCTCTGTACACTTATTAAAAACGCACACACAATTCACTCAACAGTGCTGCGGCATCACCTCAGCAGATTGAATAGTTACGGGTCAAAAGTCTATTTGTTGCTCTGGCGGCCATACATATAATAAATCATGTTACATGAACATATGCAAAATCCATAGAAAGTTAGGTGGGCATAAGGTGTATGCATGCAAATGCGCCAGACTGCACTGCTGAATGAAAGTGAATGGTGGCCAGAAATTTTAAGCTTGAAAAAGCACATGCAAGCAGTATAAACGTAATCCATACGACTCCAGCAGTTAAATCCATATCTTGGATTTGGAAAACATTATTTAAGTCCTTTTTGTAATTAGAAATGTCCACTTTCACTTCCACATTCTTCCCCTTTTGTTTTTGGCGATTCACATTCTTCTTGCATATCGCCACCTACTGGGCAGGGTGGAGAATTTATAGTAAAAAAAATTACTTAAATATTGATCTGTTTCTCATCCACACTTATCATATCACTTCTGAAGACAGATTTAACCACTGGAGACCATTTATTGATTGATTGATTGATTGCCATTGCTTTTACAATGAAATCATCTTTAAATAGCTCACAAAAAGTGCCTACACCAGTGGCGGCTGCTGGTCTTTCAAAGAGGGGAAGCTCATTTTCGGCCTACATTATAAACTTATTTACCCTATTTTTTGCACTAAATCAATCTTAGGTGTTGATCTGCCCTGCTGATTAATTCTAATTTTTTCCTTGTAAGGAAGACTTTCAAATGGCTTCGCCAAAATCAGGTCGACAATATTAGCACCGTCTGCCATCGTGCGCAGTTTCACCCGTACTGACGCTAGCCTAGCCTACTGTATGAATGAATGAATGAACGAACGAACGAACGAGCGAACGAACGAACGAACGAACAAACGCTCTAAAACAAAATATATTAAACTTGGTAAAACTGAAACAAGGAATGTGGTGTATAATTGTGTGAAATGTATTATGCAAATTGACTAGCAATTTCGCCAAACAAATATAAAGAAATAGGTTGCAGCAGTTTGTCTTTCAACTACACTTGAGAAATCCGCGATGGGACTGAGCGCGAAATAGCTTCAGTGACTTCTTATAGTACAGATTCAGCTGTCAATCAAAAGGAGATGCAGTCTTTCGACAGATCCTCCAATCATCACGCGGAAGCCCGAGTCCGGGCCAGCCCACTCCTCATTCACCCCCAGAGACGCTGAGCGTCCGTGGGCGAGACATAATCGCAGCATTTATCCAATGACCGTCTATTTTCGAGCACTGAAAAAAACTGTTCAGAGCAGCCCCATTGAAGTCAATGGACGCTCGGCTTCAACAGGGAAATGCACTGACGCTACGGGAATGTATGAGAAGTAAATCGAGTCAGCCGACCTGCTATATGTAATGTAGCTGATTCTGAACGAACTCGTCTTTGAGATGAACGTGTTCTAACACATTTTTAGTCAATAAAAATGACCACTTATTTACATAGTACATATTTGACCATTATTTTTTTTGACATTATAGGGGAAGCTGAGCTTCCCTTGCAGTCTTAAAGAAATCCCCACTGGCCTACACCTATAGAAAAGTGCACAAAATAATAACATTAAACATATACTTGCATGCTGGGATATTACACAATGTGGCAGGACTTGCAACAAAATGAGTATCTCATCCTAGATCAGTCCTAGTATGTATATTATGGGTGGGGTCAATCTATAGCAGCACAGGTGGAGGTGCTCCCCCAATAACAGATCTACCGGAGTTTAGGGAATTTAAAGCCTGTGGAAAAAAGCTGTTTTTCAGTCTATTTGTCCTTGTTGCCACTGTTCAGAACTGCCTTCCTGATGGCAACAGCTCAAACAGTTGGCATCAAGGATGAGTTGGATCTTTGCTAATGCTCCTTGCCTTCTTAAGGAGTCTGTTTGAATATAACTCATCCAGACTTGTGAGCTCAGGTCCAATGACCCACTGTGCTGCCTTCAATACTCGTGTTATGTCTCGTCGGTCAGCAGCAGTGCAGCTGGTATATCACACTGTCATGCAGTAGGAAAGAATACTCTCCATGATACTGCTATAAAGATTCCTGAGTAGCATGGTCAGCAAGTGGGCCGTTCTTAACTTCCTTAGGAAAATCAGTCTTTGTTGGGCCCTCTTCACTAATTGTGATGTATTCAGGGACCATGTCATATATTTTGTGATGTAGCTTCCCAGGAATTTTATACTCTCTGCCCTTCCCACCGCCTCTCCATTGATTTAGAGTGCAGAATGAGTGGATTTTCTGGTCTTCCTGAAATCTATGCACTCTTTTGTTTTTGAAGTGTTTAGGACAAGTTACCAGAGCACCACTCCGCCAAGTGTTTCACATCCTGTCTGTAGGCTGTCTTGTCATTGTCAGTTATCCACCCTACCAGAGTTATGTCATCCGCAAACTTGACAATGGTGTTAGTAGAGCAAGTTGCAGAACAATCATATGTAAAACATTTGTAGAGAGCAAATTTCAACTCCAGTGAAATTTCAACTGGAAATTTTCAACTCCAAATTTGGTGCTCCAGTGTTGAGAATCAAGGTGGTTTACAAGTTTAACTTGCTGGTGTCTGTTTGTAAGAAAGTTCATAATCCAAGTTTCCAAACGTATGGTGCTGAGTTTCCTGACCAATTTGTGAAGAACGATGGTATTGAAAGCTGAGCTAAAATCAATGAAGAGCATCCGGACATATGTGTTCTGCTGGTCCAAATGCGTTAGGGCAGCGTGCAATGCTATTGAAATTGCATCTTCCGTATACTTGGATTACTTTTATGCTGCCTTTGTGTTTTTTGAGATTAAAGTTCATAAACTATCATCACTGTATGACTAAGCAAGCCACTTAACCTCAGGTAACTCCATTGGGACTGTTCCTATAATAAGGACACTGTCCATTGCTACTGTATCAACACTTCCTAAATTAAATCTGACACTGTTATTAGATACTCAGCACTGCATCAATCATGTGTTTGTTGCTTCGGACAAATAACTGTAAGAACAGTCCATTCACTTCCCACACACAAGGTCAAAAACAGTCACATTTAAATATATCAGGCAATGACAGTTTCTCCACTGACAGAAGTAAAACGCAGGAAAAATTGTATTTGATGTAATTACAGGACCACCCAGTTAACTTGGCCAGCATCTGCGAAGAGTAAGAAAAACAAGCGTGGATGCGGCTAATATTTTCATTAAGTTTAACAGCATAAATTGTAATTATATGTGTAGAAAGCTAAGGAAAGGTACTGTTTATTTGAAGGTTGCATCTAAAGATGGAATCGTTCTAGACAGTCTGTGAACCATCTAAAGGCTGCATAAAGATATTAAACTCATCAATTTTATTGGAAAAAAAAGAGCTTTTCTGTTAGATGCTTGGTCTGGCCTCTTCATAAAGGTGGCTGTGCCTTCACTGGTGTGACATTTCTACATGCATGCATGATTTAAAAACTCCACACATTTGTTCATTATTCCAAAACAGAGCTGTCTCAGAAAGGATGACATTAACAGCCACTGTAAGGAGCAACAATGGGGACAGACCTCTTGCTAAATATTCATTCAAACTAAAGAAGATATCAACCAATCAGACAGCCCATGAGGGATTAAAGGGATACTTAAAGGGGTAGGGAAGGTTTTCAAATTCAATTTGAAATTCGAATATTTGTCAAATTTAAGATATAAATGCACATTTGAATTCTAAAATGACCATTCAAATGTTTTATGTGTGCCAAGCACTAATAATGCTGATTTATATTCTCAGGCTAAAATGAAAAAAATAAATAAAAATGTGGGTTTCTCGAGATGCATTTTAAAGGTTGAACTTTGAAAAAAACAAAAGAAGATTTATATAAAAAAGTTTTAAAAATTAATAAAAAGGTCAACAGAGACAGGCTAATATCCTGCCTAACATATTTTGTTTTCCATGGATCATATGAGTTTGGAAAGACTTAAGGGTGAGTAAATAATGACATAATATTCATTTTTGAGTTTAATTGAGTTTAAGTTTAAATGGCCAACAGGTTTTTCGTGGTACAAAATGAATTCTTATTCACTTTTTAACCCTACAGTTTGTCACATGCTCTCACCTCATCATTTTCATGACAGTACCGGAGCTTTCTGACAGCTTGGAGTGTTGAGACTAGCAATTTTAACCTATTATGTGAATGTAGAAAAGGATCACAAGTTTTAGAGGCCTTCCCCGTTATAACTTTGTGCTAAATAGAAGTTTCTTTCCTAAAATAACAGAAATTAATTTCATTTTTTTGTATAGCAGCTGGGCCACAGGCAGGTGCGATTAAACAGCCCAGCCTTAAAGCGTAATATGCCCTTGTGTGTGGTCACAGAGATGTCCTGAGGGTCGGTTTGCACGGGTCAGTTGTGTCATGGCTTTATGAAGCTCTGAGCTGACGTTTGGATGTAAATTAGTAACAACATGTCTTTTAAAGAAAAAATAAGTCTTTGACTTCATAGTTTTACACTTGTGCTCATCTTCCAACAACTTGAAAGACTTCAGAAGACATGACGACTTTTATTGTTATGGAACATAGAGAGCATTGATGCTCCCTGGTTTTTAGGGTGCATTGTTGTAGTATTTATGGAGCAAACGTTTCAGTGCACTGGAATGATTTTGCACTTGAGACAGCACTAGAAATGGCCGACACACGGATCAGTGCCGTGACTACTAGGGAGCTGATTAAGATGCACCGCAACGTTCCACACAACATTTTGACGGTTTAAGAAGTGCATCATCCGGGTACTTATTGTACACTTCTTTCTGGTGCATTTTCAGTGTAAACATACTACTCGCACTCCTTAAACATCACAATGACGTAGAATAGTGCAGAAGTGTGCAATTTTGGATCTACCTTTACTGTAAGTTCTGTAAAGCCTTTAAACCTCAAGGTTTTAAAACTTTTTAAACTACCTTACGAAACAAAAATATATGTGAATATATTGGCAAATATTATGTGATATATTAAATAATACATTTTCATATATGGGACTCTAGTGCTTACATTTTTCAATATTCTGCAATATATGCATGAACCATGTTTTTGCTATATATTGATACATACATTTTTTTAAATAGCAATAACAAGACAAAAACTGTATTACATTTTACATGTAATAGCTTTATTGAATCACTCTTTCTTTAGTTAACTCATGGGTTTACATACAGCATTAAATGTCTCAAATATATTCACATACAGTATATTCCAAATATGCCTACAAAGGTCCCCAATTCTTTACAGATTCAGGCAAATGAAGACATACATGTAAATTCAGTGACAGATTTGCTTTCCACATAGTATTTCAAACTGTTGGACAAAATCTACAACCATTTTTTCACACACACACACACACACACACACACATGTTGTGTTTCCATGTTTTATGGGGACTTTCCATAGACATAATGGTTTTTATACTGTACAAACTTTATATTCTATCCCCTAAACCTAACCCTACCCCTAAACCTAACCCTCACAGAAAACTTTCTGCATTTTTACATTTTCAAAAACATAATTTAGTATGATTTATAAGCTGTTTTCCTCATGGGGACCGACAAAATGTCCCCACAAGGTCAAACATTTCGGTTTTACTATCCTTATGGGGACATTTGGTCCCCACAAAGTGATAAATACACGCTCACACACACACACACACACACACACACACACACACACACACACACACACACACACATATATATTACAGAATATATTTGTGTTTATATATTTAACATGTATGTTCCCATATATATGTTAAAATATAGTGCATATATGTTCAAATGTTGAGTGTTTATACTCAATATGTATATATTTACAAATATATAATTACATAAATATTCACTTATATGGATATATATTACAGTATATATTTCCTCAAAATTGTGTACATATATTGCTCATACATATTTCCATATTAATGTGACTATATGTACAACACATATGTTAAACTATATTTAAGCACACACAACCATTTTTCATCACACGCACATCTATATATTATGAAGTGTATTATTGAATATAAAATGACATACATTACAATATATAAGGAAATATATTGACAAATATTTCACAATATATGAAAAACGGCAATTCCGTATATATTACTCAGTATATTGTAATATATTAACACAGTGTATTATTCTATATAATTATGAATATACTGAAAATAATTTAATATATTGAGCCTTAATATATTAGGAAATATATTGTATTTGCGTAAGGGCTGTCATCTAAGTTTTTCTTGACAAATTTTAACTATCTAGTTTTCAAGAAATATTATTTCTGCATTATAACCTAAAATAATGTATTGCCACATTAAGTACAGTTTGCAATTTTTGACCAGACTTTAGAGTCTTGGTTATTATACTGGCTGGGAGAAAATGAATTAAAAGTAAATAAGGCTCAAGTTCCCAGGGAGCACTAATCACCATAATGATGACTTAAATGAAACACAACTATTAGCATAATTATCAATGCAGTGGTGAGGTTTATTTATTTATTTACAGTAATGTGCTGTGTTATATCAGAAAATGAACAGAAACATTCAGAATATAGTATTTTATTTAACCCTCCTATTGCGTTCAGATAATTTTTGACCAGGGAAATGTAGATAATAACTTTTCTATCGGGAAGACACGCAGGCTTGAGTGAAGTTTAAGATGCCATTTATTTGATAAATGTAAAACAGAAAGTAATGTCTCTCTCTTTGGCATAGGCCCCATCCGGCGGTCTGAGAGAGTTGTACCCGGAACCGTCATGTCCTGCCGGAGATAGGAGGCGTGGAGCCTACCCCCTGCGGGACAGGACTCAACTTGTGGTGGTGGGGTGGATGAGGTTGCCATGTTAGCACACTGAAACAGCAGACTTATAAAGCAATGGCTTACATGCGATTGGCTAATGATGTGATGATGTACAGCTGCTAGTCTTCCCGCTAGAACTACGCTGCACTTACATTTACCACATAGTTTTTAGTACGGGAACAAAACTTTGTGACTTTGTCATGACAATCAAAATACACATAATACATTTTTCCCCCAGATTTTAATACAATTGTGTAAGAGAATTGTGTTTTCTCAGCAGGAAACCGATGGAGTGCGAACTCCAGGTAGGGAATGAGGTTTTGCCCCAAGTGAAGGAGTTCAAGTACCTCGGGGGTCTTGTTCACGAGTGAGGGGACAATGGAGCGGGAGGTTGGCCGGAGAATTGGGGCAGCGGGGGCGGTATTGCATTCGCTCTATCGCACCGTTGTCACAAAAAGAGAGCTGAGCCGAAAGGCAAAGCTCTCGATCTACCGGTCAGTTTTTGTTCCTACCCTCACCTATGGTCATGAAGGCTGGGTCATGACCGAAAGAACTAGGTCGCGAGTACAAGCGGCCGAAATGGGCTTCCTCAGAAGGGTGGCGAGCTTCTCCCTTAGAGATCGGGTGAGGAGCTCAGTCATCCGTGAGGAGCTCGGAGTAGAGCCGCTGCTCCTTTGCGTCGAAAAGAGTCAGTTGAGGTGGTTTGGGCATCTGGTAAGGATGCCCCCTGGCCGCCTCCCTAGGGAGGTGTTTCAGGCACGTCCGGCTGGGAGGAGGCCTCGGGGAAGACCCAGGACTAGGTGGAGAGATTACATCTCCACACTGGCCTGGGAACACCTCGGGGTCCCCCAGTCAGAGCTGGTTAATGTGGCTTGGGATAGGGAAGTTTGGGGCCCCCTGCTGGAGCAGCTGCCCCCGCGACCCGACTTCGGATAAGCGGTTGAAGATGGATGGATGGATGTGTAAGAGATATAAATTTTTGCATTCGCAGGTCAATTTTGACCCGGTCATCAATTGTGGCTTTACACATGACATGATGTTGATTTACTCTTATAAAAATTCTCACACTCTATTTTGTCTCTCACTGGGACTGCATCTTGTTTACAAACATGCACACACACACACATACACATTCAGTCACACACAGGCACACACACATTTCCGTACAAAACAGACATGACATGTAACTAACATAAATAAACTAATAAACTAAATCAAAGGTACTACGGCCTAAAGGGGTGTGGCTAGGTTTTGTTCATGCACACATTAGACTTAATAGGGCTTGAAAGAAGAAATTGTCCAAGTTTTAATCTACAGCCATCGGATGCCAAACCAGCTTTCAGCAAACTCACGCATCAACATTCACCAGTACATGCAAGTAAATAGTATAGATTTTGCTTGAAAACATAGTAAAGAAGTTATGCAGTTAGTTCAAAAATAATACATTGGTTTCATAACTTTTGACCACCACGTGGTATTGAGCAGTTATGAGTAACAGGAAATTGATTCAAATTACTAGTAATTCTCACATTAGATGTTAATATAAAATGGTATATTATGTTATATTTAGATACAATGTCAAAGAAATGTTAACCAAAAATTTGTCTTCACATGTATCACACATGTTTTGCTGTAGTTAATGTATATTTTGAAATGTCAAAGAATTTCTAAATGTTTTTATTTATAAAAAAATGACATATTAATTAATAACTTTTATATTTGTCAGTTAACATGCAAAACATGTCAATCTTTTTACATGTATGAACAGTTAAGAACTTATTAATGACTTGCAGCATAGTGTTACATGAAAACCACGGGGTTATGAATAATTTATAAGCTTCAATTCCACCGGGTCAAAATTAACCCACGAATGCAAAAGTTGCATGCAGATACTAAACGCATAAGGAGGGTTAAAACATGACTGTTAAATCTGGTAAAATACAAGCACTTTTTAAGCACAAGTTTAATTAGTGTTGTCAAATGAAATTTCAATAAAGTATCTGTTTTCAACTTGATTCCAGAAAATACAGATAGTCCAACAATTATAATTAGGCCTAAATTGATTGATTAACAATAGATGTCTATGGTATGTCCTCACAGGAACAGGTGTACATGTTTATATGTGTGTAAGACAGAGAGGACGAAGGGAACAGCCTGTTGAGCAATATCATTTGTCCTTGCACTGTCAGAGGAGAACAATGCTCCTCATTCAGATTTCTCCACAGGCGAGAGATGTAATGAAAGATATACTAGATTGTCATTTCCTGTGTTGGTGGTACGTCTGTAAATATACACGCTGGAACACAGCTGTGACCCTGATCTCTGTCATGATCTCCTCTACCTCAGGCCTCAAACTGCTCAGATGGACTGTCATTATAATTGGTCTTGGCCATGTGATGAGCAGTTTAGTTTTTGCAGAAAGACAGGAAAAGTCAAACAAATAAAAAAATGTAAAAACTATTATCATGATTTACGTGAGTCTTCATATTATCGTGTAATTATATAGTGTAAGTCATTTATGAGCAATACTAATGAACATCATGTACTTAAAATGCAATTAGTTTGTGGAGCAGGTTACAATTACATTCTGCTATTGTAATCAATTATATTAATTGTATGTGTAACATGAACATTATGTCGTGTTATCAAAATCACAAATAACAAAAGCTCAAAGTCTTGGGTCACGTGTATATTCCAAGTCTTCTGAAGACAGCTTTTTGTGTGAAACGGATGACTATTTAAAGGAATAATTCACTAAAAACAAAAATTTACTGGCCATCTTGTCGTTCCAAACCCGTATGACTTTCTTTCTTATACAGAACACACACAAACAAATAAATGAATATTCCGATCCATGTTTTCAAATCAAAGGCGATTGATAATGACTCACTTTAAAGCTGAAAAAGGACCAAAATGATCATAAAACTAGAATTTGTGTGTCATATTCCAAGTCTTCTGAAGGCATACTAAATTTAAGTCATTTTTCTTTGAAAATCTTGATGTCTGTTACATTTTCATGAGCGCTACAAAGAGAACTTATTCACAGAGGCTCGCGGTCACATAAGAATACTTGTTATTTAATGCTATAAAAGTTCTTACATAAACATGCAACTGTAAATTAGTTTTTCTCATGCACAGACATCAAGATAAGTCAATTATGAATAATAATTTTTTTTTGAATGAACTATTCCTTTACGTCATTATTTGCTGGAAAAAGACAACCTCCGCTTTTTTAAAATATGGCATCTCAAGTTGCGTTGCACTAGGTTTAACATCAATAGCTGGATTTGCATTCACATGTTTAAACTGTATATTAATTTTGGGATAATGCATAAATGCTGGATTAAACACCAAGATGCAAAAAAACTTTTCAAAAATGTGCATAAAAAAATTATGCTTAAGGTGGATACATTTTTATTCGATAGAAACTAGAATGGAAACACAATAACGAATATATTTCTTAAGAATTTATTTAGGTATTTACATGCGCATCAAAAAAGTCATATAACTTTGCCTTAACAAAATCATATTATTCACTTTTTCTTTTTTGATTTTTCACATGAATTAGATTCATACTTGGAAACATAGCTAATGATGTCAAACATAATTGGTTCTCGCTCGTTTTATGATTGCAAATGTGATTAATGCAGTTTAAATATATAATATTTCTCCCAACCTTTTCAAGCGTGGGCCATTTCAGAGGAAAATGGTTCCTCTAAAGCTGATGTGACTTGACACATCAATAGCTCTTACTAGTCTTACTGCCTTCTGACCTAATGACATAGTAACTCACACTAGAGACACTGAGTCTTCCTAAATCCTGCAGACCTGTAATTTCACATTGTGGTATAATTTCATCTAATATGCATTGTTCTGGGTGATCTCTCGCTCTCCCTATATATATTTTTTATCTATTCCAGTGCAGTTCTTGAACAGTTTTGTACATATCAGTTTTTCTCCATCTCTTTGACCTTTTGGCTGTTGCTGTTTCTTTCTTCAACTTCCTCACTCCATTTATAGGCTATATTTATTCCTTTTCAGTTATAATGGTCTATTTAGAAATCCATTATGGTTTCTTTATATCCAATTCTCTAACTGATCCAGCCGTAAACAAATCTTTCCAGAGGACATAATAAAAAGAGAAAGGGCGAGAAGTAAAAAACATTTATTAATGCTGGCATAAAAAAGCCAGACCAGTATAAATCAGCACGTTTGTATGAGCTATAATGTTTTCTCTTTATAGTTAGTCTATTTGGGTGTCTCCTTGTTTGTAACCATGCTCTTGGTGTGTTTGCAATAGTGATTGTGTCTTTTGATAGATATATATGCATAGATATACATTAGATAGATTTGCATACATATATATATATATAACTATTTCTCCATATCTGTCTTTCTATTTCTATGCAAATCTATCTAATGTATATATATATATGCGTAGATATAAATAGACAGTTATAGAAAGATATGCATACATGATAGTTAGATTGATATGCAACCATTTGAAAAAAAAATCAACTCAGTGCTATATTAAAAGATTGTTTTATTCACAATTTAAGTGTAACAAATATAGTTTATCAAAAACCTTTTGCTGCTATTTAATATAATGTATTACATAAGCTCATAAGATTTATATAAATGATGGTTGGCAGACTGCCAGAATGAAATATGTACAATTAAAAAACGTAAAAGAAAAATTTCAACCAAACAACAATTTCCCACAAAACTAATTGCATATATATTTAATAATAATAATAAAAAATAAAAATCAAACTATGTGCAATTGGAATGATTATCAGCAATTTTGTACAGTTACATTTCTGAGGTTGTCTCATAAAGAAATAACAAACAACAAGAATCACAAAAAAAGGCATTTCGAACATCAACACAATATTTAAACACATTTTTAATCCAGAAATCTGAAAAGCACATCTTCTATTATACATACTGAAACAAGATGCAAGGAAACGTCTGCACATGTCACCTAACTTGACTTGACTGACCTGCTGTGAATACACCACCATGATGTAAACCCTGCTTAAGGAGTCACTTACACTAAAGAGACGACACAAATCGCTAGTCCGCGCTAAACCGCGACAGTGCTAAACACCGTTTAGATTCTCTGTATCGTCAGTACAGTGAATACGATGTCTCATCTACAGTATCAGTGTTTTTATGACAGGCTTCCCCGAGATGAGCTGACGTTACTTTCATTTGTCTTGGTTCTTAGCTTTGACAGTATGCAGTCCGGCAGCATACCGAAAAATATTGCAATTGCAGTCGTCCGCCTCGAGGAATCACTGGGAGGTACAATGTAAAATATCATTAGATCCACCAGTAAAATACATTAAAGGAAATGTTCAGTACAAGATAAGCTCAATCTAAAGCTTTTGTGGCATAATGTTGCTTGCCACAAAAATGCATTTCGACTCAGTGAGGCACTTACAATGGAAGTGAATATTTTAACGTTAAAATACTCACTTTTTCAAAGGTTATAACCACAAGACATAAATGACATGCATGTAAAAATGATTTTAGTGTGATAATATAGCTTACTAAACTTTTCAGAATTAAGTTAAGTTTTATAGGCAATTTTACAATTTCGTTACCATGACGATATAATGTCAACAAACCCTAAAATGACTGTAAAAATTATTATTTAAAGTACCTCACTTTAACCCAGATTTGAGCTTTTTTTTTTTTTTAAAGAACTAAATACATTTTTGTGGTAATCAACATTATGCCACAAAAGATTTAGATTGAGCTTAACTTGTATTGAAACCAGAACAAAAAAAGGCTTAAATTTCAGGTTGATTCTCACCAAAACCTATCGTATGTCTTCAGAAGACTTGTATTATGACACATGAGCCTCAAGGACTACTTTTATGAAACGTTGGTTCCCTTTAAACCTGTAAAGTGATCACAATCAACTGCAATTGTATTGAGCATAAAGACAGAGATATTCATTCAAAATGCTCCTTTTGTGTTTCGCATTAGAAAGAAAGTCATTCAGTTTTGGAAGGACATGAGGGGTGGTAAATGATCACAAAATAGGGGGGTGAACTATCCCTTAAACCATGCCTGGAATTGCAATTGGTTAAAGTGGTTTAAAGAACAACACCAACTGGCTTAGTACTGTGAATATCTGTGGGACTAGTTTTAGGAACACTGCCTAAACCTGGGAATAAAAAAAACAAAAGAGAGGTGGCATACAGTAGCAGCACTCTGCAACAGACCAATCAACCCAAAGATACAGGACAAACTAATCTCTCAACTGAAACCTCACTTTTGAGCTTTCAATTTCTGAAAACATACACTGAAATATAATTGGTCCGTTCCTTCATGAATTGGAATACATTTAAGTAATAAATAAATTAATGTATGTGCATGTATACTTATGCCCACCAACACATCAGATCCAACAGCATGACATATCCCCATCTTTTCTTATTAGTTGTGAGCTTCCTCCTTGTTTGATATGTTTGTGTGTGTGTGTGTGTGTGTATATTCTATCCAGTGCAGTAGACTGCTTTGCATTCATAGGTTTTCCTTGCATCTTTTCCTTATATGAAATTCCTCACTTGTGCTGTCACTCTGTCCTACAGTAATATACCTATTCTTTTCTTTACAGAGAACTCGAAGATACCGATTCATCATTTTGTGCTTTCATGTTAAAAGAAACATTAAACAAACAAACAAATCATAAAAATCACAACAACTAGGCCAAAGTATGTTCAATTCACATTTGGTGGTACATTCATACAAATATTCACTCCCCTTTTGACTGATGCTGCCTGAGTCTTCCTAACATTTTCCCAATGGATTAGAAAGATCTAAGCAAAGTCCTCACTGTAAAAAAATAAAAACTGTAATTCTGAATTTATATCTCACAATTTTGACTATTTTTCGCATTTGAGAGATACAGAAAATTCGCAATTGTGTAACGTAAACTCGCAATTCATATATATACGTATATAAAGACACAATTCATAATATAATAGTTGCAATTGTGTGCTTAAATCTCACAATTGCCATTATCTCATGCATGAGACTTTAGATCTCATAGCTACGAAATATAAACTTGCAATTTCGTTTATACGTACTTTTTATTTCGAAATAGAAATTGAGAGATAACGTCGGAACTGCAAGGTTTTTACATACATTATATTTCACAATTTTGAGTTTATATCACACAACTGAGACTTTATATCTTGCGACTTTATATTTTGACTTTATTTCTCACAATTGTGACTTAATAAACTCAGAATTGACTCTTATTTATTTTTATTATCCAGCTTTCATAGTTCCCTGCCCTCAGTATGGAAAACACAAAAAAATCCTATGTCTTAAGTAATAAATTAACACCAAATACTCTATTTTACATATCTAGGATAAAAAGCCTCTTCCTCCACTAATTAAGTAAACAACTAAAACAACATTGGTACACATTTTATCAGCAATGCTTGCAAAGCAATCTGAATTAATGGTATATTGATAAAAGGATTGATTCCTACGTTCACACAAGTTCCCGAATGAAGGTGAGAGGGTTAAAACTGTTCTGGTCATCTCTTTAAATGCACAGTAGGCTAATGCCCTCGGTCACAAAAAATTGTAAACACAGCTAAAATAAATTAGAGCGTTGCTATTAAAACTTTACTAATGTTACATTTAATTTATCATCAAGACTAAAAGGCACTAGTTGACATGGTTTCACTACCTTGCTGTCAAATAAAGCCTCAAAATACTGAACTAAGCTAAACCACACCCCAAAGAAACAACAATTTCAGGCCAGTAAGAATCATAAAAACCAAATGACAGCAAAAACTGAACGAAACAGTGAAGTTAGGTGGATTTCTCATACATTTGCTCCTGTAAACACAAAAGGAAAACGATGTATTTGAATTACCTATGGCTTTTTTTAAAGTGTGTGAGAGGGCATGTTGAATTGTACAGTAGAAAACATCCAGTCTCCTCACAGAGGAGATATGGTCCTTCTGATCACTGAGGCTCAGAGAGATGTCCAAAGCATCAGGACAAAGAGAGAAGACAGGGGCAGCATGCAGAATCCCATCAGTAGAGACGGCAGAGGACAATCAGCCATGGGTGGGTGCTCCATGACCTAGGGCTTTGAAGAGAGACCGGAAGCTCCAGCAAAGTCCTGGAGGACAGGGACTTTGAGTCCAAAGTTCTTGTCTACTGTTAAAGCAGGTCCAGGAAGTTACATTTCATTGGAGCTTCGTAGTAGGATTATGATTACTTGAGATGATTGGCTAACTCTGGGCTCTGTTTCTTAATGACGGGAAGAGGATGGGCCTCGGTGTTGAACACCCAGTGCTCAAAGGGCAAATGGTCGTCATCAGAGAATAGTAGATACAGATACCTGAAAACAAACACAGAAAATATTTAAGAGTTTTCAAGGGCACTTTATGCTCTAGTTATACACAGTGAGATTCCCAGAACAAAGAGATTTGTGATATTTGTGAAAATGTGTATATATAGACAAATTGGAAGCATAAACATCAGGCCCATCCAAAATCCGTATGATATTCTGTGGCCAGATTCACAAAAAGTTACAAATATAATTCTTCCAGCCAACTAATTTCTTCTTATTTTCTAACTTTATAAATATTTAGCTTCCCAAAAAGATTTTTTTTTTCTTTCTTTTTAAATCTTAGCTAGATACCACTGGTGCCTATACCTGTATAAACATTTGAAGTCATAAGTTTAAATACACCTTAGCCAAACACATTTAAACTCAGTTTTTCACACTTCTTGACGTTTAATCGTAGAAAACATTCCCTGTCTTTGGTAAGTTAGGATCACTACTTTATTTAAAGAATGTGGAATGTCAGAATAATAGTACAGTTTATGAATGGTTTATTTCAGCTTTTATTTATTTCATCACATTCCCAGAGGGTCAGAAATTGACATACACTTTGTCAGTATTTGGTAGCATTGTCTTTAAATAGTTTAACTTGTGTCAAACGTTTTGAGTAGCCTTCTACAAGTTTCTCACAAAAACGTTTCTGGAATGTTTGCCCATTCCTCCAGACAGAACTGGTGTAACCGAGTCAGGTTTGTAGGCCTCCTTGCTCGAACACACTTTTTCAGTTCTGCCCACATATTTTCTATCGGACTGAGGTTAGGGCTTTGTGATAGCCACTCCAATACCTTGACATTGTTGTCCTTTAGCCATTTTGCTACAACTTTGGTGGTTTGCTTAGGGTCATTGTCCGGAAGACCCATTTGCGACCAAGCTTTAAATTCCTGGCTGATGTCTTGAGATGTTGCTTCAATATATCCACATAATTTTCCTTCCTCATGATGCCATCTATTTTGTGAAGTGCACCAGTCCCTCCTGCAGTAAAGCAACCACACTACATGATGCTGCCACCCCCATGCTTCATGGTTGGGATGGTGATCTTCAGCTTGCAAGCCTCACACTTTTTCGTCCAAACATAACGATGGTCATTATGGCCGAAAAGTTACATTTTTGTTTCATCAGACCAGAGGACATTTCTCCAAAAAGTAAGATCTTTGTCTCCATGTGAACTTGCAAACTGTAGTCTGGCTTTTTATGGCAGTTTTGGAGCAGTGGCTTGTTCCTTGCTGAGCAGCTTTTCATGTTATGTCGATATAGGACTTGTCTACCTGTTTCCTCCAGCATCTTCACAAGGTCCTTTGCTGTTGTTCTGGGATTGATTTGCACTTTTCACACCAAACTACGTTCATCTCTAGGAGGCAGAATGTGTCTCCTTCCTGAGCAGTATGATGGTTGCGTGGTCCCATGGTGTTTATACTTGCATACTATTGTTTGTACAGATGAACGTGGCACCTTCAGGCATTTGGAAATTGCTCCAAAAGATGAACCAGACTTGAGGATGTCCACGATTTTTTTCTGAGGTCTTGACTGATTAATTTTGATATTCCCATTATGTCAAGCAAAGAGGCACAGAGTTTGAAGGTAAGCATTAAAATACATCCACAGGCACACCTCCAATTCAGTACACCTCCTATTAGAAGCTAATTGGCTAATTGCCTAAAGGCTTGACATAAAAGGCCCAGTTACCTTAGTGTATGTAAACTTCTGACCCACTGGAATTGTGATATTGTCAATTAAAAGTGAAACAATCTGTCTGTAAAAAATTGTTTGAAAATTACACATGTAATTTTAAAAAGATGTCATAAATGACTTGCCAAAACTATAGTTTGCTAAAATTAAATCTGTGAATTGGTTAAAAAACACATTTTAATGATTTCAATTTAAGTGTATGTAAACTTCTGACTTCAACTGTAGATTAGATCTACAAAGCAAGTCAATGGGAAGAATAGGGGGAAAAAACTAATAAAAAACAGATAAATCAGATAACTCATAATCAATGATCGTCTAGTTTATTTTGGAACAAAATCAGTGCAGAAAATGCTAAAAAGATCTGCAGATTCCTTCTGGGCCTACCAATCGGTCGAACTCTACAACACACCTCTCTTCAGCAAGCCACATGATTTAATGTACTATTCAGGTCTATAGCACAAACAGTTTTGGCCAAGCTACACATCAAAGTTTAATATTGTTCAAACCCATAACCCTAAGTACGAGCGATAGAAATAGCATTGCTTTCCTTGGCAATCACTACTTATTAACTCTATTAATGCCTGATGAAGCAATACAAGTACATAAACATCTTCCAACTGCTGACAAAATTCTGTCTCTGCCAAGTACAACACTGCCAAGACAACAATCAAAATAAGTGATGAAGATTTAAAGTTGCAAAATGTCTAAACATTTAGCTTCCTTTGGCTGAGAATAGCAACTTGCATTAACAGTAGCTGACAGCCACGGCTAAAGGATGTTGTTTTACAAGTGAAGGCCATCTATCAATAGCAGAAGCCAATAAATAACCCACACAGTTTGAAAGGCGTCTCTTTATTTAGAAAGCTGGATGACACTCATTAAATATCACAGTCTATAAACTTACAAATGATGCTGACGCCTATTTCCTGATGAAGATGTGACCTTGATAATGCAGTTTTTAACCACCCTCTCTCTCAAGGGATATGCTGTACCTCAGGTCTCTAAAGTTGAAGTGAAATCATGTGTGTTTACTGGATGAGCCACTCTTTGCAGCTTTAATCACACCTGGCCTCCCAGTTCATTAAGTATTATCATCAGTGTTTTGGTGGTGAGGTGTAGCAGTTAAGGCTACTAGAAGGTTGTTGGTTCTAATATTAATACAACTGTGGCCTTGAGGTACTAAAGGGATATGTGCTGTAATATGTTCATAGCACTGTTCTATGGTCAGAATGCATACAAGTTGCGGAAACAAACTCTGCTGGTTTTTGCTGTGTGGTCATATATTTTGTTCTAGATTAATTAATGATAAAGGTGACAGTATAGGGTGCAACAGTCTGTTTATGGAAGTAAAACTGGTATCTTTGTCTCTTTTTTTAAATTACAATTTTGTCTTTTCAAAAACTTATTTAGCTCCAAATCAATGTTTGCATTGGTGTAATTCACCTCCATCGCTTAGAACTCTTTTATGAAGTATGTGAAACACTTAAGGAAGAAATACATGGGAAAAATACTTCCAGAAGTAAGGAGGAAATATCATGTGGGCTCTATTGTGCAGCTTCTAAATGAAAAATGAAACCAACAAGCTTTATCAAGATGTTAACGTCTTTAATCTGGCAATGTATCTCAGGGGATATGCACTCTTCAAAATGTGCTAAATAACAACATGTACAACATATGACTTAATTTGCTTCCACATCTTAAGACAATATTCATTGTCTTAATATGGAGTGGTGGTGGTGGAGTGGGCTAAAGCACTAAACTGTTAAGCAGAAGGTTGTCTGTTCGATCCCCACAGCCACCACCATTGTGTCCTTGAGCAAGGCACTTAACTCCAGGTTGCTCAGGGGGGATTGTCCCTGTAATAAGTGCACTGTAAGTCGCTTTGGATAAAAGCATCTGCCAAATGCATAAATGTTCATGTATTCACAATTAATATTAGCAGTTTAATTGTTTTGTTTTTTTTTACTGAAGAAAAGTAAGATTCATTTATAATTATCACAAAGACAGCAAGATGTTGGTTTGAAGTCATGTGCCCCACATCCTCAAAACAGTCCCAACTATGATAAATGATAACAAGATTGGGGGAGAAACTCTTTTTGATACCCCCTATAAGAAAATTAAGAGTATGTATCTTGTGGTGTGCATTGCCTGTTTTAGGGTTAAAAAGTTTGCAGTCACTATTTGTGTGGTGTAGCTTTTGTGATGGAAACTAAAGGTTTGTAGATCCAAACCTCAGCAGATGATTTATGAGCTACATCCATTGTGCCTTTGAATAAGGCAATTCATAGTATCATCTGTGGTAAAAATCAGTAATTGTTTTTTTTTTTTTTTTACTTTCAAGCAATGTTTCCATAAAACTTATTATACTCAATAAAATAATTTAAAGATTAACCTTACTATTTCTAAGATATTTTAAAGATAAATGCCTTTGATTTAAAGATTAAACAATTAAATTTGATGGAAATTTGTTATGAAACTGAAATGCATAAATCTTAAAAATTGGCTAAAATATTTTGGAGTGTAGAGAGGCAATTTCCCAAAGCAACAAGGGGTTAATTACCTTAAACAATGGTGGGCACAATGGTAATGGCTCATGGCTCAATCCTTGGGATGGAACCAGCAACTTTCTGTAACCAGCCATGAGCTTTAACCCACTAGGCCTGTGCGTCCTTTTGGTTGAATGCATAAGCCAGACATTTAAATGTAAACATATTTCTAGTCACTAGCATGTCTTTTTATGCTAGGGGAAGGGGTACAAAAACTGCACCCAATGTAAATGGTTCTGTGCGTTCAGCAGAGCATATGTTGTGGGCCGAAGTGAGAATGTTAAAGAACACAATCAGGCCCGATTAACACACAAGAGCATTTCAATGAATAGGAAACTCCCTCAGCCTGCCAGACAGTCTGGCTCTAAAGAAGAATAATTATTTAATACGCACACACTGCGCAAGAGGGTGAACACAGGCCAGAAGCAACAACAGAATGAGAAACAGAACCAGAAAAGCTGAAAACAGGGATTTCTGGATGCACAGTGCTTTGTAAAGTTTCTCAGCCCCCAGTGCAGTTTTCGAACATTTTTCTGTCAGATTCCACATTTAGAATATATTAAAGTATTACTTTTTTCCCAGTTGGTACACAGTATTGTTTATCATGACAAAAAAAAAAATCAAAGAGTCAAAATCTCTAAAAATAAAATAGAAACAAATAGAAATAAAAAAGTATTCATAACCTTTGTAATTACTAGGTTAACCTTGCTCTAAGCCTTGCAAGATATTGTCTTATAAATAGGGATGCACCGTTTTATCGGCCAAACATAGGTATCGACCGATATTCGCCATGTTGACTGCCATTCCTCCAGGCAGAACTGGTGTAACCGAACTGGTTTGTAGGCCTCTTTGCTCGCACACACTTTTTCAGTTCTGCACACAAATTTTCTGTTGGATTGTGGTCAGGGCTTTGTGATGGTCACTCCAATACCTTGACTTTGTTGTCCTAAAGCTATTTTGCCACAACTTTGGAGGTATGGTCATTCTCCATTTGGGAGACCCATTTGTGACCAAGCTTTAACTTCCTGGCTGATGTCTTGCAATGTTGCTTCAATATATCCACATAATTTTTGTGAAGTGCACCAGTCACTCCTGCAGCAAAGCACCCCCACAATATGATGCTGCCACCCCATGCTTCACGGTTGAGATGGTGTTCTTCGGCTTGCAAGCCTCACTCTTGTTCCTTCAAAAATAACAATATAAATTTTTGTTTCATTAAACCAGAGGACATTTCTCCAAAAGATATTTGTCTCCACTTGCAAACTGTAGTCTGGCTTTTTATGGCTATTTTGGAGCAGTGGCTTCATCCTTGCTGAGCAGCCTTTCGGGATATGTCGATATAGGTCTTGTTTTACTGTGGATATAGATACTTGTCTACCTGTTTCCTCCAGCA
Source organism: Xyrauchen texanus (assembly GCF_025860055.1). NCBI lineage: Eukaryota > Metazoa > Chordata > Actinopteri > Cypriniformes > Catostomidae > Xyrauchen > Xyrauchen texanus. Next base: position 8,045,357 of record NC_068303.1, read on the forward strand.
TATTCACAAGGCCCTTTGCTGTTGTTCGGTGATTGATTTGCACTTTTCGCACCAAACTACGTTCATCTCTAAGAGACAGAATGCGTCTCCTTGCTGAGCTGTATGATGGCTGCGTGGTCCCATGGTGTTTATAATTGTGTACTATTGTTTGTACAGATGAACGTGGCACCTTCAGGCATTTGGAAATTGCTCCCAAGGATGAACCAGACTTGGAGGTCCACAATTATATATTTTTTATTTCTTTTGATTTTCCAATGATGTCAAGCAAAGAGGCACTGAGTTTGAAAGTAGGCCTTAAAATACATCCACAGGTACACCTCCAATTCAGTACACCTCCTATCAGAAGCTAATTGGCTAATTGTCTAAAGGCTTGATATCATTTTCTGAAATTTTCCAAGCTGCTTAAAGGCACAGTTAACTTGTGTTGTATGTAAACTTCTGACCCACTGGAATTGTGATTTAGTCAATTAAAACAATCAGTCAGTAAACAATTGTTGGAAAAATTACTGGTGTCATGCACAAAGTAGATGTCCTAAACGACTTGCCAAAACTATAGTTTGCTAATATAAAATCTAATATTAAAATAAAAAAATGAGTTTTAAGGACTTCAACCTAAGTGTATGCAAACTTTTGACTTCAACTGTATGCTGGAAACATGCACAACTGTGAAATCATTTTTAAAGAGACAGAAACACTAGAGCTAAAGGGAACAATGCTATAGCAGCATGCTGAGAAAAATCATATTAAACATTCTACTGAAATAACGAAGCCTTCACACAGACTAAAAATGAATCTGACTACATACAATATATCAGGCTTGATGAAAAAGCAGACACTGGCAAGTTGATAACATTTACTCAGTGCCGACTATCAGCCCACAAACACAGAGATGAAACTAATGGGCTAATAATCTCTAGGAATACAGAGAAGTAGAGAAATACTAGGTTCACTTTGAGAGGAAATATTTTTCTTTTCATCCACACTTTGTGCAATTTCTATTCTGCTCCACAAGGAGCAATTGTAATGCTGCTGGAGTGCCAAATATCTAAATCACAGTTAATATGCTGTAACTATTTATGAGGGCTATGACGCATAGTCATCTGCCTTCACTGTGTGTGTGTGTGATTTGTGAATGAGTCAAACCTCAAACCAAAGTCTTTTTCTTTCACACTTTTACACCCCAGTTTTTGGACAGATGGGTAAACAAAAGGGACAGGCAATAAAACTTCATAAACAAGCACCACAGCAGTGACAGTGCATTGCAATACAGCAGTTTATCACAGTTTTTTTATTATTCATTTATAACACAATGTTGTTTAGTTAGTTGTAATTTTTTAATTCATTTTTTTATGTAATGCAAAGGTATGTTTGTTTATAAGTTTGATGCAATTATCCTAATTGAAATCAGAATTGTTTTGGTGCCAGTTAAATACTGTTCTCACATTTTGCAAGTTATGTAGACAAAATATTGCCCCCTCACTTTCTAAGTAATTAGCTACAATTTTTAAGGGGTAGCTTGACCGTAGCTTAACATTTATTTATTTGTTGTTTTTAGGGGTAGATTAAGCTTCAGTTATAAGTTAGCTTTGTATATAAACAATAGTAGTATATTGTATGCCCTCATTTAGATTAAACGTGTGTGTGTGTGTGTGTGTGTGTGTGTGTGTGTGTGTGTGTGTGTAGTACTCACTTGAGTGTCTCAGCCAGGTAGAAGCTCTGCTGGACGTCGTCGTGGTTGGGTGTGTTTGCGTAAACATCCCTCACCCCACTGTAACCCCCATCCACCCTACAGTGCTTCTCCAGAGCCTGCAATACAGAAAAAAACTTTCATATGTCAGTCTCAAATTTAACAGTTCTACACAACCCTAGCAGCACTTGTATTGTGTTATACTAGCCACTCAGAATGGATATAGAAAGCTAATAAGAATGAGAAATATACCAAACTAAAAGTGAGAGTGGTGCTTGCCCATGCTAAATTCAGCACCACGATGCTAGGGTGCTGTGGGTGGTTGCCAGGGCATTGATATCTTGTCACTTCTGTGTTGAGAATGGTTTCAAGTGTGAGTGGTTTGGTTTGTATCTGGCTCGCACAAGTCAAGAGCCCAACCCTAAGTCTCTATGATATTCTGGCCCATAGATATCTCAGAGTCTGCATCTCAGAATGCACAACACGTTGAACCTTGAGGCAGATGGGCTACAACAGCAGAATACCACGTCAGGCACTTTATTAGGACCATAATGTCCCTAATAGAGTAATCAGTGAGTGTATCTTTTAACAGAAAGATGGCATTCAATGATTTTACTTGAAAATAATAATGATAATGATAATAATAATAATACAATTTTATATCCTTAATAGTTTTATTAAGTGCTAACTGTTTATAACAGCAGAAAGGCACTCGTGGCTGAACCATATTGTGAATTAGCACAGGCTCTCGTACATTTTTGCGTATGAACAATAGTAATGCTTGCCTTGGCAGCCACCACTAATGAGGGCAAATAATGCACTTGTAAATTATTGGTGCTTGGTAGTGAAAATAGTGTGACGTTTCGGATAATTAAAAATGTCAAGATTTGAAAAAATCGTTTTTGGAGAGATCTTTTTTTTTTTTTTTTTTTTTTATTCTGTGAATGTTGAGCCAGCAAATGTTACTGAGAGAGGATTAGATGGTAGAAAGAGAGAGAGAGAGGGAAAGGGAGAGATGTGATGTGTTGCCTGAGGTGCTAGCCACATCACAATAGCAATCTGAAGTCATTATGATACAATTACACAGCTCTGAGATGATGGCAGTCTGCATTGTCTGTAATCCTGCTGAGCTGAAGTGCAGGGACAGTCTAAGGGCAGGGATAAACCCTGACTGTGACTTACTGTGTCTGGCCTACATTCCCTGGCCTAATGTGTGGACATGTTTACCAGCTTCACACTATGCATGAGACATTATGTAATTATGTGTTTTGAGTACGTCAAATCTCATTTTTATCCACACGGCAACAGACGACGTTCTCACTTTTATATATCCCCCAGCCCCACTGTCTGTACTCGTACTCCAGTTTCATACCAAGAAAATGTTTCCCACTTTATGACATTTTGTCCTAATTGTTATCCTAATGTGCTCTGGATGTTTTACATGTGATTTCTAATTGTTCTACAAAAATACTCCCATGATGTATAAATACTTTACAATTTAAATATGATCTCTAATATAGAATTATTAAAAACAGATTTTTTTTTTTGCATTATGGTAATGAGAATTAGGAGAGGTGTGTATTAAACTGTCATAAAAATAATTTGGCAATGACAAAAATATAATTGTACAATTAGTCTTTATATATGCACTTTATGCTAAATATATATTTTTTGTTTCAGGGGTCACACATTTATTGAATTTCTGTAATTCGTGATTACGGATAATTATTTAAAAAATGTTTTTAGACACTGCACTTAAAGTCTAATTGATTTGAAAAGTAATTGTAATATAATATGTAATTATGATAGTAATAATGATGTATAGTAATTCTAATTATTATTATTAATAAATGATTGTAATTATTATTACTTATAATAATGAGTAACAGAAATATCATTCATATCAATAGTCCACCGTTTTATCCATGCAATAGACCAAGTTCTTACCTGTACGGCCTCCCAGCCCCACTGTCTGTATTTGGGGTCATGGGTAAATCTCCACATGTACATGTACGTCTCGATGACTTCTGGCCTCAGGATGAAGTACTTCTCATTTTGACGTGTGGCGATGGCCTCCACTCCTCCATCGAAGCGGAACGCCTCTGGGCCCAGCTTCATACCTTAAACGTACATGCCGTCAAAATCATCGCTCAAACTTCCATGTTGACAAGGGATTTCAGGATTACAATGAGATATTGGATGTGGATTAGGGACTATGGCGTAATCTGGAACGGTAATCTGTGTACGATAAAAACACCTACGCATTATGAACAAGACTGTGAATGTATGTGTGTTTAACGAGTGTGAAAGATAGTGTCATGAGGATTTGTGTCTCTCTTTGTGTGTGTGTGTGTGTGTGCAGGGTTAACAGCAGAGGATTTAAGGATTCTCTAGAATGGGTGTGTGACTGTATTATTGGCAGAGGAGATTGATTTATGGGTGAACACTGTTGAAAATTCTCACCAGGGACTGTAATAAATCAATCTGGCTCTGAGCAAAGCCGGCAAAAGAAAATACTATACTAACTACGTGCATGCTACAACAAAGATATACAACAAAATAATCATATACTTTTTAAAGTATTTGTTAAACCAATGTTAAAAATGTAAAAAGCCTTTACTGAATTCAGAAATGTTTAGAAATGTGTCTGTTTAGGGTCTAGCAAACAGCTAAACAGGTGAAAAGTAATTAGCATAATTAACAATATGAAAATATTAACAATGAAAATAGATTAAATCAATTATTATATTAATAATTTAACCACAAATAAATCAATAAATGTCCCTTATATGTCATTTCAGCACTACTTTGCATCCATTTTCATTTTTGCATTATCTTTGGGTTGAGTTTTTATTTAAGCAGGAGCTTCGTGTCTTTTCATTTTCAGTGTTACATTATCGGCACATCACTCATTAAGACTTTAATAATACATTTAATAGTATTTATGATTTATTTAAATATTTATTTAATTCTGAGTTATTTAGCAGCTCCAAATACTACCAAAATTGTACATGAAAGAGCTCCTACTCACTAGTTCGGGCATAAGACTCGTGACACGTGCGGGCGATCTCCGCAGCGAGTTCCATCTGTTGGCCCGTCTTATCATCGGGGGCTCCGTCCGCCCCTAAAGCAATCATGCCACCAGCGAAGCAGGTCAGGTGACCCATCTTATGCTCCAGGAGTCCACCTTTCCATTCGGCGATATACGTCAACCCGCCACTTGACTTCCGGATCAAATTCTTCTCAATTGCCTGCACACAAAAAAGAACCGAATGTAATCGATTTGAACAGGTAATGTTTTTGAGTCTATTAAAATGTTTTTATTTTTTTCCTCAACTCTGTTTTACTCATCCTATGTGGGTTGAAAGGACACCTTTGTCCTTGTTTGCTTTTGTTTTGTTTGTCCATTAAAAAAGGGGATATTCAAGGCTTCGGAGTGATTTCATTCTCTCAAAAGAGCCATCCGAACAGTTCGAGGCCTAAGGTAAGGAAGATCATGGCAGAGATCAGGATCACAGCTGTGTGCCATCATTAGGTTTTTCGATTCAGTAATATAAATACAGTGTTTTTTTAAAATGACTATTTAGTGAAATTTATATGTTTATTCCCATCACCCAAAAAATAAATTTCTCATGGTTTTTGTGCTAGATATATACTTTTCTTAGCTAAAATTGTTAACACTTAACAGTAAGGTTGTATCAAACAGTGAACAATTGTATTTGTAATTTTACAAATATACATTAACTGATATAAATAAATGCTGCAGAAATCTTGTTAGTTCATTGTTAGTTAATGAATTTACTAAGGTTAAAAAACAAAACCATATTGTTGTGTTAAAAAAATCACGAGTAGATTGTAGCTTGGCAAGTTACACTTTTAATGTCGCTTTCCCAACCCAACATTATGTGGCACGCAAATTAAAACTTTTGCATCTGCTAAGACCTTTTTTCAGTATGTATCTGGTGATACAGTCAATACATCTCTCTAACTGCCTTCTTTATTTTCCCAACTGGTGCTAATAATCGAATGCTTCGACTGAGAGGTGTGGATGAAAGGAGATGCTTGAGAGGCTTATATGTAGTTAAGTGAGATGAGTTAGGTGAAATCAGGCCATACCGCAAGAGTTAAAGTTCTGATAAAAAGCGTTCTGTAGAGGTAATGAATGCCAGGCCAGTATGGTGGATGGAACGGCCATGCAATAAGCCCTCTCTGAAGGTGACCGAACATTAAGCGCTTTTCTTTACTTGGATGATTGGCCTGGAGTCCAGAGTTGGTGTATGTGTGTGTTTAAGTGACAGACACTCTCAGGGGAGGCTCCCAGACAGGTGGCCGGTGAGACAGCATTATCTTAGGCAGGTTGAGATGGTTCTCTCTAATGAAAGTGAGGATTGAGTTCGTGGTCTGTAACAATCAGTTTACACCAGCTTTTCAAAGCTCTCGTGGATTGCTCGTGCAGAGTGCTAGTGAAAGCTTACTCTCACACACGTTTTTTACTTTTCTACAGAAAATAAAGTGAAGTGGTATTCCAATTCACAAGCCGCAGAATTGTTTTGGAATTTCACCTGGGAAGAGCTGAACTCGGAAAATTGGAAGAGAAAATAACCTCTTACAACCATACAGAACAACCTCTTCTGTTATTGAACTAATTGGACTTTAGTCCGAATAGATGAAATATTTCACATGAGGTGAATGAATATGAGCTGTAAAGGTTCAAAAGTAGTGTCAAATGAATGTGTACCTATTTGTAAACAAATTTCCTCATGCTGTTGTGTCTTTCTTGCTTCTGTGGAATACAACAGGAGATGTTAGGCAGAATGGAAGCCTCAGTCACCATTTACTTTCATTGCTTCTTTGTTCCATACAATAAAAAGTGAATGGTGACTGAGACACCCATCTCCTTTTGTGTTCCACGGAAGAAAGGAAGTCATTTGGGTTTGTAAAAACAAGGTGACTTAATTATTCATTTTACAGTGAACTATCCCTTTAAGACAGTACAATATATTTAACTAATTGTACTTGTATTGTTTTTTTCATCTGGACAATTGTTTTCTACTTTTCTAATTTTAGTGTTTGTCTTGAATCAATTCAAACCACGACTGTGTTAATCATGTGTTTCTATTGGCAATTTCAGTCTTAGTACTCAAACTATGTCCTCAAAATCCTGCTGACCCAAGTCAATTTAGCAGGAAGGCATCTTTCAAAAACATGGATGTCAACCATATTCTCATCTAGTCAGCAATAGCCTGTTCATTTTCTAAAATCGCCAGTAGACTGTTACATCTCTGTGGTCTTTTTCTCTTTGTAATGGTGAACTTTACCTGCAGGGCATCGAAGTAGAGCTTCTTTCCCTCCTCATCACTTTTGTCTGACATGAGCCAGGCCTTCAGCAGGTACTCATAGAAACTGTCCCCCAAACCTCCTACCGAGACGTGATCTGCAACACAGCAAAACCGGCAGAGAGTTAGAGAAAAACTGTTTCTTAACCATGAGCCAGTGCAATAGTCCAGTCTGGTCTGCATTAAACAGATGAAAATAGATGAAAAACTCTTCCTTGGCACACATATTCAGCAGAAATATGGCTTCTTTACAGTGGATAATTAATGAACCCTGTAAGAGTTTGGAGCTGTTGTGCAAGACAAACAGTACATATTTGATTTGTACTTTCTCCAGGTATGTACTGTTATGAGTCATTTAGCAGATGCATACTTATGCAAAGTGACTAACAGTACACATACTAAATTGACAGTCTCCCATGGTGTTAAGTGTGTAGTTGATGGGTGCAATGGTAAATAGGGATTTTACCTTTTCAATTTCTTTAGGTAGCTACATCAGATCTTTAAAGGCATGAAATGGCATTTACAACCCATTTAAAGAGGTCGTGTCTGGAGGAATACATTTTTCCTTGATATTTTGACATATTGGCAGATCACGTCTCTGTACATACTGTTCATTTCAGAACTCAAAACTTAATCCCCAAAGCAAATAAAAGCATTTACTGTTCGTTCTCTACTCTCGCAACTACCCTACGTCACTAGGGGTATATTAATTCATGACCGCCTCCGCAGCGAAAAAACATCAACGTGTACTTAAAATCATCAAACCCTTGGCCTCACCTACAGCTGCTCCGTTGGTGCACACAGAGAGAGCAGAACCTACTGTGACATCACTATTCCTGAACACCAAAGGGGTCCCATCTGGACTATTTTTGAAAATATTCATACACTAGAGAGACATCTTTAACCGGTTGATACATATCTCGAGCCACTTTTAAAAGACGCTGTGTGAAGATACAACTCTGAAGAGGAGACTCCATTCGGGTTCATTCACTTCCAATTGATATATATATATATATGTATGTAATTCTCTTTTCTTTTACTTTACTAAGTAAATGAGTGAAACAGAATATTCAACAAGAAAAAAAGAAAGTAGGGTGGGCCACATTTGATTAATTGGGAATTTATTTGAATGTGAAAAGTGGGAGTTCAACATGTAGACAGACCTGAATGTGAGTTTTCAGTCAATTATGGAGGACTACACCACTGAAACACCCCCTTTTGAGGAGTTTTTTGGCTAGGATGTGGAGGCTGAAGGTGAAGCTCACCATTGAGAGCATCTCAATGTGTCCCAATGATAACGTTTCTTTTTCAAATCTATCTTTATCACTATTGCTGCTCTTACAGCTTAACAGACACTAACTTAATGCAAAACTACTGTAAAGAGTTTAGGCAGGCTGCATTACCAACAGAATCTGCCTAAAACAATACCTAAATGGCTATTTGAATAGAGATTATCATAACTTTTCTTGCCCACGCAGCCTATATGACATCGGTTGAAAAGGAAAGTTGTTTTAAACACGGAGCAAATGATTATATTTTGATAAAAGTTTATAAAGATTAAAAACATATGTTCTCTAGAATAATATGCAGTAGTCAATAGTGCTCAATAAGACCACACACATGTATTCAGAAAGTTAACAGGACCATTTTGATTTCATGTTGACCACTAAGTGCAAACCACCCAAAGAGTATATGAACTGTCTGTTATGCTGTATAAGTTTTAGCAAGTGAAATTTCAGTGTAGGAATGCATGTGTGCATAAGGAAGAAACAAATGTGTGTTTCCTGGTGGCAAGTTCAGAGATGCAATGCAGGGTGCTCAGTGCTGTCCAGTCCACTGTGTGTGAGAGATGAAAATCTGCGGGACTGGAAATTTGTTGTGTGATTGTCTGATTGATGATCTAGCTCATGAATATTTATACCTCATTATGCACTTGTTTGTGCGATAGATACATCAAGATAAATCGAACCACAGCTCAGACAACCATTAAACATACACTGCTACCACATGAGACATTATTCACATATGAAAGGAAAACATAGCATTTAAGCTTTTAGAATACTAAAATCTTATTTAAAACTAAATATTATCTTATTTAACATAGTAAATACTACTAAAGTATCTATATTTAATGTCAAAATTGTCTTTTTGTTTACATATCTTTTTCTCAGGTTATTACCATTAGATGCATTTTTTTTTAAATAAGCCTGATAAAAAAATTTCAAAATCAAAACTGACCCTTTTGAATGTACTTTTTTGACATGTTCTTATTGTGTATGATTCATCATTGCATGTTATTCTAAAGAGAGAGAAAAAAAGTTTTCACTACCTTTCTTCAAAATGTAACAACTTACACTGGCTTTCTTTAATAACTTACAATGAGTTTTCTGCTGACAAAAACAAGGCTTCATTAGTTGGGAATTTTTTTTATGGGCTTTTCAAAACCAACACGCTTTTGAGTCCATCTGCACTTTTTAAAAAACAGTTATGTAAAGATGCACTAGACAGACGTCTTTGACCATTGCGCCGTGTCACACCGTTTTTTTTTTTTTCAGTGTCTCGTTTTCAGTGAGGCCTTGTCAAGTTCAAACAAAAAGAGCTTTTAAAAATGTGTCTCAAGACACCTGTGTTCTATCATATTTGTTGCAATGTGTCTATTTTTTTTTTTTTTATTAGCACAAAACTGAAAAAAAAAAATGCGTATTTGGTCTGCACGGCCCCTTATAAGCCCTATGCTATTTATCACAGAATATCATTTTTTCTTGGAAATACAATAAATTACGGAACATAAAATGTGATGCAAATTATGCTTCATGTTGTCTTTAACTCCTTAGATGGGGTGGACACGGTGCATTTTTGCCTGCCAAGAGAAATCGTGTGGAAATCATTGGTGCTCGTGTAGTCGTGGCTCAGATAATGACAAATTCGGACACCATCAGTTTGAATTTGTGAGATGTGTGCTGTTACACAAGCTGAAAAGTCAATCCACTTGAAATTCACAAACAGGAAGCAACAAAAACGTTTGACATTTTGTATAAATGTGACATGAACAACACTTGAAAATTATTTTAAAAAATTATTACAGGTATACCATTTTAACCAGTCCTATATCAATGGATGCGCTAAATCCTGGAACAGCACACAAACATTCTGACCAATAAGGGGACAGTTTGCTAACATGTGACGTTTATTGACAGTTTTGGTCCATTTTGAAACGTTGCCTTGTTAAAGCGAACCAAACCAAGAGGAAATGCAACACTGCTACACTGGAACGAGCTATTTCTGTAGCAATTATATTGAAAAACAAAGGTAAAATTTTGTTGCTGTGTATAATCGACTAAGACTACACTCTCTCACATATTTGTATATTTGATATTGATCCATCTTTAACTCACAAAAAACAAACTCTCGGTTCATAATAGAGCTGCGTATCACTGATTTCTCCATGACACACTGTGTCACATACATTATGAATCAGCAAATCACAAGCTGTCAAATTATCATCTGAAGCTGCGGCAAACTATCAACTCAAGAGACTGCATCACCCAGAGCAATTTCAAACTTTCTTGCGCGGTTTACGTCAATTCAAGAGACTCATAGAAGAGACTCTGACCGCACTGAGAAATAGCAGTTTCAGAGTTTGTGCTTATTTAGATGACCCACATCATAATTTTTTTTTACCTTGATAAAGGAAGCATTAAAAGGTATAGTTTCAGTGTCCTTCCTTTTTAGACATTCTAAAGCCTGTTACACACAGCATGGAGAAGCAGAGCAGAAGCAGTGCATATTTTTTCGGCACCCAGGTTAATAGGTCAGTAATCGCAATGGAAGCAAAAGCAGCTCAGAAGAGTAACAAGCTTCCAGTGTCAAATAATTTTTAGGTCCCCACTGAAAGCTAAATGTTACATGAAGTGACAGAATCACATCCAATCAGAACATAATTGATGTTCAATATACACCTATGTAGAGCATGATTTGCAAACACAATTTCATGGTGGGTGGTGCTACCCAGAGTGACGCAATGAAAACAGAAACTAAGTTACTGACAATAAATCGAATTGTTTGGTGGTTAGGACAAAAAAAGATTAACATTAACCTGGTGCATCCCCGTGTCCACATGCATGGATGTTGTATTTTGACTTTGCTATATGCAGCGCATAATTTAAACGAATTAAAACCATCTGAATACTGTTCACAAGATTCTAGACAGTCATTTAAAGGGTTAACTTCTGCTGCACTGAGTCATGTTGATTTCCTTGAAGCGCTCCTACGGATGCAGTGCCGACAAAAATGCCTCTGGTAAGAAATCTCTACGTTTTTTCATTGAAACCTATTTGTTATAAAGAGGAGAGTCTCTAGTTTTGTTTGGTATGCCGCATTAAATAATTTATTCATTTTTCGTGTGTCAGCCCCCTGATAAACATATGGTCTGCACTTATATAGTGCTTTTTTTAACTTTAGAGGTTATCAAAGCGCTTCACACTGTGTCCCAATCACCCATCCACACTCACATTCACACACCAATGGTGGCAGAGCTGTCATGCAAGGCGCTAGCCTGCAATTGGGAGCAACTTGGGGTTCAGTGTATTGCCCAAGGACACTTCAGCATGTGGAGTCGTGTCAAACCCTGCGATTGGCAGCCGACCCGCTCTACCACCTGAGCCACAGCCGCCCCTGCGGTACCGTATGTACCACAGGGGTGGTAGAAAAAACAGTTTCATTATTTTGAATACTTTTCTACTCTAACACATCAGTGGGTCATTTCACTTCATTTTAATATATATTTTGTTATATATTACATTATATGCATTTTCACATTGAGAACAAATGGGTTCATCCAAAAGCTGAAAAATTTTGCTTTCGTAGGCTTTAGGATGAAAATAAGGTGCATTTCAAACTGTTCTGAGACCAGTGAAGACAGACAGAACACTGGAGGTTAAGTAATTCAGTAAATAGGGAGCAAGGGAGCATCTTATAGCTTTCTATGCAGCTAAGTGCATTCAATCCCAAAATCTGACCAAAAGTTTAATTTCAGGCTGCAGATGATGTTTGGACCACTCAACATGTTTGACAGACATGGGACAATGATAATCAGTACATAGATTCATCAGGATGATGCTGGACATTACTTTGAATAAGAATTATTTATTCAGCTTTACAGTCTGTAAAGTCTCACAAACATAAATAACCAACATTCTTGGAAACATTATAAAAAATGTGACGAAAACAACTTTCTATCGCTTAGTGTTATTTAAAATGTCACAATATAGTCTCACTGTCCTAATATGTGGACATACATTTTTAGTAAAACTTTTTGCTCTAGAAATTTTTTTGTTTATTAGGTGCAACTAGTTATAAATCAAAAAGGGAAATGGAAAACTCACACAGAGGTCACGCGGAGGTCTCAGGTGGTTAAAAAGATGTGAACGCTATACCGTAGTGCTGTTCAGAAACCAATTGTTTTTAGAACAGAGCTTTTGTCTTGTCACATGTAGAGGCTAAACTGGTAAGAGACCGAATATGAAAGACACTAAGAATTCCTGACACTGCAACAACATTTTGATGGATGAGAAAAGAGAGGAGATGAACATAAAACAAGAAAGGGTAAAAGAAGGGTAGATGTAGCAATATTAAAGATGGTTCTTTCACCAAGGTCAACCCTGGAGCTACAAGCATCTCAACCACACAGGTGACAACTGACCCATGTGGAAACCCTCCAAGACTGTGCTTGTCTACTTGTGTGAAGCAAAAAACTGACAGCTATTTTATAATGCAGCTGTGTGTTATCATCCCATCTCCCTTGGGCCAGCTGCCATCTCAGATAATTTTTGTTTATGATCTTCTAAACAAACGACTTTAGTCAAAGTGAAAAAAAAGAAAGAATTGCTCCGATGCACAAAAAGAAACCCTCGTTAAATTCTGACAGCTCCAAAGCCTGTCCTTTTTCACTCTGTAGCGTTGCTTGTGTTATCTCGACTACACATACTGCGGTATCTTTGTTTTCCTCTGACTCTTCATCATCAGTGTTGAAGCGCCTGCGTCAGCGCTGACCATGAAGTTCAGACTGCACTGCTCTCCAGACTAAGACGGCAATAAATCCATCTGAGCAAGGATGCACAAATCTGAAAATTAAATCTGTAATCTTGGAAACTTTAGGACCAGAATAAAAAATCCCATTCTATTGATGTACATGGGTTTTTAGAGGCTGAACTTAAAAATTAGGGGTCTGTGTATTTCCTGCGGTGTTGCATAATTAACATGGGAAGTACAGAGAGAATGGGATGTTTGTAGTAAGGTGAGAGATCTACCACTTTGTGGTACTGTTTTGTCATCTAGAATGTGTGGGTGTGTGTCTCTTAAAACACACAACCACACATTCATGGAGTGTCTGATGAAGATTTCACAACCGTGACTCGCATCACGGTACTATCAACTCTCTCAACTGACTGAGGCCCTTGAGAGATTGAAGAGCTGGTCACGTGCATGGCAACAACACCTGTGGCACTTGCTTGTCAAAGGGTGAAGGACATGCCTCCTTATGTATAATATTGAGAACACCCATGACGTAGAGGCACTGCAATTCAATGGAAAGATAAACCCTGTACATCACGACCTGAGAATTTGACACAAATTATACAAAAATAGCCAGAAAAATCCCTAAATTAACCCCTTTCCTCTTGAAATTAAAAATAAAAAATGTTAACATTCTCTTTCCTTGTGTGCAAGACATATGTACCTGTTAACATCTAAAAAATGTGTTGTAGTGCTTCATGAGAAAAGAAAAGAAGCATTTGATTTACATGATGTTTTTTGAGAACGCTGCTTTCTAAAAAAATCCTTATATAAACCGTTTATTAAGTGTATGTAAATGGGGTCAATGAGTGGTCCAGAGAAATAAATAGAATATCCACTGGCTTTAACAAAGTTTGTGAGGTTTATGACAGCAAATGTTTGTTTGAGAAACATAATAGCAAAAAAGCATTATAAAGTGTTATATACGATTACAGATTTAACCACCCCTAAGTGAACTGTGGTTGGTCAATTATCCTGTTGCTAAGACAGTCTCTTCCTGTCTAAATGGTCGGTTGCTGGACCAGCAATATAGACCAGACTTACATCGTTAGTAAGAACTCAGGCCATGCGAGACTACTAGCTGTTTAATATGCATTTGCATGATAAACGTGAAATGAATGTTAATTTGGAAACCCACAGTAAATACTACAAAAAAGTTTAAAAGCCACTCATCTTAAAGGCATAGCAGGTTACTACTGCCTTTATTTAGCGACCAAAATGAGAAAATGTTTCCTGACAGTTCTTAAGAAGGCCCTTTGAGTGTTTTTCTGTAGGTGTTATAGACAGAGCGTGAGGGTTTGCTTCTTATTCGCTCACCTCTGACCTACTGCTGCGTTAAACGCAACGAACTTATAGAGGTATTTAATACACACACACACCCTCTTAAAGTTCAGTCTTGTTCAGTCCAAAGCAAATATTATGTTAGGTTTGGCTTTAAATAGGCCTAATGTTTCCACAGGGAATTAGTAAAAGAGGGTGTTCTGTTTAAAAAACAGCACTCTGTCTGTAAGAGAAGCACGTGTAAATCAATTCCAAAGCATTTTGTTAGACAGTTGAAGGATAAAAACATTCATTATAATCATGACTGTTTCAATTAGAAATTTCTGGAGAAACACAAACTACAGTAGCAATTTCTTGAGAATAGCACATAGACACAGAATGACTAAACATATGTATGTCTTTTTTTTTATTTTATTTTTTTACTTACGTTGGCCCCACTGTCCACTGTTAGGGTTCAGGTAATTAGGGTACAATCCTTGAGGTTTGTCCAAACGATTCAGCACCTTTCTAATGTTCATAACCTGAAAGAGCAAAGCACATACTGCTAAAGTCATTGAATAAAATTATTACAACATGGCTACACATATTCAGTAAACTATAATATTGAAAATGCTGTACAAATTGTCTTTATGCGGCTGGAGTCTTCCTTTAAAAGACAGCACTCGTAAATCTATACACTAGGTCACTTTGGCAGTTTGTACAGCCTCATTTAGTTCTTGTAATAGTGCCATCTGTCTGTGCCTATATTGAAGGTCAGGTCAGCCGATTTATTCCCAGAGAATCAGATCTGAGGATTGTCCCAAAAAGAGCTTCAATATAAATGCTTTGGTTATGAACAGAGGTCATTCTGGGTCACTGTGGTCACTCTTCTAACAACACATAGCCTCATGCAGTTCAGATTTAGTTCAGTGTGGTTTAAATGTCTTTATATGCAGTAGCGAGGCGTAGCGCCTGAACTGCTACTCACCTTCTCTGCAAACACAGGTTTCCCAGAAAGTGCACTGAGATGCATAAACTCCAAATGCAGCGTCCCGTATTCAGCCAGAATACTGCTTCCTCCTGATGCCCAGGGCCAGTTTCTGCCAATCCCACTGTAAGAGAAGACAGAAAGAGCAAGAGTAAGAAAGAGTGAGATAATGCTTGCTTTTTATCTTAACTGAGCAATTATAAGCTGTGTGGTCTATTATACAATTTGTGATGGTCATAAACCATTTTAAAGATGAGTCAGATTTGACCACTTTCATTAAAGACTCTGAAATCTGAATTGACCCTATCATTTGTTTCATAATCTAAATCAAAATGGTTAATGGTCTGCACTTATATAGAGCCTTTTTAACCTTAACGGTATTCAAAGCGCTTTACACTGTGACTCATTCACCCATTCATACACCAATGGCAGCAGAGATGCCATGCAAGGTGCTAGCCTGCCATTGGGAGCAACTTGGTGTCTCTTGCCCAAGGACACTTCGGCATGTGGAGTCATGTGGGCCAGGATTCGAACCACCAACCCTGCGATTAGTGGCCGACCCGCTCTACTAACTGAGCCATATATTAACGTATATGCTCATTTGCTTGTAGTGGCAAAAAAAAAAAAAAAAAAAACACCAAATCGCCTGCACCATGTCTCACCAAGGGCCTCAGTACATTGCCCAAAGTCAAAAGAGCCCACCCCCATGTCTTAACGATATTCTGGTGCTGAAATATGGTGTTGGGTGGTTGGTAGGTGGTAGGATGTAAAATTGCCTTAAGTAAAAAGAGTCCACCCCATCTGCTCCATTTCTAATATTAGGTCAATTTTTTGCCTGTTTTCGTACATCTGATTGTTTATTAAAGTCTTAGCATACCTCTCTTCATTAAGCTGGTCGATTTGATATCTCATTCATGGAGTAGGACAAATGGTGCAAGTTACACGCCAAACATTTGGCGGAAGAAGAAGAAATGGGAAAAAGGGATTTAAAAAAAATACCCAAACGAAGTTCAGAGTAATAGTTAGCTAATTGTGGCACATTTCTAAAGCAAGTACCACTAATAATATTTTAAGCCGATAAAATCATGATATATAAAATAAAGTCCCACCCGTCATAATTAGCAGCTGAATATTTGGTTTCACTTGGTAATATACATAACATTATGGAAGTTACAAATACATTGTAAATACATTTCATGTTGTATTTGCAACAGTGTGCAAAGAGAAGAAATTCACTCAAAATTTTGAAGACTATGATTTTTGTTGCTATTATTAGACTTCTGATTCATTGCAGACCAAAGTTTATTTAAACATAATTAATAAAACTTGGATGGCATCCCTTGCATGGTTGTCATGTTGATTTCATGGCCCTATTTTACACAGTGGTCATGTTTCATTCTGTTATTAGATGCGTACTTATTAACTTTTAGTCACACTGGTCTAAACTAAAATATGGCAACTTGAGTTAATCTCTGAAAGATGCAAGTCACTAGTACGACATGTCTCCTGACCACCTGTTACAACCCTGGAATCACCTGCCTACAGATCTGCCCAGTGCGGGACTCGGTGTCTGTGCCAATAATGAAGAAAAATGACTTACACGTAATGACATGTAATCACAGCTTTAAAAGAACAGTACTTTGCACTTAAAGGTGCTGTTAGTAATTTTAGCCGTTCTACTTCCATGAAACTGAGCCGTTGGATCAGCCACGCCCCCTCTATTCAGAATACCACACTCCAAAGATACCAAATGAGTTTTATTGAGACATAGCACCCTCAAATGACAACATGGCAACATGGCTTGCATGGCAACATTGCTTAAAAATGGCATTATGTCTCAATGACATTATATCTCAATAATTTGTAGCAACTACAATACAATGAGCACACGCAAAATGATTGACAGTTGAAAGTGTCATTGTCCGTGGTCTGCAGACACATTTTTTTAGAGTCTAGAGTTGTCACAAAGACAGATGATATATCTCAGGACACTTAATTCATTAATATCTCTCAGAGAGTGGGAACATTTTGTGCGTACCTTTCCATTAAAAAATTATTGTAAACATTTTCCCCAAAAAATAAAAATTGCCATTAACATTTAAGACTTTATTGCACAAAAACAGTCTTTAAAAGAAGTTTATGTCATTAAGATAATAAATTAGCCGCAATATATACTGGCTCATGGGAACCTAGCACTGCGATTAAGTTTACAGTCGTGAAAAGAGGCTGTCTATGTGTGTAGTTCTATACATTATGATGCAACTGGGTGGCAAACAATTCCATGCAAGTTTGTATAATTAATGAAAAATGTTTTGTCTTCAAGGGGACACCTTCTTGCCTGTGGTACCAAATTCTTAATAACATCAAATGAAGACCTTCACACAACAGGAAATGTGCAAATACCTCTGAGAGTTGCTACCAATGTCATCATTTTTTACACTTCATTGATCCGCCTCTAGCTCTACAGCCCTGTCCTCGGCACAAGCCTGGTCCGTGGCGTGAAAGCGAAATCGCACTAAAATGGATGATAATGCGCACGCACACACACGTTGTGCCAAACCAATTTGTTTTTCATTACACAGATGATTAAATCATGTAACACAAATTTAGGAAAACAGAGAGGAAATAAAGGATGCCAAACAAACAACAAAAAGATGACTAGAGGTAGAATATAAATTCTGCTTACTGAGACACCCATGTACAGATTTAGCTACTGTTCTAATGATATGCCATGTGTATTGTGCCAGAATATAGATTTTGCTGCTTTTCACACAGGATGCATTCTTTCAAAAACAGCTAGACTGCAGCAAAGTGGACTGATCGAGACATGTTTTCAAATTTAAATTGTTTTTCATTTGAGAGCGTCTTAGAATGCAAGTGGACAAATATCTATTTATCTACACTGGCATCCAAAAGTTTGGAATAATGTACAGATTTTGCTGTTTTGGAAGGAAATCGGTACTTTAATTCACCAAAGTGGCAATCTACTGATCACAAAGTATAGTCAGGACATTACTGATGTAAAAAACAGCACCATCACTATTTGAAAAACAATCATTTTTGATCAAATCTAGACAGGCCCCATTTCCAGCAGCAATCACTCCAACACCTTATCCTTGAGTAATCATGCTAAATTGCTAATTTGGTACTAGAATTTATTTTTTCAAACAGTTGAAATCTATTTGGTTTGTTAAATGAAGCTTAACATTGTTTTTGTTTTTGTTTTTTAGGCTAACAGAGTATGCAATAGACTGGCATGTCTTAAGGTCAATATTAGGTAAAAAAATATCAAAAAAGAAACAGCTTTCTCCAGAAAATCATTGTTTTGAGGAATGAAGGCTATACAAAACTGAAGATTTCATACAAAGGTGTGACCTACAGTCTTCAAAGACAAGGGAATACTGGCTCTAACATGGACAGAAAGAGATGTGGAAGGTCAGATGTACAACTAAACAAGAGGATAAGTACATCAGAGTCTCTAGTTTGAGAAACAGACACCTCACATGTCCTCAGCTGATAGCTTCATTGAATTCTACCCGCTAAACACCAGTTTCATGTACAACAGTAAAGAGAAGACTCAGGGGTGCAGACCTTGTGGGAAGAATTGCAAAGAAAAAGCCACTTTTGAAACAGAAAAACATAAAGAAAAGGTTAGAGTGGGCAACGAAACACAGACATTAGACAACAGATAATTGGAAAAGAGTGTTATGGATCTTAACCCCATTGAGCTTTTGTGGGATCAGCTAGACTATAAGGTACATGAGAAGTGCCCGACAAGACAGCCACATCTATGGCAAGTGCTACAGGAAGCTTGGGGTGAAATGTCACCCGAGTATCTGGACAAACTGGCAGCTGGAATGGCAAGGATCTGCAAACCTGTCATTGCTGCACATGGAGGATTTTTTTATAAGAACTCTTTGAAGTAGTTTAAGTTCTGAACATTCTTTCAAATTGTAATAGTAATTTTCCACATTATTAATGTCCTGACTATACATTGTGATCAGTTGAATACCAATTTCTTTCCATATGAGCAAAATCTGTATATTATTCCAAACTTTTGGCTGCCAGTGTGTATGTGTGTGTATATATATATATTTATTTTATATTTTTTTTAAGTGCAGAATTTTTACAAGAATGCACTCTTTTTGAATGGCCCCTCAACACATTCAATAAGGCGGGAATAAGGTGTTAAATTGAAAATGTTTCCAGTGTTAATTATTACACCATTTATTATTTTTTATAGGGTTAGGTTACATTAACATACGAAAAGTTTCTTAAAAATTAGTTCATATTTCAACATGTCTTATTAATGATTTTTAGTCAGTTTAATTCTAAAATGGCATATCATTTTAGTCACTGAAAATATCTTTCAGGTGATGACAATGTGCAAAATGACAAAAACTGTAACAGACCAAACTTTAATCAAATGTTCAAACATTTAGGGGAAAAAAATAATATTTTCTTACTTTAAACATTTAGAAAACATATAAAAGATAGGCTGATTAAAGTTTGTACAACTGTCCATGTTGTGAAAACCTAAGCTCCTAAAATAAATGAATAGTGAAGTAAAAGCTACACTTTAGAGGCTAGCCTACTCTATTCAGAATTATTTATGCTTTAAAGTTATTAATTTTCCATTTTTTGTAAGTTTAAGATATTGCCTTGAGTGTAGCATGTTTTTTGCGGAAACAGCATACTCACAACACAAGTTATGCAACACAAGTTAGTATATTACTATATTAATTTCTTGCTGTTTATGTCGATTTATTTTACTTTCTTTTTTTTTTAAGAAAACATTATGTAAGATTTCCCTTGTACATTGTTTCCAGAGCTGGCATTTCAAATAGACATTGAGCTGTTTATGTCATTGGTGTCAAAACAGAAATTGTCAGAAGTATTGTCAGATGAGCTGTATTTTACAATATAACATGCTAATTAATGTCCATTTCACTTACGTTCAGGTATGCACACTTTTCAGAGAGGCTGACAAACATTTGTTTCACGCCTGGTGTTGAAAATCTCTTGTAGTTTTGCTTCTGTCGCTCTTGATATAATAGGCCTTTTTTGTTATTGTGAATCATAATATTTACATGTAACATATGTAAAAACATGGGCACACAATATTATTAAAATATAAGCGATCATTCACCCATTTTCTTACAAAAATGTTAATCAGCCCCAGCCACAATTCACTTTCATTGTGTTGTAAAAAATGATGCAATGAAGGTGAATGGCTAACATTCTGATTAACATCTAATTTTGTGTCCACACAAGAATGTCACATGAAATGATGACAGACTGAACTAGCCACTTAAAACTATGTCGTTGTATATCTGTTGACATTAAGTGGCTGTTCCAAAGTTCAAAATTTTTGTTACAGAAATTAAGATATTGTATACACACCCATCCCCAAAACATGGTGCAATCCAAAAGCAGCATTTCCCTAGTGTCTCACTGCAGGAGGAAACCAGATAGACACTTTATAATGAGCAGTATAGGATACATAACAAATTATCTGACAGCTCTGAGAAAATACCATTAGCTTGAATAATTAACTAGTGCTGGACTGAAACACGAACTCCACCAATGAACTGAAGCTCAAGTATCCTCAGGCTGATGGAGCAGTCAGGCTCTGTGTTTGACATCAGAAAACAAACTCTCATAATGACACTGTCTCCATCTCTTGTTCACACACCAACAGTTAATTTATGTAGGCTACAGGCCACACATGGTATACATTACAGAGATCTATAAAGCTGTCTTTACTCCACAAAAAGCAATATTGATCCTACAGGATGCACTGATATGCACTTGTGTTTAAGCTTCTCTGTTCTCACTGGGAATTCCCACACAGTGGATCTCATTCACTAGCATTGTTTATGTACACATATGGGTGTGTAAACCCTGTGTTGTGGATTTATTATGAAACTAACATTTTTTGGGATTTTATACCTTTTTAGAGGTAATGGTTCATATTTACATTTGAATTATTATTATGCTTATATTTACAATTGTACTTATGTTCTTAATTCATTTGCATTAGTAAGTTTATACTTGCTGTTGTAGACTAAGATATTTACGTCACTGCAAAAGGGGTCGGTAATTGAGTTAGAGTCGGTGAACGTTTGGATTTGAGATGATAGCATACTTTTATTTATTCTTTATTTTACTTTTAAAAGTTTTAAAAATCACAGTCTTCAAGATCTCTAGAAACAGCTGCTTTTTGTCCGAGTTCTGTTGGTGTTTATTTTGCAAAAATTTCCATCTAACTCCTCATTACCCCCCTTATTAAAAGACTACTTGCCAAATAAATAAACAATAGACAAAAAACATTGATATGACATAAAAATATTTTAAGATTTCAGTATGATACGAGAAGTAAGAAAGATGACTCTAAATACCTTGATGAGTAGGTATGATAATACACTGGCGGCCAAAAGTTTGGAATAATGTACAGATTTTGCTCTTATGGAAAGAAATTGGCCCTTTTATTCACCAAAGTGGCATTCAACTGATCACAATATATGGTCAGGACATTAATACAGTAAAAAATTACTATTACAATTCAAAAATAAAACTAGAACTTATTAAACTACTTCAAAGATTTCGAATCAAAAAATCCTCCACGTTCAGCAATGACGGCTTTGCAGATCCTTGGCATTCTAGCTGTCAGTTTGTCCAGATACTCAGGTGACATTTCACCCCACACTTGCCATAGATGTGGCTGTCTTGTCGGGCACTTCTCACGTACCTTATAGTCTAGCTGATCCAACAAAATCTCAATGGGGTTAAGATCCATAACACTCTTTTCCAATTATCTGTTGTTCAATATCAGTTTCTTTTCTCACAGTTTCTTTTTTTTTGTTTTTTTTTTCTGTTTCAAAAGTGGCTTTTTCTTTGCAATTCTTCTCATAAGGCTGCACCCCTGAGTATTCTCTTTACTGTTGTAATGAAACTGGTGTTTTGCAGGTAGAATTCAATGAATCTGTCAGCTGAGGACATGTGAGGCATCTATTTCTCAAACTAGAGACTCTGATGTACTTATCCTCTTGTTTAGTAGTACATCTGGCCTTCCACTTCTCTTTCTGTCCTTGTTAGAGCCAGTAGTCCTGTCTTTGAAGACTGTAGTGTACACCTTTTTATGAAATCTTCAGTTTTTTTGGCAATTTTAAGCATTACATAGCCTTCATTCCTCAAAACAATGATTGACTGATGCGTTTCTAGAGAAAGCTGTTTCTTTTTTGCCATTTTTTAACTAATATTGACCTTAAGACATGCCAGTCTATTGCATACTGTGGCAGCTAAAAAACGAACACAAACACAATGTTAAGCTTCGTTTTAATGAACCAAATATGGTTGCAACGGTATGAGATTTTCATGGTATGATAACCGTCTCAGAAAATATCACGGTATACGGTATTACACAATTACTATTATCAGTGAAAACAGAAGGGTTATTTATTTATTTTTGAGCAAACACTTTATTATAATTTAAACTTTAAACCATTTATTTTATTGATGTGTAAAAAAATTCTCCCTTTTGAAAATAAATAAATAGAAAACATAAGAAAGCTAACAGAATTATAATAAACAGAATTATAAACATGATAAAAAATATCATGTAACTATAACATGTTATATAACTAAAGCATGTTAGTTTACATGTTAGCATAGCATGTTAAATTAACTACTAAATGAAAAATAACATCAGCTGTGTGAGCTTTTAAAGTAATGTCCTATGATTATTAAGAGTTAACATATATACTGTAGGTGCACGACAGCACAGCCAGACTGCTCCTGTCTTTACCTTTAACTCAGGACAGATTTTACATTGGACATCAAGTGGCGACCTGCCATAGATTAAACATAACCTGTATATAATGTATCCTGGGTTGCATTTCCTTTTATGTTGCATAGTTTTGTTCATGGTTTTCCAGTACAAGGACGTGCATCAAGTGACATTATTTTTGTTGTTGATGTCAAAATCTACAAGAAGTTTTCTCTCCCCCTTTTAAAAATTGAAGAGCATATTTACTTATATGGGCCCATTATTATCCCGTCTGCTACCTAATATTAAATATTTATACACATATTACACAGAAGGAAAGGCTCCTCATTACCATGGTTAGGTCAGTGTGCTAGTCTTAAATAATAGTAATAATAAATGAATTTATGAAAAATAAATATTAGCTGAAACACATCTTGAAACTTTAACTACAACTGCCACTGTTGATATAAAATGAGGTCTAATAGATTCTACCTTTAGATTATTTCCTATGAAACTATAACATTTTGTCAAAATATAACAGTTTCTTTTACTCATGTAAAATCCTGAAACAAATTTGTAAAGGTGATGGTAATTTTTTTTGCCGCATAGCACAGTGTTGCTCTTTTCCTCAGTGCATGTCAGGGCTGCTACTGTTTGTGAGGTTCGAATTGACAATCTCCGTAACACTTTAAACTAGAAAAGTCTCACTAGAATTGAAATTGGTAATATTGTATACATCAGTTTTGATGTCTGCGCTCCGCAATATCGAGGGAAGCCCAGTTGTTGAACGCGCGCACCAGAGAGAAGAGCAGATGATAGAGCGAGCTCGTTACACTCGCGAAAGTGCAGATGAGAAGTCTTTAGCTGTTTGCGAGATTATCATTAAATCCGCCTCGGCAGTCCTAAATAGTCGATCCCTTGGGTGGCTGCCGAAATATCTTCAATGGGAGAAACCATGGCATTGTTATTTCCTTGGTGTCCGCGACCCAGTCCGAATAGACCAGTTGAGAAACACTGCTTTAACTCACACACACACACTCATGTCAGACCCCCTCGCCTCGCTTCTCTCTGACATCTGCTGCATGTGTGTGTGTGGGGCGCAAGTTGATGAGTCTGACAGACAGTCGAGAAGGAAAGGAGATGCGCACGTGCATGTGAGAATCTCCATCTGGTTGCATTTTTTTCCCAATACCGTAGTTAAGCAAATGTACATGGTATGATAACAGTCGATTTTCAAACCGTGGTATACTGTCAAACTGGTATACCGCTGCAACCCTAGAACCAAATAGCTTTCAACTGTGTTTGATATAATGGCCAGTGATTTTCAAGTACCAAATTAGCAATTTAGCATGATTACTCAAGGATAAGGTGTTGGAGTGATGGCTGCTGGAAATGGAGCCTATCTAGAATTCAAATATTGATGGTGCTGTTATATATATATATATATATATATATATATATATATATATATATATATATATATATATATATATATATATATATATACATACACACACATATACATACACACACAGTATCTCACAAAAGTGAGTACACCCCTCACATTTTTGTAAATATTTGATAATATCTTTTCATGTGACAACACTGAAGAAATGACACGTCTAAACCTCTGTCAACAAAAATGAGTACACCCCTAAGTGAAAATGTCCAAATTGGGCCCAATTAGCCATTTTCCCTCCCCAGTTTCATGTGACTCGTTAGTGTCTCTGAGGATCTGAAAAAAAGATTGTTGCTCCACATAAAGATGGCCTAGGTTATAAGAAGATTGCCAAGACCCTGACACTGAGCTGAAGCACGGTGGCAAAGACTTTTTCTTAACAAAAAGGGAGATATTGTGAAACAAATTTGTGATCAGTGATGCCACAAGTTTGCAGTTTATGATGACTCCGGTTCAAACAAATAAGGCCAGGCATAGAAATGCATCCATCTATTTTTTGACTACAGCTAATTTGTGTTTTTCGTTTGAATAGGCCATCTAGTTAGCGGCTGAAGTGCACTGCTGTCGTGCAAGGAGCTTTAAGGCGTGTGTGCAGTCTGTCTCATGAACAAGAGACCAGTCAAGAGTTTTACTTAATAATAATACATTAGATTTCAGTTTATTTTTTTTACCAAACCTTATCATATTACTTCAGAAAAAGACATGAGTCACATACAATATTTTATTAGACTTATGAATTATACTTTTGTGTCCTTTTGAAGCTTGAAGAGGTGGTCACCATAAACTGCCATTGTATAACATCACGGAGAATTTAAATTTTTCGGTGAACTAATCCTTTAATAACAAAGTGGCTCTACAATAAACCTAGCATATTTCAAAGTACCAACAAACGATGTGTGTTATAGCTTGATCTGGGATAGGTTCAAGTGTAATATAGGCCTTTTATATACAATCACGCATTAAATAGTATAAAACGGTGTTTGTGTTTCAACTGGTTTAGAGAATAGCACACTTTGCTTTACTCTGAGATCTTGTAACGTATGCTTTTATGCAAGAGTTTATTTCAAGAGAGCATAAGAATACAGAACCTTTTCTGCTCACATAAGTGTGCAACCAGTAAGCAATTATAGGCATATGAGACCCAATAAGAGATCTACTGCTCTATGAGTATCTGTTTTGATTGCTTTTGCCACAAGTAAAAGCAAAATGCCCCCTGCAATTAGGCCAACCACATCACATACATATATGTATTCCTAACAGTTTTTTTCCATGTCTTTTGAACTGATTACCCAGCTAGAGTTTACGCTTCAGGGGCGACTCAGCTGTTTGTCATATTAAAACTGAGTTGTTTATGTTTATACCGTTTATACCAACAAAAAAAAATATGTTTAATCTAAAGCTCAATTAAAGCTGAAGTGTGTCATTTCTTTGCCACCGAATGGAATTGTAAAAATAAATGTTTGTTTTCAAACACCTTTCTTAAT
Source organism: Xyrauchen texanus (assembly GCF_025860055.1). Taxonomy (NCBI): domain Eukaryota; kingdom Metazoa; phylum Chordata; class Actinopteri; order Cypriniformes; family Catostomidae; genus Xyrauchen; species Xyrauchen texanus. The sequence goes on from NC_068303.1 coordinate 8,071,411, forward strand.
ACGCCCCCAGTCTGTGGTTGATTGGACAAAAAGATAGTCCCGCTTCTAACTCACACCATTGGTTGAGTCAATGTTATTGTGTTGGTATGGAAAACAAACAGGCCATCTCGCCGTCCATCTTACCTGGACTCACACACATAATTAACACATCTCTACTTACAGGCACTTTTCCCACTGCATTTAAGCAGGCTCGAGTAACCCAGCTGCTGAAAAAACCCACACTTAACCCCACACAGATAGAACACTACAGACCAGTCGCTCTCATCCCATACAAGGCAAAAACACTTGAAAGGGCAGTTTTCAATGAAATCTCTGCCTATCTCTCACAGAACAAGCTGCGGGATCACAATCAGTCAGGCTTCAAAATTGGACACTCCACTGGAGACTGCCCTGCTGTCTGTCACTGAGTCATTGAGACAGGCGAAAGCTGAATCCAGATCATCTGTTCTGATTCTACTGGACCTGATTTAACTCCTATCTCTCAGGTAGGTCCTTCAAGGTAGCCTGGAGAGGTGAGGTATCCAAGCCACATCAGTTAATTACTGGGGTACCTCAGGGATCAGGACCCATCATTCAGTCACATGGTTTCTCTTACCACTGCTACGCTGATGACACGCAACTCTACTTGACTCTTCAGCCCAACGACACAACAGTGACTGCTCGAATAGCTACCTGCCTGGCAGACATCTTGGCCTGGATATAGGTACACCACCCACAACTCAACCCAGCCAAGACCCAACTCCTTGTCTTTCCAGCCAACCCTGCTGTTGAACACAAGATCACCGTACATCTGGGTACAACTACAGTATCGCCTTCCAAAACAGTCAGAAATCTAGGGGTAACCATCGATAACAAGCAAAATTTAATAGACCATATCTCAAAGACCACAAGATCATGTAGATTTACACTCAACAATATCAGGAAGACCCTTCCTCTCTGAACATGCCACACAACTAATTGTTCAGTCACTTGTCATAACTAGACTGGACTACTGTAACTCTCTCATCGCAGGCCTCCCTACATGTGCTATTAGACCTCTGCAAATGATCCAGAATGCAGCAGCACGTCTGGTCTTTAATGACCAAAGAGAGCACATGTTACACCACTCCTTGTCTCTCTCCACTGGCTGCCTGTTGATGCATGTATTAAATTCAAGGCTGTGATGCTGGCATACAAAACAGTCACTGGGTCTGCTCCAGCATACCTAAAATCATTTCTGCAGAACTACATGCCCACCAGAAGCCTGCGGTCGGCTAAGGAACATCGCCTTGGCGTACCAACACAAAGAGGCACCAAAAAACTAAAAAAATTATTGTAGCACTTTAATCTGTTTTGAATACTATTCTGATGCTAGTGAAACTTTGTAGTATGGCACTTTTCTTACCACTGTCTCATTAAGATGATTCGCTTATGTTTTCCTTTTGTAAGTCGTTTTGGATAAAGCGACTTACAAAATGTAACTGTAAATGTAAACAGGAATCGTTTTAGCACTTTTTAGCATGTTTACATTTTAAAAATAATTAAGCTACAAATGTCTTACTTTCAGTTGTCTCTGCATACTAAGCTGGGATAGGAGTAAGCATTCAACACAGAAAAGGTTAAACAATTCAGCTTTAAAATGTAGAAGAACTTTCTGTCATTGTGTTTGATTTTATACATCAATGGTGAGAGGAGAAACTTACATTTTGATCATACAGAGCTATGGATACATGAGGATGGGTAAAAAGAGAGCAATGTCTAATTATAATCTGATCCCTCTTTTTTGAGCACAGCTAGAAGCACCAGCCTCATCAATCCCTATCAAATGCATCTATCAGGCATAATTATGCCTGTTTCATAACCTCTACATATGCCTGTAATAGATGAGTAAATGAAATAAATATGAACAACTGTAAAATACCATTTTAAAGGACATCAATTATCTGGAGAGGAAAATGACGACAGAACAGCACGCCGCATGTTGCCTATTCAAAACTCCATTATGAAGCTTACATTTTGAACTAACATCGAACATCTCAGCGAGGTGCAACCATCAAATAATTACTGTCTTGCCTTTTTGTGAGAGGAATGCATTATGTGAAAGATAAAATTAACCATCTCAATACAAAATCAGTGTTGATTCAGACTTAATTTGAGTGTTGCTTATTTCAACGTGTGACTCACTGTTGCATGTACTGCAATGACAATTTTGGTGTCATCAGAGTAACTGGATTTTAACATCTTCTGAAGGCTACATCCATACTAATACATTTTTGTTTGAAAAGCTTCTATTTTGCTACTTTATGCCTCTCATCCATCCTTGAACAGAGTTTTTCTCCAACAAAAATTAAGCCTTTAAAAATGCTTTCCATTAAATCATACTTTGAAAAACAATGATGTTAGGAGTTGATGTTACAGTAGTGTAGATGTGGCCTAGGGAATTGTGAGTGGTAAACATGCCACCATAATTTTAGTGTTGTGGGTGGTTGCAGGGTCGTTACTATGCAGTTGCTCAGGTGTTGTTGTGGGTAGTTATTAGGTGGTGTCTTACTGGCCCAAGTCAAATGAGCCAAGTTTCTATGATATTCTGGTCCTTAGATATGGTTCAATGAAAGTCTATGGGATTTATTAAATGTTTTTTTTGTGTGTGTGTGTGTGTGTGTGTGTGTGTGTGTGTGTGTGTGTGTGTGTGTGTGTGTGTGTGTGTGTGTGCCAATTCAATCATAAACCAGACAGAATTCGTAAATCCAATCATACAGAAAATTAATAGCACACCTCTCCTAAACAAGCCACAAAATCCGAAATATCATTCATCCCGTAGCACAAACATTCTGGTTAAGACAAATTACGCAGCAAAGTTCAATTCTTTGAATTAGGATTTTGTTAAAAAGTATAAGCAATAATAATAGAGCTGCTTGCTTTAGGAAGAAGTACCATTCATTAAAAGTAATCGTAGAACTATTCGTGCACATTTTTTACTAAATCCATACCATTTCATGTCTCATTTTGGCACGTCTAATACTTATTTACAAGAAACCAGCATATGTTTACAATTAGATATTTAAAAGTTATAAGCACTCCCTTGGACGGTTTCTTTTCATTGACTTTCAGTCTGTAGGACTGCTCAGTTTAATTTAACCAAAGGAGGTTAAACAGAACTAAAGTGATGTCAGACTGGTAGCAGAGTAAATTTCATTTGGGGATTCTTTATCAGGCTTTCTAGTTCTCATAAAAGCACCAGGATGGGGTGCAGAAGAGAGATAAGCAGTGCAAAAAATGACCATGAGAAATATTCCACCTCTTTAGCGATGGGGTAAAGAGTCATACATACACATGACTAGATGGGTTGATGAGACAAGAGGTAAGAAGAGGATGTGGAGTGTGGAAAAGCAGAGAAACTTTTCATCATACCACTCTTTTACTGAACATGTTTGTATGAAGTCACTTAGAGACAGATGTAAAAGTAAAAATAGAGAAAACGCTCGAGGCTGCTTGATTGTAAGCGAGGGAAATGGGAAAAAAGCATGTAACGAAGCACTTATGTTTATGCATGACAGGAAACTTTTTCCTCTTGAATCGTTAACGAGTTGCAAATGTGGAATTTGCAGAAATTCAGGTCTGCATTTGTGGGTGTTGGAAGAACTATAAGGGTGCAGGTACTGGATGACGCGTTGAGTAATTTTAGTTGCATGTCCAGCGCAGGAAGGTGAGATAAAAGTTGTCCAATTCCTGTAGTCCAAACTTAATCAGTCAGATCATCACAACAAATAAAATGTAGTGTGTATTAGTAAACATTTTTTAATGTCTATATGAAAAGAATTGGGGCCAGATTCATGAAAATCACAAGAAATAATTAAGAAAGTTATGAACATAAATAATAAGAGGGCCATAAGAAGAAAGTAAGTTAGAAAAAAATAAGAAAATAGTAGTTAAGAATACTTTTTACTCTTCAGGCTGTTTCGTGAATCCAGCCACTGGTCATTAATCGAAATGTTTTCCCAGACAGAATTTTGTTTTGATGTCTTTAAATGCTTATTACACTTTTCAAATTCATGGAATGGATTGGCTCATAAATAAGTAATCAAGTATTAAATAATAGTAATGATCTTTGAAAGTGCCAGTGGAAAAGGAATCAAAACGAAACGGCTGCATCAAGAACCAAAATGCAAATAATGACTTTTACTGCTGATAATATTTTATGCTCTGTGGGAGTCACATCATCTTAACAGTTAATTGAACAAATACTTTGCTCCTTTCAAAGCAGCACTAAATTTTTTACATTTCAATGTAATGTTACAATTAGAGATTAAACTTTATGACTGTTTACACTGTGCAAATGTTAATCTTATCCGGTGAATAATTTTTATGAAAGTGTCAGGGAAAATTCATGCACATAGACCCTCAGTCTTGCTCCAGCAAAATCTGGGTCAAGGTTGTCTGTAAAATTAGGCCTCCTTTTTATTTTTTCTGCCTAGAACTCTGGGGACATGATCAGTTTGACGGCATAAAAATAAAGCACACTTAAGACCTACAGATGTGGCCTTTAAAATCGTGAGAAAAAGATAAACGGATCCTGTTAATGACCCTTTTCACATGTCCACGTGCTGCGAAGCGGAAGTCGTCCTAGTTGGCTAAACTCGAATGGCGGTGAATGGGGGATCACAGCAAATGTAATTTTGCTAACCTGTTTGTTCCAACAGCGAAAGACAAAAAACAAAAAAATCAATAATTATGCTTTTGCAGCAGGGCTGGATAACATAAGTAACAAGAAAGAAACAGGCCAGATTTCCAGTCACCCCTCTTAGCAGCGGTGTAGGAAGCCTCATCGCAGCTACGGTAACTGATTTTTTTTTTTTAAACGTATTCAAGGATAATACAATACAAAATACAATGGTATAAAATTACTCAAATAAGTCTGCTACATTTACGTTGTTAAAGAAGGTGGAAACACATCATAACAGATCAGTGAAAAGGGTCCATTTCACACGGGAGTCAGGAAGCGCAATAAATACTTGATCAGTAGGGGGCAGTAGTGTCTCATTCTATGAACAAATACTAGCCGGGTTTCCACAATCGGGCCAAATGAGGGCGTGCTAGTGCGTGCCAGTGTTAGCTGTGTTCCCACTGTCACTTTCCAGGGCTTTCTCGGGTCCAAAGTCCTTTTACTCGCCATTTACCCTTGGGTCAAACAAGGCCAACTGGGGATTGAGGTGGGGGCATATATTCGCAAAACCTGCCAGATTGTGTATCCAGCGCAGAACGGTACAGGTTTTGGAAAAATAAAAAAAAAGTGGGAACCGTACTAATCCGTTAAAATGCTAAATCGATAAAGCGTTGCCCAAAGTAAAAACTTAAAATGGTTCGAGATCATGGACAGTGTGCTGAGACATCGTCCTGCTGTTAGTGGGGAGACCACTTGGGATACCATGGCAGTTAATGTCAGCGAGTTGTCTTGCTAGCTAGCTAATGTTTACAAACAATATAAACTCGATATTCTAGATAAACAGATAACATGATAACTCAGCTTGAGCTTCCCTCTTGCTTGTGAAATGGGCAGCATGTGTGACGTTTGCACAAGGGTGGTGTATTAAGTGCGGGTTTTAGGGCAATGCTGTGGGGATATTGGCCCGATGGTGGGAACGCAGATTGATCTTGGTCTCGCAGCTTTAAGTTCGAGGATATTGACTCCGGCTGGCCAGTTGATAGCCCTGGCTCACAGTAGAAAAGTGGCTAATGATTTCTAATGGTTTAGCCAACCTGATAATGCGAGCTAGAGGTCTGCATTCATTTCTTTTTTCATGTATGACTTTGGGTTCTGGTTTGTAAGTAATAAAAACGTAAATGACAGGGCCGGCAAAGTTAACATGTTAACGTACGTGAAATTATTGACATTTTTTTAATGCCGTGAAGGCATTTAATTTGTACTAGCCTTGGAGAACTCAGCGGAACCTTCATAAGAACAGCAGGTACACAAACAGAACAGTCAGACTTGCTCCTGGATCAGTAAATTATACAAAAAAATATTGTAATTTGTACAAACATTAATGAGAAGTAAATCAGAGAAGAGCAGCATTAGTTTTCTTTGCTTAAGAAGCATTGATTTGTTGTGATTAATTTGTAATATATTGACAGCCGTTATTAATTATTATTATTATTATTATTATTATTATTATAAATATGACTTATAAATATTAATAAATAAATTATAAAATAAATATTACAAAAAAAATGTATATTAAATATAACTGTAAATTTTTGTTGTTACTTTCCTCATCTATAAGTCACTAAGCATCTGCTAAATAAATACATGTAAATTAAAGAAGGAATGACAATAACTTGTTATTAGCCCATCACATGAATCATGAACCTGGGATAAAAAGGGCACTTTTAAGCATATCAGACTATACCTGTATAGCAAGAGAAAAGAAAGAATAGTGCTTATAAAACATGCTTTTTTATACTATTATATATACAGTACAGAGAAATGGCTTTAAAAAGTCAGTCTTCTGGTAAGCATAAGTTCGATAAGCTGAACCTTTATTATCTTACAGTCATGTGATATAAGGTCGTGGAATTTCTAAAAGTTTTGAGATTTGTCCTTTTCAAACACACACAATAAGCATTTTTTATTGTATTTTTTAAAATTGAACAAGACAGTAATAACAAAATTAAACCAAAGTACCCTTTTATACCAGTCATCACTGCCTAAAAGAAAAAGAGTTTAAACTTTGTCAATTGCATGGAGATTTAAGGGGAAATAACTGTTTGGAAAAAAGAATATATATATATACATATATATACCTAATATAACGTTTCTGTATACTATTACTATACTTACTACTGCTTCCTGGTTCAGTTGATCTTTTCAACCTTTCATGCGTCACCAGGTGGAAATTGTGAAAAGCGTAACAAAAATGTATTTAAATTCCAAGAAGCCAGCCAGACCGATCCTGCATGAGATCGCATGATGGGTAACTTGAAGCCCCTTGAAAAAGCGTGCATTTGTACTAAATCAAATCTTTGTTGGCTCAAGGCTGCTTGCTACTGCAAGTGTTTTAATACCATTAAGTTGTCAGATGTTCTGACACATCTCTGCAAATATTCTATTTTAATTTAGATTTATGAACTGTTTATCATCTTCTCCTAATGAGGGGCATACGTGGTTTTCATAACTACCCTACAACATATCATTTTCCTCTACAAGAGATCACCTCTAGATTTACTAAATTAAAAATATTCAGAAGAGAATATAAATTTATACTACAGAAACACAAGTTCGCTGTGATTCATGCTCTCATCAGACACTAAATATGATAATGATCTCGTCTCCGGAGCTTTTAGCGTGCATGAACGCAAGGCTAAATCAAGCATGATAGCACCACTGAGGACCCCTCAGAACAAACAACAGCTTGTCACTGAGTGTTTAAAAGCTCCAGCTACCTAATGTTTCATTACTTTATGGGGGTGTTTTTCCAATTATGTTGAATCATTAGTCATTATGCTAGCATGCCAAACTTGCCCATTTCCATACTTATTGATACCTGAAACTACAAAAGCAAGTTCTTCACTACACAAACTTTCTTTTAATTGAAATAAAAACCCAGAACTAATGTAGTGGAGCCAGGGATCCAGAGAGTGCTGTTGTTTTCCCACATTGATTATGATTTGAATGGGAGGAAGGCAAAAATGTTTATGAATAATGACTGAAATTTAAGTCTGTTCCTCAAAACAAAGCTATCATATGGCTTCAGAGGACCTTTAATATAGTGCCAGAGTCAAAAGGACTACTTTTGTGGTGGGTATTTGTCCTTTGTGAAGCTTGACAGTATACATCACCATCCCGTTTTGTTGTATGCAAAAAAACAGCTTGGACATTTTGCTAAACTTATCCTTTTGAGCTCCACAGAAGAAAGAATGTTATATGTAGGTTTGAACCAACAAGAGAATGATTAGTGAAATTAACTTCTTAGGCTTGACCAGAGACTATGTAGCCACGAGACAGAGCACTTTTCTTAAAATGCTAAAACCCCTGTCATACAGTAAACGATTGGTTTTGGGATTTTAAGAATCAATATCTGGATTGTTAAAATGAAGATCGCTATTTATCTGCAGCACTTAGTGGCAGCACATGCCTTCAAGAAGCATCAGAGCAAGGAATGCAGGCTTGAGTTAAATTCCAACTAGTTTGAGTTGAGTTTCTCTCATAACTCAATCAATTCTCTTTCCCAACAACTTCCTGTTTCTCTCCACTGTCCTGTCATAAAAAAGCATTAGAAGCCCATACACAGTAGGAATCACGCAATCCTTTCATAAAGCAGAAGATGTACTTGTCTTTGAAAAGCCTTTAACATTGAACATTTCATAACCAAGCATTAAGCATTAAAATGTAGTCTTGCACTCAGAACACATTTACATATCCACATACAGCGTGAAAAGGGGCCGTGACATGAATTAGAGACATTCCATGGCACCAGGTGGAAGAGCCAAAACGAACAATAGCATGGAAGTGAACAACATTAGTGGTGAGGACAGAAATAATGATGACCCACATTGAGGGAGGAAAGCGGCATCACTGGAGGTAAAGGGAGCACTTGTGCTAAGTGCAGATATGCTGAGAAGCTATATTTACTGACAGGAAGCGAGACCATTTGTCCTGTAGCTGTGTTATTAGCTGTTCCTGGTTATAAAACGGTGAATACTTGGCTGCTCCATTTAGACCATTTGTCAGAGCATTTCACTCCTGTTCTACACCAATTTAAACAAGGATACACACTTCAGACACTCAATTTAATAGGATGCACTTTGATAAACACTAAACTGTTTCTGTTCTATGCCATGTGCTGCCCGCACATTCTGCATTGTCCTTGATTGCGGTTCTAGGCTGCAAAAAGACAAGTGTTAGGCAGTATGCCAGACAAGTGATAGGTTGTCAAATAAAATTTTCTGACAAATTGATTTTCTCAGGGTCTTTGCACTGATTTCTTGCTTGCCCACAATGGAAGAGCTCTGGTTAATCAGGCATCTATAGTATCACAGTATGAAATAAAACTTATACTCATGTCCTTGTATGTATTTGTGCAAACATGCACACTTTTCCTTACAAAATCAATCAGCTGAAATCAACACCATATGCCTCAGAATTTATGGTTATAATCCACAAAATATGGCACTATTTATTTAGCATAATGGTTATAGATCTCAATGCAATGTTTAATCAACTTAAGGTCTATCGACAGCATCTGGGGCATTCGGTGATCAAATTATTTCGACTCGTCTCTCAGTTTGCAAAAACAAACAAAAACGCATTTACAGTAATGCACTTACAGTGGATGTCTATGCGGCAAGACATTCCAGAGGGTTTAACAGCAGAAATGTGTTGTGTTGTTGTTAAAGCACTTACTGTATAGTATATACATTCTTCCATAAGTAAATTTGTTATTTGTGCTCTAAAACTTTCTTTTAAAATTGGGACTACTGTTCTGGGCCAACGAACATCTAGTTCTATCAAAAGTCATAGTGTTTACTGGCTTTACATGGTAATGACAGGTGTTGCAATATAGGATATAACAGATCAGATGCACAAATAAGGTTACAAACCGATTTTATTACACTGCTCTCTGGAATAGATGATTCCGATTGGTAAATGGTACTATTTAGTGGTCTGATATGATCACCCACACATCTGTGGATTAAGTCATATCAGAACACTTATCCGGGTATTGCAAGTCTTTTTTCAACTCGTATCAATGTATCTATCATGTCCATCTATTTTTTGACAAGTAGTATTTCATGTACATTTATCTATTTATTTGGCTGGCCATGTAATAAGCATGGTAATGTACAATCAGCTGGTTGTTTTCACAAAATAAACCCCTTCAGGACCCTAGGTTTATTTTGCGTTAACAACCAGCTGACTGGTTGTCACACTAGTTTCATGCTGACATGTGACAGTACAGTACTGTGCAAATGTTTTAGGCAGTAGTGAAAAATGTTGCAAAGTGAGGATTTCTTCAAAAATAATGCAATAAATAGTTTTCATTGATCAATTAACGTCATGGATCAGTAAGTCCAGTAAACATAAAAAAGCTAAATCAATATCTGGTGTGACCATCTTTGCCTTCAAAGTAGCACCAATTCTCCTAGGTACACCTGGGCACAGTTTTTCTTGTTTTTGGGCAGATAGGATGTTACAAGCTTCTTGGACAATATGCCACAGTTCTCAATTGCTTCAGTCTCTTTGTGTAATCTTAGAATGTCTCGAAGTTCAGTGGTGGGCACTGTGGGGGCTAGGACTGCACGATTTGGGGAAATGTCATATTGCGATTATTGAGGCTAATATTGCAAAATGCGATTGCGATATAATAAACAAATGGTAACATGAGACAACTTGCTTGGTTATCAAGGAAAATGCACAAATAGATTACTGATAATGCTGAAATGTGTATTTCTCAACTCAAACATACAAACTAGCAACAACAACAACTATAAATGCAGTGTTTCCAAATTAAAATAGTTTTACAAAATTAAATAACACCTTTACATTACCGCAAACTTGTTATTTTCTCAATATTACACCTAAATAAAATGGAACAATTAATAAGAACATACAAATTTTAATGAAATAAGATTGTCCAAACAAACAGGGACATTTAATCAGGATGTAACATGTACTTTCTATAAACTCTTTTGAAAAGGAAACTGGATATAAAAGTGTGGTTCACTCAAACCACTAAAACTCTTGTTGTTGTTGCTGTTGTGTTTTTTTTTTTTTTAATGACCAACTGGTATTTCCAAATCCTCTTTCTAAAAAGTTCTAGTTATCACTGGTACCTCTTGTCCAGTGTGTGGATCATTTTCTGAAATCCCACTTTGCTAACGGTGCATCATGTCTCTTTATATCTCTGTGAAGACTTGTCATATGGCATGACACTCGCAAACACATCTGTAATTGTGCTTTGTTTGGCTTACTGGGCTTTTTAATGTAGTTTTAGTCAATGAAAACTGTTGACATTTTAGTCATATTTTAATAACATTTAGTTATATATATATATATAAGAGTATTATTGATAAGCATTTGCCAATCTAGTCTATAGAAAACCAATATATATCCAAATATATATATATATATATATATATATATATATATATATATATATATATATATATATATATATATCACACACACACACACACACACATTTTATTGTTGTTGTTGTCATTTTAGTGTTATTTTTCAAATAAGATTGATCTCATCAATGATGCTACACGTTGCAAGCTGCAGACAGCAGGGGTGAGAGACGAGCGTCTCCGTGTTAGAGTGCGCATCACCCGGCAGAACTTTATATCTCTCCCGGTCTCGACTCCCGCTCAGATTGTGTCTCTTCCGCGACTGGTTGAAGCGGCTCTGACCGCATCGAGAATGACAGTTTTGGAGTTTGTGTTTATTTACATGGTACGCTCCCGTATTATATGAACTTTAATTAAAGATGAAATAAAGCTATATCTCCAAGCTGTGTCTGTGTTATTTTTTCTGGCCACCAGTTCGGCGTCCATCTTCACATGACAGGACCACACGTGCCACTCCCTAAACCCTAAATCGGTTTGTCCAAACAACCGATTTAACACTCCTTATAGAAATGAATATTGCTGAGAACAAGCTAGCTGAAATATGGAATATTATTTTTAAACAATTCTTCCTATTCGTCTCAAAACAGCATTAATGCCCTGGCACCAAAGAAAGATAAACAGTTCATTAGAGAATAATTGCTGCAGAAAATGGCTTTTATATCAAAATAAGCCCACCAAACCTTGTCTATTTAGTATCATATCTAGTAAAACTGGGTGCACAGTTGACGGAGAGCTGCTACTGGTTTCGAAGATTAAGGTATAGCTCTTGGGAGTTAGTGACATGCACCGGAGAGATATGACCTCCTTGGCTGAAAAAAAAAAGTGTGTGTTTGTGCATCACTGACCTCTTTAGGTTGAGGAGAGCCCAAGGGATACCAGTCGGGGTCTTAAAAGCTGGCAACAGCTTTTCTCCCAGTTCAACAGCTTTCTTCCTGAACACCTGAAGTAAGAGAGAGACAGAGAGAGAGAGAGAGAGAGAGACAGGGGTTAGACTAACCTTAGCAGTGAACTACCTCCGCAAGCCGTATAAACTCTGGTTTCCCCTGCCTTTCCATAAACTCCCTATAATTTATTTTATCACTCATATTTGCATGGTATATAGAGTCAGCTGACAGACAGAGCCATTGATATTCTGCTGAGGGCAGGATCCTGGAGACAGCTGATAACAACAGATAAGACGAGGTCACAAAGTCAACACGTACTGCAGTAAACCTGCTGGCTGCCTGTCATCTTCTGTATGCTACCTGGCCCTTCATTCTGCTCCTCTGACATTTCAAACCATCAGTGGGCTGCCATGAATCCCTCTACCAGCAAAATGATGCATTTCCATCAGCTGCGGAGATGGTATCGGATTGAGTCAATGCCAAAGCTGACTGCTCGTTTTATCCACAAACATCAATAAATTTGACATGCCACAGAAAAAGAGGAAATGGCATTTTTTTTTTCAAAAATACTTAAAGCGGTGACTAACATATTCTCTTTTGTGGCATTGTATTTTTTCCCTGAGGTCCACCTATAATATTAGTTAATTAATTTTGAATTAATTTTACACTTATTTCTGACACTACACTAAAAGCGCTCTACTTAAGAGATCAGAGGACTCTTCTCAACCACCAACAGTGTGCAGCACCCACCTGGACGATGCGACGGCAGACATAGTGCACCAGTACTCACCACACATCAGCTATTTGACAAGGTTTCTCGCACCAAAACCGGCACATCTGCATGAGCATTTTCAACCCTCTTTCTGACCCTTACATACACCGTGTCCTAACCAGTCTGTCCATAATAAACGGGAAACTCCAGTGCAGTGCAACACAATCAAAGCCATTGAAGGAATATTCCAGGTTTAATACAAGTTAAGCTCGATCGACAGCATTTGTGGAATTATGTTGATAACCACAAATTAATTTGGACTTGTCCTTCTTTTTCTGAAAACAAACAAAATCAAACGCTAAAGTTTGGGTTCTAGGGAGGCACTTACAATGGAACTGAATGGGGCTGAATCTTAAATGGTAAAATACTGCCTTTTTTAAAAGTATAGCCACAAGACGTAAACAATATGCGTGTTAACATTATTTTATTGTGATTAAATCGCTTACTAACCTTTTCTGTGTAATGTTATAGCCAATTTTGCAACTTCGTTACATGACGATGTAATGTCAACAAACCCTAAAACGACTGTAAAAATTACAATATAAACAACTTTACAGCTCAAATAATACACAAGTTTTAACAGAAGAATTCATGTAATTGTTTTTATAAAATTCTAAGGTTCACATTTCTGCCTTCAGACTCTCGATAAATTGGCCCCATTCATTTCCATTGCAAGTGCCTCAATGTAACCTCACATTTATTTTTTTATCCCCTTTTTTTGGAATTTGGAATGCCCAATCCCCACTACTTAGTAGGTCCTTGTGGTGGTGCGTTTGCTCACCTCAATCCGGGTGGCAGAAAACAAGTCTCAGTTGCCTCCGCTTCTGAGACAGTCAGTCCACGCATCTCATCACGTGGCAGGCTGTGCATGACACCGCGGCGACTCACAGCATGTGGAGGCTCATGCTACTCTCCGCGATCCAAGAACAACTTACCACTTGCCCCACTGGGAGCGAGACCGACTAATTGCGACCACGAGGAGGTTACCCCATGTGACTCTACCCTCTCTATCAACTGGGCTAATTTGGATGCTTAGGAGCATGTACCACAACAAGTTAGCCGATTTTGTCTATTGGTTTGTTTGATAAACGTTAACCTTACCTGGGCACGCCCTGGATTCGAACTCGCAACTCCAGGGGTGGTAGTCAGCGTCAATACTCGCTGAGCTACCAAGGCCACCTTTCAAATTAGCTTTTTTAAAGAAAACGAGTGATCAGTATAAATACATTTTTGTGATAATCAACATTATGCCAAAAATGCTGTCGACTGAGCTTAACTTGTATAGAACAAAGAATATTACTTTAAGAGAATACTTGATGTCTATTGTACTGTTATGCTGAGCGGGTGTTTGGACAAATGAAAATTCACTGTGGGTGGGGCTATGTATGCTAAAATATATTTACTCTTGCCACTGGTTGTAATTCCTTCTGTATATATATATGGCCTCAGTTATGATTGGCTAACATCTACGTAGTGGCGTAGTTCCCACTGTCATTCATCAGGACATACCAAGTTGCTGAATACTGAATATGTAAATGTAGACGGTCGTATGTTAGCATGTTCAAAAACCTGTTTTCCATTATATGTCCCTTTTAAACAAATATTTATGATATACAATATGTGTTGTTCTGTGTTTAGCTCTCATTTTATCTCTGGAGGGTTATTTTGGCAAAGGAGATGCACAAAGCAGTCCCTGCAAAGCAAATCTGTCTCAGAGAGCCGGATTTGCTCATCCCTATTGTAATTCATCCTGTGTGTCAGAAAGCCCACAAAGCCATGGTCTCTTGAGAACAACCAGAACGGCATGTGAGAGTCTTTCAAAACATGAGAAAACAGAGCGCACTGGCAGAAATTGGACTTCAAACCAATGATGTGCCAAAATGTATGTGGCAATGAAATCACTGCACTATTTTACCACAGAAAAAAAAAGAATTCACATAAATGTGTTTAAATGAATAGAACAGTGAGGAGATATGATGGACCCTCATAACTTCAGATGTCACAATTAAAGCTACCAGGCTTGTGTTTTGAGTCTTGCAGCTGTGGCTGGCTTTATCCACAAACAACTAAAAATTCCACAGATATCTAAATATTTAGATATCTAAATGTGTTACTAATCATTAATACCACTCCTGAACTTGTCTACTGTGCAAAATGGAACATCTTTACCTCCAAGTGTGCTATTTGGTATGCATATTAAGGAGCAGGTCAACACCTCCAAGCTTTCATTGTTCTGTAGTGTTTTCCCCAGCGTCTAAACGGCCTAGATAAAATCTGTGTGTGCTTGTCCTTGGTATGTCAAACACAAGGTTAGCAGTAAACCTGTCCAAGTGAATTTACTTCTGAGTTTCTCCTGACTAGCACTCAGAGGAGTTCAGCAGGTTGCATGGTTGTACTGCCACCTCCACCAGATCAAAACAGCTTTTTTGGCAAGATTTGATCACTTTGATCAATGACTAATAAAACCCCTACACCTCAGAGTAAACAAAGCTGAGCAACTCTGATAAAAGTTATCAAACAAACTGACAACAATGTTCAATATATCAAAACAGATGAATGAGTATTGATTACTAAAATGTGCTCAGGATATATATACGGGGATTGACTTTTATTGATCTAAGTAGCAGGGCTCTATAATTTCCACGCTGCGGAAAACACAGCTGGAATCGTGGAATCCAGTCCGGAATTCATTATAAAATGCGGAATGTCATGGAATTATATATTTGGGATAAAATTAATGTATGAATGCACAATTAATTAAATTAAAATTGTGATATGTCCTGTAATTGTGATGAATAAACCACACAATGCTAAGATTTAATTTAAGAAATACAGACTACATGTGCTGCACGCTTCAAAGTGATTGTGCGAAGCCGGCTGCTCATAGACTGAAAACATCCCATCATTAGTATCACTCACGTTTTGTGTGTGTGTAGATGACAGAAACCAGAGCGCTCATGAACACTGAAGCAAGCAGGACATGCAGACTATAATGATTTATATAATAAAATCGCTTAATAAGCACATTAAGCTATATAGCGAACTATAGCAAAGCTGTTGTAAAAATGTACAAAAAGTGATTCATTTGGCTTTCTGCCAATATAGAAGCTTGATTACTACTGTTTACTAAATTGTAATATTCAATGTAGTAGTAGTAGTAATAATAATAAATCAATAATAACAACATTATATTCAAGAAATAGCTCACAAGCAAAAGTGCTAAAAGAAAATTATTCATCAATGCTTTAATTAATACTGTGATGCTCTAATGTGCTTTAATGTTGTGATTTGGATTGTGCTGTGAGGATCTGTATAGAAGCACTTACTTTAATAAATTAAAATAATGGTATGTTGAAAAATTATTGTTCTGTTTCCAGTTGATTAAAGTTCTCTGAATTCCTTTTTCATAGTTTTGTATGATAACATTTTATGAATCTTTAAAACACAGAAATCAGAAAAATATAAAACAGAAAACAAGAAATTTGGGTTTAGAATTCATTTAGAAAAAATAAATAAAACTGAATTCATAGGGCCCTATAGAAGTACAGAATTCTCACTATGACTGATTTACACCCCCTTAAGTTCACTTTTACAAACTAGTTAATTAGATTTTTATGTTTTTTTTAAAGACAATGTACAGTATGTAGTGCTTGTCTGTGCAAAACTCACTTCCACATCTCCATGGTGTACTTGTAGCTTGGGTGTAGCTTACTAGCCCAAATCAAAAGCGCCCAACCCATAATATTTTATTAATATTACTTAAACCCTAACCCCAAGTATGAGCAATAGCAATAGTGATGCTTGCCTTAGCAACTATTAAATTAAAAGTAGATTTGGGAACAAAGAACTGGTTCAGAACCGGTTCCACTTTAAAAAAATAAATAAATACCAGAACCATATTATTTCCATGACTTTCAGTTCTGGTAATGGTTCTCAAGTGTTACATTTTCAGCTGATGTTGATGAAATACTATAGTAAAACACACATTGTTTCCTACAGCGTAATTCTGCCCCTCTTCTGAATATACAGCGTGAAACTCACAGTGCGGCAAGTGTGGTCCGACTACCAAACAAATGACTCTAATGAGTCTGTTATTTTGAATCAACAGCACAAAATAAACAGCATGATCAGTGTAGTCTGATTCCAGAACAAACCACTCTAATGACCTCATCTTTTGAATCTACAGCATGAAACAAACAGCAGGATCACTGTCGTTATTTTCCCGGATTAATGTAGTTTTCCTGTGATGGATCTTTTGAATCTACAGTGCAAAACATACAGTGCTATTAATAGTACAATTCCTCAAACAAATGACTCTAATGAACTGATTCATTTATGAGCAGGTTATTTTGGGGAATCAAAAACACGTATACATCACTAAGAGCGGTTACTGAATTAATTTTACTGATGCACAAACAATGACTTTCATCATATCCAACTCAAAATAAAAAACAGTTCCTGTCTTGTCTAATGTACCATTAATGCTGTCTTTGTTATATTTGGCAACAGGCTGCTGAGGGCAGTAAATACAATAATAATTGCATGTCTTATTTCCAAATAATGAATTCTAAAAACTATACTAAAAGAATTGTTAATTGAACCATTAAGGAATCAAATTGTTAACAGAATTCTTATTTATAATTCCTTACAATTACCATCACAAATTAAAAGAAGAAAAAAAATAATAAAATGATCCATAGTAGCATTTAGAATAGATATAATACTGGATATATTGCAGGTTGTATATTGAAGTGTGTACACTGTACTGAAATGTGTATATTGCAATGTATATATGTCTTGTTGTAGTCATTGTAACGGTGTCTATCACTGTTGTGTCATATGTTGAGCAGATTTCATATGTGACCAAAAGAAATTCAAGCACCTCAATTGTACTGGAGAATTAAAGAGATTCTGATTCTGCTGTTAGTATGAAAATATATGCAGGGGAAAGAAGTAAAATTAGGTTAAACACACTACAAAACTTGAAGGTTACTCAAAAATGTCCTTTCCTGTGCCACTTTGAGCGGTGTAAGTGCAAGTGTGGGGCCTAAAGAGTGTGTCTATTTTTGCTGAGATTAAAATATGGCTAAATTAGAATAACAGTAAAGTTGTTGCATGCAAATTTGAGTATTTTTTTTAATAAAATCTAAATGTCTGTCTAAATGCTAATTTTAAGTCTACCATTAACATTAGGTTAGCACTGCACAAACAAATTTGGCAGCAAAGTCATCCTTGCAGTTTCTGAAACAATCGAGTTTAATGGTGCACAGCATTATTACAAAATGAGAGTGATGTTTCGATATTTCATTAAACAGAGTGAGTTTCTAGAGATACTTGTGGAAGCCAGATTTAGGCCTAAAAGATTAATTGCAGTGAAAGAGAAGCTATTATCAGATCATTCTGAGGTAAACCGGGCAGAATATCTCCCAAACAAAACAAGGTCAACCTGCATTACCAAATGAAAATCACAGCGGTCACAGCCTAGCTGAATTACTTTTAGAAAATTAAAGCCATTTTCTATTGCATTTTTTTAAATGTCATGAATTGCTTTAAACAACCAATCCATTATTATTTATTATTTCTTCTTTCATATAAATATACACACACACACTGAGCACTTTATTAGGAACTCTATGGTCCTAATAAAATGCCCAATGTGGTCTTCTGCTGTTGTTGCCCATCCGCCTCAAGGTTCCACGTGTTGTGCATTCTGAGACGCTATTCTGCTCACTACAATTGTACAGAGGGGTTATCTGAGTTACTGTAGTCTTTCTGTCAGCTCGAACCAGTCTGGTAATTCTCTATTGACCTCTCTCATCAACAAGCCATTTCCGTCCGCAAAACTGCCGCTCACTGAATGTTTTTTGTTTTTGGCACCATTCTGAGTAAACTCTAGATACTGTTGTGTGAGAAAATCCCAGTAGATCAGCAGTTATAGAAATACTCAAACCAGCCCATCTGTAACCAACAAACATACCACGGTCTAAATCACTGTGATCAAATTTTTTCCCCATTGTGATGATTGAGGTGAACAGCTCCTGACCCATACTTTTTTGTAAATTTACAAAGAACTAAAAAACAATATGATTGTCACACTTTGGACTGCAAATGGACTATAATATAAAACATTTTTTGGAAAGTACTTTTATTTATTTTATTTTTTTACACCTTTTTATTTTTTTTTACACCTTTTTAATTTAATTATTTTACATTTTTAAAACTGAACAAAATATAAAAAATTTGTACACATTAACAAGCCTCATGGCTGGGAAAGAGCTGTGAGCTATATAAAAGGACAACAAAATCCCTCTCTTTAGGCCCTTTCCCACTGCAGGTACTAAAGCCCATTTTAGGTGCTTTCCCCCAGGACTAGTACTATTCGTCGCTTTCGCTAATAAGGAACTATAGTTCTTTGAACTGTTTTCAGGGGATTTTTTGCTCCTACTCCAGAGTAGGTACTTTGGGGGCATATAGGGACAGTGGGAGGTGCTGCAGCCTGTGATTGCTCAAAAACATATGAGACACAAAGCATTAAGAAAGGAGGAGTTCACAACAGCCCCTAGTAAACAAGTCGCTAGCCTGCTACTCAGAACATTTTACAATTCCCTTAACAGAAATAAAATAAAACCAACAAAGTATACAAAGAGGATCCCCCGTTTCACGTGCGTGTGTGCGTGTGTGTGTGTGTGTGTGTGTGTGTGTGTGAGAGACTTAATTTCATCGCATCTGTTCTGTTCGTACTGTGTGACTATACAGAAAATAAAGTGATTTCTGGATTACTACATATAATTTTTCCTGGGATGACGGATATCAATAATCAGATGTTTATCGAGAGTGGGTAATTGATTTCTATTATACACTAAACCATCATGAAATCTAGTTTACATGAGGCAAATATTGCGTGCCTGTTACTGTGTGGTTAACTTGCATCAAGACCTATTTTTTAAGTCAATGAGTATTTCAGTACAATAATTTATGTTGAGTCGTAAAAGCCTTTATTGTAAAAGAATATGTTGATAAATAGGTTTATAGTGGTTTCAACATGTTGTCCACTAAATTCAGCGTGTGCTGCATATTAGTCTGACCACTCATCTCATCTCTAGAAGTGGCTTGGAGTTCCACATGCACAAATCACACACCCAGTTTAAACTGTAACCTGGAGACACAGACTGCATCCGAAAATAGAAAAAGTGGGCTGTATAAGGAGCTAGGATGAATTAAGGTGCTTTTTAAACTGTTCATAGAAAAAATCATTACATTTAGAGTTCCATTCATCCAAAAACACTGTCATTTAAACCATTAACTGATTGGGCAGCTGCCTACGTTTTCGGATACAGCCAAAGCTTATGTAAAACAGTCCTAACAAAAGTGTAACTACGATCCCAGCATCCTCCTTCTGTGTTGTTGACGTTGGTGTTGTTGTTACAGAATACGGGTTGTCCACTAATTGCAGGGTTGGTGGTTCGATTCCCGGCCCACACAAATCCACATGCCGAAGTGTCCTTGGGCAAGACACTGAACACCAAGTTGCTCCCAATGGCAGCTCTGCCGTTATTGGTGTGTGAGTGTGTGTGTGAATGAGATGCAGTGTAAAGAGCTTTGAATACCGCTAAGGTTAAAAAGGCACTATATAAGTGCAGACCATTTTTATAAGTGCAGACCATTATTTTAGTGCTACATCATGAGTATACCCTGATGCCTTTTTATGTTTGTGTGAGTGCCAATGAGCACAGTCTGTCTGTCTGTCTGTCTATCAATCTAATCTAGACAGTCTATCGCTCCATCTGTCTGTCTGTCTGTCCGTCCGTCCATTCATTCATTCATCCAATCTCTTTACACATTCTGCCTGTCTGTCTAGATAGATATGTAGAAAGACTATCAGACAGATGGTTAGACTTTCTGTCTAGACAGACAGAATGACTGCTCAGGAGCAGCCCAGTTAGAACAAAAACAATAGATGTTTGCATTTAACCATGGGGATTTCATCTCTTGCTCTTCCAGCACTGGAGAACAAGCAATGTTCTCATAAGACTGGTCTATATGAGCATGTTGGAAAGCAATTCCTTTGTCTTCACTCACGATCTTCCAGGAAAGCATTATAAAAGTGACGTATTGAAGATATGTAGAGAGAGGATTGCAGGACTGCACTTAATGAATAATGAGGTCTGTGGTATTTCCCCAAGGTTGGATCTTGAATCTGTGTGTGAGAGAACGATCCCTCATATGAACACAATTCGTAAATTACACCCAGAGCTCTGGCCAAAGGCTGCTCTGCAACAGCTTTCTTTTGGCCGTAATACAAGATGTGCTGTAATAATGGAGAAGGTGGCTCACATCTGGTTTGTGTGCAGTGCAAACCAGATGTATAACACACAAATCTCTCTGCTGTCTCTCAGTGCTGAAGCAGGAATGAGTCTTAAACACACCTTTTTTCCACATTCTTCAGTCTTAAAGTGATCGTTCACCATCATTTACAGTACTCACCCTCTTGTTGATTCACACCTATTTGGTTTTCTAATTTCAGTGGAACACAAAAGGAGATGTTAAGGAGAATGTATGGAAAAAAGATGCAGTGATAGTGAATGATGTCTAAGGGTGTCAGTCACTAACATTCTGCCAACCATCTCCTTTTATGTTCCACGAAACAAAGTCATAAATGTTAAGAACAGCATGATGGTGAGTAAATGATGACAGATTTTAACAACTAGCAATAGAGATACACAGAAAATAATTGTACTTCTGGTGGTTGGTTTACTTCTTTCTAATGTATTAATTCTGTATTAATGGCAGAGTTTGTTTGCAGGACATACAGTGGCGTGATAGACAGCTGAGGAATAATTGATTCCTCTAAGGCTGAGCAGGCTTCGTTTAATAGGACAGATATACGGTAACATGGGCCACTGTGCTTATAACACAACGAGATGAATGGGCAACCAGACATAAAGCAAAGCAGGCTTTATCAGTGACGGATCCTATTGCAGTTTTTTGAATGGGACACTGAAGACTCTTGAGTTCAGACACATTGAGTCAGCCTTGAGATTGTGACATATCATTCAAAGAGGTAGAAAAAGAAAATAAATTGAACTTGCAACAGAAAAGTGTACGATTAATAATACAGTACTAGTAAGCTAGAACGTACTGTGTATATTCAGCTATCTCTGTGATACGGTAACCATCACAACATTTCGTTTTCAAGGGCATGTTTGGGAATGATACACAGTGTAGACGTACCGCAGCTATTCAGATGAAAATGAGGAGATGGGAACAAGGAAGAGATGAATGGCATGAGATGACGGGGAAGAGAGACAGATGGAGAGAAGGCTTTCAGCATTGTGATGAAATGGGCCACTGAGACACACCTGTGCAAACTGATAAAGCTGAACAGCGAATGTAGAGCCATACTGACCTGAACGTCATCCTTTGCCATTTCAAAGGCAGAGCAGGATCTGTGGTAAGGCTGGGCGATATTGCTAAAAACTAAAATCTCTCTTGATATATTTAAGCGTCTTAACAATGTTAAATATACATTTTGATACTAATGTATTTGCTCAGAAATGGCTTGAAACGTTCTTTTGAATCAAAGGAACCAACATTTTAACCGAACTTTCATTATTGCCAAGTAGTTTAAATGCAAGAATTAAAATACAGAACAAATCTAGTAAAAATAATCAAGGCATGTTTTCCACTGATTTTCACTAAATGAAGTTAAGGAAGAATAGATTTAAAACACTTTCATTTATATGCACCAATATAACAATAAAAAGCAATAAATATTTTTCAAAAAAATTATAAATAAATTAGTATTTGTAAACGCCACATGGAGATTTCTGATGCATCACAGACTGGACTATTTAATAGTTTTTTTATTTCTGGAACCGGAATGCCGTGCTGAGGTGCAGCAATGCTGTTCCAGACACTTCCGCCCCAATTTAACCCTTGAGAAAAAGTGCTAAAACTGTTCTGTCTCTTTAAGAATAGTGGCAATTCAGCGAGGGTCTCTCAAAAGTGTTTTGTTTTCGCACGATTTAATGAGAGTGGAGTCGCACGGCTTCTGCACCGCAAGAGTGCTGAAAACGTGTGATTAGAAATACATGTTTCTTTTTTTGTTGTTTTTTCTCAAAAACTGGGAGTAAAAAACAGAAAGGGTATTTAAAAAAATCTGAGAATTGACCAGCTAGTTACTAATCACAGAAATTTTTAGGAGCAAAGCGCAACATTTGGTCACATTTACACACATTTTAGAGGGTTGTCGCATCAACCTCCATCTTGGGATTTGATAATCGATATCCGGAAAAGTACAAATAAATATTCCCCAACAAAGCTATTTCTACCCAGCCCTACTTTCCGTACAACATTTTTGCTTCTACATCAGAGACTCTATTTAAACATCTGTCATTGCACTCTAATACTAGCGAGTTGTGAGACTTATCCAATGATATGCTCTTTAGGAAACTTAATGGGCAAATAAAAAGCACATTTCATTCAATCATCACAAAATTCAATAATGTTACTTAATTTTATATTGTCAGCATTATCGGGAATAAATCATCAAAATTCAATATAATCACCTAGTCCAAACCCGTGGTGCAGTATTTCACAGGCTACTAGCAAACTAAAGTGCCATTGTGGTCAAATATATAAATATTTTCTATATTAAGTGATATATTTTAAAGCGGTAGAGTACCTTTAACAAAAGAGCATAATTGCAACAAATGCAAAGATACTATCAGTACTTGATATTAGTGTTGCACAGTATACCAGTACTAACAAAATATACCAATCCTAAAAAATTTTTACAATGGTACGATATCATCTTGTTGTTAATTTCAGTAACATATTAAAGTATGCTGCCATTAGCAAAATATAAGACTATTTGAAAATAATAATAAAAAAGGTCTTGAGTGTGATGATTAAACAGCAGAAGGATGTCATTTAATACATTGCGCGCCACAGAAAGAATGAGAGGCTCTGCTCTGTCATCTCCTTCACACACACAGGCACACACACACACACACACACACACACGCACACACACTACTGCTTGATGTGTCTGTAAAATTCTGTGTAGTATTAATAATACTCATAACAATAATATAATATGAAATAGTTATATTATTAGTATTATTATCTGTAAGCAATATCACATAAGCAAGTGTACTGAATATCAGCATGTTGTGATTCAGCCATGCAGCCTCAGGTAATAAGATTGTTTTCATTTAATGTTTTCATGAAAATTTTTATTTGTATTGAGTATTGAGTTAGTATCAATACAGAGGTACCAGTGTTGGTATCGTGCCGAAGCCACAATTTTGGAATCGGAGCAACCCAACCTTATATGCTGACCTTTACTCAAAGGCTGCCACAAATGGCACACTTGGATCACTCTCATCAGATAATAAAGTGGTTTGAAACCGCAGGGATCAGACAGAGAGTCACAGAGACACAGGAAGAGAGGAAGGATTGCTTTGTGTACACCTGTCAAAACACACTGTGAAAAGGCTTTCATTCCCCTTCCCTTTCTTTTGTCTTGCTTGGATAAATTCTAACATGAATGTTTGAAAGAATGCTCGTCAAAGCCCTGGTGAAAACCAGCTTTTGCTGATTGGCTACCTTTACACCCTTGACTTATTCAGCCCTAAAACCATAAACCATCCTTCTAAAATGTAAAAGTAAACTTCCAAGCTTATCAATCCCAATGCAATTGCAATAATATCGACTTGTGCATTTTAAAATTATGATCTCTGGTTCAAACATCATGGAAACCTACTTAGAAAAAATTTTCTCTCTGACTTAGTGACCTTGGCTTGCTTATCTACACTAACTGAGCACTTCATTAGGAAAAACTGTACACTACTTATTCATGTGAAAATCTAATCAGCCAATCGTGTGGCAGCAGTGCAATGCATAAAATCATGCAAATATGGGTCAGGAGATTCAGTTAATGTTCACATCAAACATCAGAATGGGGAAAAATGTGATCTCAGGGATTTGGACCGTGGCATGATTGATGCTGCAAGATGGGGTGGTTTGAGTATTTCTGTAACTCCTGATCTCCTGAGATTTTCACACACAACAGTATCATTTGAATGGTGCCAAAACCTAAATTCTTTCTCAACGTTGATGAGAGGTCAACAGAGAATAGACAGACTGATTCGAGCTGACAGAAAGGCTACAGTAACTCAAGATAACCACTCTGCACAATTGTAGTGAGCAGAATAGCATCTCAGATGCTATGGATGGGCTACAACAGCAGAAGACCACATCTAGCACCTTTTTTAGGACCATAGAGTTCCTAATAATGTGCTCAGTGAGTGTAAATTTCCTGTGATGGCTGTCCATCTTTGCCTTTCAGTGATCAAAATAGGCTCATGAAAATGAAATCAGGATTTCTTATGCGGACACACCTTGCATAAATACAACTTTGTACTATCAGGATGAACAAATGCTGCAGAGCACAGGAACAAACATACCCTCAGATTATAATACTATAATACAAAAGATGCATCCAAACTATATAGGGTATAGCTCTTAACCGATAATTCAGCTTGTGCCCTGAGTTAAAAGGTTGTATTAATCGTGCTTACTAACAATAAAGAGGACAAAATCATTTTTGGAATATACCTAATATACCTCTAAATTACATTCACTGAATTAAAGGGGAAAAAAAACACTTCATTAAGTTTCATTCAGTAAAGAAATTCACTGCAAAAAAATCCTCTTGTTATCAAATGCTTTGTCTTGTTTTCCATTTAAAATAGTCTAAAAATCCTTAAAACAAGATATTTAATTGAGAAGCAACATCTAAGATATTTAGACTTGCTTAAAGAGAATGTATATTAAATATAAGTATATTTACTTCAGCAGTTATATACGGTAGAATAATTTTCTTTTATCTGAGAATGTTTTTTTTTATTTTAGGTTTTTTCCTCATGGTTGCTATAATGTGTGCTATAACGCATTTTTTTTTCTTCTGCCATATAGCTGCTAAAGTAAATTTAAATGTAGCTGTGTATTGCCAATTTTCTTCACGATAAGAATTGCACATTGACATATATTACGATTCAATCAAGCCATCACGTTATAATCTAGCTGCATTAAGCGTGTGTGCTCGAGGGATGAGCATTCCTGCGACAGAGTGTATCTCAGCTGGGTGCAGCTTCAATCTCTCCCCCTTAGATCGGAACATTTGTGTAACTCATAGAAGAGGGGCTGACCGCAGAGAGAAATGCTAGTTTCTCATGTTACGTTAAATGAGATCAAACGACTATTCGACAATGAACACTTTTGTTGACAACTTTTTATTGTTGAAGTTGTCGATAACGTCGACTAATCATTTCAGCCCTAAAACAAAGTAATACACAATCTGATGTGTGGTAATACACAATCTGATGAGAAAAGTCAGTAACCTTTTAAGGGAGGCAGACAAAGAACAAAATAGAGTTCCGTTAACAACTATGTGGGTAAATAATTTACAGCTGTGCTTGAATTTCACTGGTGCCCTGCTGCTGGTTTGTGCAGTACTTTGGGCAATACGATTTTGTGGTAGAAGAAAGCTTTTTGAGTGTGCCCAAATGTCAGGGATTTGATACACTTTTGGACAAGTTCAGAACAAAAACAAAGATTTCCACAAAAAAAACAACAATATACTAAGCTTTTACTGTAAAGCAGGGCTATTCAACTGGTGGCTCGTGTGACAAATCCTGCCTATTTTAAATTTTGAGTGGCCCATGTGAGGTTGTCAGTTGTCTTTGGGACTGTTTACGTCCCAAACGTTCGTACTTTTTTTCAGTTGTTCACCTATTCAAACCTCGGGACTCTGATACTGAGGTCACCAGAACCTGCTGGATCCAGCTCCATTCCTGCTTCATGTTGGACTCCACTGCTACCTGTTGCTGTGTGATGATGACTAATAGCATCCAGTGCCAGCCAAACATCACTTGCAAACATTTTGGGTAGCCTTCCACAATCTTCTCACAATAAGTTGCTGGAATTTTGGCCCTTTCCTCAAGACAGAACTGGTGTAACTGAGTCAGGTTTGTAAGCCTCCTGGCTTGCACACACTTTTTCAGTTCTGCATAAAAATTTTCTATCGGACTGAGGGTCAGTGCTTTGTTAGAGAAGAAAGATAAAGAACTGGCTCATTAGAATGATTCTTTCGGGAATCAAACTATATCGGAAGCGCTGTATGTTTTGGGCTGTGGATTCAAAAGAGCCGGCTTGATATCAGAAATCAAATACACTTTTAGAACTGTGTGTTTTACGCTGTAGAGTCAGTTAGAGAGCAACACTGCTGCAGAAATGCACTGCTGGAAATACTGTCAGACTATTTCAGGGCACTATTCCAGCCACATTGGTGGATAATGCACGAAGATCATCCGATTCCGGTATAAAAAAAAAAAAGAAACCAGTACTGAACAAGAACCGGTTCTCAGTTCCCAAACCTGCTAAAGGCTTGAAATAATTTTCTGACATTTTTCAAGTTGCTTAAAGGCACAGTTAACTTAGTATTTGTAAACTTCTGACCCACTGGAATTGTGATTTAGTCAATTAAAAGTTAAATCTGTCTGTAAACAATTGTTGGAAAAATTAATCATGTCATGCACAAGGTAGATGTTCTAAACAACTTGCCAAAACTATAATTTGCTAATATGAAATATGTGGAGAGGTTAATAAATGAGTTTTAATGACTTCAACTTAAGTGTATGTAAACTTCTGACTTCAACTGTATATACTATGCTATGACACTTCTGCAAATGTGTTCAATGTTCAACTGTTCAATGCAATCAACACTATGTCTGACTCTAACAAACAAAACAGCCTCACTTGGTTAAATAAATGAAAAATCTGCAAAAAAAAAAGAAAAAAAAAAGAAGTAAAATAATGCAGAAATTGATTGAGTGAAGGGGCCTAATATAAACAAAAGTTGACAAAAAGGTGATATAGAGAAGGTAATAATTTTACAAACACAGTAAATATTATATGTAGTGTACTACTTACCTTTTGGTAAATGTCAATAGAGCAATTATGACAGCGCAACTATGGTAACTAAGAAGCTATGAAGATCTGTTTCTTAAACTGATCAAGCTGTAATAAACCTTTCGAAACTTCCACTGACGTGTGACCCCTTCTACATAAACCAATTTTCACCTTGTCAGAGTATTACATGGTGCAAAAAGTCAGGTAGGATATAAACACAGGAAGCAAATTTCCTGGCTATGGGAAGGAATGTAAAGTAGTTGCGTAAGATTGGACAATGAAGTTTGGGCTTCAGTTGTCTTGCTTGGGATGTGGTTATAACAAACAGATTGCAACAGTAATCATGCTTAACCTAAATACGGCATGGTGTATCTGAAAATACCACGGCCTATTAACGCAGGAGATTATGCCAGTGGTTTCTAATGGCCTGGACTCAGTAATCCAATTATGCAAGTCTAGGACTAAATAGCCAGGGCTAAAGCAACAGAAAATGGCTGAATGGATCTTTTAGGAGACAGGAAGTAGAGCTGCATGTGTCTAGTGCCTTTCTATATTTTTTGACGCAAATTAAGATTTTTGGTATTATGACTATAAGATGGTGTGTTACGACGTTACGACGCATAACAGACATGGTCAGAAACAGATAGCTGTAAAGAACTTGCCTTGCTGAAGGCGACAGAGGTGCTGTGACAAATGGGGCCAACTTTGGGGGGAAAACAATTCAGTTGCCTTCACCAAAACAAACACCCCAGTGTGCTGACAGCCGCAATGAGCCTGAGGGGGCAAATCTTCCAAGCACTGAGTCATGTATAATAAGCGCTAAGAGGCAGATATAAACAATAAACGAGAATCTCACTGTGTGAGAGCCAAATTCGACATGTTCAAATGAGGGATTTGGCCAACTAGGAGCGATTTGCTTCTCCGCCTCGATCAGCACAGGCTCATGTCCAATCATACAACTGTAGAGCAAGGAGAGTCAGGCCAAATGCTCAGAATGCAAACCCTTCACCACGCAACATCTCCAGAAACCCACCTGCAGATCTATGTGTTTTGAGTGATATTGGATGCCAACAGGTTGTTGAGACAGGAGACATTAAAGGATTTCTGTCTATTTACTCTCATGTCGTTCCAAACCCGTATGGATCAATGAAACACAAAAGGAGAATTTGGAAATATCAGCTTGTTTCCATAATATGACAGTGAATACTGACCACTGGCTGTCAAGCTTCATAAAGGGCTACAAACATAAGAAAAGGACCATAAAAGTAGTTCATAAGACTCATAATGATATTATAGTTCAATCAGTTGAACTATAGTTACTGTTGTAAAACTGTGGTACATTGTTTTAGTTTTTTTATGATTTTACTACAAATACCATAATTCAACTTTTTGTAAGAGATGGATAAAGCTATTTTTTACTTATTGCGAAGAGGAAAATTATTTCAGAAACTACATTTCCTCCCTGCACTGTCCAAATTGTATTTTATTTTTTTGCAAATATTGTATCTTTAGGGGTACAACAGCTTGTAGCTTGTACCCTTTGCATGTCAGTCGGAATGCATTTGTACCCTATCTGTCCCTAAAGAATGTACAGTGGGTGCACCTTTGAAGGTGCTGCCCCAGTGAAAAGCTGTTGTACCCCTAAAGGTAAAATGTTATCAAATGTTTCTGATAGTTTGTCCTCTAAGGGGCTCCATCTGAGGGCGAGTAATTAATAAAAATAACAGTGTCCAAAATCACCTGTAAAGCATATGAAAATAAAGCCCAAACAGATGGAAAATAATTTCATGAAAGAGTCAAGTGGCCCCTTATTTCTGATTGCATTTGTGTGGTATAGTGTGAAATTGCAGCTTAGTAAAGCTTGTTTGAGCCTCATCCAGCTCAACTGTGAGGCTGAAACGAGTCTGATTCTTCCATCATTCACTCCCAGCAGCTTGGTATGACCTTAAACCCCAACACTGCTGCCAGTAGAGCAGAATTTCAACAACACGGCACGTAAAGCAATGGAGC